>NW_020954577.1:28368610-28654187 GCF_900497805.2 Vombatus ursinus
GAAGGAAGAAAAAGAAAGAAAGGAAGGAAGGAAGAGGGAAAGAAAAAAGGAAGGGAGAAAGAAAGAAAGAAAGAAAGGAAGGAAGGAAGGAAGAAAGAAAGAAAGAAAGAAAGGAAGGAAGGAAGGAAGGAAGGAAGGAAGAAAGGAAGGAAGGAAGAAAAAGAAAGAAAGGAAGGAAGAAAAAGAAAGAACGGAAGGAAGGAAGAGGGAAAGAAAAAAAGGAAGGGAGAGAGAAAGAAAGAAGGAATGAAAGAAGGAAGAAGGGAAGGAAGGAAGAAAAGAAATAAAGAAAGAGAGGTAGATAGACAGAGGTAGATAGATACAGGTAAATACATGGAAAAATAGATATAGATAGATATACAGAAAGAAATATAGAGATAAAGATATATACATACATATATACTTGTATCTATACACATACACACACATACATATATACATATTCACATATGTATACACATATATGACAGTGGTAGGTATTGATACCATAGCAACCTTCTCTCCTAAATAAAGATTATACCAGAAAACAAAAACAACAAAGAAATATTTGTGTCCTAAGAAGATAAATAAGGGACTCAGAAAACAAAATAAATGATCAGACATGCCACTGTTTTAAGATGATAGTATTAACTGCATTCTTAGATGCCACAGAGTTACTTCAAGAATAAAGTATTAAGTAGCTTATTAGATCCCTTAAAGCAAATATTTCTGTGTCTTTGCTTTTCAATTTCCAATCTCAGGAAATTTGTGTGTTTGTCTTTGTCCTGTCCTGGTCATTTAGGAATAAACTGCTCCTCTATAAATTGCTGAGCCCTTTCACCCAGAGCTGGAGGATGGACAGCTCAAGATGACTAGCATGACGAATAAAGATTCATGAGCCCCTCTCCTGACTTGAAAGAAATCCCCCCAACCCTGTGCTTAGGATTCTGTGACTTACTCATGATGAGAACCTGGGGTTTACACCCTCTGGAAAGGGAATCCCAGCTTCCTTTGTCTGCCTCGATATGAAACCCTATAGTCCCCTAATATCTGCAGGTCATCCAGAACCCACTGGTTGCCCATTTAGAGCTGGGATTCAGCTAAGTATTCTTGTGTTTTCATGCCTGTGAACCCAGCCAAAGTGGGAGTGAGACACAGAGAGTATCTGTCCTGTACATGAACTCATAACTGACTCCAGTAGGTAGGAGAGGCCACAGAGAGCAGAGATTCCACTCTCTACCTAGGGATGAAAGCAAAAGAGACAGATTCAACTGCAAGGAGAGACCCTTGTGGGAAGCCTTCGGACCCCTGGTCAGCCAAAGCAAGAGGAAAAAACCTGCTGTGACCTCCTTGAATCTGCTCCTGATCGCCAGTTCTCAGAAGTGTGGCAGGCAATGAGCAACCCTCTGCCCCTTACCCCACAAGGCCGTCTTTGGGCCCTACTGCCAGCCCCAATCATGACAGAGGATCCCTCCGCGGATCAGAAATGGGCATATACCCCCGGCAGAATCAGAACATGTGTGAGGCTCTGAGCATGACCCAGAGACTCAGAGGAGGTGAATATGCCTCCCGAGGACATGGGAGAGCCTGGTAGACTTTAGGACAGGCCCCTCCTAGACAGATGACTGTATTTTGAAACATCCAAGCAGCTTCCAAGCAATGCGATTACATGCAAGTATTACTTTTACCAGGAGGCCAGTTTTATTGTAAAGTGATTCCTCATTCTACAGATGAGGAAACTGAGGCTGAGAGATTAAACTCTGGGTCACATAGCTAGACAATATCAGAGGCAGGTTTTGAACCTAGGTCTTCCTTGCTCTAAGCCCAGTGCTTGATCCAGACTGTGATAAAGCTGTGCCACTGGGGTACAAGCTTTGGTAGTTCTGCCAAGCCAGAAAGGCTTCAAATACAGACTCTGTGATGTGGTCAGATGTCCAAGGACTAGCCTAGCTAAGTTTAGAAGGGCTCATCCAATGAGATACTCATTGTAAAGCACTCCGCACAGTGCCTGGCACACAGGAGGCATTATGTCAATGCTTATTCCCTTCCCTTTAACCAACTAGATGGTCTCAGAGGGATGGATTTTTCCTCCAGTGTGACTCTCAAAAATCATTTGTCAGGCAACAGGAGGGTGGCATGTGGGTATGTGCAAAATCAGACCAGCGTAGGCCACCATTATCATAACGAGGGTAAACAATGACAAAGGCAGGACACCCTGGACCCCTGCTTGAATGACATTTGGGGAGGGGAAATGCAGCACAGTAAGGCAGGTAATACAGTAGATAGAGCCTCCAAGCCTGGAGTCAGGAAGAGCTGAGTTCAAATCCAGCATCAGAAATTTACAAGCTGTGCAACCCTGGGCAAGTCACTTAACCCAAGCATGTCTCAGTTTACTAATACATAAAATGGGAATAATAACAGTACATATCTCCCATGGTTGTTGTGAGGATAAAATAAAATGAGATAACATTTGCAAATTACTAAAGCTCTATATAAGTGCTATCATCCTCAGCAAGTATGGAGCAAACATAGTATAGCCACAAAAAAAAAAAAAGCAGTTGCTGTGAATTCAGAGGATCTGGGTTCAAATCCTGTTTCTGGTCCTTGCTAGCTTTGCAACTTTGGGCAATTCACTTAACTTCCCCGGGCCTCAGTTTCCTCATCTGTAACATAAGGGGGCTGGATGATATGGCCCTCTGATCCCTCTCAGATCAGCATCTATGATTCTTTAGGGCTGGATGGAAGGAAGGATACGCCCTTACAAATATACAATTCTAAGTTTTTAGGCTATGGAGACATTCGACTCTTTTACATAGTAATATATTTTAGGAATTTAATTTTATTAAATTTATTTATTAAAATTACAATTTTTTAATTTTATTGAATTTAGTAATTTGCCTAAAGTGATGTGTACCAATAAAGCATTTAGATGTATCCTGATGCTCTTCCCTGGAAAGCCACAACAGGCAGTGAGCCAAGGGTGCCAACCCCGGGTAACCCAAATGTAGAATGGGAGCCAAGAACAGGTGTGAGGCATCCAGTACACATGCAAGAAGACTTACCTGCAGCTGCCGAAAGTGCCGGGATCGCAGTGCTTGCATTCGCTTGGTATTCTGCTCGTATTTTTCTTCAGCTAACTTTCTGCAAATCAAGAGTGCGTGCACAGATGTAAGCATAATACACGTAGGTAAAAATTACACCAGCATCACACAGGCTAAGTCCGTTTTTCTCCCGTAACAGAGGGGAGATTTCTGGCTGCCAAGATAAGTCTGGGTCCTGGACAAAGCTTCCCCCCCCTCCCATCTCCTACCTCCTAAACTCTGACCCAGAGTTTACGTGGCATCCAAGATACATAAGATGCTCCTGGCATCCTCAACAGCCCTTTATGAAACTTAGACCTCACAGGAAGAGAAAATATTCAGGCTCTAGAAATATCTGCCATATAGTGACAGGTTTGGAGTTTTAAAGCCTTTGGTTCAAAGCCTGCTTCTGGCATTTATTAGCTTATCTCTATGACCCTGGGCAAGTCACTTGTCCCCTAGGTTCCTCAGGCAACTCTCGTTGGATTGAAGAAGGCAGCAGAGTACCCAGTAAAGAACACTGGCAGCACAGTCAGAAGACCTGGGTTCAAATGTGCCTCTGGAACTTACTCTATCTGTGGCCTTGGGCAAGTCAGTGACTCAGTTTCCTCAGCTATAAAATGAGATGACCTCTAAGGTTCCTTCCGATCCGGAATCTATTAAGCCACAAAAAGTTTGATCTTAATCTGTAAGTTCCAACACCTATAAAATCACCAATCCTTGGGATATCCACATGTAAAAGGAAAGAAGAATTATTATGTCAGGGGTAAGGACAACCTTTAAGTTGGGAGAGTCACGAAAGCAATGTATCGGCACATTTTGCTTCAGTTAAACCCATGCCAAACTCTGGTGGAGACTTTTCTCCTTGTTAAATAAAGGATATGTTAAGGAGAAAATGCATTTTTCATTCCTTCCTACTTGAGTTATTTCTCTGTCCTTACAAGCATTTTTATAAGTCTAAGCAGATATAACTCTGCAAATGGCCATTCCTGATGATGCTGTGAAAACCTTAAAATGTTCTTTATAGCCTTTCCTCCTAAAAGCAGGTGTAACACACACACACACACTCTCTCTCTCTCTCTCTCTCTCTCTCTCTCTCTCTCACCTTGTGTTTCCAAAAGATGCTGGCAAAAATGCCCAGCTGTGTCCATAGGTTTTCAAATTCAAATTCTTATAATATAATAATCTTTGTAAAGACTATGAACAAAATGCAAATTGTTTTTCCCCTTTGTACAAAGTCAAGACATTTCCTTTTCTTCTTTCTTTTTCCTTTTTCTTTTTTTTGAGGGATGAGGTATTTTTTGGTAAGATTAGGAAATATATCTTTCACTCAACAACCCAGGGCTGAACAGGATGTGGGGCCAGAATCAATGAAATGGACAGATCCTTCCTAGACTCCCTTTCAGCCGCCAGCAGCAGCTTCTCCTTCCTAAATCGCTTTACTGGGGAGGCTGGCAAGGAGTGAAAGGTGAGAGAATGAGGTTCCTTCCTTGTCTTTGCTTTGCTGGCCACCTCCCATCCCCAGAGGTGATAAGTGGCAATGAAGCCCCTGGGGAACGCTGACAGTAAGGCCCGAGATAACCCCTAAAAGGCTTGGACAGTTTCAGAATAGTGGAGCTTTGTCCGAGGCAGTTCAGAAATGGCCTCCAAGAAGCAGGGCGAACTCTCAGCATGGCCTGAACATGTGCTTTTTAAAAGGTTTATTTCACACACAAAAAAACTTCTCTCCTTTCCCATTTCTTCCTCTTCTTACTTAAGTCCACCATTTTATACAAACAAGCTCTTCTCTGGGAAGATGAGTTGTGGCATATTCGCTCCCCAGAGAACATGGCAGATGACAGCTTCCCCTGGGGCTATTATACCTTACAGGAAATCCACAAGGAATCCCAGAAAGCGGCAGCTGAGTGGGGAGTGAGGGGAGTAATCCTATTCACCCCCTCCACAATTTCACCATCTCTTGCTAGTTGATGGTACAAAAGGGGTCTGTTATAATGTAACTTCTCAATTCATTAGGGCAGCCAAGTGGCACGGTGGACAGTGCCAAGAAGACCTAAATTCAAATCCAACCTCTGACACTTACTAGCTTTGTGACCCTGGGAAAGTCCCTTAACCTCTCTTTGCCTCTGTCGACTCATCTCTAAGATGGGGATAATAACAGCACCTACCTCCCAGGGTTGCTGTGCGATCAGATGAGGTAACACTGGTAAAGTGCATAGCACAGTGCTATAGAAATGGCAGCTATTAGGATTTTAATTATTGTTATGTTCAGAGCCACACCTAGGAATCCCAGCACTTAGAGCCAGTTTATTTGGGGGTAAGGGAGTGGCCAGGCAGGCAGATGCTGGGAAAGATAACTGGACTCCAAGTAATGCCAGGAGAAGGCATAGCTTATACCTTCCATCCTGCCCTGACCTCTGATGGCCCTTGATCCCACTCCTCCCAGAGCTTGCTAGTTCCCCCTAATCTTACAGGGATACATTTCTGCCAGGAAAAGAGGAGCCCATCACTTCTCCCTTCTCCAAACTCTACCAGACCATGATTGAGCTGCCTTGCACTCTCCCGGGGCTAGCCTTTCCCCCAACTCACATAAGGGGTATAAGCTGGTGGCCCCTGACACATAAGAAAAGAAGTCTCACAACTACTATGGGTTACTACTTTTTAAAACTACTGCAAAGAGGAAGCAGGTCCTCGGCCCCCACCTGACCAACGTTGATGCCTGGGAAGAGGTTCTGGCTGCACTACCCTAGTTATGGCAGATTCTATTTTATCAGTAATGGCCTGATAGGCAGTCCTTCACTTAACAGGGAGTGGCGTGCCTACTATTAGACTATAAATCATGTTCACGCGGATCCCTCTGGCTTGACGAATTACAGAAGCTGCCCGGACAGTTATCTACCAGGGTGAAGATCTTGAAAGGCGCCTTACTTAAGCTTCTCTTCTCTCTCATCAGCTGCATGCAGCTTCCTCAGTCTCATTCTCTCTCGCGGAGTCATTTTCTGTACTTCGGACAGCTCCCGCAGGGTCTGTAAATGGATCTTTCTCTGCCTACAAACAATAAAAGGCCCCCACAATACACCCACGTTCCCACGCCAAACGATATTGGAAAAAAGAAATAAATATTTTACATTAGCATCATTATGTTACAGAGAGAGCTGAAACATGTCAGGAAGTCAAGGCAGAAATCATGGAGTTAGGGAATGAGCCAAGTAGGATGGTGGCTAATAGGCAATCATTTTCAAATTAGACTTTCATTTAAAAGCAAATTATGTAAACTATCCAAATACCTGCTCATTTTGTTGTTAATGACTGGTTTTTGTAATTCATAACTTCCTAGCTTAGACTGAGCCTCATCAGTCATTGGTGAAATAAGCAGGAAAAGACTTTTAGAAACTGAGCTGTTTTCTGTCAAAAGATGTCAAGGAATTCAAAGGAACACTTCTTACACCTGTTTTGAGATATAGTCAGCACTTGGTATGGGGGGAGGTTAGGCAAGAATAGCTTCGTGTCTATTGCGACGGGTATTTTATGTCTTTTTAGTACCCAAGCAGCAATCCACAGGGAACTGGGCAATTTATAGGAACATGATCCTGTATTGTATGTGACTGACTGAATGAATCCACTTAAGGTAAGATCTTTGATCATGTGTTGTATGTTCAGTGGCTTTTCAGTTGTGTCTGACTCTTCATGACCCCTTTTAGGGTTTTCTTAGCAAAGACAGTGGAGTGGTTCGCCATTTGCTTCTCCAGCTCATTTTACAGCTGAGGAAACTGAGGCAAACAGGGTGAAGTGACTTGCACAGGGTCACACAGCGAGTAAATATCTAGGCCAGATTTGAACTCAGGTTGGTGCTCTATCCACTGTGCCACCTAGCTGCCCTACATAATTAGGGACATCTCTATTATTAAAGAATGAACATAATGGGAAAAAAACTGAAAAGGGGGGGTCAAGGGGATGCAAGGAGCAGTTAGAGAAAAAGTACATCCCACCCAGGGGGCTGTAAGACCATTCATTCCCATTACAACTCTCTCAAAGGTAGTTTGCATAAATTTTGCATCCAAATTTTCCAGGGATTTTCATTTTCCCCAATAACTGTATCCTGGCTACAGAGTTCCTACCTTTTCACCATTATAGGACTGATCTACATCTCCCTGTTGGGGCTGACAAAGGAAGGCAGGTATCATGGCAGCTCAGGGACAACCAGGCTTTACAAGATGAAGGAGAATCAGTTTCTCATAGACTTGGGGATGGGAAAAGGATATCAGGGAGAACTGGATTTGGATTTGGAGTCAGAAGACCGGGCTCTGCCACTTGTTCCATGCATGGCCTCTCTAGACCTCAGTTTTCTCATCTGTAAAATAGGGGAGTTGAACTAGATCTCTCTGATCCATTCCAGATATATATGGCTATCTGGGGAAATGTATATTTATATATATGTGTGTGTGTGGGTGGGTGTATACACATACGTATATGTATATGCATGTGATGGGGTATGGGCCCAAGCTGAGACCTTTGCCCCTCACCCCAAAAAGAATTTTGGTCCCACTTGTCGATGGGCCCCAGAAAACCCTTAAACTTTATTTGACCTCACTCTGGTCTCAAACAGTTGCCTGAGGCTATACTCCACTCAACTGGCTTTTCATTATCTTTTCTTTATTCTGATAGACTGGCTCTCCAGATCTCTCTTTAAAGAAGTCTAGTCTTTTGATTCTACCTTTGATCTTATCAACCTCTTCCTTCCAGTTCTTTGTTCCATTGTCTATTCTCATTGTCTATTCAACCTCCCAGACATTCCCATTGGAATTCTTCCTAAACTCACCCCAGCTTCAGAATCTTTCTCCCAGGCCCTCCTCTGAACACCCAAAATTATCTGAGTGTATATAAGATCCACCCTGGCCCCATTAAACGCTGAGATTTCCTCATGCCTGCTCCTCTTTACGGGTGTCACTAATGTTCAGATTCCTTAAGAGTCTGGCCTGTATGGCCCATCCCTAATAAAACTTTGTCTCTGGCCAAAAGAAGATTTGGGTCAAATTCATTCGGGCCTGCCATGCCATGATTTTGGGGTCCCCAAACCCCAAGAATCTAGACCTCATCACAGATGTGTATATATACATACATACATATGTATACATATATGTATATACACATATATGAGCAGAGATTGTTTCCAGAGCAGTCGCAAGGACAGTGCCAGTACCAGGCAGGATTTGATGATCCAGGCTTGGATTTGATGGCCGGTGAAGGTCTCTCCCATTTCTAGATCTATGATCCTGTAATCAATAAGACCTTAACCTGGGGTCCATGAAAATTTTTGGGGTTTTTTAATAAAATATTTTATTTTTCCCCAATTACATGTTAAAACAATTTTTAACATCTTTTAAAAAGTTTTTAGTTCCAGATTCCATGAGATTTTTTTAACATTTTAATAACTATATTTCAATATAATTAATTTCCTTTTAACCCTACATATTTTATTTTATGCATTTACAAACAATATTCTGAGAAGGAATCCACAGTCTTCACCAGACCACCAAAGGGGTCCAGCACACAAATAAAGGGAAAAGCCCCTGCTACAATCCTGTTATCCCACGAGCAGATGATGTCTACAATACCTTCCAGGTCTCAGTTCATAGTCTCTAATCATCAGACTAACTTCGGGCATTAGCAGGCCTGTGGGGAAAATATTTTAGGGCAGAGAGCCTTGCATTATATGTCTGCATGGAAAGATGGCTTTATCTGTGGATATATAACTTCATTAGCCCTAGACTGACCCCAGAACTTTGGTTCATTATGGTTTTCTCCAAGGTGGACCCAAGAAAGTAGGGTTCTACTCTAGGCTGCCCAGACTTACTTTCATGTGAATAGAAACACGTAAGTTTCTATCTAAATGGGCCTTCTCTCCCGACACGCCTCAGATGTGCCCCAATACATCCTCACATCCCTAGAATGTCTCTGGAACCAAATGTGAGAATTTCACCTCAGCAGATGGGGAGACCAACGGTCAGGGAGTTAAAGATGGATAAGAAAGCTCAAAATATATGGGGAAGGCATTCATGTGGATAGTGTGCTGAAGTAGGGAACCTTTGAAAAATTCTGTCTGGTACCCTAACATTCACCCTTACACCATTATTGGGAACCCAACCTAGAGCCTAGGATGAAAGTTGGGTTTCTTTCCTCTAGCACTCAACAAATAGCTTTTGTTTAGTTACAATATCATAAGTCATAGAGGGAAGAGAAAACTTAAATGGATCTTCACAACTCTAATAGATTTGATAGGGGAGAATAAAATGAGATTTGGGAACTACTTTTTGATTTGACTTGTCTAAGTTACCCTGTTCCTCTATGAATATGAATATAATCAAATAGATTTATTTCTGGAGAAGTTGCAACAACATCCCCCCTCAGGTGAGTAAAGGGATCAGAGTCCAAATCTAGCTACTCTTAAGTAAGGCCAAGAAAGCTAAATCCAATGTCACGAGATGACTCATTGGGAGGCTCAGTGTTGAACTCTGGTCCCCAGATTTTATACATTAAGATTAGATAGCTACACTTTCCAGTCTGTACGTAAAGGTGATGAGTCCAAGGGACTGAAATTGAATCAATTACTCTGATAATTCAGGCCCAAAACACCCCAATTTTCAATGAAGCAATTGAAACAGATCTCTTTTCTCTGCTTCTATCTGTAGAAACCTAGCCTGAGTTCAAAATTTTTCTCTTTCCCACTTATCTTACTTAAGAGGGCCCCAATCCCCTCCTCACACAGTTTTTTTCAAAGCACGAATGTTTTATATACAAGCAACTCAAAATACCCTCATGGTCAAATGGCCATAAATCAAACACTCTCCCTGAATATAATACTGTCTAAATCTTTTCCACAAGGGTAGTGTTATGCATGCTAAAGAAATTGCTACTAAGTGAGCAGAGTTATTGTAGTACTAGGAAAGCCGTCAAGTGTGTTAGTCATTCTGCGTTCCTGGGGACAACAACTGTGGTGCTGAGTGACATGGTGGCCTGGTGACTGGCCACAGAAAAATGGGCTTTCTGGTGTAAACCTCTGCTGCTGTTCCCTCATAAGTGTCTTTAAAGGCAAACCTGAACTGCCCTCAGTAGCCCCAAGCCTCATGAGCTGGTGTTATTCCTCCATTTAGATAGAATCACTGATGACAAGTAAACATGCCAGAATGGGACAGCTACTTGACCGAGGGTAAGGAGATCTAGAAGTAATACACTAAGTGCTGTTAGTATACATTCAGTGTGAAATCTCAAGCAAGGCCTCGATGTTCTCATATATAGAAGAATTTAACTCAATGATTACTAAAGATCTTTCCAACTCTAATATTTTGTGATTCTGTGGTAGATATTATAGCTGTTAAGGCTGGGGGGAAAGAAGGATTTTAAATTTTCTCATAAATAAAAAAGGGATTCAGAAAATGGCATGGGCTTCAGTTTCCTCATCTGTAAAATGAGGAGATCGGATTATCCTTTCCTGTTCTCATCCAGGTAGGCTGGAATACCAATATCAATAGGGGAAGGGAAGAGAAGATTTATTAAGTACCTGCTGTATACCAAGCATGATGCTAAGTGCTTTATCAATATCAATCGCATATTTGTGATGATCACTCCAAGCATGTAAATGTAACAGGACAGAGCTTGGATAAAGCCACAGACAACATGTTCATCAGACCTGAAACTGGCACAAAACCATAGAGGACAGCTACCATGTTGGAAGTCAGAGTCAGAAGCCAAAAAGATCTTGGCAGGCTACAATTTGGGGCCAAATCTAATTAGGATAAATGTAAAGTCTTACATTTGAGTTTAATACTCAGCATTACAGGTCTAAGATGGGGAAGGCATAGATAAACAACAGTCAATAAGAAAAAAGATCTGCAAGGGTTAGTGGACTACATGCCCAAAACGAGCCAATGTTATTTTTATGTGGCCGAGAAAGTAAATGTGCATTAAGAAGGATGCTGTAGGTAGAACAAAAGTCTGATCAGACCAAATGTGGAGTATTGTTTTAGCTTCTGAGAGCCATGTGTTAGGAAGGCCACTGATAAGCTAGACAACATGATTGACTAATTGTCAGTTATATTAGAGATGGAACATCTTCAGGAGTGGGTCGAACTACTTGTCCCTTTTGCCTCTGAAATTCTAAGATTCCTTGATCCAAAGGAGGGCGAGAGAAATGGTGATGGGCCACTAGAACATGGCATATAAGGAGAGACTGAAGGAACTAGAGATGGTTAGAAGAGCAGACTTGGGTGGAGAGGTTGGTGAGGGGAGAGCCAACTTTAAATGTCTTTAAGCATTTGAAGGGCTATCACATGGAAAAGAAATTAGACTTCTGAAATCACAGGACCAGCTCTGCTCTCAATAAAACAAAAAGCTTGGATGACATAAGGTGGAAATCCAAGACATCATAATTAAAGACTTTTAAAAGCACCCATTCTCTCGTTCTTATTTCAGAGTATATGTATCTTAGCGAAACTTTTTTTTTTAATTTTCCATTGATTCTCACGGGGATTTTTTTTTCAAAAGAGGGTTACGAATAATATTTTGCCAGTTTTAAATTAAGCAAACAATAAATGGAAGTCATTTGTATTTCCTGTATGGAAGGTGCATCAGTGTGAATATCACTAAATGCTTTGGGTATTAATTTCTCAATATATTTGCAAGATAATGACAGTGATACCCTACAGATGGGTGGGCTGTGTATTGGTTTAAGCTTTTATGACTTCCATTTGCTTCCACTGGAGAAAAGGACTTTGGGACACAATGTCACCGAGCCACCCCTGCTTCTCTGCACAGCATTCGTGGACTTGGGGAGCCCTCCTACAACAAACTCAGCATTCACAGACCTATAAAGATAAATGTGCTAAATGATCTTCTAGCCTGAAGTGCGGCTTTTTTTTTTTTAACAAAAAACCAATTTACTCACACGGCATTAATGAGATGAGCTGATTCCATCTGGCAGTTCAGGTTCTTGTCTTCCAGAGTCATGCTGGAATATTTACACATCATGCACTGCAAAAGAACAGCAATCCTGACAAAGTTAACACTCCTTCCGGAGGCACAAAATTGTCATATGACATTTCCATCTACTTCACCTCCAACCCACAAACCATCCACATACTAACAACACATCATCAACCAAAGCAAAAGCCTGAGAATGGGGCCCCTGTTCACTTCTTCCTCCTCCTTTAACCAAGTGGGGTGTGTCTCAGACAACATAGTTTAATAAGACATTAGCTGATAACTTCACTGCCCTTCCCTCTGCCCCTTAAAAACTGCATTTCATCAATCAAAGCATGTGGACATCATCTTGTTGAACCAGACAAGAGTGCAATAAAAGTTTTTGGAAGACAAATGGTCTCTCTGAGATCTACTTTGGTCAAATAAAAGAGTTAGACTCTAACCTAAAATAGTAAGGACCAAAATACTCCCAAAGAGTGAATAATCAACTTCCTTCTGACCATCTACACAAAGCCAGCTCACCATTTACGGTGTGCCATCTACGCAGAAACAGCATAAATCAACCAACAAGCATTTATTAAGCACTCATTCTGTGCCAGACACCGTGCTAAATACTTGGAGTACAAAAAAAGGCAAAACTACTTCCTGCCCTCAAGGAACTTACATTCTAAAATAAATTCACATAATTTAATGGAAAGATCACTAAGATCTATAATAAGAGGGCAAGATTACATTCAAATCAATAAACATTTATTTGGCACTTTGAGTTAACTATATGCAAGGTACTATCCAGGAGCTGGGTGGGGATTCAAAGACTAAAAAGAAACAGTCCCTCCCCTCAAGGATGGTCTAGGAAAATGCCAAATTTCAGTATTCTCTCGTCTTTCTCATCACATATTCACTGAGTGTTTGGTAATAACACTAAAACTCATGACATGCAGGATGGCCTTTGGCTAGCGTGCAAATCTTAAACATTGACTCCCTACAGCTAGGTTTGCACCAGGGATCCTCTCTTATGAATGAGCTGTCATATCTGAGAAGTCTCTTCCCTACATTTTAATCTCATTTTTCCTATTCCCAATGAATCCTAATGCATCTTCCTCCCAAAAGCATCTCTTCAAGGCTCGTGATTTTTATTTAAATGCTAATAAGGGTTCTTCTGGATCTTTCTCATACAAATACCTGCAGCTGTTCATCAATGTAAGGGATTTTTAAAATTTCCATCGCTGACGGTCTCAATGAAGGACTCTTGTTCAACATGCTGTAATGTTTAAAAAGAAAAACATTTTTTTCAAAAGCCTGAAAATATAAATTCAAAGCCAAAGTCACATGGGTGAAGAAAACCTGTATTTCATCTACCTTCGCATGATGGCATTCAGCTCCTCTGGGTATCTAACAGGAAGAGAAGGCGTGTCACCTTCAACGATTTTTAAAACAATGGACAAGAAATTGTGACCAGTGAATGCGTGATTCATGCAGCACAGCTCATAGAGAATGCATGCCAGTGACCTAGAAGAACAGAAACAAAGATTTTAAATGGCGGTGTGGGGAAAAGGAGGGTAAGGTGTGACTCCAGATGCGTTTATCACCCACAGTCACGAGCCCATTAGAGCTTGACCGTGAAGCACCTCCATGTACTTTCCTTGCCTGATAGAAAATCCCACCTCCATACTGGTCCTATCTATTCAACATAGATTTGCAGAGATAGAAGTGAAATGGGCAAACAGAAGCTAATCTTGGACACCTACGGAACTAGAGAAAAAACACACACGAACGCCTTGTCAGTCTGAGGCAGAGATTTCCAAACATTTATAACCCTCAACTTTCCTTTTTCACTGGAGAGAAATCAGCATTCTTTACTAAGACAGTTGGGTGGCATGGTGCATGGAGCACTGGACTTGGAATTAGAAAGACCTGAATTCAAATCCTGTCTCAGACACGCATTAGGCATGGAACCTTGGGCAAATTACTGAACTCTCAGCCGTCATTTCTTCAGCTGTAGAATAAGGAATAATAGTAAAAGCACCTACCTCACAGGTTTGTTATGAAAACCAAATGAGATAACACACACACACACACACACACACACACACACACAGAGCTATTAATATCATTGTTTACCAATCTTATGATATCTTCCATCCCTTTTGCAGGCAGATAGCTACCTGCATGGACAACTGAGTATTCTAATGCTTATTTGATATTCAGCTGGGCATAATGAGTAAAGGACTGGTCTTGGAGTCAGGAAAATCAGGGTTCAAGCCATGCCTTTGGCATATGCTAGCTAAGTGGTCATGGACAGTTATTTAACTTGTTGGTGCTCCCAGGCAATTTTCTAAGACTGTAAGTTACAGAACTGCTTATCTGTATTGGTGAAGGGAATTTTCCCATTTAGATTTCCCCACACTGATGAAATCATCCTATTGGGGCAGCCAGGTGGCACAGTGGATAGAGCTCTGGCCCTGGATTCAGGAAGACCTGAGTTCAAATCCGGCCCCAGACACATAACACTTACTAGCTGTGTGACCCTGGGCAAGTCACTTAACCCCATTGCCTAGCCAAAAAAAAAATCATCCTATTAAAAAAAATCTGTTCTGAGTATGACAGTCCAGAGCACTCAAGTCCTGTATATGTCCAAAACAGTTTTGAAGTAACCCTGAAAGAAAGCACGTCTAAGTCATAAGAAAATCTTCTTAAAGAGATCTGGTCAATATTGCTACTGTAATATTGTAATTTTTCAGTCGATTTGCAAAGAAATTTGGGTTTGTAAGATTTGACACAATCCAATTGGATCTAGCCTTTTGTATGAATCCAGATAGAAATCTGAAGGTAGAAACTGGAGGAGTGCTCCCCCCTCTGGACTCCACCTTCAGTGCTATCAGGTAGGTTCAGCCACATCCTTTTTTTTCTCCAACCAGACAACTCCTACTCACTAGTCACTGCCCTCGACTCCACACCTGCAGGGATCTTTCTTCGTCTAGGTGTAAGGACAGGAGAGGAGTGAATGAGAAGGTATGATCCAACCTCCCAGCCCTAGCCCAAACAGCAAACTCTAATTCATTTTATCCCAGGACAAAGTGAAAACAAACCATCCTCTGGGATGGGAGGGAGAGAGAAATGGAATGCACTTTTATTAAATGTCTATTACGTGCCAGGCACTATGCTCATAAGTGCTTTGCAAACATCTGATAATCTGAAATTGGAATTGGAAAAGGAGGGCTTAAGTGGTACTTCACTAGCTGCCCAAACTCTCAGCTGGGGAAAATCAGACACTCCTGTTCCTCTAACCCAGGGGACGAAAGCAGCAGCAGCCTCCAGGGAGCCTGGATTCACTCACCAATCATCTCCTCCATGCCCAATATCTCTGCCACCACCATGTCTCACTTAGAAAATCCCTACTCTGTCTCCAAACACTTCCCTTGAAAGTGTCTCTAAAAAGGATTGCACAAAAACATTTATAGCAGCTTTTTTTGCGGTGGCAAAGAATTGGAAATTGAGGGGATGCCCTTCAATTGAGGAATGGCTGAACAAATTGTGGTATATAAATGTAATGGAATATTACTGTGCTATAGGAAATGACAAGCAGGATGATTTCAGAAAATAACCTGCAAAGACTTAAATGAACAGATACAGAATGAAGTGAGCAGAACCAAGAGAACACTGTACACAGTCACAGCAACATTGTAAGATGAACATCTGGGAGTGACTTAGCTATTCTCAACAATACAACGATCCAAGGCAATCCCAAAAGACTCATGATGAAAAATGCTATTCACCTCCACAGAAAGAACTGATGGTGTCTGAAAACAGACCAAAGCATACTAGTTCTTTATTTCTTTCCTTCCTTTCCTTTCTTCCTTCCTTCCTTTCTTTCTCTTTCTTCCTTTCTTCCTAGGTTTTCTTCCACAAAATTACTAATATGGAAATGTTTTACATGATTACACATGTATAACCTATATCAGGATGCTCACTGTCTCATAGAGGGAGGAGGGGAGGGAAGAATGGATAAAATCGGAACTCAAAACAAAAAAAATGTTAAAAATTGTTTTACCTGTAATTTGGGGGGAAAATAAAAGACTATTTAAAAAGAAAAAAGAAACAATCTCCAACACTATTTCTTTGAAACTACACCTCCTAGAAACTGATGAAGCCAGGCTGTAAACCCTCCTTTCTGCCTACAGAGTCCTCCTACTGTAAAGCCTACTACACTGACATTTATTAAGTATTTATCATGTTGAAGGCACTGTGTGTGTCACTGGGCACACAAAGATGAAAAATAAAAACACAGCATAAATGAATAAGGAAGACACAGGAACAAAAAAGAATAAAGAAAACTCTATTGTGAAATTACTTTATGACATCAGTAATCAATCATATGACAGTCTGTTATGTGTATATATATATATATATATACGAATTTTAACTGTGTGACAAAGATCCAAAGTATTCACGATGACACATTCCTCATCTCCTTACAGGGGAGAGGCGATGGACTCAGGGTGGAGATCAAGACATGTATTTTTTGGATGTGGCCAACATAGGAATTTATTTTGTTTGACTGTGCATATTTGTTAAAAGAGTTTTTTTTTTTCAATTTTTCAAGGAGGGATGAGAGGAAGAGAAATTAGCTTTTTGCTTATTGGAAAAAAAAACAAAATCAAATGCGTTAAAGGAGTATTGTGGACTCTTTAAAATAGGACAGTGAGTATCCAGAGCAAGCTAACACTTTGGGTATCAGAAATTTGGTAGCTATTAATAAGGAGAACACACTGTCCACTAGTTTCTAAATGAAGTTTACTGTGAAAGTGGCTCTAAAGAAGGACCAAGCATGCTCAGAGGCAGGACAGATTACTGTGCCAGAAAGCACCTGGAGCATCTTCTGTTTGAAGGGCCACAAGATGGGGGAACCAGAGGCGGGGCATAGAACTTGGAGAAGCAAGCACAGCATTTCTTCTGATGAGCAATATTCTCTCCTGCTAAAGTGAAAACCAGAGTAAGTGGAAACCTGAGGCAGAAGCGAGGCTGAGGGGGTTTTTACGCAGGGTAGAGCTGGCCACAAGCATACAGGAGCCTTGGACAAACCTAGAGAGAACCACAGGTGATGTTCCTTTTATTCAGATCCTGCCTAATTCCAGTTTCAAGAGTCGTCTTTTTTAAGAAGCAAGTATAGGTGGGATGGGAACAGCTATTCTAAGAACTGCATCAGCTCCCTGTCCAAAGGGGCCATTGGCCATCATGAGACAGATTATCTCCATTGTTATTAAAGGTGCTTCTTATACTTCCAGTATCTCATTGTTTTCCCTGGTTCTTCCATTGCCTTCTCTGTCTTGAAGGAAAAACAATATAATAAACTTTGCTTCTTGGTGGGTTTGGTCTCCACTCCTACCTGCTCATTTGGAGCTCCCAGAGAATGCCAACAGCATGTATTCATGCCCTGTAAGAACTCCCATCTCAAGACTAGATCAGGGCTACTTTTCGCCAAAAGGAATTTGGCTCCCATTTGTTAACCTTTTGATATGCACCTTTCCTCCCTGGCCCTGAAAAGAACCTGGCTCCGGTGTGTCTCTCTTTAGCTCCATTTGAAAGCAAACTTCTCCCCTTTCAGTTCCCTTCATTATCTATTCTCATTGTCTGTTCAAATCTCTGAGACCTTCCAAACATCTGGACCTTTTTCTCAACCACCTCCCCCCTTCAACTGGTCTTTCCCACTGTTTTACCTTCCTATGGCCTTTGGCCATTTCCCACCCTTAATCCTAGCTAGGCGCCAAGAGGTCCAGGACCCAGGAGTTCTGTTCACCCCAGCTTACTAGCCACTCCCATCCAGACCTCCTTAGACCCCTCCTCCAGTCACCCCAAACTACTTGGCCACTCCTAGATCCCTCCCACAGTCTTTCTGTACTTGTGATTCACCTTTGCCCCATTCTGATGCTGAGCTTTCCTCACACCCAAAAGGCTGAGACTGCCTCATGCCAGCTCGTCCTTACGAGCAGCGTCATCTGGCTTCCTTAACCCCCCAGCCCCTATTTAGAAGCTGGGGATTTCTCAAGCCCAAAGGCTGAGCCTCTCATGGTCGCTCGTTCTTACGGGCGTCACATGGCTTAAGATCCACTTGGCCTATCCACACTGGCCCCCATTTAGATCACTGATGTTTGGGTTCCTTGGGAGTCTGGCCTATATGCTTTATCTTTAATAAACTATTTCTCTGGCTGGAAGAAGATTTGAGTTGAATTCATTCAGGCAGACCCGTGTCACAATCTTGGGGTTCAGCACCCTGAAACCCCTCCACCTCTTCAGGCATATTAGTGTTCCCACTACCTACCTCATGGGTTTGCTCTAAGGATCAAACAACTAAATGTAAAGAGCTTAAAAACCATAAAGGACTTCATACAGGCCAATATGCATTACTATTATTATCATCATTACTATAGTAATTAACCATATCAGTAAATATTATGTTTTTCTGTTCTGTTTTCCTTGTGGGCAGGGGAAGGAGAGAGATTTGGATTGTATACCATATGTTCCAAATGCTATCTTTATTATTGCAAACTGGAGGTCTCTAAACTCTCAAGTCTTACAGAGGAGTACAGCCCAATAGTCTTAGGTGGGAGGGTGGAAGGAGAATTAGAGCAAGAAGAACAAGAAAGACTAAAGAAAAATGTCAGTTGTTAGTTGAGCTCAGGGCACACCTACTATCCTAGCCCTACTCAATGGTGTGCTGGAGTTGGTTCAAATTGTTTCCTGAAACCTAATTGTTAAATTTTCAGTGTGAAATTTAGAAATTAAAAAAGGTCACAAATTGGGGCTTGTTTTATTGTTCTGTTAATTGTCTAGACCTAAGAAAGTGATGGGAAAATGTTAATAATGCAGACTAAACGTTGAAATGTGTCATTACAGGTTTTTTTTTTCCTGGAGAGCTGATTGTTAAACATTTACTAGCACGCCCCTGGTACTACCAATGAGCAAGGTGCACTGAAAGACAGAATCAGGAACCTAATGAGAGGACCACACAAACCAGAAGATGAATTAGTCCAATAGCAAGGCATCATGTTGGGAGCTTATTTCATTGGGAAAGAAAATTACAGAAAAACTGAGATTCACCAATCAACCTATCAGTCAACCAGCATTTACTACTTGCTATGTATCAGGCTGGAGGCTAAGTGCTGAGGATACAAAGAAAAAACAAAAATAGCCCTCGCCTTCAAGGAGTTTACATTCTAATGGAGGAGACGACATATATAAATCAGAACACACAAAAGAAAATACAGAGTAGACTGGCTTGAAATTGAGAACATGCCTATTGACCTGAGTCAGGAGTCTAGATCAAAAAGTAAGAGATTAGCCCAAGAGAAGGAAGACAGTAGAAGCGCTAGTTCTCTAGCCCAGTTTTCAGGGAGTGAATACTGGAATTGATTGATGGAAAAGTTAATACACAGAATACCAGCATTGACTGATACAACTTTACCTCCCTTTTTTAAAATCAACTGATTTTGTTATACTTTGTAGTAAATTCCTTTAAATATATATAAGAAAGTAGGGGAATGTGTTGTCTTCTGCAAGGTAGGGGGGAAATGTCATGTTCCCTTCTACGAGCTGGAGTAGAAGTTAGGATACCCAGAAGGAAATACGGTGGCAGCTAGAGACCAATAAATAACAGCAGCAAATCAG
The DNA here is from genome assembly GCF_900497805.2 of Vombatus ursinus. Taxonomy (NCBI): domain Eukaryota; kingdom Metazoa; phylum Chordata; class Mammalia; order Diprotodontia; family Vombatidae; genus Vombatus; species Vombatus ursinus. The sequence continues at coordinate 28,388,308 of NW_020954577.1, forward strand.
CCCGGGGTTTGCTAGAAGAGAATAGTAGCACTTAGGATCTGGTCGTTGGGGTGGGGGGGGCAGCCATAGACTCCTTTGCTATGGTGACAAAATAATGAGGTTTTCTATCTTTATAGAAAAAGCATAATTGGGTAGAAAAGTGAAATATATTCTATATGATATCTGGGCAAAGTCTAGGACACTAGGACACTCCCTGGTGACAGAGAATCCAAATTATAATGAGGAAGTCAATGTATGTTGATCCCCTGCTCCACAAAGTATGAATTCAGGACTGGTACATGGAAATGTCCCAGGCAAGACTGATTATTATAAAAATAAAAGGAATGAGTTTATGTTGTAAAGTAGTAAGAATGAATGTTTGCTCTTGTATTTAAAAATGCCATTACAGAAATGACTTTGTGGAATTTTGTATAAACAAAGAAAATAGTGTGACATTATCGTGGGAGTGGGAAGCATAGAAATCTAGAAGTACATGGCAAAGATAAACCATCATCACGGTACAAATTGTCAGAGTTATGAATAGCAGGCAGGTGAGGACACTTTCTACGAATTGCTACTGAATTGATTTTAAACAGTCAATGTTAAAGAAATTCTAGCATACCAAAAATGTGATTTATAAAGAAACTGGCCAAGGAGAGCAATGTACTTTTCTTGCTGTGATTTTTTAAAATACAATGATTAAACATCAGTAGAAAAATATTGTTAAGGCTGGAGGAAATAACTCTTATCCACAGTGAACAAATTAGGACACACCCTTACAATGAGAGCAATTTCAAAAGAAAAAAAATCTATGTCTAAGCTGAAAATTAATTACACAAAAATTACCGCATAAAATTGATTGTATATTATGAAAGGCGTTTGAGGGGTTTTGTTTTGCATTTCCTTCAAATGCTCTCTGGTTCTTTGTCTCAAATTATTCATGTCTTGCCAAGAGCAAAATGATAGTCTTTACCTAGGTGTTTGGGGAAAGTGTCCTCTAATATTCAGATCCTTCTAATGTTATTTGAAATACTAATAAACTATTCTCTAAAATGAAGTCAGGCACTCCTAGAATTTACATCCAACCATCACAGCTCCAAGAGACACATTCAATACATGGATGCAGCAATGTTATAACTGATACTCTAGTCACACGGATATTGGGGGGCTGTGGCACAGTGCAAAGAGCAATGAACTTGGACTGAAAGGACCTAAATTTGAATCCTGGCTCTGTCATTTATTACCTGTGTGACCTTGGGCGAGTGACTTCATCTCTCTGGGCCTCAGTTTCCTCATTTGTAAAATGAGGGGATTAGACCAGATGGCCTCCAGAGCTCCAGTCCTCTGACCTTAGGATCCAGCTAATGCAACTTCCAAATATATCTAACAGGTGTCCAGTTGCTTGGGCCCATACTGTACCCTTGCGATGCTTCACACATATGAGTTGATGGACCAATGCAAACACATTATCCTGAATGGAAGAACCTCCTGTTAATGGCAGAGTAGCAAAGTAGGAAACTAGAACATTCTTATTATACATTAGAAGAACCTGGCTCATGAATAATTTTGACAGATACTTTATTAATTTTTTTGTTGGGACCCAGGATTTCATCAATATGGGGAACTCTTGATATGGAAACCAACTTCAGCGATGGAGATCTGCAATTCCTCTGTCTAAAAGAGTTGCCTGAGGCGCTGAAGAAGTGATTTGCCCAAGGTGAAGCAGTTGGTATACAAGTGTCAAAGTCAGGATTTGAACCGGAGTCTTCCAGAGGTGTCAAACAGGAGGCCCGAACTCAATTAAAATGTCATTGGGAAATATTTAAAAAAATAAAGAAAAATACAATAGAACATAGATAAGGTCAACATGTGGTTTTCTAGTGGTCCCTGTTTCTGTTTGAGTTTGACATCAAGCAGCTGTTCGTTTAGTGAATTAAAGTGATATAAATTGAGGCATTGCTAAAAGAAAAAAAAAAAGGTTGTCTCCTTTCTGTTACTTCGCCACCATACCTTTGCGTGGTATGTGTGTGCTCAAATTCACGTAAAAGGCAACACTTCATCTCAGTTAACATCTGGACTATTTTTCTCTCTGAGTTCAGAGTTAAACAAGTGGTTTATCAGGAAATGACTTCCCAGTGGCCGAGAATTACTGAAGCAAGACTATGCCAGAGGAAAGATGGGGAAATTCCAGCTTACTCGACAGGGTGGATGCCCAGTTGTTCATCCTTCGTTTTCACAGAGGCCCAGTGACATCACAATGTGGGGGTCGGGGCACAGTGTGTTGGGCTGTGGCTGATCAGCCCAGTATAGGGTGGGCAGTCAGGGTTTGAAGCTTATACCATTCAGGTTATGTAGAAGAATAGACTTTTTTTTTCCAAAGATGAATCCAATTCAGACTCGGGGACTTATAATGCTGAATGAGGCCATTGTATTCACACCCAGGTCTCCTAACCTGGTCTTTCCAGGAAGGATGAAATGGGGGAATAGTGATTGGTTCTGGATTTCCTGAGGGGAAAATAAGTAAGTTCTAGGTTTTCATTGAATTTTACAGTCTAGAGAGAAGTGAAATTGAGGATCATCCAAAAGGTCATAGAGAGGTCCATGGCGGGCATGAAAATGAAAACGTTACAAATGAAAAATTACAAAGCAGACACAGTATAAAGGATATTATCAGAGAAATGTAGAACTGAAAAAAAGAGAAGGGTCAATCACATGGCAAAAGATAACTGACGGGCAGCCCATGTGCCTTACTGACATGCACATAATGTCCAAAGAATAGGAGGAAGTCTCCTGGTTCAGTGGGTTGACTCCTATAGAGGATTTACAAGAGGACGAGGATGCCCGCTTCACAGCATGGGCAGGCAAGGCTGGACTTTGGGAGAGGCATGGATCTTCACTGTCAGAGAGATGCCTCCACTGATGAAAGCACAGACCCACTGAGGTAATCAGATAAGCTCTAGGTTTACTTCTCCTATTAACTTCTCTCTTGTTTGCGTTGTTGGCTTTCTTTTCCTACTCCTGAATCTTGAGCAGATGTTGACAATGACTATATTTTTAGCTTTAAGGGACTGACAAAGTTTGTAGGAACAGATTTGAAATTTAATGAGAAGTTCAAACTATTTTTACTGATGTACACTGTCCTTAATTTATGTAATATGAATTCTATGTGCTTTTGTGCCCTGAAGGCTGCAATCCATATGGCATTCTTCATCATATTCTACAGCTTTTAGTCCTCGCATTGGAAGTGACTATTAGTGAACAGAAATTGAAACCGACTTTGGTTAAAAACAAACACCAACACCAAGTGCATATTCTGTGTGTTTCTACTGGAGAAACCGACGCTCTATATAACAAATACCATAAATTCTAACAGGGGAAGGCTTGGCTTTTTAACCTGCTTCTGGGAAAGGTTCCAATTTTCACTGGAGCAGCTATTTTTGAAATTAGCAAAGCATTACTGGCTTAGATTAAATGATACAATCACAGAATTATCTACTAAACAGATATTAGAATGAAGCTGCCTGCCTGGCTCCCCAAATTTTAGAACATTTTCTAAAGAACAGGAAATATATGGCTTTGTTTTCTCAGAGGCCACAGAGTAAGAGGGTATTTACTTAAATTGGATGAACGCTCTCTGGCCACACTTAAAGTCACAGACTTCTCGCCTTCCTTCTGCCCCTTCAATGTGCTTGTCTTCCAAGGTTATATCCTTGGCTCTCTTTTCTCTCTCTCTCTCTCTCTCTCTCTCTCTCTCTCTCTCTCTCTCTCTCAGCCATCTCATCCACTGCCACGGCTTCAAGCACTACAGCTTTGCACATGACACCTAGATCTATTACTCCATTTCCTGATTCTCCCCAGAACTCTAGGTTTGTATTTCTAACTGCTGCCTGGACAGCTTCATCTAGTATCCTGACAGCATCTTAAATTCAACATGTCTAACACTGAATTGATCATCTTTCCAAAAACCAATCCTTCCTTCACATTGTGTGTGTATGTGTATATATGTATACATGCACACACATACACAGGTCCACAGGGGTAGATATCTTTTGATCTCATAACCAAGGAGGGGAAGAGAAAGGTATTGCGTCAGTCACCTCATCACTAGTTTGCATTAATTAGTACTAGAATTACCACAGTAACATCAGAACACCATCTACTAGATCAGGCTAGCAGTGGGAACTGAGATAAAGGTCAAGGGTGAGGCTTAAAGTACTGGTAGGTAGCCGTGCATGGCTCCAGTGGAAAGCATCCTGGACTTGAACTGAAAAGGGCAGGGTTTCAGGTTCGCCTCTTCCACTAACTAGTTATGTGAACTTGAACAAGTCAGGTGACCTATGTAAGCCACCGTCATCTATGAGATAAGGATGATACTGTTTGTACTGCCTACTTTGCAGGATTGCCAAGAGGCTCAGATAAGCTATGTTTGCAAAGAAGTGACAAAAATATAAAATACTCACATTAGCCATATAGTGTTATATAAACATGAGCTCTATGTATGTGTGTGTTACAAGACTTTTCAGATCAGTGTGTACATGACATATTGTGTGTGTGTGTGTGTGTGTGTGTGTGAGAGATTCTCCTTTGTTCTTTCAGTCGTTCCGCTAACCACATCTCAAGCAGGGGAAAAGGATAGCTGAGAAAACAGTTAAGGTGACTCAGAGGAAAACGTGGGCTTTATTTAGGAACCAGGACATGATTTGCATTTTCTTTTTTTCAAAGTACAACCAACTGTGTCTAGGTAAATAAATTAATTCCAGAGAGACGTAAGTTAAGAGAGGTGCTGAGCAATAAATGGAAGGCTGCAATCAGGTGTGATCCTGGGCCTATTTATTACACCTGAACTCCATAAAAATTACCATCTGTCTAAGCCCACCAGAACTATTTGGAGGATTGCTGCCACTAAGGCTGATAATGAATTGCAAATGTAACTGGGGCAGTGACTTATCTCAAGGCAACCCAAATCATTCTTAGCTATCTGTCATCACAAAATCTGCAAAAGCCCTGAAAAGAAAATAATAATTATAATAATCCTGATAAACAGTAAAACATTCAGGACTCCTGAGAACCTTTCTTCTGCTTCAGAATGTTTTGCTGATCAATTCCATTTAGATGATATTCAGATTTGGAAATAGACGCTTTTAGTTTATTCTGATATGTTCGTGTCTTTCATTTGCTCATTCATTTACTCATTCAACAAGCATTTATTAAATGCTTACTAGATGCCAATAGTGTGATAAGCATGGAGGATAAGGCAGGATGAACCAGATTGCAGCCCAGTGTCTCTTTTAACTTAAGTTTCTCTGGAACTGATTTATTTGCCTAGACACAGTTGTAGCTTGGAAAAAATACAATGCAAATCACATTCTGGCTTCTAGATAAAGCACATACTTTCCTCTGTTTCACCTTAACTGTCCTTTCCCCTGCTTTCAGGATAATTAGCCTGATAGTATAATAACAAAAATGAAACAGTCCCTGCCTTCAAGGTGCCACCGTTCTATTAGAGAGAAACAACATGGACAGAAAAGAAACAGAATACATACGAAGCAGACTCACACCATATACATAGAGAAGTTTCCAATAGATGCATGATCTAGATATAAAAAAAAATCACATCATAAATAAATTAGAAGAGCAAAGAGGAAGCTGCCTTTTAGATCTAGGTAGAGGCAAAGAGTTCATGAACAAATAAGGAATATAAAAGGTCACACTAGATAAAATGGGCGATTTTAATTACATAAAATTTAAAAGGTTTTGTGCAAACAGTAACATAATTAAAATTAGGAGAGAAAGAAGGAAATGAGAAAAAAATCTTTGCAGTAAGTTTCTCTGATAAAGCTCTCATATCCAAGATATGTAAGGAACTGATTCAAATATACAAAACAATTACAAATGACAAAACAATTACAAAACAAAATACAAAAGTCATTCCCCAATAGAAGAAAGGTCATAGGATATGAAGAAGCAGTTTTCAGAGGAAGATATCCAAGCTATCAACAATAATATGAAAAAAATGTTCCATCACTAATTATTAGAAAAATGCAAATAAAAGTAACTTTGAGATTGTACCTCAGATCTATCAGACTGGCAAGAGGAAAATGACAAACGTTCAAAGGGCTTCAGGATAACAACAACATTAATTAGTCCACTGTTAATAGATCTGTGAAATTGTTAAGCCATTCTGTAAAGCAATTTGGGGCTATGCCCAAAAAGTTACTAAATTCTGCATACTCTTTGACCCAACAATAAATAGACCACTTCCGGGTCTATACTCCAAAAAGATCAAATTAAGAGAGAAAAGGCCTATATATACAAAAAACATTTTGTTAGCAGCTCTTTTCATAGAGGCCAAAAAATTGGAAACTAAGGGGAGGTCCAGTTGGGGAATGGTCAGACAGTATATGAATGTAATGGAACATTATTGGGCCAGAAGAACTGGGAAGATTTCTTTGAAATGACAGAGTGAAGTGAGCAGAATTCCAAGAACAATCAATACAATGAAAATGTTCTCTCTCCAATATTAAAGAGACAAGCAACTTAGAAAAGCTTTAGAACTCCGATCAATTAAATTACTAACCATGTGTGCTGAGAACTGAAGCTGAAAACAGGTCATGCACTTCCCGCTAAAGAGTTGATGAATTTAAAATGCAGGGAGACACAAACACTTTCAGGGATAACCAAACATTTGTTTTTGCTGGACTGTGCAGGTGTATGAAAACGTTTTCTTTTTCCTTTTGAACATTTGGGTGGGACATCAGTGGAAGGGACATATTATAAATGCACATAAAAATAAATAAGTTTGTTAAAATTTGTGTACATTCATACACATAAAACATGAAGTGGCAACAAAGTGATTTTCAGTGTGTTTGGGGTTCATCTTTCAAAGAGGGAAAGGAAAGAGAAAGCCATGAGGTTAGTTTTATTGAATGATAATATATCTAGTGTCTACCTAGTATAGTACTTGAATGTAGTAGTATTTTAACAAATGCTGAGTGAATTGAATTCACTAGGAAAAATTCACTTACATCTGTTTTGGACTGGTCTTATATTTTGGAATATATGTGTGTGTATGTATTATATATATATATATACATATATATATATGTATGTGTTTGTGTGTGTGTGTGTGTGTGTGTGTATATATACAGGAATATAAAGATCCTTATCAGAGATATCTAATGCCAATTTTTTTTCACAATCAACCAATTCTCTTCTTACTCTAGTTATGTTGATTTGATTTTCTTTGTGTAAAAGCTATTCGATTTCAAATAGTTGAAATTATCAATTTTATCTTTTGTGATTACCTCTATCGCTCTGTGGCTAAGAATATTCTTCCCCAGTTGTAACTGTGATAGGTATCTTGGCCTAGTTCTCATCTAATCTTTTTTGAATGAACCTTTAATATTTAGGTCATTTATTCATTTAGAGCTTATTGTGGCAAATGGTATAAGATATCGGTCTCAACCTCATTTTTCTCACAATTCAATTTGTCCAGCAGTCCTTGCCAAACTAAAACTTGTTCCCCATGTAATTTTGGTTCTTGAGTTGATCAATTACTGGGTTGGTAAAGTCAATTATGTCTGATTCTTCATTCCAAGTAATTTTGGTTCTTCAGTTTATCAAACATTGGGTTAGTAAAGTCAATTATGTCTGATTATTCATTATCTAGTCTTTGATTTTCTATTTTCTAAACCATTACTAAACAGCTTTGATGATTACTGCTATGTATCTGTTTGTAGAGGAAAACCAAGTCAACAAAAGCATTAGATGTTCATTTAATCAGTGGTCCAAATATAAGTTTTGGATGAAATTCAATTTTAGTAAAAATTCTTCCTGATTACAAACAATTGAATTAGACATCATGGATTCATGTTAAAAGAGGAGTTTTTTTTTTAATAAGATTGGGACTAGAGCTGCTATTTTGGTCAGTCAATGAACATTCATTAAACATTTACAAGGTTCCAGGGGCTATATTAAGTGCTAAGAATGCAAAGAAACTGGAGGGGGGGAATGGTCCTTGACCCCAGTGAGTTCACAATCTAATGGGAAATAAAAAAATACAAAAATTGCACATACAAAATAGGTAAGATATATACTGTAAAAATGGGAGATAATCTAAGGGTTGTATGGTGCAGATGGACCTCTGGCAGAATGCAGGCTTTCAGTAGTCTTGAAGAAAGTCAAAGAAGCCAGGAGGAAGAAGAGAGGGAGAGCATTCCAGGTTTGGGTGACAGCCACTGAGACGGCAGAAGGTGGAGTGCGATGTGCAGAGAGGATAGATGGGGAGTAATGTGTAAGAAGACTGAAAAGGTAGGAAGGGGCTAGATTACGAAAGGCTTTAAATGCCAACCAAAGGATTTTGTATTTGCCTGGAGGTGATAGGGAGCGGTGAGAACTTACTGAGTAGGCAGGGGTGGTGGACCTTCATAATTGGACCTTCCTAGGAAAGTCACTTTGAATGGAGGATTGGAATGGGGAGAGACTTAAGCCAGGCAGATCCCTCCCCCCGGAACTATTGCAATAATCCAGGCATGAGGTGATGAGGGTCTATACCAGAGGGGTGACAGTGTCAGAGGAGAGAAAGGGCCATGTTGAAGAAATGCTGCAGAGGTGGAATTAACAGGCCTTGGTGATAACTTGGACATGGGGGTGGTGAGAGTGAGGAGTCCAGGATGACCCCCAAGGTTGAGAGCCTGAAGGACTAGGAGGGTGGCATTGACCTGTACAGTAATAGGGAAAATAAGATTGGGGGAGGTTTAGGGTGAAAGATAACAAGGTCTCTTTGGACCTGTTGGTCCAAATTTGGGTGTGTTGAGTTTAAGATGCCTACTGGACATCCAGCTTGAGATATCTGAAAGACAGTTAGGGGTTCATGATTGGAGGTCAGGAGAGAGTTTGGGGCAGGATAGGTAGATCTGCAAAACATCAGCATAGAGATGGTAATTAAATCTACGGTAACTGATGAGATCACCCAGTGAAGTAGTACAGAGGGAGAAGAGGGTCCAGGACAGAACCTTGAGGGACACGTATGGTTATAGGGCATGGTGTGGAGGAAGATCCAGCAAAGAAGGGTCAGACAGGTAGGAGAGAACGATGAGACGTGATGTCCCAAAAATCCAGAGAGAAGACAGTATCAAAGAATAGGGAGTGATGGTGTCAAAGGCTGCAGAGAGATGGAGGAGAATGAGGATTGAGAAAATGTCATTAGATTTGGTGATGAAGAAATCATTGGTAACTCTGGGAGTAGTTCCAGAAGAAAGATAAGGTCAGAAGTCAGATTATAGGGCATTAAAGAGGGAGGGGAGAAAGTGGAGGCACTTACTACTGTAAGTGGCCTTTTTTGAGGAGTTTAGCTGCAAAGGGCAGAAGAGATACGGAATGATAGTTAACAGGGATGGAAGGACCAAGTGAGAGTTTTAAGGATGAGGGAAATATGGGCATGTCTGTAGGCAGTAGGGAATAAGCCAGCAGATAGGAAGAGATTAAAGATAAGCGAAACTGTGAGATTGACAGAGGAGGAAAATTTGTGGGAGGGGATGGGGTGGAATGGGATCACTTGAACAAGGAGAGAGGCTAACCTTGGTAAGGAGTAAGGCTACTTCATTATGGTAGAAGGCATCTGAGTGACAGAGGATGAGGAAGAGGGGAGAAGAAACTTGTGACAAATGGCCTTAATTTTTTATGTAAAATATGAGGCAAAATTCCCATCTGAGAGGGTGGGAGGAGGAGGAGCCATGGGAAATTGTGTTGTTGTTCGTCCTTTGTTTTTGAAGAGGACTAATGACATCACAGGAGACTTCTTGACTTGCACTGTGAACTGGATTTAAGTGAGGCAGAGTTGCACAAAGTCATCAGCCTCACTCACTCTTTCAGTCATTGAAGTCCTAGTGGCAGGACAAAAAATCAAGGTGACAAACAGTGGCCCAGGGAAGCGTCAGATGGATGACCGTGGCTTCAGCTGCCTTCATGGCCCTTGGAACAAAATGTTCTCATCCGCGCATTCTGCCACCGGAGATCATGCTTGGCATGATCGGGAGAACCACTGTGAAGAGTGGGATAGTAAGCTGATAAGGGAGGTATAATAGGATTGTCCAGCAGCAGCAAGATCTCAGTTGAAGTGGTATGACATAAATTTATAGTGACTCAGTCAGAACAGTTGCAGAATTTTCTCCATCTTCATTTAGCAGCATTTACATAAGAACATATCAGAGAATTTAGGGTAGCTAGGGTGTATATTGCATATTGGGGAATGACATGTAAGAAGATTAGAAAAGTAGGGAGAAACTAGGTTGGGAAGAGCTTTAAATGCCAAAGGCAAGCAAGAGGCATTTGTGCTAAGCACAGGGGATACAAATATAAGCAAAAACAAAGTTAGCCCCTGCCCTCAAGGAGCTTACATCCTAATGGGGGAAGAGGACACACAAAATGGAGCTGAAAAGCAGGAGATATGAGGGAAAGTACCCATGTAGGGTCTCCCCAAAATGGAGACCCCAGGAGGAATTCACCAGTAGGAGAAGGGGCAGACATGGCAGAGGGATGTTCCAGATGCTGAGGGAAGTTCCAGGGTGAGATGGTAACTGAGGGATGGTGGCCAAACCCAGGAAGGAAAAAGCAGAGTTAAGAGGGCACTACTAAACAGAGTTTAAATTTCATTCCAGAGTGTAAGAAGCCACTAGAATCTATTAAACGGGGAGGGGAGTGAACAGGAGGGTTAACACCATTCTAGCAAAATCACATTTCAAGAATATTATAAGTATGGTATTTACAGTCACTGGTGCTAATATAAAACATATCATTCACTCAAGAGTATTTCCAAATTGTAATGAAACTATTCTGCCATAAACAGATGTTCCAACACTGAAATCTACTGCTGAGTTTTTAACCTTACAAGACCTAAATTTTCTCCTAGGGCCTCCCAGACATTGCCCATCACACTTTTCTATCCATCACTGTAATTGGACATTCACTTTTATTCTTGCCGTTCTCAGTTTTACAGTGGAAATTTCATTAACAGATGAGGCCATCTTTGATGTGGATATAATCAAAGTCATTACCACGTTCATATTAAGTTTGTCATTTGGGGCTGAGGGCTGCTGGCTTCTCAGCTCTCATCTCGTGGGGTAGAAAATAATCTCTATGAAAAGAGCTGCAAAGGAAAGCTGCATCTCCCAGCCCATGCTTCACAACATCCTAGAGGTTCTGACAAGAAGGTTGGCTTGACTCAGATATTCTTGTGACTGTGTGACTCATGTATCTTCAATAGAGTGCAAGGGACTGAGGCTGTTTCTGATGTGCTGTGTACAAGAAACGTAAGTGTGGGAAATCACAGACACTGCGGAGGACAAAAGCATCTTCTGGGTGTGCAACACGTATGTGTGGATTTGCTGTCACCGGATGTCATCTCTCGGATAGAAAAGGGGATCAACATTTGTTGAGAAGAGGAAGCTATTTTCTTCTTTGTTGCCAGGAGTACCAAGAAGCAAAATGATACAAGAGTGTGTGTAGGTAGAGGATCTGAGTGACAAAGATCATGGATTTAGAGTGAGAAAAATTTCAGAGGACATCCAGTCCGACCTGGTCAGTTTGCAAGATGAGAAAACCGAGGCCTGGAGAGGTTAAGTGAATTGTGCAATGATACCCTACAGAGCTGCGATTTAAATCCCCTAACCCCAAATAAAATTCCCTGACCCCAAATCCAATCTATTTCCCACTGCATAAGGCCACCCCTCTATATGCGCTCCAGTAAGTACTTCCCCTTTATTCAAGTGAACCAGGTAAACAGCAGACCCAGTGACTACTACAATGTAAACGGAAAGACTAGCAACAGCTACACTACTGCTCCTGCTATCACAAAGCTGAATGGGGTGTAATTATAGTGATCAAGCTCAGCCCTGAAGAAGAGAAGAGAAAATGCACCTCTTTCTCCTTCCCAGAAGTGGGAGACTATGGGTGTGGAACACTACATGGACTGTCAGATTTGGTTAATGTGTCAGCTTTCTGTAGAGTTTTCTTTTTTTTCTCTTTCCTGTTCTCTTCCTTCCTTCCTTTATTATTCTTTGTTAAAAGGTGTGGCTCTCTGGGGGGAAGAGAGGGAAAGATATATCTGGAAACTAAGGTAACACAAAAAAGAAAAGATGTTAATGCAAGGATCTAAGACATCCCCAAAGGTCTCATGATGGAAAATGCTCTCCACATTCAGAGAAAGAACTATGGAGTTTGAATGCAGATCAAAGCATGCTATTTGCTATTTTTTTCTTCTGTTTTGTTTCGTTTTCTCTTCTGGTGGTTCCTCCTATTGGTTCTAATTCTTCCTTACAACATCACTAATGTGAAAATATGTTTAATAGGAATGTATATGTATAGCCTCTATCAGATTGCATGCCATCTTGGGAAGGGAAGTGGGGAGAGAGGGGAAGAAAAAATGTAAAACTCAAAAGCTTATGGAAGTGATTGTTGATAAATCAAAACTAATAAAAAAAAGAAAAGATGTTAATAATTTTTAATGTTAAAATAAAACAAACTAATTACAATGATGTAGGACATTACCCTATACTCCTCAGGTACCACACACAGGCTCAAAGATCTCAGGATGATTCTCCAACATGTGGCTTACTGTTTGGGGTGGTCATCCATCTCCAGGTGCTATCAGCTAATTTCTTTATTAATTATCTACTCAATTTCTAAGGCAGTTAAGAGTATGTTCTGATATTTCCATTTAAATGAACAGAAACGTACAATCTCTCATTATAATCAATTAACTCTGAACCTTCACCCCAGCTCCTAAATAAACCACAGAAACTTCTTTTCCCAGAAACATATACTTATTTCTCAAACATCAATATTACTGGCTATGCAACTTAATAATAGTATAGCAAACAATACAAAGACATATTTTAATATTTCAACAATGTATTAGTTGTGAGAAAAAGTACTACCAGAGTCACCTCTAACCATTAGCTTCAACTGTTGACGTCTTCTCAGTTCTGGAAACACAGTTCCATCATTCAGTTCTCTCAGATTGGTTGTTAAAAGTCTCTCAAGAATTCTCTTCAGGATACCTCTCCACATCATTCTTTTCAGGAAATATCTTTTTAGTCTTTCTCTGAGATGACAGCTGACTCCCTCAGTCTTTCAGGAAAGAATCTTTTAGTCTTCTCTGTGCCTCACGGGGGTGGGAACAACATGATTAATTATTTTAAAGGAAGCAGGCTCCAGGGCTAGTAACTATCTCTGTAACAATTAAGGAATGTTAATTATTTTATATGACCCATCAACATCTTGCAGACCTTGTTAATGAACCCGAGTTGGCAGACGCTCTGGTGCTTAGATGAGTTTGTCAGGGAGATAAGACCCTCCTTAATTATACAAGGACAGGCAAGGACATAATATACCTTTTGGGGAAGATGACAAGTTGGCTCATAACTTTAAACTAACTCAGAGAAAAAACTGACTCAATTATAAAATTAATACAGCATAAAGTTAAACTCCTACAGCAGAAACTAGGAGTACTATCAGTTCTGCTATTTGCATAAATATAATCTTATATTGAATGATGAGAATACTAATAATTCACTGTTGTTGTTCATCCTTTGTTTTCAGAGAGGACCACTGACATCACAGGGGACGTCTTGACTTGTGTGAATTAGGTTTAAGTGAGGCAGAGTTGCACAAAGTTGTTAGGCTTACTCTTTCTTCCAGAGTCATCAAAGTTCAGTGGCAAGACAAAAATGACTGTTCATGGCCCCAGATGCAATGGATGACCCCACTGATGTCTTCTACTTACGTTCAAGTGAAAACCTTCTGTGCGTTTAATAGAGAGTAACAGGCTTTGAGGCAGATCAGGACCAGATGAGAGAATTATTCCTGACTGTCCTGTTTAAAACCTTATAGAACATCTCTTTTTCCTGAAAACATGAGCTCTATAAAAATGTCCATATGACTATTTTTTTGTCCACAATCAGATGGAGATAACATTACATATTATAATTTTTTTAAAAAGAGTACACAAGTAAAATGTCCCTTCTATTTTGGGCCCACATCTAAGTTCATTTGAATACCAAATTATCAAACGGTCAAGGTCATGGTTAAGCTGCCCCATCAATATTGAGTAACCTGAAATATTTACATACTGCCTCAGGAGGGGTATTCTTATACTATGATATGATCCTAGATTTACCCTTGAAATGACCTCAAAGTTCATCTAGTTCTACTGCTCATTCTACAGATAGGGAAACTGAGGCAGGTAGGGGTTAAAGTGATATTCCCACAGTCACACAGCTAGTAAGGATCTAAAGCCAGATTTTAATTCAGTTCTTCCAGACTCAAGGACCGGCACTCTCTCCACTGCATGACCTCTGTCTGTGAAGAGCCCATATCCCTTTTGTTGTTATTGTTGTTCAGTAGTTTCAATCATATCTGACTCTGTGGCCCCATCTGGGGTTTTCTTGGCAGAGATACTGGAGTGGTTTGCCATTTCCTTCTCTAGCTCATTTTACACATGAGGAAACTGAGGCAAACAAGGTGAAATGACTTGCCCAGGGTCACCCAGCTAGTAAGTGTCTGAGGCCAGATTTGAACTCAGGAAGGCGAATCTGTGGTGCCGCCAAGCTCCCATATCTCTTACAAAGGAATACATGTTTGAAACATTTTTCAGAAATGATTTTGAATAGAGGCTTAAACTGGTTTCATGATATGGCCTAAGGATTTCCCTGGCACATTAACAAAGGAATCCTCTCACTGCACCTGTCGCAGAAAACCCATTCACTTTTCAAAAGAAATTACTTAAATGCATCAAGATGAAAGGGTATCAGAGAAAAGTAACGCACTTTCTATGAAGATGGGACATAATTTTAAAATGAAAGCCAAGAGCGTGGTTACAACTAAGCGCACTCTCTGGTGCCCATCAGGGATATTTATTCAGTTTGTTTAATGCTCATATCCCAAGGGACCTTGAGAACTTCCTTTAATGATGATGATGATGATGATGATGCAGATAATAATGACTGATATTTATACAGCACTTTAAGGTTTAAAAGGCCCTTCACATACGTTATTTCATTTGCTCTTCCCAACAACGAGGAAGTGTAAGTAATAAAGGCATTATTATCCCTGTTTTACAGATAAGGAAACGGAGGTTATATCAGAGGATGGATCTGACTAAAGTCTTCCTAATTCCAAGGCCTGCGTTCTTTTGACTACATGAAGCTGTCTCTCAAGAAAACACCGCAACAGTCAATTAAACTCAAATGAAGCGAACCTTCTAAGTCATTACAATAAATCTCTCAAATTCTGTAATAGAATACAGAAAAAAGCCAACCACCAAGATCTCAAGGTTTTCTTATTTCCCCTCACGTCAAACAATTATTCCTTGGCTAAAGGAAGAAGAACTAAGGCTTCCCACAGGACAGCGGGTGGAGATCCAAGCAGAGGGCAGAATTCCTTCCTCACCTCACCACAACCAGGATACTCCACCAGAAAGAACAGAATGCTCACTCACCAAATGTCAGACTTGGTGTCATAACCTTGATGTTTCAGCGCCTCGGGGCTCATGTAGTAAGGCGTCCCGGTGAAAGTCGTTGCCAGGTCACATGATCCCATTAAGAGCCGGGAGACTCCAAAATCCCCTCAAGACAAAAATTAATCTTATTATTACTTCTAAAAATTAACCAAATCAATTCAATTCATTATCATACCCTAGGAATTACGTAATTAACATCAATTTTTTCCCTCCAAAATATTATTTTTCTTTGTTTCAGGGATAACTGCTCCCCATACAAGGCCTAGAATTCTAGGGAAGAGACCCTCAGCATACTGGATGGACCCCACGGAGGAATTATGGAAGAGAGGTGCACCAAATGAGATGGCATGCAACAATTAAATGGGTACCTGCGTCAAAGTGTCCATTGAAATACTCAAGCATATTATTTTTCAAAGAAAAAAATGAAAGTCATAGTGTTAATTCCACAATTATATAATAATGGCAACTACCTTCATGCTTCAAAAATGTATTACTTCATTCTCATGACACCAGTGAAGCTCAAGGTCCATGTGCAATTTTAGTAGACTGTGTTCAAGGGCTGGTGTGGCCAAAAAAACCTGCCACTACTCTGCTGCCAAAGAGGTGACTAGCCTCACTGGTGACCAACACCTGGCCAACAATGGACTCCTCCTTAGAGAAGAACCCTGGGGAAAGGAACATCTGGTACAAGTCAACAACTTGGCATAAAGACAAAGCTGCATTTGATACAGTCAGTGATTTTGGCAGAAACAGGAAAAGTTTCAGCCTCACCAGCAAAAAGGAAATTTCATGCGCAAATAAAAACCTATGGTTTTCCAAGGCAAAACTATAAAATTTAAAAATCAGATTTCTGCCAGCCACCCCCTGCTTATTCTTCACTAATTACTGTTGCTAGGTTTTATGTTTGCTTATTCTATTAAAAAAAAGAAAAGTTTAGATTAGTAAATCTAATAAATAATCATTGAGGGTTGGTATTGAGGTCTAAATAATTACCAGAAAGGACAAAAGGTTAACAAAACTATTTCATCCCCACTTTAATTATCTGTAATAAGTGCTTATGGACATCAGAAAATAAGCAGAGAACCTGTAGTAATCCATTAAGCCAGGAGACAAGTCCAATTAATTGCAAATTTTCTACATAAGTGGGCATATACTTTTTTCTCCCATTTAGAGAGCATAGGTTACAAAAACAAGATAATGGATTTTGGTTTCAAAATCGATTCAGACTTATGTTTTATGGATCCCGGTAAAAATGAGAGATTATAGTGTTTATAAACTAATGAATTCCTATTAACTAAGCCACTCCCAATACCATGCAATTTAATTTGATATGCAAAGACAGTTAGAATTCAGTGTTTCGCTACTGCACAATTACCAATATAAAGAAAAATCTTACCAATTTTAAGTAGGTTATTTTTCAAAAAAATGTTCTTTGCTTTTAGGTCCCTGTGAAGTATTCTCCTGGGAAAGGAAAAAGAAACTCAGCTTCATTTCAATCATGGAATTGTATATTTGCAAATACAACTATGCTGCAATTGGAAAGCCCCATACCTATATATTTTCATATTCATGAAAAAAACACTGTTGCAATGTTTTGTTTGGAATATGGAGCCATTAGACACAAAATAAAAAGCATCATCATTTTTATCAAAAATTCACAATGTAGGGAAATTTATTTGGTTTTAAGAGCAAAAGACATCCTACAACAAACAATATATATTATTATTATATCATATTATAATTAAAGAACATGCCCACAGAACTCTTGGGAATTTATATATGCCAAGAGACAAACAAAACCTTATGTAAATAATAAATAAAATCTTTGCAAGCATATTTTGCTTTTTATGGAGTATTGGTCTGGAGATAATCATGACCTGGGATCTTTTCACTGAAAGCCATCCTTATAGAAGATGACCTAGGGGAATGGTTCTCTGCCCAACTTTTTGTCTTAAAACCCCTTTTCACTCTGATGAATCACCCTCAAAGAGCTTTATTTTATGTACACTCAACATCTAATGATGTTTCCTGTATCAGAAATTAAAATGTTTCAGTATTATTATGAAAATAACTTTGACCTTACAGACACTTTAAAAGGGTCTTGAGGAGCTCCAGAGGTCCCTGGGTCATACTTGGAGAACTCCCGGTCTAAATGTTCTAATTAACTAAATATATCCTATTAAAAATGTTATTATTATACGGCACTATGACCCAACTTTAGATGAATGAGTATCTATGATGAATGAACAGTGATCCTTTCGGATGACATGTATATTATCTGATTGCACACAATGACAATACATAAAAATAATAATACTAATAACTCCATCTCTAATGTGCCCTTCCTATCTCCATCTCTGTTTTCCTTCAAGATTCAAATCAGGTACTAGATTTACTGTATTAAGATCTTTGCTAGTCCCCATACCCCCCACTTCTTAGTGCCTTCTCATTTCTCCAAAGTTACTGTTTTGTATCTGTTTTGTAGGTGATATTTTGATATATATACCCTTATACGTGTAGGCATCTCTCCCATTACAGTATAAGCTCCTTCCTCCATGGAAAGGATTTTTTTCCTTTGTCTCCTCAGTGCCTAGAACAGTGCCTAGAACAACATATAGAGAACCAAATGAAACAATATCAGCCAGTCAACAAGCATTTATTATGCATGTGCAGGCACCATGCTAAACAATGTGGGGGTAAAAAAAAAAAAGCAAAAAGTAGCCCCTGCCTTCAAGGAGCTTACATTCCACTGGGGAGTCACAACAGATACACATGAACAAATACAAGGTAATTTCAGGAGAGAAACTAGAAGAGATTTTATGTAAAGATTTGTACCTGAGTCGAGGCTTGAGGGAAACTAGGGGATCCTAAGAAGGGAGGAAGTTTTCAAAGGAAGGCATTCTGGGCAGAATCCTGGAGTGTGGTGATGGAATGTAGAAACTGGGGAACATCTAGTGGGCCAATCGGCCTAGAACACAGAGCTTCAGGTCTCCTGGGATTTCCTTTGAGAACGTAGAGTCGTTCTCACAGCATAATGAAGCACACATTTCCTCCATACTCCTCTGGAGGAAATCAGTTTCTCAACTTTTGTCTGGATTGAGAGCCTCCTCCATTGGCATGGATCAAAAACCTTCAAGAGTGGCCTCTACCAGGATGAATTTTTCAGGATGAAAATTCAACTTCAGGATGATTCCTCTTCTCTCCCTTCTCTATACTATCTCCCTCAGTGATCTCATTGGCTCCCAGGGGCTTAATGATCATCTTTGTGATTCCCATACCTATACATCCAGCACTACTATCCCTCCTGACCACCAGGAGGCATCACTTTTTGGACATCTAGAACTGGATGGCCTGTAGGCATCCCGAACTTACCGTGTCCAAAATGGAACTCACATATCTTAGCTTCTCAAACCTTCACTTCCAAACATTCCTATCACTGTCAAGGGCTCACAACCTCACCATTTTCAATCCCTTACTCCCACTTAACCCAAGTATTCAGTCCATTGCCTCATCTGATTATTTCTGCTTTTACCACATTTATACATCTCCTTCTCTCCACCTGAATAGTCACAGCCTTAGTTCAGGACCTCATTACCTGGACTATTGCAATAGCCTTCTAATTGCTTGCCCTGCCTCAATTCTCTCCCTACTACTCAGCTGCCAAATTGATTTTCCTAAAGTTTAGGTCTGGCCATGTCAACCCCCTACTCAATAAACTCCAGCGGCTTCCTATCACCTCCAGGATCTGCCTAGAATTTTAAAGCTCTTTACAACTGGCCTGTTCCTACCTTTCCTATTTTCCTACACTTGATTCCCCTCCAGCCTCTATCCACAATAGCCTATTTCTGGTTCATCGAAAGAGGTGCTACATCTCCTATCTTTGTACCTTTGTACAGGCTTTCTCCTATACTTGAAATGTTCTCCCTTCTCACCCCTACACCTGAATTAAACAAAAAAAGTTTCAACAACAGTATTCATTGTAGCTTGACTAGAGTCTAATGTCTTCAGAAAAGTTTAAAAATAAGATTAATTTGAGAAATAAAAATAATAGCACCTTGGGTTGATAAAGGACTTTTTTCTTCTTTAAAAATAACTCAAAACATTTCAACATCTGTTACCTGATATTCCCTCCCTCATCCACCCACACCATAAAACGTCTATGAGAAATGATGGGACATCTTTCATGTTCACTTCTGATTAAAATTTTTTAATGAAAAATACCTTTACTTTTAGGATAGGGAAACTGAGGCACAAAACAGTGAAGTTAAATGCTCATGGTTGCATTCCTAGTCAGTGGCCAAATGAGGAGCAGAACCCAGATCCCATTATGTCAGTACTTTTTTCTCTAAGTCACATTTGCTGCATATTGTCAAAGACCTAAGTCTAAACGTAAACAAAAGGTATAATTTTCTGTATGAGGAATGATTTCCCCAGCCCCACACTTTGGCCATTTTGTATAAGGTATGACTTTTCCCACACTACCTGTGGGATACAACAATCCAATTCTAACTGCTGGTCCTGAAAGTCTCATGGTTCCATGGTTACCTATAACATCTAACAGAAATGAGGCAAACAGTTTCAATACTTGTGATGGAGTGAAGAGTAGGTTTCATTTTGGTTTTTAATAACCCTTGGGGCTGATTTTTTCCAAAATGTTCTTTCATTCTAGCCCAAGATCTATGATCCCGTGATACTAGGAAACATTCTCTTTCCTGGAAACCTAAAGCACAGATCAGTATTATTTAAGCTGAAGCTGAGCTAAACTGTACACAGAAGAGGTAGCTGCCCATGTCAATGTGACCTAGAGAAAATCACCCAAAGGTAGCACCATCATATCTCTTAACCTTCAGCTAGACATGTCCTGAAATTCTCATGGTTGCTACAGACTCCCATTTTGCTGGTGATCTCCAGAAATTCTTTTTTTTTTTTTTTTGGTGAAGCTTAGGGCTTCCTATTTCTCCCAGGCTTGACGTGCAGTGGCCACTCATAGGCCCAACCCCACTGCTGATTGGCACAAATTGGCTCCATTTCTGACCTGGGCTCCTCCTCAGCCAGCCTGGGTTCCCCCTCTTCCACCTCCATATTGGTGCCAAACTTAGTACAGACACCCAATCAGCTTTATTCCTACTGTAACTCAGAATTAATTTACTGAAGATTAATAACCCAATCACCTTTCAGAGTCTTAAGGAATGAAACACGGGACAGGTTATGAAGTGAGAAAAGAAGTCCAGAGTATAAAGTTATTAGAATCAAGTTTGGGTGTGGAAGGGGGAGGTATCCTGTCTCATGCCTTGTGGGACCAAATAATGGGTAAAGAACACAATGTTTTTTATATGGAGAGGGCTCTTCTATTTCCTCTTTTGAAGGTGTACAGGGGTAAGCTGAAGGCCATGGACAGGCTGAAGAGGTATCTCATGAAGAAGAAGGCAGAGATAGAAGAAGGACACCAAAGGTAAATCAGGCACTTCATCATTTTCTCTGGGGCTGGTCTTGATTTTGATGAAAAAGCAGAATGGAAACAATAGTTCAAATTTAGATTAAGCTCTATTCCCAATGTAAGGACTAGTATGGCCTGCCTGAGAGATTCTCTTGATCATGCTAACTCCTTGTGTTTAACAAGGCAGTCTTTGAAATCCTAGCATTGATGACGTCTCCGTGATAAGGTGTGGACTCATCTTGAGCAAGGTAATCATGGGCCACAGACACCATGTTACTGACTTAGAGTCCCCTCATTGACTAACCCTTTACAAGGAAGAGGGATGGGGAGAAAAGGAATCAACAAAATAAAGATGGTCAGACACACCCACTCTGTGGCCCTGTGGTCCCTCAAAAGGAATCATATGCAGCAGTGAAACATGTGGCACCAGGAGAAGAGAAACCCCCCCGAAAGTGGACCAAGGCAGGGTCAAAGCAGCAAAGAGCTCTCAGGCCAAACCTGGAACTGGAGGAATGTAAGCCAGCAACAGCAGGTCACAATGAGTTCTTCTGCCATGCTCCTGGCCAAGCAGGAGCCAGAGGAAAACAGAAGTGAAGGATAAAGCCATCATTTGGAGAAACAAGCCTAGACTTTGACTTTTACTGTGCTGTGAGCTAGGTGGACTGCGCAAGTCTGAGGAGAAGATGCCAAACTCCTAGCGACTCTAATTGCTTTTCCCCTTCAGGGATACTCAACTCCAGGGCAGCACTACAAGTCTAGGGAGCTGTGCCAGGTCTTTGGAGATGGAGAACTCGCCAGAGAGGGAAGAAGAGTTATCTTAACTGTAACTTAACTGTGGTGTAAGTTATACCATTATAAGGCAGTACAGTATAGTTGGAAAGAAGCTTCCACTTGAGATTAGTAGGGACCCGAGTTTCAAGTCTCCTCTTTAACTTTTGTCTGAAAGATGAATAGCCATGGGAAATCTCTCTGAATCTTACCTTCCTTACCTGTAAAATGAAGATAATAATAACTACAGTACCTAACATTCACTGTTGTTGTGATATGAAACATATGTAATGTATAGTATTTTGCTAACTTTAATGTACTATATAAACACTCCTATTATTAGTATTAATTAGTAGCTACTAGTACTAAAATAGTAGTGATCAGTAGTAGTTAATTGTTAATAGGTGATATTAAAATTTACTAATAAGTGATATTGTTATCATTTAGGTAACATGAGAGTGTTATCTAAATCTCCCCATTCTATCTAGACCAAGACCAGAGCTGAGGAAAAAAAAAAGATACCAGAACATTTTCCTACATGCAAATAATTGGTATTTTTTTAGTCTTTTATTTCCATAGAAGCCAAAAAATAAAATTAAATTAAAAAAGTAAGTTCTAATACAGCATCATGATTGGACTTTCTCTAGATAATCATGCCAACCAAAATCCCCATGACTGATATCAGACCACTCACAGAGTTTATCTCAGCATCTGGTTCTCTCTGCTCCTTTAACCTTGAAAAGCCCAGACCTACGGTGCCACAGGACAAATGTCCTCCCTGAAAAAGTCTGATACTGTGTGCTACTCTTTGCAATCCAGGCTCATTTAAACCCGAGCCCTTCTAATTAACAGTTACTCTCTCATGATAGCTCTAAGTATTTTCTGCTCTTTAAACATCACTTACTAGAATTTATGTCATCTATCAGAGAGTAGGTACCTTAAAAATAAACTCCAC
Organism: Vombatus ursinus; assembly: GCF_900497805.2. Taxonomy (NCBI): domain Eukaryota; kingdom Metazoa; phylum Chordata; class Mammalia; order Diprotodontia; family Vombatidae; genus Vombatus; species Vombatus ursinus. Next base: position 28,410,964 of record NW_020954577.1, read on the forward strand.
TAATATAATTAAAAGAAGTTGTGGCTGCTCAGAGAGGCCAGGGAGAAAACCAAAGCCATAAACAGAATGCTAATGTCTAATTCTTAGCACTACTGCTTCCTCAGGACCTTTTTTCATTTCCCGAAGTGATACACTGAGATTATTTCAAAGGTATTTTGCATACAGGAGCCAAGCCAACCATTTCTGGCACATCATTTTCCCAAGTAATTTACTTCCCATCTCAGGTGAAAGCAATCTATGTCTACAGCTCATTTTAATATATACTGCTGGCAATAAGAGGGAAGACACTAGCATAATAAATACTTCATAGACAGCAGAATTTTTATGGACTGCGGTTTGAAATATATGTTTAATGCTCAGTGAAATGCACTTTTGACTTTGAATTGCTTTCCCAAACAGTAGCTCTGACATAAAAGTTCCTGAAGGGGAATTGCCTTAGACCTTCATTAAATATGGGGCTGGAAATTAACACAGACATTGAACAAGACAATCCATTGGGGAGAGCCATAGTCGCTAGATTTGGATCATGGGATTTAGAACTGGGAGAGCCCTCAGAGATCATCTTCTTCAACCTCCTCATTTTATACATGAGGAAACTTAGGCGCATGGAGTGAAAGAGGCTTGCCCAAAATCACTCAGGTACTAGGGTCGGGATTCAAGTTTAGGTCCTTTAACTGAAAATTTCACATCCCTTCTACCATGTTTTCATCAGAAAAGTAACCCCAAATCATGGCTAAGACTTACTGTCTATACTTGATGTCTGCGAGATCTCAGATCCATCAGTTAGATGACCATGAACCCTCTTTCAACTTCAAAATCCATATATTGAACAGCCATAGACACCAGCCTTCTTTCTGTTCCCTACACACCCCACTCCATCGCCCCACCCCCAGTGTCTTTGCACTGGCCACCTGCCATGCCTGGCAGGTGAGTTCTTCCCATTCAATGGTTTCCCTCACTTTGTTCCAGACTCATTTCAAATTCCTCCTTCTCTTGGGGGACCTTTCACAGTCCCCAAATAGCCCTAGTATGATATCAAATTTGAACTTTCTTCCCCAAATCATGTCAATCAAATCCTGCTGGCGCCTCCCATTCACACTGTATATAGCTTGTATGCATAATTTCTGGCATGTTGTCTCTCTCCTCAACAGCACGGATGGTGTTTCTGCTTTAATTTGTAACTTCAGAGCTTGGGACAGAGAAACCACTTAAACAAATGTTTGCTGACCAAATGTAAATCTCCACTTTGAAACTTCTAGTTTGTTTGTAAAGGGCATAAAGTTCATAAAAATCTGCCTCTTTAGGAAGTAGCCCCTTGTCAGAGGTTTTTAATAAAGTATAAAACTTGCTAGAACCTTCTACAGCAAAGAAAGTCCTTTCAGTGCAAATCAAGCATTGACCAGGGTGGACAGGATAAGTTAGTTGGAATAAGAAGCATATTTACCAGAGAGAGCATTTAGTGACTGCAAAGCTACTGTCATCTGCTTTTTTTTTTTTAAACAGATGCAGGGAAAAGTAATGCATCCTGATTTTTAGGAGGTCAATTTTCTGTTTCTATTCTTCCAGAAGGTTAGGGTATAGTGCTTCGGTGCTATTATTGGTAGAAAGCAGCTCTCTCTCATGTTAATGAGAGACTGGCTAGTTAATAAGAGCTCAGCACTGGCTAGCCTTATGAGCAAGCCTGTGCCTTTGAAGGACTCCGGCCCTTAGAAGCATCGGTGAGCTACAAAGCAGTGAAATTTACTGTAATCATCTGATGTGCAAGGCCTGGGGCTTTTTGGCTTCCCAAACACCCAGGTCCACAGATAAAAGTTTTCCTTGAAGGAAAATAAAGAAAACAATGCAGGGATACATTACACTATGCAGGGAGACATTAATAATACACATTTAGTGGAAAGAGAAGCAGGATTTGCTTTTTAATCTTTTTTTCCTCCAAACTGAATTTTATTATTTTTTCAGTTTATAAGTATTTATTTTATCTCCTACTCACCCATACCCACTGAACAATTAAAATAATTCAAAGAAAAAGAAAACCCTTGCAATTAATATATACAATCAAAACAATTCCCACATCAATCATGTTTGAAAATGTATTTTAAGTCTATCACCGCTCCCAGAAAGGGGGTGGATAGCATGCTTCATCTTCTGTCCTCCAGAATCAGTCTGCATGGCATTGGAGATGCTGGATTTGAACTGAATTTTTCTAGTACCTTTAAATCTTGCTATAGAAGGTATCCTTTTAAAAGTTATACAAATGTTATAGTAACTACTTGATCACAAATGTCATTTTAATAGATTTATACTTTTGCAGAAAACCTATAATTGGCCAGATTGTGTCTTACTCCTGATTTCTCTGTCTTAGTCAATCTGGAAAATATCCTAGCCAACCAGCCCACTGTCACCAGTGAGTGGTACCACTACTCACCTGGAGCTGGTTACCCAAAGTGAAGGCAGGAGAGATGGGAGGAAATAATTAGCCTCGACAGGGCAAAGACGCTAATACTGTTAGGCAGCAAACTTAATAGTAAGCTCACCAACGTCAAATGCTCCATTCTGTGCACATATGTGACTTCTTATGCCTCCTCGTGCCGCAGTGGGCTCGACAAGAGCAGCAGGGCTATCGTGGCTCACGGAGCCAGGCAGGTTACACATGCATCCACAGGCTGGCCAAAGGGACTAAGAGGTCATTCTTGGTTGACTCACCTCAGCATCCTGTTACCTGTCTAGGACTGAACTATGGCCCAATCATCCCTGGGGCGGGGCTCCTGCTAGCCCCATCTTGTACATTGTAACTGTTTCTAGTTTTGATCCTACTTTGGATGGAGACAGTGGATCCCGAGGCTGACCTTTCTGGGGCAACAATCTTCCTTCCTGGATCTCAGTCTATTTAATAACTCAGATCTAACCTCCTCCTCCTCTTCACCCCAACCCCCATCTGGGCAGGGGTGAATCAGCACAACAAACCATCCTACCCACCCCCCAGTCTTAGCCCTTTAGGGGCTTGATTATTAACAACAGTAACAGTAACAGTGTATGTGTGTGTGTTTATAAATACATATATATATATATATATATTTACATGTATACATGTCTTTATATGTATATATAATATATACACACATGCATGCATGTATGTATACATGCATATATATACTATCATATACATCTACTATAATAACATATATAATTTCTTTTAAACCTCATAACACCCGTATGAAGTTGGTATTATTATCCCCATTTTACAGATGAGGAGACTGAATCAGAAAGGGGTTAAGTGACTTGCCCAGGGAGTGTCTGAGGCAGAATTCAAACTCTGATGATGATGATGATTACTAGAATTTATATAATAACTTAGAACTTCATAAATATTATCTCATTTTAACCTCAAAACTCTGGGAAGTAAATGCTATTATTATCCTCATTCAGTAAGTGAGGACACTGAGATAAACAGAGTTTAAGTAACTTGTCCAGAGTCACACAGCTAGTGTCTAAGGTCACATTTGAACTCAGGTTTTCCTGACTCCAAGCGCAGCGCTCTGTGCACTATGGCGCCACCTAGCTGCATCTGGTCCCACTTACTACAGAAAGCGCAAAAACAGCATTTTATAGAAAATAATGTTTTACATCTTTATCCACAGAACAGCATCTCTATAAATTAATATTTTTCTATATGTGCTACCTTAAAAAAATAAGAGTAAAACTAACCAAGGTCTCTACTTACTTTTAAACTGAGATATGAGATAGCTTTATGCAGACCAACATAAAAGGAAAAGGAAAAATAATGAGGGTAGGTCTTCCTAAAGATAAACTAGAATCTGCAAAATTATTTCTAAATAACAATTACACTAAATGCCTTTTCATTCTGACCAGTTTTGAGCATCAGAAGAGGATGAACACCCTGATGAAATATCCCAATTATGCAAATAAGTCTAAATCCTAAAACTGGTCCATGGAAAATTTAAGATAGGTGAAAAAAGAAAATTAAGATTTAATCCCCTACTGGATAAGGAAGATCTATGCAAATAATTTAAGTAACACCAAATCATCAGATAACACTAGTGGGGGAGAAATGAGAATGTTGCACCATTAATTTTTTTTTTAAGACAGTTGCTCAAAACATCTTGTTTCTGTAAATAACTGACTGCAAAACTCACCAATGTATCCCTAAGCATCAATCTGCTTAAGATGCCTCAGAATCAATTTCTAATCTGGGACAACCCTAATGTTAAGAGAGCCTGACGACAGGAGTGATGCCTTGGCCACTGTTGCTTCCTTTACACTCAGAATCTAAGGAAAAAGTATGAAGAGAGTTCTCCTGTAGTTTATCCCCTCTCAAATGACCAGGAAGCCACCATGACCAAGAGAAAGAGCTATCAGGCATCCCTACCAGCACCACCAGTCTAGTGTGGAGGAAGAAGAGAAAACTGAAGAGACGAGGAGCTGTGATTTGAAACTCTGCAGAGTAACACACTGATGAAATCAGAAGGAAGAGAAAGAACAGATGGAAAAGAAAGAAGAGGAAAAAGAAAAGAAAGAACAAAATGGAGAAGAAGAAAGGAAGAACAGAAGAGGAAAATAGAAAGAAGGAGGAAGAAGAAAATGAGGGATGAAGGGGAGGAAAAACAGGAGGAAGGAAGAAGAGTGGAGGGACGACTTCCACTTTGCTTTGGCCTCCCGAGGGCCTAGCTCAGTGCTGAGAAGATAGCAAATGCTTAATAAGTACTTGTTAGTCAACTGGTTCCATAAACATTTATCAAGTCCCTATTAGATGCAGCACCGTTTTCCAAGGGCTGGCAATACAAAGACACTCACACACAAATTCCTGCCCCAAAGGAGCTTACATTCTAATAGCTGGGAGTTGGGAATGGGGGATACAACATACACAAAAACACAGAAATAGAAAGTCATTTCAAGAGGTAAAAAGGTCTAAGAAGTGGGAGGGTTTCAAAAGCTCTTCTGCAGGAGGCGGTATCTCAGCTGTGTTTTGATGGAAACCAAGGGACAGAGATGAGCGGGGAACGAACGGGCAGGAGCCTGTGCAGAGGTGTAAAGATGGGAGACAGGGAGGAGAGGGCAGCGCACAGGAAACAGCTAGTAAGCAAGCCACTTTGTATGGAAGGGAGAGTGCATGACTGGGAGAAACACGAACTAAGGCAGGCTATAAAGGGAATGAGAGCTGTAGCATGAAGGGCATTCAGTACCAGCTTGGGCTCTATAGTGTTTCCTAGAGGCAATAGGTGGCCACTGCAGATTGTTGGTAGTGGAGTCCCATGATCAGATCTGTGTTTTAGGAATATCAATTTGGCAGCTCTGGGGAAGATGGATTGGAGGAGTAAGACACTACAAATAGAGAAACCCAATTAGAAGGCTATCACAATAGTTCAAATGAGAGGTAATGAAGGTTTCAATTAAGGTAGAGGCTATATGAATGAAAAGAATGGATGGACTGGAGTGGGAAGAGCCTTGGGGCAAGCACACCCCCCCAGCAGCTATGACAATAGTCCAGGCATGAGGTGATGAGGGTCTACACCAGAGGGGCAGCAGCATCAGAGGAGCGAAGAGAGCATATTGGAGAGATGCTACAGAGGTGAAATCAACAGACCGTGGCAACAGCCTGGATGTGGGGGATGAGGGACAGTGAGGAGTCCAGGAGGACTCCCAGATTGCGAGCCTGAGGGTCTGGGAGGATGGTGGTGCCCTCAACAGTAATCAGGGGGTTTGGAAAGGGGGGAGGTTTAGGGGGAAAATAACGAGTTCAATTTTTAGACATGCTGAGTTTAAAACGTCAACTGGACATCCAGTTCAAGATGTCTGAAAGGCACTTGGAGACATGAAATTGGAGGTGAGCAGAGAAGTTACAGGATAGGCTAATTTGAGAATGATCAGCATAAGAGATGAGAATTAAATCCAATCACCGAGTGAAGTAACGTAGAGGGAGAAGAGAAGAGGGCCCAGAATAGAGCACTGTGGAACACCTCTGGTTGGAAGATGTGCCCTGAATGAGGACCCAACAAAGGATAAAATTGATAGGTAGAGAACCGGGACAAAAGGGTGTCAAGCTACACTCAATTAAAAAAAAATCAGTGCTATATCTTTGCTGGGTGTCTTTTTTACTGAGTCTTAGCTAAGTAAACTGCTTTTTGTTAACTATTTGCTGGCTTACAACAAAGGTGTCAAACATGCAGCCCACAACACCCCTGAAAAAAGGTGGCCTGAGAAAGATTTAACTGCAATTGAGAAATCTTTAATAAAATAAATAAAAATATAATAAAACATAGATAATATTAATATGTGGTTTTCTAAGTCAATATGAGGCCCACGAGGACTCTTATCTATGGTTCAGTGGTCCCTATTTCTATTTGAGCTTGACACCCAGGACTATAAGTGTTTTATTTTCTTCCATTTCCAAACCTGAAGCACTAGACTAGTCTGAATCAGGTCTGGCCTACAATAATACACTCAACAAAAACAGGGAATTTTGGAGGAAATGTAATGAGTTCCATTTGGCCATAATATTGAGTTAGAGATGCCTATGGGGATGCTAAGTGGGGATATAATCAATATTTAGGGAGAAAGGACCAGATAAATGAGGTAATTTGAAAGAAATGAGGGGATCTCTACATTGCTCTATTATGTAGATATTAGACAAAAGAAGGGCCATTTAACTGTCATTCATAAATGGTCAAATAAAAACATAATTGCTCTTATAGCCTTGATTCTCTTAATTTGGAAGTAGGAGTCATTCCTAAGCTAATATTTAACTAAGATATGAAGTTAAAACTTGTATGAGAAGAGTAAAACACAACATTAGCTACCTCAATGACCAAACTAATGAGAATTAGCTTCATTCATTAGATGAAATATAAAGCATCAAATTTCAGATCTAGATATAACAAACATTGCATATTCATTCTGCTTTATCACTTTTCTTCCTTTATTACTCAGTACTGGAGAAGAAATGATCATCTCAACTTTGGCTGTTCCTTTGTTGAACTGATTTCAGATAAAGTTTAAACTTACACAGTACCTCCTAGTGAAATATTCATAAGTGTTTTGGAACATGATTTTAAAATAAGAAGTGTGCTTAATTGTTTCTGTGCAGAACCAAACATAGAAAACAATTTCTAGGTCAGTCAACTTTAAATTGATATTTAGATAAGTTTACATTTTGCCCAAAGAACAACAAAGAAATGACAGTCTAAAGACAGTTTTGAATTACTGTCTTACTCTGATCAACTGGGTGCTCTTACACATAGTAAACTTTCTCAATTAATAGTATTTAATAAGTAATTTAAAATTTAACTCAGAATAATCATGGGAAATAATAGAAATTATGATATAAAAAATGGATGAGCCCTGAAGTCCTAAATTCAGCAAGAGTTGCTTAGTGTAGTCTATAAAAAGATTACTAGATATACTTTTATCAATGTCTCCCAAGTTAATTTGACATCACTCAAAAGACATTTCTGGGTTACCCATGACTCTGTAGATATCTTCATCATCTAGCATGTGTTTGAGAAGATAGGTGGAGAAATCCAGGATAATCTGATTACTTTCTGTTATCAGAAACCATCCATAACATGTGTTTAAGCAGGCTGACCGTGAGGGACGGTCAGACTTCTGTTCATCCCAGGAACCATCATTGTAGGCAAAGAAAGCTGTGAGGCTGTTGATGCAGTTTTCTAAATGATTAGCTCTTTGTGAACACTTCACAGGAGTTTGTTTTTTTTCTTTCTTCTTTGGATAGCCATCTTTGCATTGGTTGATCTACTCTAATAGTATGTACCCTAGAGATTATTCAAAATCTTTTTTCTTAATTGTCACTTGAACATTAGAAAGAATGTAAGAGTATTTAAGCATAGTTCAAAATAGTAAATACACAAATTAGAGATAAGTGAAATCCATAAAATATATTTTGGCCTTCATAACTGGAGATTTTTGTGTTGGATTGGCTTTTGGTGAGAATATTCATTTAACTGAAGCCAAAGTATATTTTCTGCCTCAATTATCCCATAACATTGTGTACATGAATCTAGCTAAAATGTTCCAAGATGTCAGGGTGACCAAATAACTACTTCAAGCACTAAGAATATTATGACTTTATTCTGGCATAAGACACATTACTTTCGTAAAGTAACTGCTTTAATATCATACACAGCATATAACATATCACTAAATGTAAGTTTCTGCTATTTAAACTCAACTTTTTAAAAACAACTTTAACATGCTCTATTAAAGGAAACATTACATAAGCAAATACTGTGCTTAAAACTGTTAGTTGACTAGTTTTCCCAAATGGAAGATTCTATTCCATTCAATAAGCATTTATATAGTTCCTGGCAAAAGAGAGATTTTGGAGGGTTTTTTTAACTATTTGCTCTCAAAGAGTTTATATTCGTAAGGGCAACTGATCACTTGCTGCCCTTAATATTCGTTCAAATGAAAAAAAATTCTTATTTGTCAAATACAAATTCACATAAAGCTGCTCATAGTAGCTGGCAACTGTACCTTTCATGCATGTAGTCAACTCCCAGTAACAGCTGGATAAACCATTCTACTATCTGGTTTTCAGGAAAGGTGTTTCCAGCTTCTTTGTACTCCTGAATTTTACAGTCCAGATCTCGACCCTGGAAGAGAAGTATATTATCTCATGTTTTTCTCAATCAAGCATCAAATTCAAGGCCTTTTTATCAAAGCTAATATAAAAGGATGCCAAGTACCCCAGTCCACAAATAGTATATACTTAGTATCGGTGTAACCTCGAGCAAGTGTTTTAGTCTCCCTAGGTCTTCATTTTCTCCTTTGTAAAATGAGAGATTTGGATTTGACCTTTAAGGTCCTTTCCAACTCCAAATCCTTTCAACATATCTTATGAATTACTATTAGCATAGATTTTTATCCTTATTCCACATTCACAGATACATAAGTTTAGACAGTAAATGATATTTACACACATACATACATATATATGTAAATATGAAAGTACACTCAAACATGTGTATGTGTATATATATTCCTCAATAGCAACTCTAGTATCCAACACTTCCAGCATCAAGCTTAGATGATTCAGTTCTGAAATTTGTCCTTTCACAACTTTCTCTCACTACTGTACCTGAATGAGTTAGAGCATACTAGAAAGATATGTACAGCAGAACTGTTATATGATTATATAAAAAATATAATTTATTTGATCATAGACGGAAGATAATAATTTGATTATTAACCACACACTGAGGTGTAGTCATTATCAGAAAGAAACTCAAGTCTAAGTCGAGGAAGATAAGATGAAAAAGAAATGAAAAGACAAGTTTCAAAACTATGTCAGCTCAGCTTGATGAAGGAAGCGATGGATACTACAGATGCTGTTGAGGAAGAAGTTCAAATGAGCAGAACAATAGTTTCGAAGCAGAGAAACAAAAAACTCACTTAGTAGATCAATTAATTTGGCTGAGGCTTTATTACTAGAGAGGTATTAATGAAGCACAGAATGGATGATCTTAAGTTAGCAGTGGAAGCATCCGTTTAACATAGGAACTACTTTCATGAAGGAATTTGTGTGGACAGGTCCTGAGACAGAAGACATAAAAATTGACAGTTCCAGAGTTGTGAGTTATCTCTGACAGATGGATTTTCCTCACTCATGTACCACCTTGGCAGATTTCAGTATGTGTCTACTCTCCTCTACCTATACTGGGTGCATTTGAAGGAATACATGATCCAGGTCTATATGTAAAATATAATATATTTATTCCTGTAAGTGTAGTTTTTATGAGCAGGTATGAGATTATTATTATTATTTCTTTTGCCTTATTATTAAGTAAATAGTTACATTTTAGATATAAAAGTGTCATTATTATGAGTGGCTGGTTTTGCGTAAATAGAAGCATATCAATAGGGGTTCAAGAAATGCGGTGGTAAATAAAACAAGTGTATTCCTTTACAACAGAGCTAACCCTTAGGAATTTGTGGTAATGGCCCCTCTCTAGAAACCTATACCTCCCAGAGTGAAGGCAAGTTGGAGTGAATAAGCCAACCCAGAGTGCAAGCAGTATATACAATCTGCGTGATTGGTGTACAATGCTAAAGTATGGATAGACACTCCAGGCTCCCACTCTTCTGAAGTTCATGCTAATTACTCAAGCCATACTAACCTGATGTTCCTACTCAAAATGTTTTTGCTAATTATCGTAAAGACATGGAAGAACTTTTGATGTGAGGAGCTATATAAATACTAGAGACACATATGCGTGAAAAGCAGGGTGGTTCAGTAGAAAGAGACCTTGCTCACAGTAAGACCTGGGTTTAAGTCCTCTCTCTGACACACACTGGCTGAGTGACCTTAGACAAGTTAGTGTCCTAGGAAACTCTCTAAGATTTTCAGTTGCAGAGGGGGTTCCAATGAATATATCTATAATACACATATATGTGTGTGTGTGTGTATGTATTTAGATATATACTGTATATGTAATTATATACTTATATATATATGTGCTTTTCTGATGGAATTCTATCAGCATAGATAGCCCCTTAATGGGAGGGACTGTTTCATTTTTGCCAATTCTACTGACACATAGTATATACTGAATAAATATCTGTTTGATTGATTGGCTACATAAAAGTATATAATATCATTTTTCCACCCAGATTTTTGCTTCTTATCCTAAACGAGCAAAGCTTCTTCTAAGGCCAGAAAGGACATCAACTCTCTTTTAGTTTATCTCTTTGTCAGATTCTTAAACAAGAGTCCAACTTATCCTTCTCTGCTGCTGCTGAATTACCTAGATGTTGAGGCATTCTCTCTAACTGCCTCATTTAAGACAATGACTGGCAAAAAATATCTTTATGTAATCTGTATCTCCATACAACAATCATCACTTTTACTCTGCCCAGTGGTGATAACCTAGCACAGATATTAGACCCTATTGGTCTAAAAAAAAAAAAACTTTACCTCTACCCCTGCCTTTTCGCAAATCTAGGTTTCTATGAGCATGGCCCATAAATCACACTCTTACTAAGAGAGTGACAACAAAAGTGGAAAAAAAAAACTGAAAAGAATGGTGATAACCAAAATCAGCAAAATGTTTGAGTTGAAGGAAATATAAAAAGGAATGTATGCTCAATGAAATAAATGAATGTAGTAGAGATCTTAGTGAATAAAGCCTACATTAATCCCATTACCTAACACTTAATGATTTATACTTTGTGTACAATAAAAGAAACTCTCTCACCCCAAAAAAATATTTCTTTAAAGTCACATAACTGTTAATTCAGAAAAATCATGATTTAAAATTTTACCATTCCTTTCTTGAAACTGTTTTTATAAGGAACAATGCTGATGATTTTGATTGACTCTCACAGCAATTTCACAAATAATTTTTAAATGACAGCATTTCTTAGCTTGTTTGATGTTTCTAAGCATTCCTAAAAGATATCTTAGAGAGGTTTCTAACGGTGACCTTTTTTTCTGATATGACTGTAATGAAAATGGGATTTATTTTAACTTGAAGCTAAAATTAATGCTGACTTACTCCAAGTGGAATAAGTTTCCCTAGGTATTACCCCTAAAATACTGCTTCACTTAACATGATTTTATATTATCCCTTCCCCTTTTTTTAACAGAATCACCTAATTTTAGAATAGGAAGGGCTCCAAATAGCTAATCCAGTCTTGAAAAGGAATTCTCCCCCCCACACACACACACACACTATAACATAGTCAGAGAGTAGTCATCCTGCCTTTACCAAGAAACTCGCAGTAAGGGAGGAACCCTTTCCTCTCTCCTCCCCCAGGGAGCTCATTCTACTTTGGGACACCTTTGATTGTTAGTGGAAGTTTTTCTTTTTTCTTTTTCTTTTATTTAATTTTCTTTTCTATAATTAATTTATTTATTTTTAGTTTTCAACATATACTTCCAAAAGATCTTGAGTTCCAAACTTTCTCCCCTTCTTCTCCTCCTCTCTTCTTAAGACAGCGTGCAATCAGATATAACCTCTACTTATACATTCATATTAAGCATATTTTCACATTAGTCATGATGTAAAGAAAAATTATAACTAATGGGTGGAACTACAAGAAGAAACAAAATAAAACAACAAAAGAAAAGGACAGCAAATAGCATGCTTCCATCTGCATTCAGACTCCTAAGTTCTTTCTCTGGATGTGTATAGCATTTTCCATCATGAGACTTCTGGAGATGTCTTAGATCCTTGCATTGCTGAGAAGAGCTAAGTCAATCAAAGTTAGTCATTGCATAATGTGGCTGTTACCATGTACAACGTTCTCCTGGTTCTTCCTGCTCATTTCACTTAGCATCAGTCCATAAAAGTCATTCCAGGTTTTTCTGAAGTCCACCTGCTCATCATTTCTTATAGCACAATAGTATTCCATTACATTCATATACCACAACTTGTTCAGCCATTCCCCAACTGATGGGCATCCCCTCAATTTCCAGTTCTTTGCCATCACAAAAAGAGCTGCTATAAACATTTTTGTACATGTGGGTTCTTTTCCCATTTTTATGATCTCTTTAGGATACAGACCTAGAAATGGTATTGCTGAGTCAAACGATATGCACATTTTTGTAGCCCTTTGGGCACAGTTCCAAATTGCTCTGCAGAATAGTTGGATCAGTTCACAACTCCACCAACAATGCATTAGTGTTCCAATTTTGTCATTATCTTCTCCAATATTTATCATTTCCCTGTTCTGTCATGCTAGCCAATCTGATAGGTGTGATATGGTACCTCAGAGTTGTTTCAATTTGCATTTCTCTAATCAACAGTGATTTAGAGCATTTTTTCATATCACTATAGATAGCTTTAATATCTTCCTCTGAGAACTGCCTGTTCATGTCCTTTGACCATTTATCAATTGGGGAATGTCTTGTATTCTTATAAATTCGACTCAGTTCTCTATATATTTTAGAAATGAGACTTTTGTCAGAGATACTGGCTGTAAAAGTTGTTTCCCAGCATTCTACTTCCCTTCTAATATTGGTTACATTGGCTTTGTTTGTGCAAAAACTTTCCAATTTAACGTAATCAAAGTCATCCATTTTGCATTTCATAATGTTCTCTATCTCTTGTCTGTTCATAAATTCTTCCCTTCTCCATAGATCTGACAGGTAAACTATTCCTTGCTCTCCTAGTTCGCTTATAGTACCAACCTTTATACCTAAATCATGAGCCCATTTTGACTTTATCGTGGTATAGGGTGTAAGATGCTGGTCTATGCCCAGTTTCTGCCACTTCCAATTTAGAGGAAGTTTTTCTTGACCTTGAACCTAAATCAACTTCCACTCTACTCCTTGTTCTGCCCTCCGGAACTAAGCAGACAAGGCTCCTTCATGACGTGAAGGTTATCCCCCATTAAGCCTTCATTTCTCTAGAAAAAACATCTTCAGTTCCTTCAATCAATTCTCCTCATAAACTATGAAGACAAGGCCCTTGGTGATCTTGGTGGCCTTCCAGCAGGCATTCTCTAGCTTCTCGAATGTGCCCTTCCTAAAGCTCGGCACTTAGAACTGAACACTATATTTTAGAAGTTATTTGACCAGGGCAAAGAACTGAGGGACCATACCTCCTTATTTTGGGATGCAAGACTTCTCTTAGTACAGCCCAAGCTCATAATTTTTTTTCTGACCGCCATATCACATACCTGACTCCTACTGTGTTGGAGGTCGAATAAAACGCTCAAATCTTTATGTTTTGAAAACATCTCACTCACACTATGGGATCTGTAACATTAATAGTGGTGTCATTGCTAAGTAAATCCTATCACCTATCTTTTTCTATTCTGAAATGTCAGTGAGACGACAATAACATGGTAATTAATGCCCCCATACAATACTAATGATATTAATAGTATCTGACTCTACATAGCTCTTTCGTGGTATGATGTTATTATCTTCATTTTACAGCTGAGGAAACTGAGGCTCAGAATGCTTAAATGCTTTGGCCAAGATACATGGAGAATCAATAACTTAGCCAGGACTTTGACTTCAAATGCAGCACCCTTTTAACTGTATCATATTGATATTCCATCTATCCCCCATCTTTGTTCACACTGTAAATGCTAAAAGGGTTATTTTAACATTAGATGAAAATTAAGCCTCCAAGACATATACACATATATATTTCCATTAACATAAACTGATAAAGCTAGTCTTAAAAATGAAAAGGATGACATTGTCTGAAGGATACTAAGATGAAACTGAAATCTTAAGACCAAATGCATTAAAAAAAAACCTCTAGGGTCAGTATTTACAAAGAGATGTCTTAGTTAAACATCAATGACAAAAAAAAAGAAAAGCTAACAACTCGGATAGTAATGGTAAAAACTGAAAACATAGCTAACATCTAACACATTATGTCTTGTCTGTTCCTTTGGACAATTAAAAAGACAGAAAATGTACTAAGCAAAGCCAAGGCCAAATAATGTGACAAGAATCCTTCCACCACCATTTTTCAAAAGTCTGTGGCACTGCTTAGAAAAATACCAGGCAATGGAAAATGAAAGCCCTGTTATTATACTGTAAAACCCTGAAGACCGACATTTATCTTCCTTTGAATTTTTTCATCTCTACAATGGACTTCATAAAGGGAAGCCAGGAAAGATGTCAAGCCATATTATGCTCTTAAAAGCCAAAAGAGAAAATCCGATTTCAAAATGTTTACTGCAGTGCATCATGCAATATTCACAGAGTGTATGATTGATAATGTGAATGGGCATTCATGATTTCAGTTGCTAATTTTCTTCAAGCTCCCTTCAAGTAAGCGTTCTTCCTGCTGAGCTGAATTTACATGAACAAGAGTAAAGTGGCAGAACTTATTTTTATTTCCAGAAATGGATGGAAATAATAGTTTAATCCATAAAGCACTGTTTTAGAAGATCCCAGCCATGTAAGTGAATTACTCCACTCTATTTTGAGGAAGGTACTTAATGTTCTTAGGGCATCTAAAGTCACAAAAATTAAATCTCAAGGGTTTTTAGCAGGTAATTAGGTTTGCTTGCTAGCTTTTGAATATATTTATAAGTATAAGTGAAAAATAATTGCCAAAACAATGGATAAAGGCTTTCGGCATGTTAAAAACACAGAAATAGGGGCCTACTTGTACTGGGTTATGAACCAACTTAGATCTTGGATAATCTCTGCTCTCCAACCCTCATGGATGGATTCTGCTTCCTAGAGTCATCACAGGGCAGACTCAGGAGAATTTCTGTAGGCCATAACGATCTTACTCTGGTTTAAATGTGGTGATCCTGACAGTCAAGAGTCCTAAAGGGGGCCAGGTCCCTCGGGATAACCTTCAGTTCCCACAATTGCCCTGTTCCAGGGGTACTGAAGAAAGATACTCAAAGGCGCGAGGGCTGGAGAAGGTTGCTTATGTGTATCACCTAAATTAGAAACTACAGAGCACAGTCACAAAGAAGGAAGAAGCAGCTAAGACACTCAGAAATTCACAGGTGACAAAAACTCAAGAAAGGAGCCAATAGTAAGCTCGTGACTTCAAGTGTCTATACACAAATGCCCAAAGTTTAACAAACAAGAAACTCAAAGTCAATGGAAGGGGGACAAACTTGACCTCAGAGATATCACACAGACTGAGTGAAACCCATGATTAGATGAGTAAACCTTTTTTGGAAGGATCAAGATGAGTAAAAGGAGCTAGAGTAAAGTAGCATTATATATTAAGAAGGTGAGGAAATCCAGGCATCAGGCAAGAAGCATGATGGAGAGTATTTGCGTGAAGGTCAAAGGAGAGAGAAATGGGAAAAAAAATGTGTCATCAAAGTGACAAGAATAATGGCATTTATATAACACCTACTATGGGCCAGTATTTTACAAATATCTTATTTGATCCTCACAACAACCCTGAGAGGTAGGTATTTTTATTATCTCCATCTTACAGTTGAAGAAACTACAACTGAAGTATACTACAAATCACCTGGACAGAAAGAGAGAATAAGGGAAGAATTTGGAAACATCAAAATCCTAGAACAGAAGCACGACATGATAGCCACAGTGGACTTTAGAAATCTACGGAGCTCTCTCTCTGCCAAAAGTAGAGTAGCTAATAACTTCTTGACTTGCCTTAGTGATAATTTCATCCTTCAACAGATGAAGGAACCAACAAGCAGAAATTCTATTCTGGGTCTGATTCTCACTAACAGGAAAGAATTGGTTGTTGGAGAGAGAATGATGGAAATCTTAGAGCAAAGTGAACATTAGAGTTTGGGACGGGAGAAGAAGTCAGGGCATAGTCTGATGCACACTCAACTTGCAAAGGGTTCAGAAGAAAGTAGGGTCCCATGGAGTAAAATGCTTCACAGGAAGTCAGCCCAGGATGAAGATGTGCAAGAAGAAAATTCTGAAATACAGAGTGAAACAAGTCCAGTGAAGTGATAATGTTGGATTTGTTTGAAGAAACCTATGTGAATGCACAAGGGAATCACCAATCAACTTATATTTTTAAAACAACAGGACCAGCAACGAAAGCAAGGCCAGGTAGGACAGGATGAATGTAAGAGGGTGAGATGGTTCCCTAAAAGTAGCATCAGGGATGGCACCACTCAGAATGAGCTCCACTTGGTGAGAGAAGCTAAGAATAATGACAACAACAACAAAAAGGCTGTCTTAAAGCTACATTGGGAATAAAAAGTGATCAGAGGAGGGATAAGACTTTTCGAGATGATGAAAACTGAAGAGTGAAGGCAGAGCTAGTCAACTCCTACTTCTTTTTTGTTTTCTTTACAAAGGAGAATGACACTTACTCTAAAAATGACACAACAAAAATAACTAACAAGGATTTGATAAACAAGATAAGTAGGAAGACAATAAAAGAACGCTCAGCCGTCAGAGATTAATTCCAGAGGAAGAACATCTTCAGATCCTGAAAGAAAAACAGCAGATGTGACATCTGAGCCACTGTCAGTGATTTGTGAAAAATTATGAGAAATTAGAGATGCCACAAGATTCAAGGAAAAATGCTGTCTGTATTTTAAAAAAAGGCAAAAGACCAGAGTCTACAAACCATGGGCCGGTAGGCTTGATGTTGTGACTCCTGGGAAAATCTAAAACAGATTCTTAAAGATATGGTTGCTGAAGTGCTAGAAAGAGGTAGCAGTAACACAGCTTCATCAAAAACAGACTAACCTCATTTCCTTCTTGCACAAGATTACTAAACTAGGACATGAACAGAATGGTGGGGATATAGTTTACTTAGACTTATGCAAAGCTATTTACAAAGTAAATCATACTACTCTTAGAGATAAGGTAGAGAGATACGGATTGGAAGAGAACATAAACAGATGAATTCATAACCAGTTAGATGGCTGAACTCCAAGAGTCATTATTAATGGGTCAATGTCAGCATGGTAGGAGGACTCCAGTGGAGTACCCCAAGGAAATCTGCCCTTTCCTCAGTGCTACTGAACATTTTTATCAACTACTTAGTTAAAGGCTTATGTGGTAATACTCATCAAATATGCAGATTACACAAAGCTGGTAAGGGTTAGGGTTACTAATAAGTTAACTTATTATGTGATTCCGTGAAAAAAAAAAGACTAAGAAAATTTATATAATGCCTACTGTGTGCCAGGCACTGTACTAACTGCTTTTTAAAAATATTTTAATTGATCCTCACCAGAACCCTACAAGCTAGGTGCTGTGATTATCCCCATTTTACAGTTGAAGAAACTGAGGCAAACAAAGGTTAAATGATTTGCCTGGGATCACTTAGCACATAGGTACATAAAGCCAGATTTGAACTCATCCTTAAGGATGGCTAACACACTGGTTCATAGAGTCAGGATCATGACAGGCTGAAGCACTGGGCTCACTCTAATAAAAGGAAACCCAATAGGGATAAATGTAAAAGTCTTCTATTCGGGGACAAAATCAACTTCACAAGGTAGCACATGGGTGGACAGCAGTTATTCTGAACAAGATCTGAGGGTGTTAATGGACTGGAGGCCGACCATGAGTCAACAGTGTAATATGGAAGCCAAGGAAGTGAATGCAATCTTGGGCTGCATCCAGAGGGTTGTGACGTCCAGGAACAGGGAGGAGATGGTTCCGCTGTGCTCGGCCCTTGTCAGCCGGACGTCATCTGGACCACTGGGTCTGGTTCTGGGCACCTCGGTTAAAGAGGAGCAATGATAAACAGAGGAAGGCAGCCAGGTTGTCAAAGGGCTGTGAAGACACGACAAATGAGGATGGGCTGAACATAGCAACTGTCACCAAGGGTTTGAAGACCTGTCATGTAAAGGAGGGATCTGACTCGCTGTCTGACCCCAGAGGGCAGAACCAGGAGCAATGAGGCTGGAAGTTTCAGAGAAGCAAATTCAGGCTTGATGTCAGGGAAAACCTCCAAAGAGAGTTGTCTAAAAGCAGATTGGGGCGCCTTGAGAGATGGTGGATGGACGCCCTTCCTTGAAGGGCCTACAGAAGAAGCTGTCAGGCATGTTTTAGAAGGGATTCCTTTCACACATGGGCTGGACTCAGAGGCTGCCAAGGTCCCTTCTGACGCTCAAATTCTGGTCTGTAATTCTGTGATATGGCAGACTAGAGCACAGCTAGAGCACGACGCATCCCCATTTGCAAAATCACACCACTACAGCATATATAAGGTTGCCCCACACACTAACTTACTGTGTTGATAATAATTCATTATTGGTAAATTACATATATATATATATATATATATATATATATATATACACACACACATATATATATAATTATATCCTAATGATAGTGGGAGATAGATCTGTGACAACATAATCTTGGAAACCAAGCTACTGATTTCTATTGCTTATTAAGGAGACATGCATTGTGGGCTTTTCCTAACAGGTTAAGGAATATATCCTTAGGGGATTAGAATCCATCTAGCTCAGTTCCCTTATTTTATAGGTGAGGAAACTGAGGCCCAGGGAGGTTAAGTGATTAAGTCCTGGATCACATAGCTGCCATTAAGTGGCTAAGGTGGTATTTGAACCCAGGACATCCTGATTCCAAGTCGAGCACTCATGAATATTAAGGAAGAACCACAGGGTACAGTGTCCTGCCCATTTCTCTATTTGGTACAAACAGGGAGGTCATAAAAGGAACAAAAAAAATCACAGCAAAAAAATCTATGTGCTAGGAGAAGAAGAGGGTGAAGTGGATATAGTTTACCCAGATTGTGAGTAACATGCATGTAAATAACCATATGAAAGAAGTCAACTGTTTCCAAGCAAAAAAATTCATAGGAATGAAATAATAATGATGATGATGGTGGTGGTGATGATGATGATGATAAATAGCATTTTAAGGTTTGCCAAGTACCTGACAAATCTTATCTCATTTGATCCTCACAACAACCCTGGAAAGTAGGTATCATTATTATTGCCAATTTAAAGTTAAGGAAACTGAGGCAGACAAATGTTAAAACTATTTGCCTAGGGTCACCTAGCCAGTAAGCATCAGAGGCCAGATTTGATCTCAGGTCTTTCCTAACTCCAGGACTAGTCCATCCACTGTGCCACCAAGCAGCCATGTGAAAAAGAGTTAGGGGCTTTTTTTAATTCTATTTTTCCTGCATCTGACTGAGTTAAACTGAGCCCTCAAGCTGTTTAAAGTTTGGGAGCTTTAACCTCAAAGAGGTTAAAGAAGATACCAGGAAGGCAGCACAGCACCATGGAGAGCAATCCCTGGATTTGGGACTCAAAACTAGATTCGAACTCCTGACTCCCCCGCCCCCTCCACACCTAGTCACAGCCTCTCTTCTGGGTGAGGGACTGGACTCAATGCCCTCTTCTCCCCATCTAGCTCCATATCCATGATCCTGATCATATAAGTCTCAAATGGCGTCTAGCCTCACCATCAATATCCTAGTGAATTCCAAAGACTGTGTTTTTAGTAGTTGCAGATTCCTGGAGAGATGATGCACCCTGCTCCCTTGTCCTGGACATGTTCATTCTCCTTGATTAAGCTGAAAGCACTTTGACAGCTGTCTTCTATTTCCTTCTTATCCCACCACTGTGCCTAGTATGGGTTCTCAATACATTTTGCTGACCAACCTTTTAAAATAATTAACTGTGTGAAACAGCTAACATGGCAGACAACCCCTGAAGGAGGTGCCCTTCCTTGTGCCTTGGAAACAAAGAGATGATGTAAAGTGGTCTTCCATGTCTTTAATGACATCTTCCCTTTCCAACCCATGGTCTCCAAAGCTCAACATGACTGGAAGAGGGGAGGTGGAAGGGGGAGGAGGGAAAGAACTAAGAAAGGGTCCTCTATTCATTTTCTCTCCATCTTCCACTGAGGGCATCATTCATTCGGCCACTATTTATCAAGCTCCAGTTCTGTACAAAGCCCTGAGCTAGATCCAGAAAGGAGATACAAAGATAATTACAGCCACGTAGGTCCCCATCTACAGGTGGGGGGAGGATCTTAATTAAGCATTAGAATGGTTCTGTCCACATTCTTCAGGCCACAGAAAGTATATACTGCAGCAGAAAGAACATGAGCTTTACAGTTAGAGGCCCTGAACTTGAATCCTGGCTCTGCCATGCACTTACTACCCGCAGGAGAGTGGGCAAGCACCTTAATCACTCTGTGCCTCAGTTTCCACATCTCTAAAATGAGAGGGTTACACTAAATGTTTCTTTTCAGTACTAAATCTATGTTCCGAGGACCGAGAGTTCCAAATCAGAGCCTTAGATGGCTGACTTTTGTCCTAAAAAGCTTCAGATCTCTCTTAGCCATCACTGTATTATAAGGATGATTTTAAGGACTGAATTTTATGTTATTTCTTGTGAGCACCAGCTGCTGCTCACTGCGCTCTCAACTCAACTTACTCTCCAGACTTTTCCACCTTCTGACAGCTACCCTGCCACCTCCCCACCCCTTTTATGCTTTGTCTTCCCCTATCCCCACGCAAGAGCCTTGAGATATGGAATCATCTTCTATGCCAATGGCTAACACAGTGCTTGGTGCATTAGAAAAGTATTCTATCTGTCTGTCTGTCTGTCTCTCTAATCTATCCACCTAATCCTACCTACATGTGTATTTAATCCTCGTTAATTTAGGTTGGCCTTCTCTGCACATCGCTGTAATTACTAGGAAACTAAAACAGAAAGGCATTCCATTCCTCTGATGTTAATAGCATATTCCTATGAGGCAGGCCCATCATTTCAACTGTTAATATTTACCCTAAGAAAAGAAGGAGTATTGCCTGGTTTGTGTGAGTTGAAGGTAATTGTGGGTCTGAAGATGAGGGATACACCTGGCAACAACAAGGGACTAAGATATGCACGTGTATGATGTCCTTTGTATTGGTCCCAGCAGCTTAGACTCTCAGCAGAGCCCTGGGAATCTACAGATGCGCCATTTGCCCTTCTAGCTCCTGCTGCCATGGCAACCCATCTCCTGTCTGAGAGAACAGGTCAATCCATGTTGAAACTACCCATCATTTTTAAATTAACACACAGAGGGAAAGGTGTGTCTTTTTTTTCACTGAAGCCATTAAGAAGTATTTTAAAACAGGGAATGTTTTTTGGAAAACTCAAGCTGTTACAAAGTGTGATAGCAGTAATATTGGTCATCATTTGTCTCAGAAACAGATGGCAAATTAGAGATGTTAAAGAAAGAGAAATGCCCACCCATCAGATTGGCTAATATGACAGAAAAGGAAAATGATAAATGCTGGAGAAGATATGGGAAAATTGGGACACTAATGCATTGTTGGTAGAGTTGTGAATTGATCTAACCATTCTAGAGAGCAATTTAGAACTATGCCCAAAGGGCTATAAGACTGTGCATACCCTTTGATCCGTCAATACCACTACTAGGGCTATATCCCAAACAGATCACAAAAAAGGGAAAAGGACCCACATGTACAAAAATATTGAAATTGAGGGGATGTCCATCAATTGGGGAATGGCTGAACAAGTTGCAGTATGTGAATGTAACAGAATTACTATTGTTCTATAAGAAATGATGAGCAGACAGATTTCAGAAAAACCTGGAAAGACTTAACATGAACTAATGCTGAGTGAAGTGAGCAGGACCAGGAGAACATTGTACACAGTAACAGCCACATTATGCAATGATCAGCTATGATGGACTTAGCTCTTCTCAGCAATACAATGATCTAAGACAAAACCAAAAGACTCATGATGGAAAATGCTATCCACATTCAGAGAAAGAACTATGGAGTCTGAATGCAGATCAAAGCATACTATTTTCTCTTTTTCTTTCTCATGGTTTTTCCCTTTTGTTCTGATTCTTCTTTCACAACATGACTAATGCGAAAATATGTTTAACATGATTGTACATGTATAGCCTATATCAGATTGCTTGCTGTCTTAGGGAAGGGGAGGTGAAGGAGGGAGAAAAACATTTGGAACTCAAAATGTTGAAAACTGTATTTACGTGTAATTGGAAAAAATAAAATATTATTAAGTGGGAAAAAAGGAAATTAAGTGACTTGGTCAAGATGACATGCCTAGTAAATCACAGAGTAAGGATTCAGACCCAATTCTTTTAATTTCAAGTCAAATGCTCTTTCTACCATCTTTCCTCACGAAATCTTTTACTTCACCCATTTTCTCTTCTCTAAAGGTTTCCCTGACCATATGAAAGTGATCTCTTCTTTCTCAGTTTTTAATATGCTACCTTGTGTGTCTGGCACATTTTATACTTGTCTACAAATATAAACGTAAGCGCCTTGAGGGTAGGGACTATATCTAACAGTAGTAGTAATTAATAATAATAATGATAATAATGTATCCATAGTCTAGCACAGTGAGAAGAAAGGAAGAAAGGGAGAAAGAAACAAAGAAGGAAGGAAGGAAAGAAAAAAGAAAGAAAGAAAGGAAGGAAAAGAAAAATGAGAAACTCATAAGGAACAGCAGCCCTTGAGAGTTATATTGTATTCATACCTCTGAAGTCCCGCTCTGAGACCTCCTTCTGGTAGAGAGGTGACCCCAAACACAGCTCAAAGACTGAGACCGTGGAATGCAAGCTTTGGCAGGTCACAAGATCTTGGGATCACAGATTTAGAGCTAGCAGGGACCTTAGAAGCTACCGAGCCCAACCCCAGTTTACAGATGAGGAAACTGAGGCACAGAACCTGTGCAAATCTTATATAATCATAGGATCACAGATCCAGAGCTCGGAGGGAACTTGCAGTCCATCAGGTTCAACCTCTTCATTTTACAGGTGACTGAACTGAGGCACAGAGGAGTAGGTGACTTGCCCAAGGTCACACAATGAGATGTCTGATATGGGCCTGATTATAAACCGGTACAATGGCGTTAAAGATTGCCTTTGCTTTTAACGAGAGGAGACCAGCAGAGCTTTGATTTTCCCGTAGTTTGGATACAGGAAGAACTGGTATTTCCCGAAGAGCGTACTTGGTCACAAGAGTCTCAGCCTCAGGCAGAAGGCCTAGATATGAACAGGACAGAGGCCAAATGGAGCCAGCTGAGGCTGCCATGATCGTCTGGTTTCCACGCCAGGAGTCCCAGAGTTCCCTGGGTTTCTTTAGTAACTTTCCATGTGTGACTGATGTCACCCTTTACCCTTGGGTTGGGGAGACAGGTTAACGAAGAGGCAAAAGTACTGTTCACATACCGTGGGCCATGTGGTTAGTTATTATAACTAGTGGTACTAATAAGCATTCAATTTATTGATTACTACTGATATAAGTAAGCATTCAAAACTAATAATAGCAGAAACATGACTATGACTCTGGATTTAACATAACTACTCAAAGCTCAATATGCTTTCAACACATGTAACTCCATCACTTAAAACATTAAAACCCCCATTAAAACAGGGGGTTTTACCCTAGGGTCTGTGAACTTGTTTTTTAAAATACTTTTATAACCGTACTTCAATATAACTGGCTTCCTTGGTAATCCTATGTGTTTTATTTTGTGAATTTAAGAACATAATTCTGAGGAGTCCACAGGCTTCCCTGACTGCCAGAGGGGTCCATGACACAAAGAAAAGTTAAAATCTTCAGTCAGAAGGTAGATTCCTCGTGAGTAATAACTGTCTCATCCTTTGTATTTATATCCCCAGAGCAGGCACTCGATAAATACTATTGATTGACTGACTGATTAATCAGCTGACCTTCATGATTTCCCTTGGAGGAAGAAACAGACATTTTTACAGTGGCCCCTCCGTATTCCTAAGGAAGTATTCTAAACTTTCTACGAAGAGAAAACCCTCAGAACTCTGAAAAGACAGGAAGAGAAAAGGAAAGGAGAGGAGGAAGGAGTTCACATAGCCAGGCTTTCTCTTTTTTTCCCCCTCTTCTTCTTGGTTTTATTTCTTTTCCCTCTTCCAAAGAGAAGAGGGATAGTAATTAGATGAGGAAGACCCTGGGCAGAACTGATGACCCTAAACGGATTACCTTGAGGCTAGGAGGACAGGCCTGAACTAGAAGAATCTCATATTTTCAGCCTTTCAAACTAGTCTCTGCATCAAATCAGGCATTGGTGAAAGCCAGGCCCCAGGCAAACTGAAAACTGGAACTCAGATAAGTTTTTATTTAATTAAAGTAATTTCTCCATAAAGCATGAATGAGGTTTAATGGAGGGGAGGAAAGGGGGAGATCTGCATTTTAAATGATCCAGCACCTTGTAACCCAAATAAATCTATGTTAGTGGAATGTATGGAGGTAATATTTTTGAACTAGGATGATCTAACAGATTCCTTTTGCCCAAATCTAGTCCCTTTGCAGCCTTTCCCTTCTCCTGTCCTGTTCCCTAGTCTGCCAGGGTGAAAAAACACATGGAATTGGCACTAAGGGCAAAATTCACCCAGTGAGTTAATACCACTGAATGCCTGTGAATTATTATGTTAACTGGCTATGGAACCAGAGGTATTATACACCCAATAGCCTATAGCACTAAACCCAAACTCACTTGACAATATTTTAGGAATTGTTTGTGTTTAAAATAAAGAAATGAACCCCTATTTTTTTCTTTTTTTTCTTAAAAAAAAAAAAAACAATACTCTGGAACCAGACCTACATGCTAATTCCTGACCACTTTCACACCAAGCCCCCTCCACATTGGACATCGTCTTCACTCTTCCTGCCCCAGTAGACCCTAAAAGGACCATGAAACCAATAATGATTCATTGCTTGGGGAGAGAATTTTTAGGCTCAGTTAACAAATGTTTGAAAACCATTATCAAATATTCAGTATGGAAGGCATGGGCATTTCCACTTCATAGATAGATAAAAGAAGGCACAGAGGTGTTAAATGAGCAATGTTCCTGTAGGATGAAAATGGGTAACTTATCTGAAGGAAAACTAAGGTTTTTGCTGGGCAAAATATAGTACAAAAGCTATATTTTGCATCAAACTGACAGATATGCATAATAAAGATCAGAATTTAGGCTAAATGGATGGAGAACACTTAGCATGCATCCTTTGCAACCAAGCCATCGGGGATAGTGAGAGTATAAAAAGAGTGTGGAGAGCTCAGTTAAATAGTTCTCTTTAACAGCGGGTTTTGAGCTCCCATAGAGTTAGAAAAGAAAATATCTAATCTTCTCCTGAGGTTACTCTATCTGCTCTTTGTCGACTGACAGCGGTGGCTGGGACTCCTTGCTTGCTGGCCTGACTTTACTAAGGAAAAGTTTTAGCCGTAATACCCTAGCTGACTGAAACTGAGATGGCTTGCCCAGAAGACGGTGGCAAGAGGAAGGCTCAGAAGAGACGCTGCATTAAAGCAGGTTCAATGAACCATCAGAGTAATGTGATGAGTTGTGATGAGCGGAGACACCACGCCCAGTGAACCCAGAAGAGCAAGGCAGCTGAGATACCTCAATCTAAGAAGAGCAGCGTTAGGAATCACCAGAAGACCTTAGGAGCTCTGCATAATCAGAGATAGGAGGTGGGTCTCCACACATTTCCCACGTGTGGGCCCTTCACACACGATCCCTGTGCAAGTTCACATTTGTGTGAGAGTGTCCCTTAGGTTAACGGGGAGCAGAAGGAGGTGGGGAGCAAATCCTACTAGCTACTCATGGGTTAGGGTTTGAACTATCTGAGTCCTCTGGCTGGCTAGGGGAAAAGTAAATATCATTAGAGGTCCATTAACATTA
The DNA here is from genome assembly GCF_900497805.2 of Vombatus ursinus. Lineage (NCBI taxonomy): Eukaryota > Metazoa > Chordata > Mammalia > Diprotodontia > Vombatidae > Vombatus > Vombatus ursinus. The sequence continues at coordinate 28,437,074 of NW_020954577.1, forward strand.
ATTTTTTTTTTAATTTTAAAAGCATCTTGATCCCACAGTAGTTATTCTGGGAGCCCTATATGTGAGAAGAGGGCACCACAAGTGCTATATGCTCATTATTCCATATCACTGAATTCAAATTCACATGAAATTACTGTGGGAATTGTTTGGGTTTAAAAAAAAAAACCCACAAATTACTTTCCTAAGGCATTCTCCTAACATTCAGCTGCAATGATTCTCTCCAAATAGTATGTGGTTTTAGGGAACAAAAAGATGAAAAGAACCCTCCTTTGGAACTCGTTAGCTTCCTAGAGGTGACTTCTCTAAGCTGCAGAACAAGAGACCCCAAGTATTCAAATCCACCCCAGAGTTTGACATTCATGTTTTCAAGATGGCTTTGTTTCAGGAGCTTTCTCCAGCAGGGTGATTCCAGTCTGGTTTCCAACAGAGAAGAAATGCCCTCATCAGACTGCAGAATTAGCTCAAAGCCTTACCTCACAGTACTCGGTGATGATGCAGAAATTATCTCGTTCCACAAAGCTGGCATGAAACTTGACGATGGCTGGGTGGTCAAGTTTAGAGAGGAGCTGTGCTTCCAAGTTTGCCTGAACTGTTTCATTGGGCTTCAGGTCTCCAACAGATATTTCCTTCAAAACCTTTCTGCAGTGAAGGAGAGAAGAGAATAGGATAGGATGGCTAAGAGCATGGAATCAGTATCTATCACACTGTAAAATGTGCTGGCCATTCCAGTGCTTCCAATCCTACACAAAAGAGAGGCAAGGATCACCGGCACAACCCCACACCTGTAGACCAAGGGATTTTCAGGAGATGCCTAAATTAGAGGTAGAACTATTGGTGGAATTTTGAACTGATGTAATTATTCTGGAGAGCAATTTGGATCTATGCCCAAAGGGCAATAAAACTGTGTATACCCTTTGACTCAGTAATACCACTGCTAGGTCTCTATCCCAAAGAGACCAAAGAAAAGGGGAAAAAAACCATTTGGACAAAAATATAGCAGTTTTTGTGGTGGCAAAGAATTGGAATTTGTGGGATGCCCATCAACTGGGGAATGGCTGAACAAGTTGTGGTATATGATTGTAATGGAATAATATCGTGCTAATAAGAAATGATGAGCAGGATGATTTCAGAAAAACTTGCAAAGACTTATACGAACTGATGCAAAGTGAAGACAGCAGAACCAGGAGAACATTGTACACAGTAATAGCAATACTGTATGATGATCAACTGTGAATGACTTAGCTATTCTCAGAAATACAATGATCCAAGACAATTCCAAGGGACTTGCAATGAAAAATGCTATCCACCTCCAGAGAAAGAACTGATGGAGTCTGAATGCAGATCAAAACATACTATTTTTCACTTTATTTTGGTGGAGTTTCTTTGGTCTGTGTTTTCTTTCACAATATGATTAATATGGAAATATGTTTTGCATGAACGCTCATGTATAATCTATATCAAATTACTTACTGCCTCAGGGGGAAGAAGAAGTAGAGAATCTTGAACTCAATTTTTTTAAAATGAACGTTAAAAATTGTTTTTACATGTAACTGGAAAAATAAAATATTAATCATAGAAGAAAAAAAAATTGGGAGCAGAAAACAAACAACTTCTGTTTTAAGATCAGAGCTCACATTCAGGGTCACAGGTAAAGACTTCTTGCAGACTCTCCCAGAGGCTAAACCTTGCCCGCTTGTTCCACTCTACCTTAGCTAATTTATCCAGCTGCCTAATTTATCATATGTGAGCATTTCAACTCTGTCTTTTTCTCTGGTATTCAATTCTTTACCAGCCCACAGTTGGTTCATGTCTAGAATAGATACTAAGTAGCCAGAGTCTCAATCCTGGCCGATTATGGCCAGCCAGGCCCCACTATTACCAATGTTCTATTATTATATACTGTGTCTTAGTCTATAAAATGATGAACTACAGTACAAACAGAAAAAATCCAAGAACTGAAGAGAGAGAGCTTATTTCCAAGAACCCTACCAAAATTGATTTTTATTAGCCATACAAGCCAAGAACTATGGCAGAGTCAAAGGTGACTCTAAGACAATCAATGTAATTTAGAAAGACAATTTTTTCAAAAGTTAATTTTAAAGCAGATTAAGATGATAGGCCTACAAAGCATGGGGGCAGATAATTTTTAAATTATAATCTTGCCCCGAGATTCTGTGCTATAGGTAAGGCAAATCTACTTCTAAACCAATGCAAGTTGGATTCTCTACCTAATGTCAGCAGAACCCACTTCCATCAAACTCTCAGTCTCTACTGAAAAAGATAACAGAAGAACGAGACATTTTGTAAGAGATCCTGGCATGTGACTGTCAAGTCAACAAGCATTTATTAAGTGCCTACCATGTACCAGGCACTGTGCTAAGTGCTGGGGGAATGTACAGGAAATAAAATAGCATTAACTCTGGCTGCTCTCATGAGGATCTTAAATCGAAAACCAAAAGTCATCTGGTCCATCTTCTCCGCCTACCTTATTCTCTCCATTGCCCTATTACAGATGAGGCAACCAAGTCACGGAATCACATCGGAAGCAGAGCCAGGGTTCTAAACCAGATCCTATGACTCTAAGTTCAGAAATTCCACAGGAAGAGAAGGGGAAATCATTTTTCTACACGGGATGTCCCCTACAAAGTCCAAAGAGATGGATAATGGATTCTCTATTCATGTTGAGGTTTTCCAAATGCTCCTGTTTGCCAAAGAGACTGTGCTAATTGCAAAGAATGGCAGAAACATTACAAAGCCTCCCTGGTGAAACTCCCAATAATCTGAAATTAGTTTAAAGAGTCATGCTAGAAAAAAGAAGTCAACCAATTCCTCAAAGATCTGTGATTTTACCAGCCCAGTCACTCCCTCCACTGAGAAAGATCACAAGTCCAACCACACTTTAGTAGATAGATGGCCCTTGTTGAGCTGCTGTTACCAAAAACTCATCACCCTACAGACAGCCTGCTTGGTGATAGACCTCATCTTCTTTAGTGTCAATAAAACCACATCTGCTTCTGATATAGAACCATTGGATAATGAAAGGAGAACTTAACACAACAGGAGCCAAGTAGACAATGGTGAAGATTGTCGGTTGGCTCTCAATCGGGGGTTCAGCTGTTATTGAGGCTACCAAATGCAAATCAGTCCTAATAAATTCAAAGAAACTCCTCATAAACCAAAGCAGGGATATTAAATGAAACTCCTTATAAAGTGGAATAGGCGTGGCTTGGGGTGTGGCTATATTGCATTTTTATCTTTGTGCCCCCAGTATCTGGCAGGGCAATTTGCATCTATGCAAATGGATCTGGGACCTCATTTAGGTAGAAGTTCCCACTGCCTCTTCAGATCACATCCTGACCCCTACCTACACCATGAGTAACTTCTGTCCATTCCCTTCTGTAAGCTCACTACTGGGGTTCCAACCAATGTGCTAAGACACCTTCTTCCATTTCTCCTGGAACTTTAAGAATGCCAGGGAAGACCCTAGCTATCATCCTGTTACCTAGCTTTGGCCCTAGGAGAAGTATGTTTTCTTTATCACTCATACATTACTGTTATTCATCTTAGAAGTTCTTATGTTAAGTGTTAAAGCCTACTCGTATCCAAAAATCTGCCTCTCCACTGCCTTTTGCAGGATACTTTTATAATTCTTCAGAGACTTCAGATTTCCCTTCTTCCATGGTTCATAGTTAAACAACAATCCCAGCACAATGCTGGTATTAAAAAAATGGGCTTTTCACCTCCTCCCTTCCTGCTTCTTGGTGGAGGTAAGATAGGGTGAGGTATTTACGATTATGGAACACCACATATAATGGCAGACTTTTTCATTATGTCAATTAGTTTTGAAGAACCCATTTCTTTTGTTGTTTCTTTATTGTTTTATTGTTTATCGCTTCTTAATTGGTTTATTATTTCTATTCCTTTATTTAAAGAACCCTCTCTTTTATTCTTTGCTATGAGAGATAGCTCTCTGACACTCAGAGAGGAAGGAAGGAGATTTTATGAAATGTAGATTCCATAAAACCAAAACATATCAATAACATTTTATTTTTAAAAAATAATAAGAGGGGGGGATTTGCTTCTGCGGGGAGTTTGGGGTCATTAGAGGGGCCATACAATTTCCTGAAGGCAGTCTTCCCCATCCCGATTAATCCTAGACCCAACTCCCACTTGTCCAACCTAACATATAGTAATAAATGTTTGTTGAACAGAATTGAATTCTTTCTTTCTATGACAGCTAGTCATAGCTGTAGTACCTTTTGCTTCTTGGGAGTGAAATGGGTTCTAAAGCACTGCTAACTCAGCAAGGGGTGATCCTCAAGGGGATAGAGTCCATTATTACTCCTGTACTTGAAGCCTTTCCATTCTACAGAAAGGATGTTCTACCAAGAAATTGGGTAAAATGCTAAAATGCTGATTTTGGTTATTATCTGGAGGGCTGTAAATATACAAAATGGAGCCTGTAATCATCTGTATCTCTTGCTATATATTTATATACATAATTATGATTTTCAGTAATTACGTGTGAAGCAAAAGTAACATCTTCATATTGTTCTTATTCTTCTCCAGGTAATTGTCTGTCCATTGTCGCATAGTTGTAAAAGTCATGATAGCTAAACATAACAATACAAAACCTTTTACAAGCTAAAGATGCTCACCTAACATTCAGAGACGAACACAGTAAACCCCCATATGATAGCTTCCTCCCAAACATCAATTACTGAGTAACAGACCATGAATTTTTACATATAGCTGCCTGAACCCATCTGGCAGCCTGATGATAAAGCATAAATTCAGATTTGTCTACAGCTTTTCAGATTGGGTTAGTGCCATCAAGACCGGTGATATCTGTTGTAATCCTCTCCGGCTGACATCGAAGCAGTCTGCCTTCCTCCTCACAAAGCACGTCACTTTACTGAGCTGACATTCAGTCTCCTCAGTTATAGATCACTTCATATTAGATGTTCAGAAGCCAAAGACGGTAATAAAAACTCGACATGTCAAGGATAGCTTGTTATTGGCTCAGTGACTAATCTTTGGTAACACAACAAATGTTGATCAAAAATGCAACTGCTTGAGAGAAACTTTATGCCAACAGTAACACTGGACCTCCAGACAGACACACTTGGAGCATGGAACGCTGTATACTTCTTTCCTTTCTGATTAAGAAAAAAAAGATGTCTAGTTTTGCTCCAATACCCTAGCTTTTCTCTTTAAAAGTGGCAAGATTACTTAAATTCCATAAAGTACTTCGGAAATCTATGAATTGTGAATTTTTCTTCCTTGAAATCCAGTTCCTCATTTGAAATCCACATTATCAGCACATGCTAAGTGCTTAAATAAATGTGCATTGATCATTGTTTATTGTTTATTGATTAATTAATATCAGTTGATTGATATCACCACCATCAATCAACAAGCATTTATTAAGCACTGGCTGTGTGCCAGGTACTGTGCTCATCAACACAAATCAAACAGAACTTATTAACTGCCTCATAGCTGCCAGGTACAGATACTTATAATCATCATCATCACTGATCAACAAGCATTTAGTAAGTGTCTACTGTGGTACTGGGTTGTCATATCCATCATCATCATCATCACTGATCAACAATTAATTAAGAAGTTTGTTGTTACTGTCCAGTCATTTCAGTCACATTTCACTCTTCAAGGCCCCATTTGGGGTTTTCTTGGCAGAGATACTGAAGTGGTTTGCCATTCCCTTCTCCAGTTCATTTTACAGATGAGGAAACTGAGGCAAACAGGGTTAAGTGACTTGCCTAGGGTCACATAGCAAGTAAGTATCTAAGGCTGGATTTGAACTCAGGAAGATGAGTCTTTCTAACTCCAAGCACGACACTCTATCCACTGTACACCTACCTGCCCCAAGAATCTACGAAGTGCCAAGTACTGTACTCTTTATCATTGAGCAACAAGTATTTATTAAGTGCCAGCTGTGTGCCAGATACTGTACTCATGACCAGCATCCAGCAGGAAGGCTTTTCTCATTTAATAGAATGGATCTCCACTGAGTCCATCTCTGATGATGTCTGAAGAGCCTGGAAATAAGACCTACAAGGAAACTCACAAGAATAACAGCTAACATTCATACAGTGCCCACCATGCGCCAGGCACTGTCTCATTTTACCCTCACAACAACCTTGGGAGGACTATTCCCATTTTACAGATGAGGAGCCAGGATGACCTAGCCTGAAGAGAAGGCCGAGGAGTGGGTGAGGAGTCCTTCAGCCCCCCGACTTTATGTGAAGGAGCCTGGGCAGGGAGGAAGGCAGACCCACTGCGCTAGTGTCCAGTAAGGTCACAGTAAGAGGAAATCCTCTCGAACCGCAGGATGGAAAAACTGAAGGAGTAGTTGGCCACCTGGGAGACTTGATGGGCCAGCTCTCAAAGCTGTAATAAAATCTCCCGGGCTCGGTCCTTACATTCCTCTACCATCTCACCTCAGCCTGTCTTTGCAGCCTCATTTCATGACTCCCTCGGGCACACTCTCTCTCCCTCTCCTCCCACCCTACGTCCCTGGAGTAGGCTGCCCCACCTCCCTGCAATGTGCTTCCTCCTCGTCTCTGCCTCTGAGAATCTTAACTTCCTTCAAGGCTCAGCTTTGGTGCCTCCTCTGCCAAGAAGCCTTTCTGATTGCCCTCATTACTAGTGTTCGCTCCTTCCTCCCACTGTCTTGTGAACAAGCTGGTTTTTTCTCACCAAGAGAATGTAAGGTCCTTGTAGGAAGGGCCTGTTTTTCCTTCTGTCGCTGAATCCTAGACATGGCACAGTGAGCGGCCAGAGCCTAACCTGGTGTCAAGAGGACCCAAGTTCATGTGAACCTGGGCAAGTCACTTAACCTCTAAGCCTGCCTCAGTTTCCTCCACTATAAAATGGGAATAATAATGTTGCAAGGATAAAATGAGATACTTGTAAAGTGGTTTGCAAACCTTAAAGTGCTATATAAATGCCATTATCATTGTTGTGGTCATCCCCAGGACCTTCCCCAGTGCTCTGTCCATTGTACTTGCTTAATAAATGTTAACTGAATTGTATAGCACTGCACCTCCTTTTCAAAAAGTTTTTAATAAGATAAATGTTTGTCCAGCTAGCAGGCAAACAATTGCTCTAAATGGCTTACACATAGCCATCTCTTTGATTAATAATAGTCCGTGCCCCTACAATTTAATATTGCATGGAAATTTGATTTTTCTAAACTTGTTTCTTAAAAGTTAAACTTTACCAAAGCTCAGTGAATCAAAGGACTTATTTTCCCCAATGGCACCTTACTGACTTGGTAAAGAAATATTCTTCAGGTTGATATACGATGCTGATAAAGAAAATCATATGAATTCCTGAGCTCCAAAAGCCAATTTTCTTTCCTCTCTGACTGTAAACACTTTAAAATAAGCATCTTTATCCCTAGCACTCAGCACAGTGCCGGCACATAGTAGGAATTTAATAAATGTTTATTAGGTCTCTCTGTCTGAACATAAGAGAAGAAATAAACAACTTCAATGAAATAAAATTAATTTTGTGCTCTCTTTCCTATCCCCTCCTATGCACTTTTACTGATGAAGAGTTTAGACATCCTAGAATTCCTGGTTGCTTTCTTCCCTAGGAAGGAAAGCTCTACTGAATTAACCAACAAGCTAAGATCACAGGGGCTAACCTGGCTTTCCAATGCCATGTTTCCTTATTCCAGCTACAACTGGAGATAGGGACGCTATGGCCCTAAGCTTCCAAATCTCAAGAGTCACAAAGTCCACTCCAAATGAAAAACGGCTTCTCAGATTAATTTGATTTTGCCTCAGAGGTTTGGGGTCTTAAATGACGCTGCATTCTATCAATCAATTAACACCCATAATTAAGTGCCTACTATGTGCCAGATACTGTGTTAGGTACTGGGACACAAACACTCCATCACATACCTCACATTATTGGAGGGGGGAGAAGAATACAGTGAGTTGACAGATAAATAAATATAAGCCATATGCCAAATAAAAACAAAGTGATTTCGGGAGCTAAGAAAAGCATTAACAACTGGGGAAATCATGAAAGACCTCCCTCTTGAGGGAGGTGACCCTTGAGAGGAGCCTTGAAAGGACTGGTTAATGACTCCTCTGTCTATGTCCTATGACTTTAATAGAATTCAAACACAAAATCTTGAACAAGACTATCTTAATCAACTTCTCTTGGTTGCTTTCTTAACTATAAGCTGACCCAATATTGTTCTCTTGAATACCAAAATTTCCTGTAGTCATGAACCAATAGACCTTCAGCAGTCCACAAATGAGCACCTGTCAGGGCTGGATTTGGTTTTTTGTTTTGTTTTGTTTTGTTTTGCGAGGGGGAGGCAATTGGGGTTATGTGACTTGCCTAGGCTCACACAGCTAGTAAGTGTCAAGTGTCTGAAGCAGGATTTGAACTCAGGTCCTCCTGGCTCTAGGGCTGGTGCTCTATCCACTGCGCTACCTAGCTGCCCCAGCTGGATTTGTTTTTGCTGGCTGGCCTCCATCTTCATATTTGGAAACAGCTAATTTTTTATTGTTTTATCCTCACTTGAGTGCAAATGTAATAAAATGCTACTCAGCATAGTTGGGGAATAAAGTCTCTAATTAAATAATGATAAATTAATAATTAATTGCCACATATAATATTTGTGAATTTCCAGATTCCAAATAAAATAAAATAAAATGTACTTAATGATAACACCATAATGAATGTCCTATAATCACCGTTGATGATTGAAAAGTCAGATCAGGATGTTTCAGTGCCTTTATCATTATGGAATCGGTCTTCAGGGTGTCAAGTTAAGCACCCAAGATCTAGAAAGGTGTGCTGAATTTACACAGGGACCACGACCTTCCATGGAAGCTGCTTTCATTGACTTATTTCCTTCTCTCCATGACCCAGAACACTGCAGAGCCTCCTAGACAAGATTCATAACCACTCAAAAAAAGCCTGACTTGATCAAATGTACGGGAAAAACCAAGTGGATAAAGAATGTCTACTGTAGAAAGCATGACATGCAGTTACACAGACAAGCTGTAGAGCTTGTCCATCAAGTATAAATATCCTGGAGGGAAACTGAAAATGTATAAATTGGGCCCAGAATTAAACAAGACGAAGAGGGGAGGGAGGAGGGCAGGCTAGTTGCCTTCAGGATACCCCTTTAATGACCCCAAACGTCTCCCAGAAGTGAAGGCCCATCCTTTTAATGCCAACATTCTACTGGTGGTGTTGATTCCAACCATTGGCATGGATATTCCACTGGCATCTCAAACTCATTATGTCCAAGACAGAATATATTATCTTCCCCTTACCCTCAACCTGCTCCACCTCCAAAAGTCCCCATTTGCTGAGGGCAACATTTTTCGTAACCTTACTGTCATTCCTAATTGTCTCCCCTCTCTCAACCCACAAATTTAAAATCAGTTGCTGTCTTGTAGATTTTTACCTCCAAAATAGCTTCCATATCTATCTCCTCTCAACTTACAAAGCCACCACTGTAGGTCACATCCCCCATCACCTCTTCATTGAATTGCTCTAAGAAGTCTCCTGGACTCCAACCTTTCTGCTCACAAATACGTCCCTGACAAAGATTTCAGAATGACTTTCCTAAAGCACAGATCTGATCATTTGAACATTCTACGCAGAAATCAGCAGCAGTTCTCTATTATCTTTAGGATAAAATTCAAACTCCTCTGAGTCTGGCCCTCCATAATCTGGCTACAACCTACCTTTTTAGATTCCCTTCACATAATTCCTGTCAAAGGGAGTTCTAATGCCCACACTCTCCTACCTCAGATTCAATGTTGGATTGTATTGAGACCCTCACAAGTCATTCAGCAGTTAACAAAAGGAAATTTACTTTGCCCTAACAGAGCAAGGCCATGCAACAAGGATATAATGGTCCTTGGCTTCTTTCATTTCCATGTTGAACTGCATGGGGTCATCAGGACAGGATATGGTGAAGGATGTGGTAACTTGTATGGTCTTCAGAAATCCACCAAATAGGAGAGGCTTCAACTGCATATGGGTGGAACTTTTTATGCCCTTGGATAACCAGGAAGCAGCATCAGGGAAATGGGTCAATTAGATCCTGGGACCATTTTGTCTCCTCTCACAAGAGGAAAGAAGGAAAACTCACAAGAAAGAAGAAAGAAGGGTGGGCCTAACCTAATGTTACAAGAAAATAGTGATAGATATTGGTCCTATCATAACTGCCCTACATGCACCCCACAGTCCAGCCAAACGGCACCATCGATTGCTCCCCTACCTTAACACTTCTCCCATGCACTTTCACCAGCCTTCTCTTTGACCAGGAGGGCAGGCCCAGCTCAGGTGCTACCTCTGTGAAGCCCTTTGGACTCCCCCCGTTGGTGGTTCTTTGTCCCTCCTCAAACTATCTTGCTTTTATTTGCCTGTGTAGGTGCTGGAAGCTGCTAGAAGGCAGAGCCTATTTTGTTTTTCAATCTGTGATCATAGCATCAAACACCAGGCATTGCTCATAACAGGAATTTAATAAATGTTTGTTGAATGAGACGCATTTTCAAAAGATCAATCTATAATAAACACATAATTCTGTTTCCCATTTGTTCCTTCCTCCTTTCATCCATACTCCGCTTTAGTAGGACACAAATAAAGAGGATTTTGTCTTACGTTTAAGGTCCTCTATCTACTATGCTACACTGTCTTTCACGTCATTTATATATTTGGATATATAGCTTAGACACAGCAATATCAAGACCATTATTGAGTGATAAAGCTATGAATCAGCCGTGACCTACAATATATGCTCTTTCATATAATTCCAAAGCACATTATTTATTTTCCAATGACATTAGTTGATATCACTAAAGGTTATTCAGAGGTGACATGCAAGAAATTAGAAAAATGAGCAAAGAGATTTTCATTTGAGAATCTGTGATTTGATAGAGCAATGCCAAAAATTCAATACTGCTTACATCACATGCCAGTACAGCATATGAGATGATCTGGGACTTCCATCTCTTTGAGGATGGCCCCATTTTGTTGTGATCCACACATAGGCTTTGGTCAATGAAGCAGAAGTAGATGTTTTTTTCTAGAACTCCCTTGCTTTCTCCATAATCCAATGAGTGTTGGCAATTTGGTCTCTAGTTCCTCTGCCTCTTTGAGAAACAGCCTGTTCTTCCGGTAATTCTTGGTTCACATACTGCTGAAACCTAGCTTGCCGAATCTTAAGCACAACCTCGCTGGCATATGAAATTAGCACAACTGTCCAATAATTTGAACATTGCTTGGCATTGGCCCTTCTTTAGGATCGGGACATAAACTGATCTTTTACAATCTAGTGGCCACAGTTGAGTTTTCCAAATCTGCTGGCATATTGAGTACAGCACTTTAATAGCATCATCTTTCAGGAGTTTTAAATAGTTCAGCTGGAATTCCATCACCTCCGCTAGCCTTATCATTAGCAATGCTTCCTAAACTCCACTTGACTTCATTCTCCAGGATGTCTGACTCTAAATCAGTAACCATACCATCGTGGTTATGAGTGATGTTAAGATCTTTCTTCTATGGTTCTTCTGTACTTTCTTACCACCTCTTCTTGATCTCTTCTATTTCTAAGTCCCTACGATTTTTGTCTTTTATCATCCCTGTTTCTGCATGAAACATTCCCTTGGTATCTCTAATTTTCTTGAAAAGATCTCTTGCCTTTCCCATTCTATTGTTTTCTTCTACTTCTTTGCACTGCTCATTTAAGAAAACCTTCTTATCTCTCCGTGCTAATTCTCCGGAATTCTGCAGTGAGTTAGGCATATCTTTCCTTTCTCCTTTTCCTTCCCCTTCCTTCTTTCCTCAGCTATTTATAATTTCTCACCAGAAACCATTTTGTTTTCTTATCCTTATTTTCCTTTGGGATGTTTTTTGTTGCTGCCTCCTGTACAATACTGTAAACCTCTGTCCAGAGTTTTTCAGGCACTCCATCCACCAGATCTAATTCTTAAACCTATGCACCACTTCCACTTCATATTTATAAGGGATGTTATTTAGGTTATAACTATACAGTCTGATGGTTTTCCCTATTTTCTTCAATTTAAGTCTAAATTTTGCAATAAGAAGCTCATGATCTGAACCACAGTCAGCTCCACATCTTGTTTTAATCGACTATATAAAACTTTACCTTTGGTTGCTAAGTATATAATCAATCTGATTTTGATATAACTATCTGGTAATGTCCATGTGAAGGGTCACCTTTTGGGCTGTTGAATGCTATGACCTGTGAGTTATCCTGACAAAACTCTGTCAGTCTCTGTCCTGCTTCATTTTATACTCCAAGGTCAAACTTGTTATTATTCCAATTATTTTTTGATTTCCTACTTTAGCATTCCAATCCTCTAAGATGAATATGTCTTTTTTTTATCTTATTTCTATAAGATGTTGTAGGTCTTCAAAGAACTGATCAACTTTGGCCCCTTTGGCATCAGTGGTTAGAGCATGGACTTGTATTACTGTGATGTTGAATGGTGTGCCTTGGATTCAGACAGATACCATTCTGTCATTTTTGAAACTATACCCCAGTACTGCTTTTTTCATCCATTTATTGCCTATGAGGGCTACCCCTTTTCTTCTAAGGGATTCGTGCCCACAGTAGGATATGTAGTGATCACCTGAATTAAATTCACCCACTCCCATCCATTTAAGTTCGCTGATGCCCAAGATGTTAATGTTTAATCTTCTGACCACTTGTTTGACTACATCCAGCTTACCTTGGTTCATAGATCTCACATTCCAGGTTCCTACACAATACTGATCTCTGCAGCATCAGACTTTCTTTCATCATCAGACACATTCACAGCTGAGTGTCCTTTTGGTTTTGGCCCAGCCACTTCATTCTTTCTGGAGCTACTTGTGGTTTTCTTTTGCTCTTCCCCAGTAGTGTATGGGGTACCTTCCGGCCTCAGGGGTTCATCTTCCAATGCCATCTCTTTTATCATTTTAACACTGTCCATGGGGTTTTCTTGGCAAAGATACTAGAGTGGTTTGCCATTTCCTTCTCTAGACTTTTTGCCTGAATTCTCCACTATGACCTGTCCATCTTAGGTAACCCTGCATGGTATGACTCACAGTTTAATTGAGCTATACAAGTTCCTCTACCATGACAAAGCAATGATCCAGGAGGGGATCACTTCTTGTACTGGATCAAAATCTACTCCCTTGTAACTTCTATCCATTGATCCCAATTCTTTCCTCTGAAGCCTTGCAGAATAAGTCTAATCCCTTTTTTAATACTACTTTTGGCAGGAAAGGACAGTCCATGAACAGGAGAAGATCAAATATGTTTTATTCATTTTACCAGGTGATTTTCACAACTATTCTAAAATCTCAAAGTCTCCTGGCCCCCTCATCCTAAGGTGAAATATTTTAAAAGTACATAACTTAGACAAGCTTCAAGTCACAATTTCCACTAACAACATCTTATCTGTCATATTTTCACAGTTTCTCTGCTACATGAATTTAATCATTTCTGCTGTGAATTCTTTAATATAAGTAGGAGCTCTTTTTTGTAGCTTTCTGAAAAGTGTCTCAAATAAGACTCAGTCCATATTCAAGTGGCTTTGTTTAGTTCTAAGGTTGTATTGGCTTTTTTGGCAGTGGCCATGGGACACTGTTGGCATATACTGATGGAGCCTGCCATGTGGTGAAAAGACAATGAGCTACATGACCTTGGGAGAGTCCTTTAATCTCTCATGGCCTAGGTTTCCTTATGTGTATTGTTGTTTGTCCTTTGTTCTCAAAGAGTACCAATGACAACAGGAGGGTGATGTCTTGACTTGCAAGTGTATGATGGAAAAGGAATCCTCAAGTCCCTTCTAATTCTAAAGTTATGACCCTAAGAACTAACCCCCACCCCTACCCCCACAAATTAATGTTTAGCTAGGTCTCCCCTATCTTGGACTTGTTGTCTTTGTTCTGCAAAATTAAGTATCCCTTAATTGTGGAAGAGGTAACACCAACATGGCAAGCAATCAAACTAGGGAATTTTTTTTTCTTTTCTACTTGGTGTTTATAAAAATAATTCATTAGAATTAATGAGAAAAACAGTGCTAGGTTTCAAAATGTAACAATGAGGTGGCGTTGTCTTTACTTAAATTTTTAAAATTATAATATTCTCATCAATATCCTTTTCTAGTTAACAAAATTCCTAATTGTTCTAATGACCAGAATCATCCCCAGTGGGTGCTTGCTGGTCACATATAAGTCTCTTGTACTGTGTTTTGGGAGAAGGAATGCAGAGTCCCCACCATACCTCAGAACCACTTATGGGAAGAAAGGACCTCAAATATAGCACCTTGCTGCCTCTAGAAGGAGGGTGTCACTGCAGGCAACTTCAGAATATTTACTCTAGTGGAATTTTTATATATGTCTTAGTCAATTATCTAAAAGGTTTAATTATGTAATACATGTTTTGTGTCAAAATGTTCAGCTATTTGGAGAAGGTGGAGAGAAAAAGGACCAGTTCTCCTAAGAAACAAGAGTACTGAGATTACATCTTGAAGATCATCAGACCTCCTGGAACATAATTTGAGAGCCACTAGCCTGAACTAAATATTTTGTTTATGTCTACGATGCAATTAAACAGAATGACAGGTAAATAAGAGCATGAAAACACAACCTTCCAAGTATACTCAGTTAGCTTAGTTAGTTGGCTAACTTAGGTTGTTTTAGGTTTTGTTCTATTTTTATCAGACCTATGATTTTATTTCTATAGGATAAGGAAACTCCCTCTAGTCATGAAGACCTGTATCTGTTTTGCAACTTAGAATCTTAGAGCAATGCCTGGAGAACTGAGTGGTTAAGTGACTTGTCCATGGTCACAGAACCAGGATGTGTCAGGGATGGAATCTGAACCCAGTTCTTCCTTACTCTGCTTCCCAAATCTCAAGGACATCATGCCATGCCAGTTCTGATGAACATTAGTTTTCCTTTAAAGGTTAAACAATCTAATAGCTCACTCACGTTCATCTTTTATTCACAATGTCACAAAACAATTTTGGAAAGAAAAGGGATTTCATAGGCTTCCTCAGATATGATGAAAAGCCACAGCATAAAAATGATAAGATGGTGACAGATCTATAGTAGTAGTGGAGAGAAGATCAACAGATGGGATACATTTACTTGCCCTGGATGAGTTAAAGAAAAATAAACTCTACATAAAGCAAAAATGAAAACAAAAAAACCCAGAATATTTAATAAACTTGTTGATTTAATGACCAACATTCCAAAAAATAACATTAAAAAATTACCTAAGACTTCCATGAAACACTATCAAATAATATTATGTGCAATTATGTGAGTCATATGCCAACATTATGATGGTCAAAATGGAGTCTGAAATTCAAGTGCCAGGTTCACTAAGATTTGAGATTTCATCATCTTAATTGCAATATGTGGAACTGGACTTCACTTTAGCTTAATTAAGGTCTAAATGTAGAAATGACTATTTTATTTTGAAAGGGGGAAGATTATGATCTGTCTGTATTGGCATATATCCTATAAAAGGTTTAAGAAACTAATTTAAAGTTTTATACTTTTACATTTTGAATATATATGTGTGTGTGTGTGTATACACATATATATATATACATGTACACACACACACACATACAGAACCTCTTTAGGTTCTACCCACAGAGACATGGAAGAGGTAGAAGAAGAGTGTTGAGGAGACAGGGAGCTACAGGAACCTAGACAGCTTTTCCCCCAAATCCTACCACAGTCCAGTGGTTTTGGACTTGACCCGAGACAAATTACCCAGAAAACCTTCAAACATGTGGGGGCTCAGCCGTCGGAGAAGGACACTGCACGAGCCACCACGGAGGGGCTGGAAGGGTCACAGGAACACGCAGGGTTGTCCTGCCATCACGAGCAGAGTACAGATAGCGTGTGGGGATATTTAAAGCTTCAATCATGATCCGAGCTCTCATCAATGACTGAGCAAACGCTGACTTTCTGATCAACCACGAGCCAGGAGGGGAGATGATGAAATCCTATTCCTCTCCTTCTTCCTCCCTCCAGAGGAGGAAATCAAATGTCCTGTGTCACCTCTGATTTCCATCCATTCTTGCTAAGCTGTATAACAAGCAGGTGGAAGCTCAGTCTTTTTCTAAAAATTCACTTTTACTTCTCAGCCTTTAAAAAGAGATGGACTGTTGGCCAACAAAAAACCCAAACTATATGATTTTTTTACTGAATGTGTGTATACATGCACACACACACATACACATACACACACACATATATACACACATATATGTATACACACACATATATATACATATACACATATATATACACACACACACACACATATACATATATATGTATCCATTAGAGAGAGGTGATAGAATTTCATTTTTAGAGACAAAAGGCATATTTGTTCAGCTGAGCTAAACTGAGAGCTAAGCTTGGGAGAAGCAAGGCAGAAGAGCTAGGACTTGACATTCACAAGCATTGTAAAAGAACGTGAAATCAGATATTCCCAAAATAACTATGTTCGTTCCCATCATGCCGAAGAGCCTATAAGTAGTATGAGGGAGAAGCCCCACAGCTGATTAGCCTGACAGTGCTTGAGTGGCTGGCTCCCAACACATTTCAACAACAGCCCAGCCTCTGGTGGGAAAGTTAGGACCCAACAAGAAGTAGTAATAAGAAGGTTTCAACTGAGCCATGCATGATTTGCAAGCAATGCCACCATAGAAACCTAGTGATGCTAGGAGTGCCTGACCTCACCCATGGGATCTTTTAGTGGTTCATACATACATGTGCATATACATATGTACATGTATACATATATACACATATATGCACACCAGCTGCCTTGGTGGTTTATACCTCTATAATACACATAATAGAAGTATAAAAATAATATAAACACACTGATGCCTATATGTATGTGTGTATATACATATACATGTGTGTACATGTGTATGTGTATATGTATATATATATATGGAAATAAAGAGGGTAAGAAAAGGGGGGAAAGAAAAGGGAAAATAAGGGAAGAAGGGAGAGAAGATGAAAAGGGAAAAAAGGGAAGGGGGAGAGATATACAGAGAAACAGAGATAGAGAAATATACAGATAGATGTGGAGAGATATGGGAAGGGAGAGAGAGACAGAAGGAGAGAGAGACAGAAAAGAGAAAGAGAGAGAGACAGGAGGAAGGGAAAGGGAAGAGAAGAGGGAGGGAGGGAAAGGGGGGGAGAGAGAGAGAGACAAAGAGAGAGAGAGAGAATATATATATACAATAAAAGTGTACTTTTTGACACCCAAAACATCCAGGGTCTACACCACTCACAAAAATTAGACTGGCTTCCAATACCTGAAAGGATCTTGTTGCCATAGATGACAATTTATGGATTTTTTTATTGATTTGTAACACAAAATAGTCAGCGGTGACTGCAGATGAGAGGAAGAGAGGAGCCAGTGAGTGATGTGTTATTAGCACTTTTCAAATTATCCCCAGTTCCTTTTTCTGGGAATGGACTTGAGGAGACAGCCTGACTAATGAAGTTCTTTTGACAGCCCAAGCTCCTGCTGCCTTGTCCAAAGACCTTTTTTGGCAGAATCTGACACTGCTTAGCAGGACTTTTCAAAGTCACCTGGGATCACGCGCTTCTCCTGCACATCAAGCTGCTGACCAAGCACATAATATAAAAGAAACTTGTAAGTGGTTTCCCTTGTACATTACATCTGGAGATCCTAGAGTTGGCTTTAGAAAAAAGCAATTCAAAGTGATTTTCAACAAAGGCAACAGACTCACAAAGCTGTAAGGTTTGAAGAAGCTTAAAAAGCCAAAATCATCTTGGATGACCCATTTCAATGTTAGCTTTGTACCTCTCCTAGTGAACATGCTTTTCTAATCCTTACCATAACTCCAGATCCTCCTCATTCCCCAGGCCATCAATCCCCTTCTGCCTCCATTCACCTCCCTGCAAAGCCTGGAGACCTGGCCAGCTACTTCAATGTCACTCTACTCCTGGACCAGATTTTGCCATCCCTGCCTGGACAATCTCCTACTCTGGTAATAGCCTTTGTACGAACTCCACATCATCGCCTTTCCTGACTGCTACTTCTGGCCTATAGAGCAATGCTAGAGAGCCTTGGAAAACTACGTTGGTCAATCCTACTGCAAATCTACGCTTCATAAACCCGGCTGAGTCCTCGCTGATGCTCTGCTACCCTCTGTTCATCTCTTGACTCTACATTCCATTTCCCACAGCAACTATTCTGAACTTTCTCCCCTTTCCACAAACCATCAACCTCACTTCCTACCTGTTCAATTCTCTTTTTCTTGTCATTGCGCATCCCTTCATTCCCATTCCAGTAGCCGCCAAATGCAAACCAGCAACGCCCTCCCTCTTTCTGCGGCACCTTACTGGCTCTCCTCTCACTACTTCTTTATCTCCTCTGCTAGCACCTCTTGCTCTTCTCACTCTCTTGCAACCAGGCATTTCCCAAGGATCCACCCTCAGTTTTCTATTTCACTTTCTCGACTCCCTGAATTTCTCCCCCTCCCATCCTGTCTACTGAGTCCCAGACTTGCATTTCAAACTACCTGATAGACCTTCCCACCTGACTATCTCACAATACCCCCAATCTAACATCTCCAAAACCTAACTCATCATCTTCCCTGCCACAACTTGTTTTTTTTCCCATTTCTCTTCTGCTAAAGGTCTCCCAGTCACCTGTGTTTGCAACATTGAAGTTATCTTGACTGCATCTTTTTCCTTTTGCTGGTAACATCAAATCAGTTGTCAATTCCTTTCAATTATAACTCAGCCGTATCTTGTACATCCATCCCCTTCTCTTCATTCCAACCATCACCAGCCTAAAAGCAGTGGCCTCCGACTGACTGTCTCTGCTTCAGGTCTCCTAGTTCTATATTCCCCTTTCTCTCCACTCACAAAGACGCCACTGAGGTACAGACACTCATCATCGTGTGCCTGTACTCCTGGAATAGCCTGCTGTTTGCTCTCCCCATCTTGAGTCTTTCCCTACCCAAGTCCATCCTGCACTCAGATGTCAAAATGATTTTCCGAAAGCACAGGTCTGACCATGTCACCTTGCTCCCCCTTACTCCATAAACCTCTAGGATCAAACATAAAATTCTCTACCTGGCCTTTAGAGACCCTCCTAACTTGGGCCCTTCCTACCTTCCCAGTCTTTTTACTCCTTATTCCCCTCCATATACTCTACATTCCAGTGACACCTGCCTATTAGTGCTCTTCACACAGGACGCCCCATTTACCAAGTCCATGACTTTTCAGCGGCTGTCCAGCATTCCTGGATTGCTCTCTCACCTCACCTCCAACTACTAGACTCACCGGCCTCCTTCAGGACTCAGCTGAAATCCCACCTTCGGCAGGAAGCCTTTCTTAGTTCCCCTCCCCCTCCTCCACACACCCTGCTAGAGCCTTCTCTCTGGGAACACCTTTCATTTATTCTGTATATTTGACCTAAGTCCCTAGTCGTTTGCATGTTTTCTCTCCCATTAGACTGTAAGCTCCTTGAGGACAGGCTGTTTTCACTTTTCTTCAATACTTGGTGTTTAGCACAGTGCCTGGTCCATGGTAAATGCTTGTAGACTGACTCCACCCATCCTAATCTAATACATGGCCCTAACTACATGGCCCTAATCAAAACCTTCAGTAGTTCTCTACTGCCTACCAAATAAAGTCCAAAGCCCATGGCATGGTTTTCAGGACCCTCCAGAGTCTAGAGCCACCCTACCTTTTCCTTTGTTCCTCCCTCTTTCACACACTCTCAAATCCAGGAAACCCTGCTAGTCATGGCTCTCGTACCTTTCCCTGTGTGGAGAATGTCTTCTGCTTCCTGAACTCATTCAACCTTTAAAGCCCAGCTTCAATGCCACCTCACCCACGAAGCCTTCCCTAATCCTCCTGATCCTGAAGCGATTTCTCTTCTCTAAGTTCTCACGGGGATTTTCTTTTCCATACCTCTAATAGACACTGACCACCCTCCACTCTCACTTGCTTTCTTTGTGCATACATCCTTAACTCTAGTAAATCATTACCTCCAGACTGATGTGCATCTAGAGGAGAGAGGTGGAGCCAAGAGAGACCTGGGCTCCAATTCTAACTCTGACTCTTATTAGCTCTTCCCTGCTCTGAACCTCACTTTCTTCGTCTACAAAATGGGAACACCACCATCAATAGTACTCAGGATTATCTTGAAAATCAAATGAGGTCATATTTTAAAAAACACACTTTGTTATCCTTAAAGTGACTATATGAATGTTACTTGTTATTATTTCTACAAGCAAGGATTGTGTCTCATTCACCTTTGTGTCCTTGACAGCACCCAGACTTGTGCCTCACATATAAAGATGTGCTCAATAAAGGTTTGTTTGTCAAATGGACATAAAGTGGGGAAGGATGGCTAATAGGATATATGATGGAAACAAGATTTGAAATCATCTTGGGTGGGATGCTAGGGCCAAGACAGGGATGACAAAGTGAAATTTAACCAGGGTAAATGAAAGAACCTATATTCAAGTTTTTAAAAAATCAATTTAAAAGTACAGGATGGGGGAGATCTAGCCTGATAGGAATAACTATTACAGGGGGGAAATAGGAGTTTTAATTAAAAATAAGCTCAAAACTTCAAGAGGAAAATGTGGCTGCTAAAAACAAAACAAAACAAAACAAAAAAAAAAAACTAATGCAGTCCTAGGTTGCATTGAGAAAAATATAGTGTTCAGATAAAAAAAGGTGATCACATCAATGTACGCCATGCTGGAGAGCTAATGTCTAGGGAATTACATTCCATTCTGGGCAGTATGTTTTAAGGCAGTAATTTACCAAAGTGAAGAATGCGGACTAGACTGAAGGTGACAGGCCTAAAAAACCACAGATCTACAACTGGAAGGGAACCTCCATCAATCAACAGGCAATTGTTAAGTGCCTACTATGTGCCAAGCACTGTGTTAGGGATCCACAGTAATCCCTACTCACAAGGAATCATCTAGTCACTGACTCATCAAAACATCTAAAGTTGGGAAGGGGCCTTAGAGCTCATCAAGTTCCCCTCACACACACTTCACTTTACAGACAAGGAAACTGAAGCAGACATAGGTTAAGTGACTTGCCCAGAGTCACCCAGCTAGTAAGCATGTGAGGCTGGATTTGAATACAGGTCTTCTTGATGCCAGACCTAGCGCTCTACCCACTGCCTAGCTGCCTCTTAGGAAGAACATGACAACTGCCTTCAATTACGTGAAGGATTCTCAAAATTCAATCCCTTTCATCTTTTTCAGAGCAATTTGGCAAATATCTATTAAATGGCTACAATATACAGATCCCTATGTGAGATGCTGGTAATATAAAGGTGACTAATGATGCCCTTAAGGAGATTACAATCCATTCGTACAAATGACACGTACAGAGACAAGAAGGATACAAGTTAAAATTGACAGATGCAAGGCAGAAAGTGCTCCTGGAAAGAGGGACCTTCAGCAGGAAAGATGGCGGAAGGCTTCTAGGAGGTGCCTGAGTTTGACATTAAAGAGAATTTAAGCATTTGGGGATAAGGAGACTGTACATTCCAGGCATGGAGAAGGAAGGGGCTTTCTAGTTTCAAAAATCTGCTTTGGCACTCTGTTCTAGGGTAGAGCTGTCCTGACTGGTGGGTGGGTGAAGGAGTTCAAACTCACCCAACCCACTTAGCCTGTCCCAAACCATATTTCACATTCTATCAAGCTGTAAACCAGAAAACCAGAGCCTACCCAAAAGAAAGCACGTGACTGTCAGCAGTCCTGAAGGCTTCACTCACAATCCTGGTGACTCCCTGTCTGGGCTGCCACTCCCCCATCAGACTCTAAGCCCCCTGAGGCAGGGAGTGTTTCACTTCAGTATATACGTCCCAGTAACTGCAGGGCAGGCACTTAATAAACACCTGTTCATCCATTCATTTTATGCAAATCAATGACAAAATGTATCTGACAGTATAGTCTGCTTGACACCTTAGAGTGTAAACTCCTGGAGGGCAGGGACTGTCTTTCACTTCTTTTTGTATCTCTAGCATTTATCACAGAGCCCTGCACATAGTAGGTGCTCAGTAAATATTTTCTGATTGATTGACACTTAAATATATAATGGGAAGCTGTGTGGCACCGTCCTGGAAAGGGAACAGTTGCTCATAGGGTTTAATTAGGGCTAATGGGTGAAAGTTATAGGGCAGCTGATTTTGATTCAATATAAGGAAGAACTATTAGAACTACCCAGACAGAGAACAGGCTGCCTAAAACAATGATGAACTCCCATCAAATAATCAAATTTAGCACAGTGCCTAGAATACAACAGGAGCTTAATAAGTTTGTTCTCTTTCCCTTCTCCCCTCCTTCATGAAATTGTTGGATTGGTCAAGAATTTTGGGGTGGGGATACTTGCATTAGTCTTAAAGATTAGGCAATCTGATCTCTCAGGTTCCTTCCAATTGTAAGATCCTATAATACTATGATATGTACTTACAAAAGCTACTTGGCATTATATTTACATGTACGATGTACATGGCCTTTCTGACTTATTATGTTTTTTCTCTAGTCTCATGATTTTATTTGTGTGGGGAACCCACAATGTGTAAACATTCTCCACCAATGCAGATCAATAATGCTTCTGCAACTTATAGTCCTGAAGAAATTACCCAGGGCACTGAGGGGTTGAGGGACCTTCCCAGAGTCACACACAACATGTCATAAGTGAGTTTCCTGACTCTGAGACTTCGTCCGTTAGGTCATGTTGCATCTCAACCTTTGTCTCTACTATATGCTGCAGAGACAACAAACTAAACATTTGGGTAGCAAGACAAGTCCACGTGGATGGACAGACTGATGCAGGAAAAAAAATCAAAGCGCAAAGTTTATGCTGTGATTTTCCCACTTTCAAGATCGATAAACTTAAGCTGAAAAAAAAACTCTGGACTGAAGGTGAGATAATGTTTCTCAGCAGTTTGACTTGTCGTAGACCCTGCACATCTTCCCAAACAGGCCTTTGCTATCCTCGCCTAACTCTAACTGCACAATAAATATCCCTCAAGACTCATAAGAAAAAAGAAAGAAAGAAAGAAAGTCGAACATGAGCTCTCACCTAATCAGCTAGAAATCTGGCTTTTGTTGCCTTCTCATGCCCAGGCATCTGCTCTCTCTGCTGATTTCTCGATGGGAATTTGTGTTCACAGGCTGTCAACTTCTACTTTTAAAAGTTTCAGTCAAGTACTGTTTTCAGGAAACACATAAGCTAGGTTGTCATGGTACAGCCAAAGTCATAGAGGAGAGAGTGATTCAGCTAAGAACATAGGAATGCTAAGACTGAGCAAAGGACCTCAAAGCCAAGAAGACCTGGGTCCTCTGACCCTAGTGATTGTGTGCCTGAGGCAACCCTGTAGCCTAGGACTAGAAAACGCAGAGAAAGTGCCAGTCTTCATTGGTAGAAAGAGAAACCAGAGGTCCCATCCACAGAAATAGCTCTCATAGTCCAGCCTGGGGTCCTGCTTCCCAATACTATTCTAAAACCCACGCTGTACGTACCCTTCTCCTAAATCCTTAAATCTTTCCAGCAAGGGTGAGGTGTTATTCTTACCATTTTTACACAATCAACCAAGAAGCACCACACACAATTAACACAATCTGGAAATAGAAACGACACTAAAAGACAACAGGACTTAAATGAATTTGCAAAGATTAATCTTAGTTCAGAAAACACTTCCCCATGCTTGCTAGAAAGCTGGCAGACTATGGGTTTGGAAACTTCATCTACCATCTGATAAGGTCACTTTGTCCATAACTGTTCTTCTTAGAGATGAGGATTCAGGGTGGGGGGGAGGGTCGAGGAATAGATTTGGAAATGACTGTGGTGTAAAAAAAAAAGGCATAAACAATACTTTGTTTTAAATCAATGGCAAGTCATGATATTTTAGCCAATAAAAAAGACTTCTTCCTCATCTACCATGTCTGCCATCACTTCTTGAATATCCACTATTGTATCAGGCTCACACAGCTGAAGTCTCATGTATTTCCCCAATTAAACCCAGATAGATTGCCGTTCTCTTTTAAAACTCCACGTTCTAGTTCTTTCATGCTAGCTGTTGGTGTCGATGGCTGGAAGAACCCCTATGTGCAGGTTTAAAGCCCAGAGGCTAAGGCTGCCAGAGAAGGCATTTGTGCAACGGGTTTCTTCCATCCCCTTAATTCCAAAGGGAGCCTGCAGTCATAAGGACCGGCGTATGGCAGGTAACCCAGCCCCTCTAGTGGACCAAAATCAGATTCCTACAAACCACTAAATGAGGGGCCCCAATCCCCAGGGACAATACAGCATGAGGAAGACACAAATTAGTGTTCCTGAATATCCCCACCCAGTAAGCTTCAAGTTTCTCAGCAGAGTCAGAGGAAAAAGATAATTAACCACTGAGACTGGAACGCTAACATTGGCAAAGTGCTTCTCTCATATGTAATCTCACTGACCCTCACAAAAATGCTTCGAGGCAGGTGCTGTTATTATTCACATTTTAGAGATAAAGAAGGTAATTTTGAGAAAGATTTAGTGACCTGCCTATGATCCCACAGCTAGTGTGTGAGACAGGATTCAAACTCGAGTCATCCTGACTTAAAGTGTCCAGGGCTCTTTGCACTAACCCCTCTAGCTGCCTACAAAAGAAATAGAAGACAATTTATGCCGCTCGGGAGTGTATGATCTAGTTAGAGAAATAAGGCATATAGCCTCTGCCTCCTCCAAAGAAATTAAGGAAAAAATATAAGTTACCATATAAGCAAGTACATGAGAGCACAAATTTTAAGTGATCAATATTCAAGGATAACTTTGTATATACCTTGTGGTTAAAAAAAAAAAAGTATGGGTAGCTACTGGGCTGGGAATCAGGAAGCTTCCTCTTCCTGAGTACAAATCTGGCCTCAGACACTAGCTATGTGACCCTGGGCAAGTCACTTAGCCTTATTTGCCTCAGTTTCCTCATCTGTAAAAACAAGTCAGAGAAGGAAATAGCAAACCACTCCAGTATCTTTGCCAAGAAAACCCCAAATGGGGTCATGGAGAGTCAGATAAAACTGAAATGACTCAACAGCAACAACAAAAAGGTATCAATAAACTCCATTGGCTCCTTCAGGGTCAGTCAGTCAACAAGCATTTAATAAGGCTTACTATGTGCCAGTCACTGCTATGCACTAGGAAATAAAGAAGTGTAAAAACAGCCATTGCCCTGAAGGAACAAATACCAAAGCACACATAGAGGTGGACTGGAGGCAATAGCTACCAGTCAGGCAATAGGAATTTATTCATTATTATTAGCTACCAGGCACTATGCTAAATAAAGGAAGGCCACACTCACAAGGAGCTCACGATTTAATGAGAAAAACAAGCAAACCACTGCGTACAAATAAGCTATCTACAGGATATACCAGAGATTATCAGTAGAAAAAAGGTACCAGCATCAAGAGGAAACAGAATTAGCTTCTTGCAAAGATGGAATTTTAGCTGGGACTTGAAGAAAACCAGGAAAGCCAAGAGATAAGAGATGGAGAGGAAGAGGATTCCAGGGATGAGGGACAGTCCGTGTAAATGCTCAGAGTAGAGAGATGAAGTGTCCTGTGTGAGGAGTAGCAAAGAGGAAGGGGGGGAACGGTATAAGAAATTAAAAAGATAAGTCTCATCTGTTCACTAATGATTGCAATTAAACTGAATTCTGCTGAATTTTAGCGGCCTCATAAAGGCGGTGTTGGGAAAAGATTATCTTGGCAGCTGTGTGGAGGCGATAAAGAGTAATTGATCAGCAAGATTACTGACCTGATGGACAAGTGATATGATGGGACAAAATAGGGGGATAGTTATGGAAAACTGGAGCCAACAAGGGTTTGTCAAGCACCCACTTATGTTCCAGGTACTGGGATAACTACTAAGGATACAAAGAAAGGGGAAAGTCCCAGCCCATGAGAAGCTCACAATCTAAAGGAGAAGAAAGATGACTTCAAGGGTTACTAGAGGAAAAAGCTAGTAAGTCTTTTTGCATAAGAAAAAACCGGGAGTTGTCAGAAAACCTGAGGATGCAAAGCCCTGGGCCAGGAGGATGGGAGTGAAGAATCTGGTGCCATGATGTGGGGGTAGAGCTGAGGAACTTGACAAAAGAAGTTCCAGACACACAGTCTCATTTGGGAAGCTTGCAACTAAGTCAACACCACTTAGGAGAATTAGGATTTTCTTTTAAACGTTTTCTGCAGATATACTACGATATCTTTGTTAACTTGGCTAATCATCAGAAAGTGTCATTAGGAAAGCCTGATGAATCCCACCTTTGCCATTCCAAAGCTGCCTTTCCAAGTAGAGAGGTCCCTATAGACAAATGGAAAGAGCAGACAAGTAAACTGAGGGTCTGGCCATCGATCAGGATAAGAAATTTAGGAGTCACCTCCTTCTAGATAACAGTTAAACCAGGGAAAGTGGGAAGGGACATGAGACAGAATTTAAGATAATACGGAAGGTATTATAGTACAGTGGAGAGAACGGTGGACCTGAGTTCAAATCCTAGCTCTTCCTCTTCTACCTCCATGACCGCTGGCAAGCCTCTTCTCCCCTCTCTGGGTTTCTCTCTTCATCTGCAAAATGAGGTTAGACTACATGCCTTCTAAGGTACCTTCTAGCTCTAAATCCTAGGTATCATATTTCAACCTACAGAACATATGACCCGACCAAACTTGCATTCGGTAAATCACCAAGAGGCTGAAAAAATTTCCTAAATGAGAAGAAAAAGAAAAAAAAAACACCAAAACCTTAGAATAGTAAGATGATGAAAGAATATTTTCCCTCATTAAATGTGATTTCCATGACTTCTATTTCGAGGGTTACTCATGAGTTTACAATAGGTCATTTCAATGCGGTCACTTCACCGGGTTTAATTATCTGCAGTCTCTCTCGGCCAGGTTTGATCCATTGACTTAGCAGGCTGTTATTATGAATCAGACCACTGCCCTGTGTCATCCTGTCAGTGACCACACGCTTTTGCTTCCCAGTGGTAAGAAACACTGCCCTGAGCCCATTAGAGCATGGGAGCTCTGTAGAGTGAGCTGATTCCCAAGTGCTCAATCCATTGGCATTTTGTTATAGGTCAAACTCACCCGGGCCTGGTCACGTAATCAGCTTTTCATTTACAGTCCATGGTTGACAAATTGAGGCCTTGCTCTGATCTGTGTATTTCATGACTTTAGCAAAATGGCACCACAGAAGCCAAAAGGCCAGTAGGGTTGGCTAGTGCCACCAAAGCTCTTCCCATCGGGCCAGAAGTGATCTGAGAACTTTTGTTATTGTCATTCATGGAGAGATAAGCAGAGCCAGGCAAATAATATGCACAGTGACTAAAGCAAGGGAAATGAAGACAACAGAAAGGGCCAGACCAACTCTGATTCACTATAATAAACAATCTTGGTCTCCAAGAATAGATGAAGAAGCATGTTCTGGTGGGTAACCATGGTAGGGCACGTAGCAAATACTCTCCAAGTGGGTTGGTTTTGATGAACTGGCTTTTTTATTTTTGCCTATGTAACAAGGGAAGATTCAATGGGAGTGGAGAAGGATATATCAGGAAATGGTTGGTGTAAAAACAAGGCATTGATAAAATTATATAAAAGAAAAAAAATTTTATCCCTGGGACAAATGAGGAACTGCTAATATCTCAGAAACATTTCCCAATCCATCTGAATGCTGGTGTCTTCCCTCTGCTTATCATCCCCCATTAATACTGTTTATATTTTGCTTAAAGCAGCTAGGAGGCGCCATAGTGCACAGAACACGGAGCTTGGAATCAGGAAGACTCATCATCTTCATGAGTTCAAATCCGGCCTCAGACATCTACTAGCTGGGTGACCCTGGGCAAGTCACTTAACCCTCTTTGCCTCACTTTGCTCATCTGTCAAATGAGCTGAAGAAGGCAATGGCAAACCACTCCAGTATCTTTACCAAGTAAACCACAAATGGGGCCATGAAACTGAAACAGCACAGCAATAATAACCAGAGTAATGCTTTAGAATGGGAGACTGAGTGGCCTCTTGCAGAAGATGGGATTTGATCTAAGTATACAGTGTATAGAGCATTGGATATTGAAGAAGGATTCAAACTTGGACCTTTCTGACTCAGATGCTTTGCACTCTGTGTGACTCTGGGCCAGTGAGATACTTAATCTCACTCAGCCACCATTTCTTCATCTTTAAAACGCTGATCACAATAGAACCTCCCTGGTAGGGTGTGCATGATTGTGGAGAGAGAAAGATAGAGTATGGGAGAAGACGGAAGTCATCTCTAAATATGATGACAGCAAAAGAAAAGGCATTTCTAGACAACTTGTCCAACTGAGTTCCATTTAACGGGTGCAGTAATAGCATAACTAGGAGATATGTGTATGTGTGTGTGTGTGTGTGTGTACGTGTGCTTTTTTCCCCCTGGACCCACGGTTTCATGGTACAGGAAACACCTAATGAGGAAAAACCCCTTTTCCAGGAAGGTTAGCAATTGCTTTCTAACTTGGTCTTAAGACAGTTGCCCAAGAGCGTTGGGCGACGACGTGCCTTGCTCCAGAGTCCCAGAGCAGGTGTGTCTGGAGGAGGACTCTGAGGCTACCCTCCCTTTGGTTACACCACCTCTCCCTTATCCTCTCTCTCTCTCTCTCACACACATACACACACACACACACTGCAGCACTCTCGCACATTCAAACCCTCCAACACACCCAGGATCTCTTCGGACGCTGCCTCTCAGGACGCGCTCCCAGCCCCTCCAGCCTCCCTGGCCCCGTCCGTGGCCCCTCTCTGACTCAGACGCAGCGGGGCGCCCTTCCTCTCGCCGTTTCCCCTGGCGTGTCCCCTGCCTCTGCCCGGTGACCGCGCCAACGTCTTGCCCAGCCACACGCCTCCCCGGGGACGCCCTTTACACCTTGGCTCCTCCTCAAAACGTGTCCGCTACGGCTTCCTCACGCGCACGGTGCGCTTTTCTACTGCCCTCAGGGTGATGTTCGTTTTTAACATGTGGAGGAGAGGAGGGGGAAGGGATGGGGGTCGGACCCCACGGCCCACAGCCGACCAGCACCGCCAGTAGAGCACTGGCAATGGGTTATGGGTCCTTGTTTTGGGGACAAGTGTCAAGGGGCCGAGAGATCTGCGGAGACAGAGGGGTCTCTGCGTCAATCTTCTGCCAAAGGTAGCAGCTGGAACGTCACCCTCGGGAGTGTGATTCCGGTCCCGAGGGGCTTGTGAGAACTGGCGGTGAAGCAGAAGACAAGCCCGGGCCCGCCGGGCTGGGTCCGGGGGTGCCGCCTCAAGTAGCGGCCGAGGGCTGGCCTCAGAAGCAGGGGCTGCTGGCTTCAAATCCCATTTCTGACACATGCTGTGACCCGGGGCGGGTCAGGGAGGGAGCTGCCTCACCCAGGGCTTCCCTGCACCAGCAAAACCATCGTTTCAGTCCCCATCACTACCAGACTGGAAGATCCTCAAAAGAAGCGTATTTTATTATTATATTATTTTAACAATTTTTAATTTAATAATTTTTTTTAAAAGGAAGCATGAGGACTGAAAGTGAATCCACTTCTTATGAGGATGATGTGGAGGGGACAGGACAGTGAGGAAGACTGAGGCATCTCCAAAGTGAATACTAGGATGCTCTAGCAGAATTTTTATTAAGCTAGAAGATTCAGAGCTGTGAGGACCTTAGAAAACATGTAGGCCAAGGGTTCTCAACCTGTCGGTGCTTAGTGGTTCCAGCCACGTGTGACTCTTTGTGACTCCATCTGGGGTTTTCTTGGCAAAGATACTGGAGTGATTTGCTATTTCCTTCTCCAGCTCATTTTACGGATGAGGAAACTGAGGCCAACAAGATAAAGTGTCTTGCCCAGGGTCACACAGCCAGTAAGTGTCTGAGGCTAGATTTGTACTCAGGTCCTCCTGACTCCAGACTAGGCACTGTATCCACTGCATCACCTAGCTGCCCAGTAAATGAAAGAGACAGGATTCAAATCCAGGTCCTTGGACTCTCAAGGCCTCTTTTCCACCATGACAGCACGCTCTCACCCAAATGAAAATGCTCTTCCCCTCTGAAAACACTGGTTGGGGATTTATAAGACCTGGGTTCAAATCTTTGCTCTTAACCACTTAATCCACCAGTTGGTTCGCCTGTATGGCCATGAGAAAGTCACCTAACCTTTCTAGGTCGGCCAAATGGCCTCTAACGTTCCCTCCGACTCTAATTCTCGGATCCTACGAAATTCCCAAGTGTTTATCATCTGTACCATGCATTTGGCACCCAATACCTCTTTCTGCCGAATTCTGAACTGCCTCATTTATCCTTGTATTCCCTTCCCCCAATCCTACCCTACACACAGGAAGAGTGCGCTGCATGTAATCGCCCTTACTGTGTGTGGAATGAACTATGTTACTCTTTACCTGTGTTATTTGTTCTATTGGAGGCTAGAGACTGAACCCACATATATTTGTATCCCCCACAGTGAATGAATGAATAAATACACTGGGACAGTAGTCAGACATGGTGGAAACCTCAGAAGGGGTTTCTGCACATGCTTCATGGAATAGCTCACAATGGCAGATTTAATATTGAAGCAAATTTGGAAAAATGTTGCTTTTAGACAAATTCTAAATTTTGAAGCGTTATAAATTTTTGAGTATGATTTTCTGATAACAGGTAAGGAGAAAAAAATTTAAAAACCCAAGATTCTTTGAAAAAATAATTTTTGTACCTGCTTTTCTCCCTAATTCCTTCCTCCTTTCTCCCAAGGCCCAATTATCCGGACCATGCATCCCACTGTGATCAACCTCAAATACAATAGAAAGGTGCAGAATTTAAGGGAGGAGACTGAGGTAGTGGATTTAAAGTCAGAGGACCCGCATTCAAATCTAGACTTCAAATCTATTGTGCGACTCTGAGCAAATCACTCTCCCTCTACGACTCAGTATCCTCATCTGTAAAAAGAAGGGGTTGGACTAAACTTTAAAGAGATTAGGCTGCAATCTAAATTCCTTCTAAATCACTGCTCCTCTAAGCCTAGGATACCACTCTTTCTCGCCATTACAATGGATAAGCAAGAGTGGGCTGAAGTTTGATTCAATTTCTCATATAAAATGGAGTTTTACTTAATATATAAAACTCTGCTTGCATATATGAACATAATAAGAAACTCCATCTAAAGCCTAGAAGGGGCAGAACTAATTAATCCCAATTAAAGTGACATGAAAAGACAAAAAAAATACTTCTCTAACATTATTATTTAACTGATTTGTTCTCTTCCTAGGAGAAAACTAGAAGCACTCTAATTACCTTTTTTAGCCTTTTATTCCCTTAAAAATGTGAAATTACAATATGGATAGATTGCAATTAAATGAAAAAAATTGTTACAGATTTCAAATTAAAAGTACCATCGTTAGAAATACAGTTCCACATGGAAATATATGTGTGCATACACATATACATATATACACACACATACCTACATATATATAAAATATTTCTTGAGAAATGGTCTTCATGTTGTATTACTGCCATCTGCTGTACATGGTTGTCAGAAAGTTGTGAGAATTTACTTTCATTCTTTCCACCCTACAATCTGATGGGAAATGAAACGCCACATGTACGTACCTCCTGCCCATTTCAATGGGGCAATTATAGTACAAAGGTATTGCTGCATATCTCATTAGCTCAAATGCTGACAGAAGTACCTGCAAGGAAACTAGACTTGCTTGTACCTTTTATGGTTTGCGTCTACCAATAAACTGTAGGAACAGCGTATAGGCTAGACTGCCTCTTGCCACTGAATACAACTAGTAAAAAGCTCTACCTGCATTTGAGGTACATTGGAAGAAACCCACCTCCAGAATGACCATTTAAAAGCCTCACTTGGGGGTGAGAGACTGATGCAATTTATGGAATAATGGATTTTCCATCAGAATAGCAAGGTTTGAATCATGCCCTGTGTACCGTGCAGACCGTGCACACCCTTCACCATTTCTGCCACGTGTTGGCCATGTACCCTTGGACAAGTCTCTCATCCTTTCTTGCCCTTAGTTTCCTCCTCTCTCAAATGAAGAGGTTGAACAACATGGCCTCTAAGGCCATAAATGCCAATGCTTAATCTATGCTCTTATGGTCCTTTCCGGACCTCAGTTTCTTCATGTATAAAATGGTGATGTTACCACCTTATAGTGGGGATTCTTAAACTTTTGGGGGCTAAGAACTCCTATGGCAGCCTGGTGGCCTCCTTCTCAGAACGTTTTTAAACACATAAGGTAAAACATTGAGAATTGAAATAGATATATGTGTGTATGCATATATGTATAAGTATACAGAGAAAGAGAGAGAGAGAGAGGAGAGACGAGGGGAGAGTTCGTGGAGCCCAGGCAAAGAATCTCTGCCTTATAGGACCACTGTATTAAAAAAGGTTCTGAAAATATGATAAAATAGTAGAAAATTCCCTCCAATAAATCTTGGCATATGCTCTATTTATTATCCATCCATCCATCCTAGTAAAAGTCATTGGTCTGTGTCCAATGATATCCCTGACAGGTACAGGGAAGGCAGGGCTAGCCTCAATGTGCATGGGAATATAAGATAAAATACGCAAAACATTTTACATACCATAAACAGCTATATAAATGGCAATTTTTTACTACTTGATTGGTTTGCAAGAAATTCCAAAGAAACTTTGTTTTCCCCCTGAAAAGAGACAACCAGTATGCTATAATTTAAAACCAAAGGTTTTCAACAAAAACATTTTTCTTCTTTATATCCTAACATAATTCAACCCTAAAATAATTCAGAATTTAAAAAATTAAGCTCAAAATCTTCAACTGCTTTCAACCCATTAAAAAGTGATTTGATTTTGTAATAATCAGTCTGGCTCAGAATGAAGCACACTCCTTCCTCCTTTATCTTCAGAATAAAATTAAGATTTTATTTTTCAGTATTTTTGCAGTCTACACTTTAACTGGGATATTTTTATTAACTAAATCTCACAAAATATCTTCTACATGAAAAGTAGGACACTCTTTAGAAACAACATTTAACCCAAGCAAATAATCGGTTTCCATTTTTTTCTGGTCACCCCACCCCACCCTACCCCACACCACAATAATTTCATTTGAAATAAATTGATGTCACAGAGGTGAGCACAGGTAAACTCAGTGTGAGAAATGTCTATAGGGAAAGGGGCAAGGAGGGCTGTTATGTAACCTGGCAGAAAACCTTGTGCCAGTTGCATTATCACCCCTCCCAAAAAAAAAAAATCACCTCTGTGATTCCCACTCCTCTCTTACACTAAAAGTTTTACTTCCAGGTCTACATGATGGTGGAAATAGAAAGGAAAGGACATGATTAGACGAGCAAATGCAGCCGGACCAGCAGGGAGCTGTTTGTTACTGTTTTAATCAATTCAGCTTCAGATGAATGTTCTCTTTGGAATACCTTCAGAGAAATAAATAGGCAGTGACTGCAAGGGCTGAAAACGACCCAGCAATCTGCTGATTATGTGCTGGATATTCATAAGTGACAGAAGAATTCCACCTTTAAGGTTTTATTTCAGTTGTAATAATGTGTCATAAATAATTGATCAATGTGTAATAAATTATTCAGGTAAGTGCAGTTTCCAAGGAATCATAGCATGAGGCTAGATTAATGGCACGATGCGAGGGAGAGGCAGCCACGGGGCTGACACCCCACAAGCACCCCCTGTTGCAGCCAAGCTGGGTGCTTCACACCTCCCAGTATGGGCCTTCCACCACAGGGACACATTAATACCTCCTGAATATTTATAGAAAAGAAATCCCCACTGGGCACTTTTGTGGCTCGTCTGAGCGCCATTATGAAATCATGAGACCTGACCCAAAGGTTCCCTTTAGCCAACTGACTGGGGCAATCATTACCCACTGAGGCTAGCCCTGCCTTCCCGGTACCCGTGGCCCAGTGGCAAAAGTCAGGGATATCATTTGGACACAAACCAGTGACTTTTACCAGGAAGGATGGATCGATGATAAATAATGCACACATACCAAGATTTATAGGGGGAATCCTACACTGTTTTATCATATTTTCAGAACCTTTTTTAGCACATGTTTATACCCCCTAGGAGATTAATCTTCAACTCTTTTCAAAAGATAGCTCACTTTCAATTAAAATCTTTTAGCATTTATAAAGTTCTCATAAAACTCCATGCAAAGGTCTATAGATATGGCACCAGCTCCGAAGGGCTATGCTAAGTCAATTGATCTTAAATTGTCTGGCAAATGGCGTCTTGGCAAATGGCGTCTTGGCAAATGGCGTTGTTCCACTCTTTCATTCTGAAGACCAAAGAACTTAAAAGAAACTATTTTAGTGAAACCACTAGGCCTGCACCCGGGAGTCAGAAAAACTAGATTCAAATCCCAACACTGCTAAATTCTGGTCACGTGACCCTGGGCTATGAAATGACAGAACACACTCCCTCCTTACAAACTCTGTCTACATCAGGCCTTTCCTGGTTCCAGGCGCTACTACCACCTCCTCCCAATTACCTTGGCTATTTATTCTGTATGTATCTCGTACATATTTATATTACACCCTCTCCCCAGAAGGCAGCTGACTCCTCCTCTGCTCAGTGTTCTAGGGGCGAACCCTAAGAGACAGAGTTTCTCATACTGTTGTGTGCTCCCCATTTCCAGTCACCCACTACATCTGGAAGAGTTTTTAGGAAGGGTATTTGCTAAAAAGGGCGCAGCAAGAACAGCAGAATTCCTGCTTTCCTTCCCCCAACCCAGGGGTACCACTCCTCCTGGAGGCAGTAGCTTCACACTTAAGGGACAGTCCCAGTGAGGTACATGGGGCCTAGGAGCGTCTCAAGACTCCGGGGCCATCATGGAGTCCTCACAGAATTCCTCCAGAGCAGTTCTCTCTTGAACTCTGACAATCAGACCCTGTCTAGGGTTCATTTTCTTATCAGGGGCCAGACTCTCTGAAGGCCTCTGGTAAACAGCTGCCCACCTCCATCTGCAGAATCCACTACCACAACCACTTGTGGGCTCTGCTACTGCCTCTTTGTCAACCAGCTGGGGGAAAGGACATGGGGTCTTCTCATGGCTCTTCTACCATTTCAAATTTCACATGCTTGACGTACAATAGGTACTTAATAATGCCCATTGATGGATTGGGCAAGTAATTTTGACTGTAAACCTCATGTTTCTTTATCTATAAAATGGGGGATTAATAATATTTATACTTTAATGACAATGGGAATCAAATAAGATAGTGCATTTAAAGTGCTTTATAAAGCTTAAAATATTATATAAATAAAAGGCATTTTAAAAATTCATTGTAGTGAGCTCCACTTAATCATCCTTAGATTCTAAACAGCAAAACTTAATATTAGACTGGTTTTCCTTGTCCTGAAATCTACAACTATGTGGATTTATTGTAAGATGAGAGAGGATTCTTCAGATGATAAGGCTTTTCTTGGGAGTATGATGGCAGGAGTAAAGGAGAAATTATGGATCAGTGTCCTAGAGAAAGGAAAAAAGGGGCGTCCTTCAAGAAAATTTTCAAAAGTGATATGGAAATTTCCTAGGGAAGGTCAAGCACTTAATTGCCTATAGCAACTGCAAACTTGGCCAACATTTATAAAGTTTAGAGTACTTGATCAAACTAAGTCTAAGGTTTGCATTAATTAAACATTCTTTCAGACTCTAGGCAGATTTCGACATAATCACCAAAACAATGCATAACTCTGTTAAGAAGGTAGTTACTTAAGCACTGAGAAGAAAGTGTCTGCCAATGGTTTTATAATTGCTAATTCTTAATAATATACCACTATGGTACCGCATAAGCAAGGGCAGTGGAAGCAATTGGAGAATAAAAAGTGATTGTGTGCTTATTAAGCTACAGAACAAAAATTCAATTTCACTGAATTTTAAAGCAATGAAAAAAATCACACAACACGAACTGCATATTTTTAATGCTTGGGGAAATTATAAATGCGTTGCATGATTAGCAGAGTGCACAAGCTACTTTTTGGAGCCCTTCAGTGTTGTTAGCAGTGCCTATTTGCACGCACAAATATAAATCTACCAAGCACTCTTTACAAAAATCGCTCAGACTCAGCTTAGAAATCATTGACCCAGAAACTGTTAACACCAGATTTTTTTTTTAACCCTCCTCACTTGCTAGGTGCCCAAACTCTGCATATCAATCCAAGTTTGAAATTCACAAGTTACTTTTTCAAGTATGAAAGAAACTAATAATCACTGATAAAAACTCCAAAACAACAGCAGCAGCATAACAATAACACTTTCCATTTATACAGTGGTTTTAATCTCTTATCTATCCAAGCAGGAACCTTAATTTTGCACCTAAAGGAATTAAAAGGAAATGCCCTGGAACACAGCCCCTCTGGGGTATTGGCACCAAATATACCATCACAGCTTTAAAAGACAAATTCAGCTGATGATAGATCTCAGTTTAACATGAGGGAGACAGAGACCCTGGAACAGGGCACCTATGCTCACTGGGGAGGTGGAGGAGAAGAAGAAGACCATCATCTGGGAGAATTATTCTTACCAACTAGGTGCTAAGTTCAGTTGTTTCTACAATGATGAAGTATACCTGCTGCCAGCCTAGGACAAAGCTCCAACCATCTTGTCCTAGGCACAGTCCTTCAAGAGGATGAGTCCAAGAGTTCATCTTTGTGACTCATCAGGGATGTCAAAGCAACTAAATAATCCCCAATATTTTCTTTTAAAAGTCAATTTATAAACAATGGCTTCTCGAAGAGTAGCTGTTTGCTGCTCACCTCTGCCTAGGCCTATACAACCGTAGACGTATAAAAGCAGACACCAATACCCAGGTTACATCCATTCAAACCACAGTTTAGGAACAAAAAGAATGAAAATCAGTGGTCCTAGAAAATCCATGGGGAAGGTATTGAGTATAAACAGAACCTTCTGATCAATTTCCTACAGTAGCTGGCTTTGGAGTTCATGACATAGTTTTTCTTTATTATTTTGATAACTGTATTCCAATATAATTGGTTTCATTTGTAATCTTAAGTATATTATGCAATTAAAATTTTATTCTAAGGAGAGGCTCAGAGGCTTCAAGAGACTGCCAAAAAGATTCATGACACATAAAAAGTTAAGAACCTCTTGCCTCGTAGAATGCGTAGAAGCTACTAGAAGGAGTCTTAAAAAATGAGGAAGACCCAAATATCCTACAGGCAGGCAGCATCACAGACCCAACATCAGGACAGCTCCAGCAGTAAAAAAGTCATGAAAATTAAGAGTAGATGTGAATTTTCCAACACTGGCAGATGTTTAAAACAAACAAACAATGAATTGTTAAAGAAATCTGTAGAACTTCTTTGGAAGCTTTCACAAAAAAAAACAAAAAAACAAAAAAAACCAAGACGGATTCTCACCACCCTGAAAGATTGCCAAGAATAAAGAGGCAGAACAGGAGGGAATAGTCGGCCTTGATTTATCCTGTAACCTGATGGAAGAAGGATTATGTGAAGGTTGTATATGCAGTAGAAAGCACCAATACTTGTAGTCAGGAGATGGCTCTTGGCCTCATTCTGCCCTGAAGTCATTAAGTGACTTGGATTGAGTAATGTCCCATCACTGGGTCTCAATGGCTTGATCTGCACAATAAGTGACCATGACTGAGGTCCCATCCAGTTCTCAATCTCTGTCATTCTCTCTGGAATGCCAGAACAAAAAACAAGAAGCCCTCCCCATCAGATTAATTGACTCATTCTACCCCCAGGTGGAGGATGTCACCCCAGAGAAGATGTTCCCTTATTGAACAGCCTTTTTACCTTTGAGGGAACCTCTGAATAAGGAGGGGCAGGCCAAGTAGAAAAGCTGCCTTATTCCTTGCCCCACTCCAATTTATTCTCTTTAATATTTTAAAATCAATTATACTGACACTGATCTCAGAATCAGGAGATCAGGGAAAGTCTAGATAATGTACAATACTTAGAGTGAGAAAAGTGCTACATAAATATAAACTATTCTTAATGTTATTGGAGGAAATGGCTTGATACCACTATAAGATGAAATTCATGTATGGAAATAAATTCATTTGTGAATCACATATTTTCTACAATGGGTAAAGTGTACATCTAACTACCATTATAAAGGAATCTGCCTGTCATGATTACAAAAGAAGACACTTCATTACTCAAATTAATAAGCAATATCCCAGGATGAAAATCTGATCTATCTTGCTATCTACTCACTTTTAATTATATCTCTTCTCAACACTGATTGAACACCATAACAAAATGAAATTTCCCATCTGAAATCTTAAAAAATGAGAGCACAAATCCAAGACTTTGGGCCTAAAGTTCTCTATCAGAAAAGTGTGAGCATTAACAGAAACCCCTGCTATTATTAATGGGTGACTGGCCAATAGAAGGTAGATGCTTAAAAAGGGATTTTGTTTTTATTTTATTTTTCTTTTTTTGATGAGGCAATGGGGTTAAGTGACTTGCCCAGGGTCACACAGCTAGTGAGTGTTTTATGTCTGAGGTTGGATTTGAACTCAGGTACTCCTGACTCCAAGGCCAGAGCGCTATCCACTGTACCACCTAGCTGCCCCTTAAAAAAGGAATTTTGAAGAAAAACAGAAACTTTATTAGCAACACCAAACACTGGCTTCAAACTCATACACATGAATAAAAATAAAAAAGCATAGAGGTGAAAAAAAATAAAAGGTTGTAACATATACAAGAAAGTGACAAAAAAGTGAATTTAAGCAAATCAAAATATTTCATTTTAGAAACTCAGTGAAGACACTGCCAACTTTAGAACACAAATTATTAGTATTGTATATTCAGGCACAGAAATGACAAACTGGCCCTTTCCTACTTCTCCAAACTTCTTATATTTTACTCCCTCCATGAACTCTACGCATGATCCGGCCATACTGGTCTTCTCACTGTTCTTCTCATACAACCCTCCAGTTTTGCACTGGCTGCCCCCCACACCTGGAACGCTCTTGCTCTTCACCTCCCACCTCCTGAATCCCCCCTTCAGGACTCAGCACAAATACCACCTACTGTAGATGACCCTTCCTGAACATCTCCTCAGGGCCTTCAGTCTGAGATGAACCATACATCTAGTCTATATTTCTCATATAAACGTAATTACTTACATTGGCTTCCTCCATTAAAATCTGAGCTCCTTGAGGGCAGGGCCAAAGTTTTTGCCTTTCTGTCTATCTCTAGATCTCAGCCTAGTGACTAGTACGTGGTCGGTCAACAAGTATTTATTAAGTGTTCACTATATGCCAGGTACTGAGCTAAGTGCAGGGGAAAAACATGATCTCTGTCCTCAAAGAGCTCACATTCAAATGGGGGAAAGAAAACATGCAAATGACAAGGTACATACAAGATCTATACAGTGCAGAGAAAAGGTAATATACAGAGTGGGTGATCAGCAAAGGTGGGAATTGGGAGGCGGTGAAAAGGACCGAGTGCATTCTAGGCATAGGGAATGGCCAGGGAAAGGGTGCCTATGCACAGAGATAAAATGTTAAGGCTCAAGGAACAGTAAGAAGGTCAACACCTAATAAAAGCTTATACGGGCATATCTTGTCTACAAAAAAAGAAAATCCATTTTACTTATCGATCCTCAAAGATTAAGGTTGAATTTTCTCCTATACAGGCTGGTCATCCTCTCCCTGTCGCTTAGAGATCATCTAGTTCCACCCCGCCATTTTATCAGTGGGGAAACAGGACCCTGGAGGTTAAGAGATTTACCTAAGGTCATACAGGTAAAAAGCAGAGGTAGAATCTGAGCCTAAGCCTTTTCCACCGCAGTGTCCACATATTATCTCTCACCCATTTTTTTCCTATTTCCCATCGTTGCGATCTTCTCTACTTATTCAACCTATAGCCCACCCTTTCATAAAGTGAATCAAAGTTCTTCTATTCATCAAGCTCTTCCTTGATGAACTGCCACTCTTAATTGCTCCTATACTGAATGCGCTCTACTCAAACACTCTAATTACAAACCTGTCTGAACTGGTGAAGCATCTGAATCATGCAATGATCCCAAAGAAATACAATCAAATCTCTTTCAAGGGCATAGAATAACTGAAAGAAGTGAGCACTGCTGAGGTTCTAAGGATGACTTGCTTTATGGAAGAGATAAAATTCTTTATTTATTCTTATTACAGTAAAATTATTTAAAATTACATATATATAAAAATAGATAAAATTACCAAACTGATACTACATAAGCGATTGGCTCCAAGGGGCTTAAAAATGCTAAAATCATTTGAATCAATTCAACAAATATTTGTTGAATGCCTATCAAACAGTTCCCTGTTTGATCTTTTAAGGCACTCATCTCATCTTATGCTATCTTATTTTAACCCATTATATTTTAAGCGATTCATTTCCACCCCAAAGGTGTAATTTGCTCAGCAAACTGAAGTTTTTAGCACAGTTGCTTTCAGAATTAACACAAATTCTGAAGGAGTTGGTTCCAAATTTTATATGTTTTATTTTGTATTCAAAATGGTGCTTGGTACATAGTGGACACTTAATAATGGTCTGGCTTGACTCAATTTAAATGAGCTGTTTGGGAAGAAGTGAGTTCCTGCTCCATTTGAGGTCTTTAAGGAAAGGATTCAGGTACGTTGTAGAAGAGGTAATTTTTCAGGCATGGATTAGACTAGATGGTCCCCTATATACCCTCCTAACTCTGAAATTGTAGGCCTGTTTGTTTGCTTAACATCCACAGTACTGCTCAACATGATACTGACATTCAGCTTTGTAAGGAGTTCTCACACTATTTTATGTGGGGGTACACATACTTTACCACATTGGATTTTAAGTTCACAGGGTAGAGACCTTAATTCCTATTTTCCCTGGATCACTTATCAGCACTAGATCAGATATGTCCTCCTTAAGAAAACTCCTAAATTTATATTTACAGAAATAATATATCATGGTGACAATCCTTCCTCATGAGTTACTCAAAGGCCAATAACCACCAACGGGCCTAACAGAAGTCAGTGATTTAATTGTAAATGGAGGGCTCCATCCTGACATGCAGACAAAGCCTCTGACTAAATTTAAAAAGCAATTGCTCAGTGAAGGCTCACCCTCCATAGGGGTCCAAGCCAGTCCCTTGCTTCCTTTCTTGGTGAGGGCCTCACTAGCCCATAACGACTGATGTGAGCCCACCATTGGATGCCTTCGCCAACACTCTCATTGGTGTTCATGGCTCTAAATTGCGTTCATTTCACTTGTGCCCAGATGCCTCTTGGTCCAAAGAGCAGCCTTCTGCTTCTCATTAATATTTTTAGAAAATGGGGAAGGTGGCTCCATTTACAAGTCAAAGCTTGCTGGGCTGGCCCTGGTGTAGGAAGCCCAAAAAGTCTGTTTTCTTTAAACTCTGTGCCTTGTTCAGTCATCTAGGTGCGAGGAGGCGCTGCACAAAGAGTGTTAGACCATCACTATGAGTTTTAATATGCATTAGCAAGTTCCTGTTTTAGCAAAAACAGTCATTTTAGGGCAAAAATATGGCGTGTGTATGTGTGTGCATGTGTGTATGTGTGTGCGTGTGTGTGTGTGTGGGTGCTCCACCTCCTCATGAGACACGAGCA
Organism: Vombatus ursinus; assembly: GCF_900497805.2. Taxonomy (NCBI): domain Eukaryota; kingdom Metazoa; phylum Chordata; class Mammalia; order Diprotodontia; family Vombatidae; genus Vombatus; species Vombatus ursinus. The sequence continues at coordinate 28,478,780 of NW_020954577.1, forward strand.
CCAAGAGAGAATATATAAATGGGAAAAAAGAAAGAGTCAGGGAACACTTTAACATAAGGACTAAATGCATAAAATGAATGAATGAAAACCCGAGTAGAGAAAAAATGTGAAACTTCCAATATGTGATCAGTTTATATGATTTGGGAAAAAATGATTCTTCATTATATCATTAAAAGTGTACACAATGCAGTAGAATTTGGCAGCAAAGAGGTTAATAGGCTGTACAAACCCTTCCTTGCACATAGTAGGAGCTTAATGAACATGCGTAGATAGATGGAGAGGTCAAAAACAGGCAGAAGATTATGCCAATATACACTTCCCTGATCAGACCAAAGATGGAGTATTGTGTTCTGTTCTGGGGACCACATTTTAGGAAGGACACTGATCGTTCGGAGAGCATCCAGAGGAGAATAACCACAATGGTGAATAGCCTGAAGATCCCCCCACGATCTGGATCACTTAATGAAACCGGAGACTCATGCCCTAACAAAATGAACGTACAGAGGGGACACGGATGCTGTCTTCAAGTATCTGAACTGCTCTATCTGCATACAACAGGTGTGAGCCTCGTTCTTCCTGGCCCCACAGAGCAGGTCTAGGAGAAACTATCTAAGTTGTAAAGAGGCAAGTTTAAACCTGATGTGAGGAAAAAAAGAATACTCTCAGGATCAAGGGTATTTGGGAACAAAAAGAAGAAATTAAACCTACTTAAACATACCAAATTGCCACAGATGCTAACAATTTGTATATATAATTTCACATTTAACCTTTTTGAGGGAGAAATATCACGAGCACAGAAATTTTTTCATGGAACTCCTCCCTTCATGCAGAACCCTGGAACGGGGCTTAAGAAACCCTGATCTGATAATGAAGAAACCATCTCTCCAAATGTTTCTAATGGAAGCAGCTTCACATTCTACTTTGGTGTGCAGAGATCTATCTACAGAGTTTGAAAGGCACTCTGGGAGGGAAAGAAAATGAAAGCAAACTTTCTATAGCCACTGGGACCCCAGAAACACTCGTCCCAGTATCTTCCTATGTTGCTGACTTAGTTCATCAACTTTGCAGTACAGGGGAGATGTTCACTACGAGCCCTCAGAGACCACATCAGTGTAATAATTGAGAACGGGAGGTAATAGCAAGGGTTCAAAATAAAATTAGCTAGCTTATGATACTTTATGGAAGAACGCTTATTTGATTTGGGAGTTTCTGCAAAGGTTCTGTCTCAATTTCCTTAGGAAACAAAACCCAGGCAATGGGAAATTGACTTACCATTCTTTATCATCTCCTCTTCCTAGGAAGATAGGAAATGTAACTAAGAGGAAGGAAACATGGGAATAGAATGAGGACACAAATAATTGGCGATGGTAAACATAAAAGGACAAGAATTTATACAGCAACCAGAACCACTTAATGAGTAGAAGACAATAAGTCTAGCAGTATGCCAGACCCAATCAATTTTCGATAAAGGGAGATTTATTTTCCGAAATATCTATTACACTTGTGATTTATGAAAATATGCTAGGGAGATAATCACTGAAGTGTCTATTTAGATTTTTCAATAGTCACAGAACTTACATGAATATTACAGAAAAGCAATTGATATCTCAAACTTAAAATCATAAGCTACCATGGTTTGAATCCTCCTATACTACAGGTAAGTCAATGAACCTTGCAAAGTCTCAGTTTCTGCAAAATGGGGATAATACCCATCCAACGCACCCTCACAGGCTGTGAAAAAAGCGCTTTGCAAACCCTGAAGTACTATACAAATGTCAGTTATGATGAACTGCACTCTGATGATAAATGATGGGAATAATATATGATTTTTCACTTCTTCCTATATTTTGCTGCCTATTTTAAATACTCTGATGAACTCCCATGGACCTAAATTTAAGCTTTAAAAGTATCCAGTGTGAAGAACCCACATGTGCAAAAATATTTATAGCAGCTCTTTCTGTGGTGGCAAAGAGTTGGAAATTAAGGGGATGCCCATCAATTGGAGAATGGCTGAACAAGTTTGGTATATGAATGTAATGAAATACCATTGTGCTATAAGAAATGATGAACAGGCTGACTTCAGAAAAACCTGGAAAGACTTGCATGGTCTGATGCTGAGTGAAGTGAGCAGAACCAAGAGAACATTGTACACAATAACAGCCATGTTGTGTGATGACTAATATTGGTAAACTTAACCCTTCCCAGCAATACAAGGATCTAAGACATCTCCAGAGGCCTTGTGATGGAAAATGTTATCCACATCCAAAGAAAGAACTATGGAATTTGAATGCACAACGAAGCATACTATTTACTATTTTGTTTCCTCTTTCTGGTGGTTCCTCCTATTGGTTCTAATTCTTACTTATAACAGCACTAATGTGAAAATATGTTTAATAGGAATGCATATGTATAGCCTATATCAGATTTTGCGCCGTCTTGGGGAGGGTGATGGGGAGGAAGGGGGGGAAAATTTTTTAATTCAAAAGCATATGGAAGTGATTGTTGATAAATCAAAAGAAATTAATAAAAAAAAAGAAATTTAAAAAAAATGATGAGCAGGCTGACTTCAGAAAAACCTGGAAAGTCTTACACGAACTGATGCTGAGTAAAGTGAGCAGAACCAGGAGAACATTGTACACAGTTAATAGTCACATTGTGTGATGACTGACTTTGATAGACTTCACTCTTCTCAGCAATGCAAGGATCTAAGACATCTCTAAAGGTCTCATGATGAAAACTGCTATCCACATCCAGAGAAAGAACTTTGGAGTCTGAATGCAGAATGAAGCATACTATTTGTTGTCCTTTTCTTTTGTTTTGTTTCTTCTTTCTCATGGTTCCTCCTATTGGTTCTAATTCTTCTTTACAACACGACTAATGTGAAAATAGGTTTAATATGAATATATATGCAAAGACTATATCAGATTGAATGCCATCTTGGGGAGGGAGATGAAGAAGGAGGGGGAAAAATTTTAAATTCACAATCTTATGGAAACAAATGTTGAAAACTAAAAATAAATTTTTTTTTTTTAAAAAAGACCAGAAAAAAACATCCATTATGATGCAGTGAACTTGCAAGGACCCGACTTCCAGGTCCAGCTTTCACTCCTTGTGTGACACTAAGCAAATCACTCAACCCTTCTGGGCTTCAGTCCATATCTGAAAAATGAGAGGTTAGACTAGATGCCTTTGGGGGCCCCTTCCAACTCCAAAACTGCAATTCTATAGATCCTATGAAGTACATCCAAGTAGCCCAAGCCTTTCTTTGTTGGCATTCTTCCTTCCTTGGCCACCATGCCCCAGTAAGTGTCTCCCTCTATTAAAGGGTAAGCTCCCTAGGGGCAAGGATTGTCTCTTTTGTATTTATATGTTCAGTACTTAGCACTGTGGGCAGCTAGGTAGTGCAGTGGACAGAGCACCTGGGCCTAGAATCAGAAACTGTCTCATCTTTGTGAGTTCAAATCTGGCTTCAGACACTTACTAGCTACATGACCCCAGGCAAGTCACTTAACCCTGTTTGCCTCAATTTTCTTATCTATAAAATGAGGAGAAGGAAATGGCAAACCACTCCAGTATCTTTGCCAAGAAAACCCCAAATGAGGCCATGAAGAGTTAGACATAACTGACTAACAACAACTTAGCATTGTGCTTGGCACATCGTACTACTTCTATAATACTTTCATTTATTTATGTACTAGGGCTGAAGACTGATGTTCTCCCTCAGCCAGGTACTCTGGAAATCACACAGGCACCAGCACCAAGATATAGTGGTGACAGCAGAAGGAACATCAGAAGGGGAGAAGTAAATTCTGTTTCAGTTGAGTGAGGCAGATCTCTAAATCCAGGAAACCAGAGTCTCAGGTCAGTAATCAAGGAAGGGGAGGAAAAGGTGAATCTTGGGGCCAAACGCAAGGTTCCCCCAAAAAGAGGAACTGATACATCAGAAACCTGGTCCCATTTAGGCTCTGTATTCAGGGCTGTCAGAAATCCAAGCTCTAGATTACTCAAAAAATACTCACCATGTAAGTTACTCCTCTGACTTAACATATCACCATCTCCAGAGACTCTAGTTAAGATCTATGTGCTACCCATCAATACATTAGCACCATTAGATTATGTGATTTACTGGTTATCACTGATCTGAGAACTAAGTGCTTAGACAATGGATTCTGAGAGCCAGGGATGCACCAAGGCCTGCTTGCAGGTGGGCTAACTTGGAGGAGGAATCAAAGTAAAGGAACCCAAAATTAAAAAACACCAGCTTTTCATAATTCTGTCTGAGGTCATCGCTACAATAGGCAAAAGCAGTGTAGGAACATATGAGGTTACACAGAAGTCTTTTCAGCAAAGGAGGCAGAAAAAAATTGAAAGTATTTTTGTTGTTGTTCAGTTGTTTTCAGTCATGTCTAACTTTTTGAGACTCCATTTGGGATTTTCTTGGCAAAGATACTGAAGCGGTTTGCCATTCCCTTCTTCAGTTCATTTTACAAATGAGGAAACTGAGGCAAACAGGGTTAAGTGACTTGCCCAGGGCCATAGTGTCTGAAGCCAGATTTGAATTCACAAAGGTGAGTCAATTTCTGATTCTAGGCCCAGGTGCTCTATCTACTGCAGTGCCCCCCAAAACCTATATACATCCCCTACTCAAGCTTCCATGATGTAATAGCTCTTAGACTTCTTTCCCCTTTGCTACCAACTCCCAAATCTTCCAGGATAGGTTTCTATGTAAATATATACCTCAGTTATTTCTGTAATATCATTTGCCTCAGTTTTTCTACGGAGAGAAACCAATAATACCAACCCCACAATTAAGTTAAGCCTACGCACTTTAATTCTCACACAGTTTGAATCAATGAGCACTTTTCAAAATTTATTGAAAATAAGTTTAAAAGAAAAATGTTAACAGCAACAAAGTTCCTCAAAGTAATATTTAGATAAACAGATCTAGAATATAAAAAGTGCTATTATTATTGTGATTATTATTTTTGCTGAATTAACAGTGCTAATCTAACAACAGGATAAAATAACCAATTACATTTTTGTAATATGATTTTCATTATAGCAGCTTTAAAATTCTCTCCCATAACTCATCCATTTAAATGAACAATTATATTCCTTATTTCCTGGAGGCATTTTTCAAGATCAGCAAAAACATTAGCTTCAATAAATACACATGAAACTAAAGAATGTATAAGAATCAATTTAAGAAAAAAAAATCTATCCAATATACTGTATTAATTTGCATAAGGACATTTCCTGTGGTATTTTAAATGAATGATTTTATATTTCTTCATGCAGTGGCAACACAAGAAACAAAAAAAAATAATTAATATTCTTGTCTTTATTAATTTCTTTATTCCTCCCAAATGTGCTTATTGGTGATTCATTCTTCAAAGTAAGGCTTTTCTGGCCCCCTGCCCAGGCTCAAAAGGGATGGAGGGTTTCCCTGTGTCCCATTCATCCTAAAATATCTTGTTTTACTTACTAATCATCTTTTCTTTATAAATATTAAAAAATAACAACTGAGCTGGGTACATGGTTCCTTTTAAACTGCTGTTTTGAGCAGCTGAGGCAGAATTGTAAATGGAAATAACTTCCCATCAAAATCCTGACTCCAATCACTGCTGTGCAGTTGAAACGCTCAGGATGATGAAATGACTCATCAGCCAGGTGAAATGCTATAGCCAAGAAGCCCTGTTGCTTTCCTTCCCTCCTTCACACTAGATGCAGAACTGAGACCATCTAAGGGGACCCTCAATTTCAAAGGCCCCACCTACATTCTGTTGACAGGGTATTTGTAAAATCCAACAGGTTCAACACTGGTGTTTCCTTCACATACGCGATTCTGGAGACGAAAAAAGACTATGATATAAAAGCATTTTAACTGGAAAAAAAAATTTAAGTGAATACCACAGTGATTTCTTTTGGTGGTTTTCACTTCACTTATTTACCAGGGGAGGCATGGAGGGGAAGGATGAAAAAAAGTCTGTGAAGATAGCTGTATTTAGAGATCTGAGAAGAAGGGAAGTTGGAGGGGAAATTAAAAATCCCTTCTGAGACATTCCAATCCATACAGCATTGAGTCTCTAGTGTTACAGAAGCCCTACCTCCAGGTTTGTCATTCACAGCTAATAATCTGACACACTTCTAGATTATACTATATGAGTAAATCGTGTAACAGGTCAGGAAAAAAATGCACTCATTCAAAACTGAAGCACATTAAAATACAAATATGCTAAAAAGTATTTTGAATGACTCAATGAGAATAAGTTAAACAGATTATTGAAAAATAACTATATTGGAGAGAAAATTCACCTACAAAAGTGTTAGCACGTAATCAATCAATAAGGACTGGTTAAGAGTCTACTTACATACGAGGTACTGTGCTAAGCACTGTGGAACCAAACACAATAAAAACCAGACCCTGCCCTCACGTTAACAGGAGGGACAATGTGGAAATAACTGAGTACCTGCCAGTCACATGCACAGAAGACAGAAAGTCATCTATGAAGGGAAAGCTAGGGCATTTGTGACCACCCAGAATGGCCTCTGCACGAGAGGTTTGAAAGAAGTGAGGTCCAGGGCAGTGGATGCAGAGGCCCAGATATGAGAGATGGAGGAGTCTAAACGTTGTGTTGTGGGAGCAGCAAGGGTGGCCGGGTTGTAGAGAGGATGGAGGTGGGTAAAGTATTCACAGAGGCCTTTATATCTGATCTGGAGGTAAGAGGGAGCCACTGGAGTTTCCTGGGGGAGACCTGCCTCCTCCCTGCCGCCAGAAATGCACTATAGGAGAATCATCTCAGCAGCTGAGGGCAGGAGGGATGGGGTAGGGGGGAGACCGGAGCAGAGGGACTGATTAGAAGGCTACTGCAGCAGTGTAGCTGAGAGGGAGTGAGGGCTTTGTCGGGGTGGACAAGGGGGCACCTACAGGAGCGGCTGTGAGGGTGAAGGACGATATCTGGACTGGACAGGTGGGGATGCAACGGACTGGGTATGAGAGGTCTCTAAGATGGAGCCATTGAGAATGTCATCTCAATAACAATGAGAATGAGCTGTTCTGGCCATGTTGAATTGAACAGGTCTATTCAGCAAAGGAGATGGAGAAAGGGCGGTCAGAGGGGTCACAGGAGAACCAGAAGAGGCAAAAAAACTCAAAGGGAGAAAAGGTACCCCGGAGGAAGAGCTGAGGACCAGCAGAACACTGTCAGATGAACGATGAAGGCAGAAGCCAGACTTGAGAGGGGACAGAACAGGAAGGGGGGTATCTATTATGGCACCTTTCTGAAGGAACTTAACTAAGGAGGGATATTGATGAGGAGTGGATGGGTGGATCAAGTGAGGCACAACTGGTAAACATCATCCAACAGAAAAAAAAAAAAAAGTTTTTGAATGCACCTAGCCTTACTGGAAGCTAGCTTGCTATTAAGGATTAAGACATTGCACTCATGAACAACATCGATCATACGAATATGAAGAGCTGGACATCATGTAATAAACCTGTCCCATTTTACAGAGAAAATGAAGGACCACAGAAGTCAAGTGACTGTTCCAAGGTCACACAGATGCCTTAAGAAGTAGGAGAACTAATACTCGTGCCTAAGGTCCTCTGGCTCCAAAGCTGCTACCCTTTCCACACTCTATGCTGTCATATTCTAAATCACAGAGAGATTACCTCAGAGATTGTAAACTCTATTCCTGCATTTTTGTAAGATCCATTACTGTTCCTTAATTATATCTGACACTTCCAGACAACTATGACCAATTTTTTATTAACTGTAAGAGAACAAATTCCCTTGGTTTTTAAAGTAGGAAGAAGTTTGACACGGAGGAGCTACTGGGATTTTGGTTGGGTTTTTTAAATAAGAAAAACCAATTTGTTCATGTCAAAAATAAACTTGGAAACTGATGAAGTCATTTTTAATTGCCATTGATCATCTTTGCAAACACAGCCATAATTTATAACTGACCTAAATGTGCCTAAACCAAATGTCATGAAATGACTATCGTTTTGGTGGCTGAAGCTTAGGTAATCCATAAAACTTTTTCATGGTTAAAGGGCCTGCTGAAATACGAATTAGCTGACCCTTGAGTTCCAGTTTTCTATACCTCTCTCAAATCCATCCCTCTTCCAAACCTCCTTCTTTCTATCAAGTGCATCTCCATCCTCCCGGTCACTCGGGTGTGCAACCTAGGAGTCGTCCTCAACTCCTCACCCTCACGTAGCCCACGTATCCAAAAAGCTGCTAACTCCTGTCAATGCCATCTCTCTGGTATCTCTTGGATCTGGCCCATTCTCTCTACTCACGTGGCCTGAACCCTCACACCTCCTAGTGGGGCCCCTCTATCGAGTCTCTCCTTCTCCAGCACATTCTTCAGAAAGCCGCTAAAGCGAGTCTCCTAAAGTGATGATCAGACTGCATTACCCCCTTATTCAATTTACTCCGGGGACTCCCTATCAACAGGAGCGTGAAATGTAAACTTCTCTGGTTTGGCATTTAAATCCCTACGCAAGCTGGCTCCAAACTCCCCCTCACACGTTCTTCGGATCAGTCAGACCCACTTTTCTTGCCATTCCTCCCACACAAAGCTCCCTCTCCCATCTCTGTCTTTGCACTGGCTATCTCCCACGCCCCTGCAATGCACTCCAGCCTCACCTCCACCACCTGCAATCCCTAATTTCCTTTACAACTTGGTGCAAGTGCCACCTTCTGCAAGGACTTCTGCTCAGTCCCCTGCCCCAAACAGCAAGTGCTTCTCCTCTTTGCCTGCCTCCAGAATTACCTTCTATTTATTTTGTACATATGCTGTGTCTCCTAAACGATTTAATTTTTGTCTCTGTATTAAGTGCTTGTTGGTGGGTGTCATCTTATACCCACAGACGCTTTCCTGCAGAAGTCAGTCGATGCGTAAGGAACCCATAGATTAGAGACAAAGCAGTTTTGGGAAGGTCTGGTCACCACCTGTGCTGTTTATTAAGGTCATGACCTTAGGCCCCGCCATTTTACCTCAGTGCTTCTATATGTAAAGTGGATGCTCTGAACCAGACGGCTGCTGCAGTCCCTTTCAACTCCCAAATTCTGTGATCCCCAAGATCCCTTTTGGCTCTAAATTGAAAACCTCAGGCCCAGCCCTAAGACCAAGCCCCTCACAAAGGTTAAGCCTGGAAACCTCCTGGCTGCCATGCTCAAACGGAAGGAATGCCTCTTTCATCCTCTGTCCCAACATACTCAGCCCTGTCACCCCCGGGACCCAGGCAGGTGGAGGCTGCCACCAAAGAGAGGAAGCGCCACCTCCTCAGAAGAGAGAAGAGGCATTGTGGACGTTCCTGTCCCATTGCTGTTCTCTCAGAAGGACTGGAATTGAGGTCTTGCCGACACCCGACCCTTCCATGTGCTACTGGCCCCTAGGGAAGAAGCGGCTGCCTCGTCCTCTCTTCCCATGTCTTCCGTGCCATTCAATCTGCAAACGTGGCACCCGGTCAGCCTCCTTCAACGTGGAATCCAGGGGGCTGAGGCCAAGCACAGTGGCTGCCAACACTGACAGCCCAGCCAGGCTGAGGTCCTGGCCCCTGGCAAGGACAATGATGGAGAAGGGCTGCCTCAGCCTCCACTCTCACGATGAGTGCCCCCTTTGTCATGTAGGCTTTTTCACTACTTCCTTCCTTCCTTCCTCTTGCCCAATGGCTAGCAGACTTCCCTAATATCTGTGATTAAGGAGCACCACCTGCCCAAGAGAATGTCCTATCTTAACTCAGCCTTTCAGAATCTTTATCTTCCTTCAAGGCTCATTTCAAGTATCATCAAAGTCAAGAGGCAAAGCCACCCAGGAGGAGGCAGTACTCAAGTCGAACCCAGCAAAGTGTGAAGATAAGGGCTGAGGAGAACCTAAAAGGGGCTGAAGAGGTAAAAGTTCCTTGGTGACCTGGGAGAAGGCAGTTTCAGTCCACTGGTGAGGTCAGAAGTCAGAGTGCAAAGGGTTGAGAAGCAAGTGGGAGATGAGCAAGGAGGGGCAGTGAGGATAAACAACTTTTTTCTAGGAGTTTGGCTCGGAAAGCAAGAAGAGATAATTAGGAGTCAGGGGAGTGAAATGAAAGCTTTTTAAGGGTAAGGGAGGAATGGGCATATTTGTATGGCTCAGGGAAAGAGCCAGTAGACAAAGGCAAAGAACTGACGAAGGGTCAAGCTCTTGGAGTCAGAAGAGGACGGGATCAAGAACAAAAGATGGTCTTAGAAAGAACAGGAGCTGCCGAGAAGTAGCTTTCCATCAACTGCATCGGAAATTGGATCCAGGAGGACAGAAATCAGAATCATCGCTCTTCCCTCAGCTTCCTCGATACCATTCTCCCTCTGCTCTTCCTTCTTACCTCTCTGCTAGACCATCTACCTTCTGCACTCGAGGGATGAGAACCAAGGCTCAGTCCTAGCCCTTCTTCTCCTTCAATACTTTCTCACTTCACAATCTCATGTACTCACACGGATTCAATTATCCTGCCGCTATCTGTCCAGTTTTTTCTGTATTTTATTATAGTCCATATTTGTTCTGTATAATATTATATTCTATATTATATCTCACATACTCTCTGTGTATATATATGTATATGCCAAACTATATTTCTAGTGGCTTCCCAAACTATATATTTCATTTTCCATTCTCCATGTAGATATTTGGAATGAATTAAGGAACGAATACTTGAGGGGCTGCCGGGTGGCACAGTGGATACAGCACCGGCCCTGAAGTCAGGAAGACCTGAGTTCAAATCCGACCTCAGAGCAAACACTTGACACGTACTAGCTGTGTGACCCTGGGCAAGTCACTTAACCCCAATTGCCTTAAAAAAAAAAAAAAGAAAAGGAATGAATATTTTAAGTCTTTGTGATTCAAAAAAAAGAAAGAAAAAAATTACCAGTTGAGAAGATATCACCATAGCTATTCCCAACTCTTCTCTTCCTCTGTTTTTACTATCTGACTCATATTTTATCAAGACTTTGAAGTAAATCAAAGTAAATCCTCTCCTTTCCACCTTCTACCCTCATACTAGGGGACCCAAAGCGGGGCCATCTCCAGTCATCCTGATGTATCTCTGGCCACCGGACCCAGATGTCTCCAGAGGAGAGAGTGAGGCTGGTGACTTTGCACAGCCCTGCCTCACTTAAATCCAATTCACTTGCAGGTCAGGACATCGCCTTCCTGATGTCATGGTCCTCTTCAAGAATGAGGGACAAACCACAACAGGGGACCCAAGTATCCTTACTGATAGTGCTTCAAACTCCCTAATCTCCCAATGCCTCAGTCTCCATAAGTTCCATGAGCTTGTATCAAGTGCCTGCTATGTGCCAGGCACTGTATTAAGTGCTTTATGAAATACTGTCTCACCTGATCCTCACAACTGCTCTGAGATAGGTGCTGCCTCAGGTCACATCCTGGATCTCACTGTTATCCACAAGTCTTACACCTCCTTAATTAAAACACTTACATAGGTCCTAGATCTAACCAGGAGGTCCTACCATTCCATCTCTTAATTTCCAAATCTAATGGTCCTTTCTCAGGCCTAATCTTTCTGACCCGTGTGTTACATCAGACACTGCTGACCATCCCTTGTTTCTGGACATGCTCCCCCTTCTGGATTTTCATGACACCGCTCTCTCCTGCTTCTCCTCCTGCCCATCAGCTGGTCCTTCTCATACTCCTTTCTGGCTCATCACCCCTATCACGCCCTTCACTCTGAGTGTTTGCTGAGTCCCCTCCACCTCTCCCTCCACTCTCTCTCGATGACTACCAGCTGTCATGGCTTTAATGATTCTATCGATGTCAATGACTCACAGGTAGAGACATCCAGCCCACACCCCCCCCCCCCACATCCCCAGCTGCCTGCAGACACTTCAAACATCGCATGTCCAAAACACAACTCCTTATCTTGCCCACCAAAACTTCCCCTCTTGGCAGACTTCCCTTTTTCTGTGGAAGGTACCCCCATTCCTTCCGTTTCCCAGGTCCATAACCTCAGTTTTGCCCTCCACCTCTCCCTACGTTTGTCCTCTGTTGCCAGATGTTTCCGCCTCCACAACACCTCCCCCCACCTCAGGCCCTCACCACCTGCTGCCCACAGCCTTCCAGTGGGTTTCCCAGCCTCCAATCTCTCCCCATTCCACTCCATCTGCACACTCCTGCCAATGTGATTTTCCTTAAGTACAACCCTAACTATGTCACTCTCCTTTTCAATAAACCCTGGTAGCTTCTAGGACCAACCGGAATCTCCAGGTTAGGCTTTAAAGCCCACTCCGCCCGAGGCCATCGGTCCAGCCCCACCACATATACGCTCCCCCCAGCCCCATCCCGCTTTCCTGAGCTCCACTGGCTGCCAGAACGGCTGCCCTCTGTTCCTCACCCACGACACTTCCTATCCAGATTCACACCTGGGCACTGGCCCGCCCACAGGCCTGAGTGCAGCCCAGTCTCCCGGTTGCTTCAGAGAAGCCCTGTCTTCCCTCAGGACACTTGTGAGCATCACCTCTTTACGTGAAGTCTTTCCTAATCCCAACCGCTAGCAGGCTCCCTGCCTTATATTTAACAGTTTTGTAGGGGCACCATGGTGGACAGAATGAGGGGCCTAGAGTCAGGAAGACACAAGTTCAAATCCAGCCTCACAACGACCTTTTATATTTACCAGGCAAGTCTGTTGGCCTCTGTCTGCCTCAGTTTCCTCATCTGTAAAATGGGGATAATAACAGCACCTCCCTCCCAGGGAAGTTTTAGGCTCAAATGAGATAATATTTGTAAAGTGCTTACCACAGTACTGACACACAGTAGGCGCTATATAAATGTTAGCTATTATTACTGTATTTATTCTTTTATACGCAATAGGTGTTTGCTTATAAATGTTCCCTGATGATGGGAAAGATCGAAAGCAAAAGGAGAAGGGGACAGCAGGGGACGAGATGGATAGATAGTGTCAGGGAAACGACGAACACGAACTCAGACAGACTCTGATGGACAGCAGAGGTCACAAGGGCCGTACACAGAGTTGGACACAAATGAACTGAACGTGTTGAGCGCGTGACAAGTGCAAAACAAATATCGACTGACTGAAATTGTAACAGGAAAGAAACAACTATTTAATGAACACATGTGCCTACTACCACATCTGGGAATCTAATCAGTTCAAATTCAAAATAATTAAACTTCTATTTGGGTACTCTCCAAAACAGACTTTCCTGAAAACTAAATTAAACTCTCTTAAGCATGCCACACTACCAAATAACATAACCAAAATTTTGCACTCAGTCAAAATTACCAAATAATAATCATAATATTCATAATAATAATAATAATAATGATAAGCTCAGTTGTTCCTTGGAGCAGTAAAACTTTAATTGCATGCAATATTTTATAAGTAGAATTATTTGTCTTCCTTGATTTACCAGAGTAATCATTTCATTTTCAACAAGCTTTTGAGTCTGTAAACTAAAATAAAAATCATATCTTCCAGCTTTTCAACAAAGAGAAGGATCTTATAAACTTGCACCTTACTGAGAATGTAAGTAATAGCGATCATATTAGCTGCTACAGCAAAGTTCTTTTGATAGTAAGAAGCATAAAAAATGTTCTTTTATTAATTTCACGACAAACTGAAGTTAAGAAATCTTGCTATCAAATGCCATTACCAGAGACAACTGCTCATTTTAACAATTAAATTCAGTTTTAACCTGACAACCAAAAAGGAAAATTTCAAAAGAAAAAGAAGTCCAGAATATTCATCATGCAAATGTCACATCTATAGTTATTTTTCAGCTTTATCACACTGTGAAATTACCTACCACACGGCAATTCAACAAAAATATGCTATTGATAGTTTAGAGTACGTTATTACACATGTGTGGTATAGTGCTGCCTCCAAGAGGTTTAATGACAAATTACAGAGCTGGAAAAAGATGAAGAAGTTCCCTCACTTCCAGGAGTTTCTCAAGATTGGCTCAGACTAAATATCAAAAGATACCAAATATTATGAAGTACATGTTTTCAAACTGTTGCGCAGACTGGATCTGCCTTCGGACAGGAAGATCAAAGGAAGGACCGGCTGAGGAAGAGCTGCTGTCCTCGCCGACTCTGACATCAATGGGTCTGCCCAGATAGATGAACAAAGAACAAAGTGTCTGGGCGTTCTCCTGTGACCTCCACAGAGGTGGTCCAGTGAATGTCAAATGGAAAGAAATTCTTGTGTTCTCCACCACAGGAAGCTAGCTCTTCTGGGAGGAGAAGAGAAGGGTCTTCACTCAAAGACAGGCAGACAGGCATCCAAACGTGACGCTACTTGTAGTAGACATCATGCTAAGTTTTAAATAACAAAAACAATGCCTTTGTTCTTCCATTATAAGCCATTACAAAATGGTTCATTTATAGATATTAAAAACCAAAATGTAACAAAATGAATCATTTATATTTCAAACGCTAAAATATTGACTATTCATAATGGTCATCTTTTTTTTTGGGGGGGGGGGGTCCAGGGTTAAGTGACTTGCCCAGGGTCACACAGCTAGTGTCTGAGACCAGATTTGAACTCTGACCTCCTGACTCCGGGACTGGAGCTCTATCCACCGTACCACGTAGTTGCCCCTTAACCTTTAAAATGAAATAACAGCACTGGTACCATTCCAGTTCACAAACCTTCTATGGCATATGAACAAGCTAAGGACAAAAATTGCTCTACCAGAACTCTGTGAGAGGAGAAACCATGTTTCCCTTTCCATCATCCAAGCAACCAGCACAGGGATCTGCATATGAAGGTGGTTTGGGTTTTGGTTTTTTTGCAAAGGAGATGCTTTTACTTATATAAGATGAAGAGAACTTTTATTTTACACTACATAGTTTTAAAGAACTTAGTTTCAAACATACATTGTTTTTGTACATTATGAAATGCTATTTTTTAAAGTCACCTGTAATTGGTAGAGTAACTGACCATACCCACAGGTGCTTTGTAAAATAACAAGCCACAGAACAAACATGACCTAAAGGCCCTTTCTGGGTGGTCTCAGTGGCTGGACTCCCCAATAAGAGGGTACCGCAGAGTTTGCTTTATGTGAGTCTAACTGGCAATGTGGTCGCCTGGAATGTAAGGCTGGCATTTTGCTTCACGAGTCCGTTTGGTTCACTCTTTCTCTCGTGTTTCAGATGCACAACTGTCTTTCCTTTCAATCCGGACTTTCTCTACTGCTGTCTCTGAAATCACATCGAAAACGTAGAACCTAGGGGCAGCTAGGTGGTGCAGCGGATAGAGCACCGGCCCTGGAGTCAGGAGGACCTGAGCTCAAATCTGGCTTCAGACACATAACACTACCCGTGTGACTTTGGGCAAGTCACTTAACCCCAAATGCCTCACCTAAACAAACAAACAAACAAAAAACAGAACTGTAGAACCTTATGGTCTAACAGGAATTTAGATTTCATCTCCCACTATTTAAGTTTCTCTTTGGCGGAATGTTATCTTCCAGAAACCTCTTGGCATCAAATGAAAGGGAACATACTGAATCGATAAGAGACGATGAGATCACCTAAAGAGAATATATATCTATGTACATGTTTTTGTATGTGTATGTTGGGGGGGTGAAGGAAACAGAACCAGGGGGTTGGGGGGTATCCATGCTTAATGAGTAAGAGATGGAAGGCTGGCCAGCACAACAGACTGAGAAGGAATGTTCTGAGAGGTTCCTGCAGAAAATGGGCAGCACAGGGTCACCACAGCCAACAAAAGGATCCAGGAGGTGTGTGTTACTGACAAGGGTCAAAAGCTAGAGGGGTCAAGTAGCACAAGGACTGAGAAAAGGCCCCTACACTAAGCAGCCAGTCACTGGAACCTTGGAAAAAGAGTTTTAGTCTAGCGGAGGGTTCAAAGGCCAACTGCAACAGGTCAGGAAGTCAGTGGGGAGTGAGAAAATAGACGTAACAAGCACAGGGAGGAGTTTGGCTCTGAAAGGGCGAAGATAACAGTTGAAGGGGATGTCCGAGTCAGGTTCTTTAGTCACGCAGAGACCTGGCCACGTTTGTAGGTGGCAGGGAAGAAGTCTTTGTGTGACAAGAGATGAAGGACTAGAGAATGAGAAAAAATGACCAAGAGGGAAACCTCAGGAAGAGTTCAGCCATGTTGACTGGAGATTGCGATAGGCCCCTGAGTCTTAATTTAACCTCTTCTATCCCAATCGTTCCTCAGCTTTTCTACAAATGTTAATCACTATGTGCTGAAATGCCTTTAAATGTGTCGAAACATTGGGCAAAAAAACAAGTCCGATTTCTTTCTCTTTTACTACACAATTATTTGTAGAAGACTGCACCTTGGTTGACACCCCACTAACCTGAGCTGTCAGACACAGGGCAGGGAACTGAAGATTCTCAGGATGAGTATTTACTTACAATTCTTCTCCCGGTTTTGCTTTCTGATCCGAAACCAGATAAACCGTTCCAAAGCTGCCACTTCCAAGCTTATGCTGAAGTACGTATCGCCTTGCAATCCACGTCTCTGGGCAAGTGGAAACAGTTGTTGATACACTCACACACTTGGCAGCTTCTTGGAATTTGAGCATCACTCCAAATACTACTGAATATGTTTATTCATTTATAGAGATTTAGAATGCAGGTCTCCTAAGAAATGGTCACATTCATCCAAGTGGGGATCACAGAGCAATTCCTTAAAGATGAAAATTTCAAATGTCAGATTTGACACAGTACGCCAACATACTGACAAAATACTCAAGTCTGTCACTGTCATACGGACACCGCCGCCGTGCCAGCCTCAATGAGTTCAGAGCTGCACACGTGTTACCTTGAGTGCTGGTGATTCCAGCAGAGAGTGGGCTACTGTATAGAAGGTGGCTTTCTTTTTTTGGTTTGTCCAGATTTCATAAAACTAACTGCAACTTTGCAAAAGTCCTAGAAGCTGTATCATCTCTTACTCATCTAAATGCTTCAATCTATTCCTACATGTTCACCTATTCTCCGCATTCTGAATTCACATACTTTTTGGATAACAAACAGCAAGTACTCAAATGGGTTAGGATCAAGCCAAGAAAATGCTCCTGCTGACGGGTGGGGGAGAACCCAGACTAGAGATTGCATTGCTTTAAGGAATTCACTGTAAGAAAACTCCCTCTAACAATGTAAATTTGGAATTGTTCCACATTTTACAGTCTTTGAGAGGTTAAGTGACCCTGGACAGGTCAGCAGGTCTCAAAGGCAGAACCTGAACCCAGGTGTTCCTAATTCTACCCCATCAAGCTGCTTCTATGCTGGTCACTATAGATTTATAATCAAGGTTTCTGTAGTCATTATACAGGTAACATTTGCAGGGGCAAAGATGGACCAGGAGGATGAAAAGAGTAACTCCTTACTCCATATCCTAAAGAATATCTAACTTAAATATAACAATTACATCCTATTTCTGGAATTCATTTTAAACCTCATCAAAGAACAAAAAATAAGTCACAGCATTCTCAATACACATCAATCGCCAAGTTCTATTTTAATAGTAGCTAAGGGATCTGTTATACTTGATAGTCTTAAAAAATCATCTGAATCTTTTGAGGGCAAAGAAGTTGTAAAATGTTGGCTTTTTTTTTTTAATACTGGCATTGGTAAAAAAAAATCTATTCAAAGTTTATTAATGGGTTAAAAAAAGATGTCAAATAATGATCACTAATTTGTTTTTTCACACTCCTCAGAATATTGAGAAGTAATATTAGCATCCAAAAAACAATGATATAGTGGAGACAATGATTCAAGCACTCATTCCAGAAACCTGGATTCAATTCCTAGCATTTATTAACTTTGTGACCATGGGCAAGTCACTTTAAATCTTTGTCCCTCTGTTTCCTTCTCTACAAAATGAAGAGAATACTTCACTATCTGTCTCACAAGGTTGTAAGAAGGAAAGACCTTTGTAAACTCCAAAGGTGCTATGTAAATTAGTTATTTTACAAATTAATTACTAACACCCTCATTTTATAGTTGAGGAAATGAGTCCCAGAAAAGTCAAGGAACTATTAAAATGTTTGTTATAAATGATGCAGAATGCTTGATTTTTTTAAAGCATTTTACCATATCTAACCTCTCTAAAGCCATAATAAGTTACAAAACTGTCACTTAAAATGACAACACAAGGTGTGGAAATATTCTAAATGCCATCTGTTGTGGTGCTGGCATGTTCTGCTAACAGCCTTTGTGATTAGCAGTGGCAATTAATCATGAACACTGGACGGCTCAATCTAATGTGTCAAGTCTTACGGTACTCTCCTGAAGAAGCTATCAGTTGCCTTATTTTAGAAGAAAAAGCCAAAACACAGAAGCCTATCCTTGCCCATATCAGCACTGGGATTACCAGCTGAAAGCTGAGCTCTTTGCCCTCTGCTCAACCCATAGTTCTCACTAAAAATAACAGATTTTTATTTCTGATTATGTGTATGATATCAAGAGGATACAGAGTAATTTTAAAATATCAATATCAGGAAAAGGAAACATTAGGGAAATCTATTGCATACGTGACTGAAAATAGAAAAACTTTCAAGGTTAGAAAGGATCCAAGTATACCATTTTTGTGTTTAGGTATACAGGTATCCTTTCATAAAAGGCACTTTGGCCAAGTTATTTGGGAAGAAAACTCTAGTATTTTCCTGGTGACTCTCATTTTCCTGGTGACTCTCATCTGACTCAGTAGGCTATGGAAATGTCCGATTTGGAAAGTGGAATGTTATGAGACTAGTGTCCAGTCAAGTCACGAATCTGTTAGGTGCTATGTGCCAAGCACTGCGTTAAAAACCAAGGAGACAGGGAAATGTACAGACAGGGTCCCTGCCCTCAAC
Organism: Vombatus ursinus; assembly: GCF_900497805.2. Lineage (NCBI taxonomy): Eukaryota > Metazoa > Chordata > Mammalia > Diprotodontia > Vombatidae > Vombatus > Vombatus ursinus. Next base: position 28,497,622 of record NW_020954577.1, read on the forward strand.
TAACTCATATTCTTTCCCTGCAGGCCCAAGGATTCATCTCTGCCTGCCCAACTCGCAAACTGAACTAGCTTTGAGGGATACTGGCCTGTGAATTGTACTGAACTAGGTTCAAATCTACCTAACCTCTAAGACTCAGCACTCTAGGTCCACTTCCCAGATAACCGCTACGAAGCTGTAAATAGTCAATTACTAGATGTATGACTGGACATACTGCCTACCTCGGTTTTCTTATCTGTGAAATGGGGATAATAACAGCACCTGTCTCCCAGACTGGTTGTGAGGATAAAGAGAGATACTGGTAAGAAGGTGCACTGTTAGCATTATTGCTAGTTACTGAGACTTCACAAGCCTGGGCTTCCTTCTATGCCGGACAACAAGGGCAACCCAAGAGGACGGGATCCGCACCCGCAGCTTGCTTGCCTCGCCTCGTAGGACTAGAGAAGGGACTCTGGCAAGAAGGCAGGAGGGAGCACTGGGGCAGCCTCCAGGGGCCCCAGGTTAGCCAAGGCTGCCCCAGAGCTCGGCCGGACCCTGGGGAGGGGGCGACCGTCCCCACGCCCGGAATCTCCACCCCCCGCGTCGCTTGGCACCTGCAAGGGTCACCCGGAGAGCCGCGGGGGAGACGAAGACGGGGGACTCAGGAGGAAGGGCCGAGCCGCAGGCCCTGACCCGGAGCCCGGCGCCGCTCACCTTTACCTGTCCCCGGAGGAGGTGCGGAGCCGGGGGCGGCTGCGGGGCCGGGGTAGGGGCCCAAGCCTCGGGGCAGCCGCGCCCGCCTCCGCCTCCTTCCCCAGCCACAGATGACGCCACGCCCCCCCCGATCACGTGATCAAAGTGAGCGGCGTCGCTAGGAGACGGGCGCGGGGAAGTGTGGGAGGCGGACATGACGGGTCGGGAGGCGGAAGCAGCTGAGGCGCCGATCCAGGGATGGGCAAAGTGAAACGTTCGCGTCTCCCTGGCCTCCCGGAGCATCCCTACCCTCGCCCGTGTCCCCCATGGCCCCGCATAAAGGGATCCCGGGGCAGCAGTCGAAGGGTGGAACGCCTGGGAAGGTAGAGCTCTGTGGGTCACGTCACATCCGGCCACTTCCGGTGCCTTAGTCTCGCGCTAGCCGTGTTCCGCCAGGACTTCCGGCCGTGAACTTCCTCGCCCACTCTGCACAGCTGGGCCCTTGGGCGCACGAGGAAGAGCCGGTAGGGCCCGCGGCCGCTGCCGCCACGCGGAGGTAGGAAGGAGGCCCGGATGGAACGCTGGGGGGGTGGGGGGGGCAGGGAGGAGGAGGGGGCGGGGCGGAGCCTGGATTCCTTCCTGCTCATTTCAATGCGAGAGCAATTATCGAGCCCTGTCTGTATGCAGGGCGGCTGGGTGGCGCTATGGATAGAGCGCCTGGCCTGGAGTCAAGGAGGCACGAGTTCAAATGCGGCCTCAGATAGCCATGCGACCCTGGGCAAGTCAGGGTCGTTTCCCCGCAATGAATGACCCCCGGACACCAAGAAGATGGAGTCCCGTTGTCGGGGTCCGGGGGAAATGCAGCGAGCAGTGTCCGAGCCTCTTGGCTGGCCGCGTTGTTGTCCTGGGCGCCCCAGGAGCGACACGAGCCTCAAAGCCCATGAGCGACCCTTAAATCGCTTTAAACTGAGGTTGAGAGCTGCGCCACACACCGGGCCACGAGGTTACTGCTTCTCGTGACCCCACGTGGGGTTTTCTTGGCAGAGATCCTGGAGTGGCTGCCTTCTCCGGCTCATTTTACAGATGGGGAAACTGAGGCACGCAGGGCGACGTGACTTGCCCAGGGTCACACATCTAGTAAGTGCCGAGTGTTTGGGCAGAGGCTGGATTTGAACTCAGGTCCTTCTGACTTCCTGGGCGGTGCTCTATACACTGTGCCACCTACCTGCCTCCAGTGAAGCTTTTTTAAAAAATTTCCAAATGGCACCAACTAATAATGATTTCTAGGGGTGGGGAAATGAACAATACTGGTTCCAAATATAATATTCATATATAAGGCAGCCGTGGTCCAATGACAAAAAAGAAATGGCATCCTATGTCTAAAAGACCCACAGCTTCTAAAATTGCAAAAGACATTTCTAAAATCTCAAATCATTACTTCCCACACAAATTAATCCTTTAAGATTCCATGGGAAATGAAGCTTATTTCTAAATGATTGGTCAGCTAATTAGAATTTCAAGGGACACTGAAAATTTCCATTTTGTTCAGCAGAAAATGATAATCAAAGATGCAAAGGGAGACTCTGAAACACCATAAATTGTGTGTGTACCTTCTGAGGGGGAACTCCCCTGACAAGTGAAACAACCCTGATTAGTCACATTTAATGAGGAGGTGAGCTAAAAGTCTTGAGCTCCTCCTGCTAAGAAGGTGGCTTGATCTTGAAACACCTGATTTAAGGTGTGTGAGCCTCCCTTCCCATCTTTGATTACCGTTCACCGCAGCTGGTGACCGGCAAAGTGACCCATCTGGCTCAAGGTCTCCTGGAAAGTGTTCCTCCTTGGGGAGTACACCCTGGTGAAGTTTTCTTACCTGTAAAAACGGCCTTTCTTGGGAAACCCTCAGCTGAGATTTTGAATCTCTCCTCCAGTATGAACTTTGACCTTCTCTAGGTAAGAATAATATATGTTCTGTGTCTGTTGTGAGTGTTTCTATGTGCTGCAGCTTCCAGTAATTGGCTACTCCCACAGTGAGGTTGTCAATAGCTTGTATGTTTTTATAAATGTTGAAATTATTCTAGTGAGAATCTGAGTAGCGTTCTTTGAAATTCGTTTTAAGAAAGTTAAAAACATATAGGCAGATTTGAAAGTAGTAGTATCAGTAACGTTTCATGGGATTTTTTTTTTTTGTATGTACTTCCATGATTAAAAACCAAGCTGCTTTTTCCCTATTGTGGCTAATCAGCAGAAGAGGGGACGGTGGGGGTGGTAACTTGTCTGTGGCCCTAACCTGCCAATTTGTTTGGGTTGGGAGAAATGGTCTCTAGGTTCTAAAACAGCCCCTCCCCTTGCCTTCTATTAGCATAACCAGAGTACCAGGCCTGTAGGTAGGCTTTCCAGCTGAACCACATGACCCTTTGGGAGGGATTCCTGAAACCTTAACAGGAGACCTTAACCTTGGAGACCATATCTTTAAAAAAAAAAAAAAAAGTAAGAATTTTGGTGTTTTTTTGTCTTTTTTTTTAGAAAGACTCATCATAGTATGGGACAGGGGAGAACTGCACATTGAATCGGTGATGCCAAAAAAAGCAAGTGTTTAAGTTCTGTGACATCTGGTCTAAGACAAAAACTAATTGAGCCGGGGAGTCACTGTGGCCCAGGTAGGGCTCTTTTAATTATCAGACATTGAAAGATTTAAGGCTAGTTGTATGGGACAGAAATCCCAAGCACATAAGCAGCTAGTACCTTTGGAGTAGATTGATGGAGATGGCCACAAAAATTCAGTCTTCAGATAGCATCTGCTCAGTTTCTCCCCAGGTCCTCGACCCTGCTTTACTTGCTTCCTTCCTTACTTCTTCAACCCTGCCTCCATCTTTGATCTTGCCTCCAGCCGGCCTTAACCCCTTCCTCTCCAACTTCCTGGGTCTCTTGGCTCATTCCCCCTTACGTAATTATCCCACCCTCCCAGCTGCTTCTGTGAAGTCTCCTGATTCCTGCCTATTCCAGAGTTACTCTGGAAATTGCAGCTCAAAGAAGCCCTAGCTGGTCCCCAGCTGTGGCCAATGAAAATTCTGAGAAACACGTCTCCAAGTAATGAAGAAATTAATTTACTCGGTCGGCTGGCCAACAATCAATAAATTAATGGTCACTGATTGGCCTATTTAATAAACTAATTTCTTCATTACTTGGAGCCCTGTTTCAGAATTTTCATTCACCACAGTTAACAATACAAGAGGACACCCCTGGGCGTCTTGAGTACATTTTCTTCTAGAATACAGCCTTCCAAACTTACTAAGTCTTTCATTCTCTCTCAACTCACCTTATGTTTCTTGTTCTTCTAATTTAGTTAAATTATGAAACTGAAGTTTATTTTTTTTTACCTTTGGATTTATCTTTTGAAAAAGGGTTCCTTTTCTTTTTTCTTTTCTTTTTGTGAGGCAATTGGAGAGGGGGTGGTGTTAAGTGACTTGCCTAGGGTCACACAGCTATAAGTGTCAAGTGTCTGAAGCTGGATTTGAACTAGGCTCTTCGGGACCGCTGCTCTATCCACTTCGACCTGGGTATCGTCAGAGCTCCTAACATAGTTTCTAGTTGGTTGTTATTGTTTGTTTGGTTTGGGTTTTTTTAGGCAATTGGGGTTAAGTGACTTGCCCAGGGTCACACAGCTAGCAAATGCCAAGTGTTTGGTCTGAGGCCGGATTTGAACTCAGGTCCTCCTGACTTCAGGGCCAGTGATCTATCTACTGCGCCACTTAGCTGCCCCCCCAGTTGGTTTTTAGGATGGTGGAAAGCACTCACTTTTATACCCAGTGTCCCAAAAGTCTTAATGCCATTTTAAGCCCGGGGACAGATATCCTTCTTCAGTCTTCAGGAGCCTTCAGGATTCCAACAACTTCATTGAAAACTTGGTGTGTATTTTTTTTTATCTTGAAGGCAGTTCCTTAGAGCATCAGCATGGGTATCCGTGGACTAATGAGCTACGTGGAAGATCACAGCAGTCAATTCTTCGTTGATCTGAAGTTGAGGGACACCAAAATTATCATTGACGGCTATGCACTTTTCCATCGACTGTGTTTTGATTCAAATGTGGACCTCCAGCACGGGGGAGACTATGATTCTTTTACCGATGTTACTCAGAGATTCTTTGAATCACTCTTTGCTTGTAAAATTCATCCATATGTTGTATTAGATGGAGGCTGTGACGTTTCCGATAAAAAACTCCTCACCTTAAAAGACAGAGCCCGGGAGAAGATCCAGGTGGCACATTCCCTTTCTGTTGGTGGGAGAGGAAATCTACTGCCTTTACTCATCCGTGAAGTATTCATTCAAGTCTTGAACAAGCTTCACGTAGACTTTGTCCAGTGCTTCTCAGAAGCCGACAGAGACATTATGACACTTGCTAACCATTGGAATTGTCCTGTATTAACGATGGATAGTGATTTTTGCATTTTTGACCTGAAAGCTGGCTTTTGTCCTCTGATTGGTTTTCAGTGGAAAAACCTGACTGTGATTAAAGATACACTTCACTACTATATCCCTGCCAGACGCTTCTCTGTAGATAAGTTCTGCAGTCATTTCAACAACATGAATAAAGCCCTGCTGCCTCTCTTTGCTGTGCTGTGTGGTAATGACTACATCAATTTGCCTGCCCTGGATACAGTCGTCAGTAGAATGAGTCTCACCCCTGGAACCTCCAACACCAAAGGGAGAAAGCACCAGCGGATTCTGGGACTCCTGAACTGGCTGTCTAATTTTAATGAGCCCGCTGAAGCCTTAAATAATTTTGTGAAGTGCCTGAAGACGAACGATAGAGAAATGGTTAGAGAGCTGCTTTGTGGTTCAATGGAGGAATACCAGCCATCTCCAGTGAAGCTGCAGGATTTCTTCCAGCATGGTGCTTATGTATCTCCCTGTGCCACCAACCTGGGCTTACCCGAATGGATACAGCTGGCTTTGGCGAAAGGGCAACTTTCTCCTTTTGTTTGTGATGCTTTGTCATTACGGCGGACTATTCTTCAGACACAGGTGGAGAACATGCAGCGTCCAAGTGCCCACGTCGTCTCTGTGTCCATTCGGAAAGTCATATATGGGCTTCTTCAGAATTCTTCTCCAGATCTCAATAATGTGTCCCAGAGCACAGTGTCTAAACAACCAATGGCTTTTAGTGAGGTAGAAAGGATTGATAAGAATATTGGAACAGTAGTTACTCATGCAGTGAAGCTCCCAGAGGAATATCGGGAATTAGGCAGATTGACTGAGGTAAGTGTTTCAGGATTGTGGTAGTAATGGCCCTGCATATGGGAGCTATAGATCATCAGTGACCGATTCATATTCTAGAATGTGGGTTGTGGGAGTCAAAGAATCTGGAGCCTGTTGCCCCCAGTAGTAATAGGGAAGTTAGGAAGATGGGGTGAGGAGTGAGGGGGAAAGACAATGAGTTCAGTTTTGGACATGTTGAGTTTAAGAAGTCTACTTGACATCCAATTTGAGGTGTCTGAAAGGCAGTCGGAGGTCAGTAGAGAGGTTGTGGGGGCCGGATAGGTAGATTATAGAATCATCAATAGAGATGGAAGTTAAATCCATGGGAGCTGATGAGATGACCAAGTGAGGTGGTATAAAGGGAGAAGAGAAGAGGGCCCAGGACAATCCTGAGGGACACCTGCAGTTAGAGGGCATGATCTGGAGGATACAGCCAAGAAGAGATTCAGTGACTTGTGATACATCATAATCAGGTAAGTAGAATCAGCCTGAACATCCCCCAACTCCTAGTGTAGTGTCCTTTCCACTATACCACACTGCCTTTTCCTGGGCAGAGAACAGTAATAAAAACCATCCTCACGCATTGGAGTGGTAAGGGACCTTAGCAATAATACCGCAAGACCCAAAAAGTCTTCATGGAGTTGTAAGCATAAGTAGGTTATGGGGGACACACTATATAATCCAATCTAACAGATGGAAAAAGTAACTTGGTCACAAACCACAATACCTATGTCAGGTCCATTACCCTTTCCGTTCCACCACTGCCTTCAAAACAATATGTAATAAGGGTGGTGAAGTGGCGTAGAGTGCTTGGCACAGTGTAGAGAAAAGGAAAGATGTCTCTGCTCCTCTGGCTGGGGTCATGAGGAAAGGGACTGTAGAGGAGGGAGCACTGATGTGTTCCTTGGACGGTGGGTAGGATTTAATTTGTGGAAGTGGTGATGTAGAAGGCACGGTGTGGCCAAAGGCCTGGAGGTGAGAGAAACACACAGGCAGGCCGGGCAGTGTGACTGACAGCTCAATCTCACTGTGTTCTACATAAAATCCATCCTCTCCCAAGTCCTGTTCGTCCTTACCTGTTTTTTGCCACTGGGTCCACCATCTTCCCGGTCCCCCAGACTTCAAACTTCATTTAGTTATTTAAAGGTAGGATCTAAGCAGCTTAGAAAAAGCACTGGCTCTGGGGTCAGGAGTTCAGATCCTGCCCCTGAAACCACCTGTGTGACCCTGTACACTTCCCCTCCCTAAGCCTCAGTTTCCTCATCTCTAAAATGAAGGGGTTGGGCTCTCGATCGGTGAACCTATGAACAGACTTAATTTTTATAAAAATAACCCCTACCTCAGAAGTTTTGTGTAGGAATCCAGTTAAATGAGATATGATATGTGGAAGGCATTTGGTAAGCCTTCAAGAGCTCTGCATGTGTGAGCTATTTTTGTCCCCCAAAGCTACAAGCGTGGTCCTTTCATCCAGTATTTAACACCGTAAGCTTAACAGTTGAAACTGATGTTTCATTTGTATTGTTTAATCCTATATTTGCACACAAGAAAAAGCATCAAGTTTCTCTAAACGTGACTGAGACCCCGTGTGCTGTGTGTTTTCAGCTTTCTCTCTCTAAGCGCAAGAGTCTTCTGCTAGAAACCCTGAAAGTGAAAGAGGGTGTCTTGGACCCGCTCCCCGCGTCCTGGAAGCTGCCTGTCGCTGTCACTTGCTTTTGGTTGCAGTCCTTAGAAGCCAAAGCCACACTGCATCATGTGCAGGCTTTACTGATGGGGATGCTGTGTGGGCAGCTGCACAAGATGACCCGTGAGCCTGGTGGGTGTCTGGAGTCTACAGCGTGTGCTCTTCCAGGAATTCGTTTATACTATACCTGAAATTTAGAAAAGGCGGGGACGGGAGAGAGAGAGGGTGACGTTCTTTATCGATTCATAGCTTCTAATGTGATAGGACCACCATCTGCCACATTGATGCTCCCTGACCCGAGCTTATGCAGATAATGTGTTTTTGATATACAGAACATTTGCCCATTTCATTTCTTCCTCCAGATTCAGAGAGAATGGTCATTGTATTTCACCAGAGATGCTGCCAGTTCAGGAGTGATTTCTTTCCTGAGATGGTTATCTATCACTGCTGTCTGTAATAAAACAAATGCCTACAACTACAGAAAATTGTATAGTCATATTCTAGCTTCCCCCCATAATCTTCAGTTAATATATGATCAGGAATGGGAAAAACAGCATGGGCTTATATGGTGTAAGACTTTGTCCTGGAAATATGACCGGTGTTCTGGAAACTATTCTAAGCCAAGTATTTGGCACAGTTAAGTTTAAGATTCAGAAGAGAATTTTCAGTAGAGTATTTGAATTCAGATGCCTTCAAAACTCAGGTATTTAAAATTAAAGTAGCAAAGTGTCAGAGTAGAGAAGATTTTTCACAATAAAAATGGTGTTTCCATTTGGTCATTGCCTTTGAGTCTGTATAGGTAGAGACCATCTGAAAGCCTTTGCAAACACTACTTTCTTTTTCCTCTAGATAATGAGGGATTGCATGTGGATGGGGCTAAGCTGCTGTGTGACCAGTTTCTTAAAGTGAAAGAAAATAAACTGCAAAGAAAATTGAATTTGGATACAGCCCATGTGTTCTGTCAGTGGCAGTGCTGCCTCCAGATGGGATTCTATCTCAATCAGCTTCTATTGACACCTTTACCAGAGCCCGACCTCACGTGGTAAGATAAGCCAGTTGCAATTACTCCAGGCCCAGAAAAGTGCAGGAGAGGGATAAGGATCAGATTTCATTTGGGGGGGGAGGGGATTAGGACTCTTTGACTTCAAGCCCACTGTTGTGATGATAGCAAAATAATTATTTCCTGGTCTTTCTCTGTTAATGGGTCAGTTAGGTTGTTTTTCAAAAGCAGTACTGTCTTTCCATCCTAAGAGAAAGCTCTAGACCAGTAAATTCATAGTGCCAGACCAAAAAATTAGGACTTGTTCTACAGTTGGTCAGTTTAGGCCCCCAAATCTAGATGTTTTGTTCTGTTTTGGGTGGTAAGTCCCCACCACACCCTTATGAAGTTCTAGCAATTTTTCTGTAATTAAGTCTTTTTTTTTTTTAAGGCAGTTGGGGTTAAGTGACTTGCCCAAGGTCACACAGCTAGTAAATGTCAAGTGTTTGGTCTGAGGTCAATTTTGAACTCAGGTCCTCCTGACTTCAGGGCCGATGCTCTATCCACTGCACCACCTAGCTGCCCCTCTATAATAAAGTCTTAAAAGAATTAGCTGGAACACTGAAAAATTTAGTGTTGTGGCCATGGTCACTCTGCTTGTGTGTGTCAGAAGCAGAACCTAGGTCCAGATTTTCTTGTTTAAAGGTCAGCTCTTTAGGGCAACATGGTACAGTGGAAAGAACCCTGACCTCCAGAGCCAGGGAACCTGGGTTCAAATCTCACTTCTGTAACTTTGCCAAGGTCCCTTAAATGCCATGAGGCCATTTCTTTGCACTGGATGGCCTGAGAACCATTCCAGCTCCCTATCGATCCTCTGTGTTGTGCCTGTCTCTTCAGTGGACATACCTAACCAGTTTCTACTGTTGAGTGATAGTTGTTTTAAAATGAACTACTTGATCTTATTTCTAATAACTGGCTTTTCTAATCTAGCGAGTTTGTTTTAAATTTATTGACAAGCCTGCTTACCCTGACACTATCTGTAACCTGAATTTCTAGCATTTTACTCATTAATAAGTAAGTACATTAGATGCTTCCAGGTCAAGACTAACTTTTGTGACCTTTCCGTCCTCAACGGGACTGTAGCCAGAAGTTAGTTCTTTTAGGGAAGACTTTACACAGCTTCAGAAGTAAATAAATAGAGGGATCCCTTGAGTATCTAATTGGAATTTTCACCCTACTGTGGCTTACTGCAAAATGCCAAAATTCTCGGTGCAGTTTGAAGCTATGGCATCTGTCCTCTCGTCCCTCAGCGAGGGCAGTGATGTGCTTTCTTTTCCACTTGGACAGGCTCTACAGTGGGACTCTAGTCCATGGGCTCTCTCAAGAACTTTCTGCTTCATCCTCAGCAGAAAGCATCCTGAGCGTGTGCCCGAGAGCGTGGCAGCTTTACAACCAGCTCTTCCATGCCCTGAAATCTGCTGTCCCTTCAGAATGCCTTTCCCAGAAGGAAAAGTCAAAAACCAGAAAGAAGAAGCCAAGGAAGAGGGACGCCAGCCGGACGAAGCACCGAGTGGGCATCTCCTTGGGAACCGGGTCCTTACATGATCACGTCAGCAACAGTTTTGGGCTCCTCACAGTAGATGACTCTGAGGATCACGGTCAGGGGCCGGAGCTGGAGTGAGTCCAGAAGTGTTTTCAGTCTCATGGATCGTGACTGTCCCAGTCGTTTCCTTCCAGAGATCAGGCTTTCAGGTTTATTCTCTAAATCAATCATGCTGCAGGGATTTCAGCACGCCCATCACTTGGTAGTGCTCAGTCCAGTTCGAACTTGGGGAAGACGTCAATGTGAAATGATAATTACTTGAAATCTCTCTTATGGTCCCCTTTGTTTGGCTAATAGTTATAACAGATTCTTGAACTGCAGCAGCTCTGGCTGTATGTGGGTGTGGTGTGTGGGTGTGTATATGCAGGTATGTATATTTTTAGATGGACCAGACATACATAGAAGTGTGTATGTATACGCATGTATATACAGAGATTTTTTTTAAAGATTTTATATTCTACCCATCCTGTTAAAACCCCTATAATGTGTGTTTTGCCCCCGGGAATGCTACAGTGTAGCCCTGGAACTGCCACAGATTAACTGTTACAGGGAGCCAGGTAATTGCTATTTCTAAAATTATTTATTTTTATAATGCTTTTTATATGTTTTCATATGCAATTTACACTAAAAATAAAATTTCATGGCCTAAAACCAGAATGGTTTGGTCATGTGTGTTTTGTTACGGCTAGAGCATCCCACGCACCTCCCTTGTACCTGTGTTGTAATCATTAGATCGTGGAGAAAGTAACGCAGGGACTGCACCATGGAAGAGAGCACACTCTTCAGGGAAAGGTTTTCAGTCTAGCAGGCTCTGAATTTTCAAAGAGCAATTTTCATCTGACTCCAACTTTCGCCTTAAGCTCTTAGCTCTGGACCTGCTGCATGAGTGTTTTTTTGGCATGAGATTATCTATAAATTAATATCATTGCTGGTAATGCATTTGAAAATGGATTAAGGTGTTTATCTGTGAACTAGGTCTGAGGTAATAACGATTTAGTCTTTTTGGAAGTGGGAAACACAACAAGCTGATGTGAAAATGAAGAGGGCGGGAGCTTTGGGACAGACAGCTATTGGTGTTTTTTAAATAGTCTCTAGATAAACATGTTCCTTGAAGCCTTACATGCAAATTTATGTTTCTTAATTGGTCATGAAACTGTTTTCATAATTTTATACATTATTCATTTTGGCTTTACTCACTAAGGAATTTAAGTTATTTAATGATTATCACTGGCATTTAAATACTTGGTCATTATTCATTCATAAGCTACTGGGAATTTGGGAGAAGTATAATAAAACAGAAAAGGCTAAACAGCATAGCAGGCATTCATTAGTATAAATAAAAGCACAATCGGATCCATGGAAAGGAGAGAAGAGAGAGATTACACACGCAAGGATGTGGGAAGTTATTTACTGAGGGTAAGGTGTGGTTGACAGCAGCCTCTTATAGGTCACTCTGATAAGTAATCACTCTCAAGCCATCGTCTGTCTAGGAGCACTAACCAAATTAGTGCATGAAATGTAGGCCTTAATTGGTTGTCTAGTTATTTGCTTCCTATTGGCACGATTTTGTAAAAAAATCTCACTACCAGGGACGAGAGAACTGAAAGAAGGATGTTAAATGTTTTGTTGTATGTCTACAGTTAAACTATTCTAATAATTTTTTCCTTGTAAATTAACACAAGTTTTAAAAGGCCATTGGCAACAACAACAACAAAAAGTTTCTTCATATGTAAGGTTTGTTGTTTGTTTGTTTTTTTTTTTAAGTTGATTTAATAACTAGTGATTGATTTCCCCCATTCGTCAAGACTTAGAGTGAGCATGAGGTGAGGATACTATTGCGAGTCTTGTTAAGACCTGGACATTCTCTAACTTTGTGTTGCTTGATAAGTAGTGATAAAGGACATGGCTCTGTGTCCATCCCACCCCCTGACTCTTTCCAGGCCCTCTTGCTCTTCTACTTTTCTTGGGACAGGCTTTGCTCACACACCTCACCTACGCTCAAAAAGGTGGCTGTGCTGCTACAACTCGACTCTTGGGGACCCGGAAGAATACGATTGAGGGGATGCTATTTAGAAAAGTAGCTCCTGAACCCTCACTGACGTGTTTCCTGTTTAAACAAATCAATCACAGTGATATGATTAACTCAAACATGAAACGTTTACCCAATGAGAAAACGGGCAAGAATCATCAGAACCATAAACCGTAAACCTGGGTCAACTCTCCCACCAATGCACAAAGGGGAAGATGGACACAAACTTAGAGAAACCCAGCAGTGAAGCACACTCATGTGTGTGGGGCAGCTCGTGTCACAACCAGACTCCGTTACAGGCCTGGATGTTTCTGGTCTTTGTAGGGAACGGTCCCTACCATAGCTCCTTTGGGACAGAACCCCACCCTGAGCCTCTCTCTGTCCTGTTGGATAAAAATGCTTCTCTACCAATCTTGGGCTTGAAATAGTTAAATTCTTTTAGCTTACAGCAGCGGTACGTCTGGGATCTTCAAGCTTCCCAAGCTGGCTTTCTGGGCTCTCTTCTGTTATCTCAATTTCTGTGAATTAAAAGCTATTTTCTCAAGTAGTTTCTGATACTTCAAATCAGGGTCACCTCATATCTAATTTAGGTTGAGAAACCCCAAATCTAACCGGTCAGGTATAACAAAAATACTTAATATCCAACAGTCCCATGGTTACAGATTAGTTCTTTGATTCAGAGTTTCCCAGCAATAAATTTTCTGATCCTCAAATGCTGGATGCAAATTATTTGTTGGGGCACGTAAACTGCAACCATCTTTACCATTAGCTAGTGCCTTTGCCTCTGAGGGCCGTGCTTTCGTTCACCTCCTTTCAGAATCTTCCTTTATCACCTTTATCTAAGGGGCTCCTTTTCTCCTATTAATTTTAGTGATTTTCCCCAAGCTGCTTTTTTAAGTATGTCACACAAAATGTCCTTTTTCCTGCTCTTTTCAGTAAATATCCCCATAAGAAAAGGACAGTAACTTAACACTTGTAATTGATCTGTTTTCAAATTTTCTGTTCATGTTTATATATCCTTATGACCTTGAGATGGAACTGGGGTGAGTTAAGGATTTTATATAAATGGCTTTTACTGAGCCAGATTGGAGCCTATATTCAGATTTTTCTTAAGATTACTTTTTTAAAAAGCCAGACTTGTAATTTCAATGTAAAGAACTCCTGATGATTAAACTCCCTCTCCCAAAAGTTGCCTGGTGGCTCTTAGAGGTTATGACTCCTTGTTTCACAGAGCCAAAAATGGGACTTCAACCCAAGTCTTGGCATTTCTGAGCCTGCCTCTCTTCATTATTTACTGCACTTTTATTTCCTACTCCTATTTTAAAATCCTTTATTTGGTAACTGGCTAGCACGTTCCCAGACATCACACATTCTTCTGAAAGGTTTCCTATCTTTGCTACTCTGTGTTGTACTGGGTATTTTTAGTAACCTATAACATGGCCTAGAGATGCTGGGCTCACTGCATCCCACTTCCAATCCAAAACTCGTTACATTATACTATGCTGTATCATGTGGAGACAATCTCTTGAAACATTCTACAAGCTTCAACTCTATAATTAAAAGTTATCTATGTCAGTAGTGATACATTGTATCATATCATAGCAACATGAAAAGACTGCTTCTCTAACATCGTGATCTTCTGAAGCTTTCTAATGTCTACAATTAATTCACTTCCATATTAAATGGGGTGTATCCGAAGTTAGTGATTGAAGGTTATTTTTTTCAGGAGAGAATATTGTTTTGTGTGAAGGATCACAATTTCAGAGGTGGAAGGAACCTCGCTGGTCACCTATTCTAAACCACATCTGAAAAAGAATTCCCCCTACAGCATACCCAACAATGGGTCATCCAGTCTTTGGTTTAAGACCTCCAACCAGGAGAAACTCACTGCAAACTGAGGCAGTCCAATCCACTTTTTATTGTTAGGACATTTTTCCTTACATCACGATTAAATCTATCTCTCTAACTTCTTCCTACTGTGGCCAAATAAAGCACGTCTAGTCACATTTTCAAATTTCCTTTTAAGTATTTCAACATCCCATTCTAGTCTTCCCATTTTCCCCATTGTATTTTCTCAAGCTAAAGATCTTCAGTTGTCTCAAATGACCCTCATTCCATGGATTGAAGAGCCTTTACTCTTCCAGTTAACCTTCCTCTGGTGTCCAGCTTATCAATGTATTTCCCAACCTGTAGTGCCTAGGACTGGGTACAATATTATAGCTATGATCTAGCTAGGTCACAATTACATTTGAGACTCTCATCTCGCTAGGACTGGAAGCTGTGCCTCTTGTTCTCAAGTCCTCTCATTAATTCCATCTATGGCATTCAAAGTCATGAAGAGTCTGAATAAACACTTGTATCTCCTCCTCCTATTAGAATGTAAGCAGGTCATTATCATTACCATCTATGCCCACTTCCAATTGCTCAAATGTACTGACCCTTATTTATAGGCTTCTCTCAGTTCCTGTGTTTGCATTTCAAAGTTTTAGCTCAGCTCTGGTCTTTTCATCACTTAGAATAGAATGCTTGAAAGCCTTCTATTCCATTAAATTTCTTTTCCACAAAAAAAAAAATTATTCTACTCAGATTTTCAAGGTAAATAATTCTTGTAAGTCTTAAATCTTTTCCCTTTTGGAATTCCTTATTTCAAGATTTTCTCTGCTTTGTATTGTAGCTGTCAAGTCTTGTAAGGGTATTGACTTCTTGCTACTTGAACATTTTCTTTCTGGATGCTTGCTCTGTGTGTGTGTGTGTGTGTGTGTGTGTGTTTTACCTGGAAGCTCAGGACTTTAGCTATGGCATTCCTGGAATTTTCATTCTAGGATTTCTTTCAAGAGGTGATCAGTAGATTCTATTGTCACTTTACCTTCTGGTTATGGATAATTTTCATTTATAATTTTTTTTTTTAAAAACAAGTCACACTTTATTTTTGACCATAGTTTTCAGGTAATCTAATTACCTTTAAATTGTCTTTCTTTGACCTGTTTTTTATGTCATTTGTTTTTGAAAGTAGATACTTTAAATTATCTTTTTTTTTCCAATCTTTTGATTTTGTTTTAGCATTTCTTATTATCTCATGGAATCAATGATTTCTCTTTGGCCTATTCTAATCGGTTCATAGGACAACTTTCTATTTTTCTTCCAGATGCTAGATAACTAAGGTTTTCCACCTTCTTCACCAAAGTATGTACATTCCTTCCAATTCTTTCTTCTAGAGCTTTCAGCTTATAATTTCATATTTTATCTGCTGTTTAATTTCTTCCAGGTACTCTTATAGTTTTTGTAGCCAAGTTTATTTTTTTCACTTAAATTCTGCTTATAGTTGTAGTGGAAGTATTTTCTTCTTATAGAATTATCTCTTGGATATCTTATAATCCATCATACTTCATTCAGCCTGTTCAGCATCTTCCATTTATTCATACTACCAACTTGAGTCCCTGATTTGGTGCTTGGGTCAGGCTGTTCCTGCTCACAAACTCATGAATGGAGTGCTCAAGAATGATTTGGTCCTGACCTCAGTTTTCCAAGTTTCCTACCTCCTAGCTTTTCTCTCACCTGGTATATGCACTCACAGCTCTAGCGGCTTTCAATGGGAAAGCTCTATGATCTTCCCAACCCATGGAGATGTCCCCAGTTATGGCAATGCTGCAGTGTCCTGACCTCCTATAACATACCCTATCAGAAGACCCAGTCACCCATCTACCCTGTGGCTTCCCCCACCTGGATGCTACTGCTGATATCTAGCCTGTTTACTTGAGATCATGCTGGATGCTCTGTATCACCTATAGCTTGTAGCCTTCTTTTTGTAACATCCTAGACTGAATAAAATAGCTTACTAGTGTTTCTCTTCGAATTTCTTTTTTTTTTCTCCTTTGGAATAGCAAATTTTATATTTGATATCAAGTTTGATCTATTGCCCATTTTAGATTATTGCTGGCATAAAAAAATGAGAGAGCTAGACACCTATTTGATTTTACGCAGTCATCTTAACTGGATGGCAGAGTAGATTCTTTTAAAAATGCACATTTCATTGAACTGAATTGAGCAGCAAGAAGATTTGGCTTAGCCAGACAAAAGTGAAAATCAAGGTGGATAGGAATGACGGGGCCAAAAGGCCCCAAAGGCTAGGTTAAGGAATTTAGCTCTTATGTAGTAAGTATAGCTCGTGTTTGAACAAAAGGATGACACCTTTGTTTAGGTCAACATGACCTTTCTATATTACTGTAACTTTCTTAGCTGGTTTCCTAGCTTCCAATTTCTGCCTACTCTAATCACTCCTAGACACAGCTGTTAGAATGATCTTTCTCCAACACCATTTTCTCACTGATAGTACAAGTACATAATTGCTATTTTACAGACAAGAGTTTGGTATCTAAGGTAGACAACTAAAAAAAATATAAGACCAAAAGCCATTTTCCCCAGCTGCATCAAAGGATACAAACAAACAATTCTCAAAAGAATTGCTGCAAAGTATTCACAACCACATGAAAGAATGTAGCAAATCACAAATAACAAAAATGCCAATCAAATCAATCCTGAGGTTTCACTTTCCACCCAGCCAATTGGCAAAGATGACAAAAGATGGGAATCCTTAATGGTGGAGGATGGGCACACTAATGCAATGTCGGTGGAGCTATAAATCGGTACGACGACTCTGGAAAGTAATTTGTAATTATGGAAATAAAATTACTAAAATGCTTTGACCCAGAGATTCCCATTGTAAGGCATATACACCAAAATAATTACAGCAACGCTTTTTTTTGGTAGCAAAATTTGAAGAAAAGTAGATCAACTGAGAAATGGATAAACAAGTTGTACACGAATGGAATGGAATATTATTATGCTGTGAGAATTGACAAATATAATCAATATGGATATTCCATAAAAAAGCATGGAAAGATGTATATGAACTGATGCAAAGTGAAGTCATCAAAGCCAAGAAATCAATATACACAACTATGACAATGTAAAAAAAACACTACGACAAAACAATTAAAACTAAATATTTACAAAATTACAAAAATCAAGCTTGGCCCCCAAAGAAAAGATAGGAGAAGACCCCTCTATCTATTCCTTGGCAGAGGCTGGGAACCATAGGTTCCCAAATAACATCAGAGTATTTTAAAATATTAATCCATTTTGCTGAATTATTTTTTCTCCTTTCCCCACTTTTAAAAAAAAAAATTCTTTGATACATGGGATAAATCTCTGAGAGAGGGGAGCATAGCCATAGAAAGAAAGTAAGGTGAGTAAAAACAAACCAATAATCTATTTTTTAAAGGAAGGTGAACCAAATCACTAGTGTCACTCAAGCAAGGAAAAAAAGAGTTTCAAGGAGAAAGTGGTTAAAGATATCACATGCATCGAAGAAACTCAGAGGGAAGAGAACAGAAAATATCCTGAGAGCAACTTCATAGAGTGTTGACCATGGAGGCCAGGTTGCAAAATTTGAAGAGGAAGCAACGGGAGGAAAATGCCAGTTCAATAAGCTTAGCTACAAGAAGTAGGAAAAAACAGGGAAGGAATTGGAGAAGATGGCAACCATCAAAGGAAGGAGTTTAATCTTCTCCAAACAGGAGAAACCTGGGCATGTTTAAACAAAAGGCAAGAAACAACGCACCGTGGAGAGCCCCTCTTCAATATTTCGTGGGGAAGTAGAAGGTCACGTCTTCCTCCTTGTAGTCACTGGTACCGCGTCCAGATTACTGCCCCAGTAGTCCATTATAACAGTGCCTCACATGCTCCTTCCAGATGTCATCTCTACCATATTTGATCTACACCCTAGATTTAGTGAGGTTCCATCCACATAATAACTAACTCATTCATGGCACCTATTTCAGTACATTCTTTTGGGTCCAGAATAACTAAAACAGCAGATACTCTCAGGGACCAGAGACCGAACAAAAAGTAGCTGTAAATACATCTTTTTTCATGTAGCTCTGAAGTTGAGCAGACTTTCATAAAGCCTATGCTTCCTGGAACCAGAACAAACATGTTAAAATTGTATTCCTTTTTCCATCACAATCAGGAAGATGGATGTTGTACATTTATGTATTTATTCCATAATGTCTTTTTGTTTTAGTTTTAGGTTTTTTTGTTTGTTCGTTTGTTTTGGCTAGGCAATGGGGTTAAGTGACTTGCCCAGGGCCATACAGCTATATAACATATTTTTTGAAATCCCATTTTAGTTCATCTAACTCAATCTACTAGCTTGTACTATGTGCCACCTTAGAAGTGAAATACTATTTCTCCTGGGCAGACTTCATAAGAAAAAAAACAAAACAAACATTCCCTCATGTCCACAGCTGCTTTACTGTACCACAGATGATAATTGCTTTTGCCCCTTTTCTTCAAGGCCGCAATTTATGTTCAAATCTAGGCCAAACTAGCTATAGAAAAAATTTAGATATGAACTTCAACATTTGGAAAGAAGGAAGTTGGCAGTCTTCCAATCTGTTAAGGATAAAATAAAATTATAGGATCACAGATTTAAAGCTGGAAGGAACTTTTAGAGGTCATCGAGTCTACAGCCTCATTTTATAGATGAAGAGACTGAGGTCCAAAGAGCTGAAGTGATTTTCCCAAAGGCACACAAATAGTAAATGGCAGACCCAGAATTTGAACCTGAGTCCTTCAAGTTCATGTGCAGCTTTCTTTCCAATTATTCTCCATTGCCTCCTCAAAAACCACGTAAAAATATTTTAAGTTTTATTAAGGACTGCACATCCCAGAAGGTATAATAATATTAATAATGATAATAATAATAATAATAGTGACTACCATTTAGTGACTTAAATATCTCATTTTGTCCTCACGACCCTGGGAGATAAGTTGTATTATTGGTATCAGTCCAATCCCTACCAATCTTTGTTTACATTTGAAAACAGCTAGCTAGCTAACACTGGTATAGCGCTTAGGGTCTCCAAAGCCACCCTGGCAGGTGGGAGCCCTAACTCTGCAATCCTGTGTGAGGTTTGATTTGGTACAAAAAGCAAGGTAGCTAGAAATGCGTGATGCTCAGTACTGACATACACCATTTCAGATGTACTGAATGCTCACCTTTACTGCTGGACAGCAGCAGGGTGGAAAGTGCATCAGCCTTGGAGGCAGAACGCCTGGGCTAAGATTCTAGAAATCTTTACTCTTTGGGGCACCATTCATCCTGATTACAGTTCAGAGCCAGAAGGCATATTCAGAACCATCCCATCCAGCGTCTTCGTTTCACAGATGAGCAGATGGAATCCTAGAGAAGGTAAATGACATACAAGGTCCACGCTGGGGGTGAGGGGAACCCCAGGATTCTTGGACTTAAAAACTAGCACTTTTCCCATCAATCTAAGATACCTGCATTTCATTAAACAAAAAAAAAAAATTGTCCCGGGTCAAGATTTAGTAGTTAAGATTCACTAATTAAGATGTAATGTTATAATATAAATAATGTTAGACAGCTTATGTAGCGCAGCAGAGTTCTGGATGTGAAGTCAGAAGACCTGAGTTCAATCTAACCTGAGACACGTAGTATCTGGGTGGCCCCGGGGAAGTGGACAAGTAGTTTAACCTTTGTCTGCTTCTCTCCTTATCTGTAAAGTGGAGATAATAACAGCACCTTCCTCCCAGGGTGGTTTTGAGGTTCAAATGAGATATTTTTAAAAGTGCTTAACACATTGCATGGCACATAGTAGACTCTTAATAAATGTTCATTACCTTCCCTAACCTAATACTAACTATGCAAAAAGCTGCTGCTGCTGCTTGTCTTTTGTTCTCAAAGAAGACCATGACATCAGGAAGGTGATGCCATGACATGAAAGTGAATCAGAGTTAAGCGAGGGAGGGCTGTGCAAAGTCACCAGCCTCACTTTCTCCTCTGGAGCCATCTGGGTCCAGTGACCAGATATGGATCAGGACAATTGGAGATGGCCCTGGATGCAGTGGGGGACCTTAGCCTTTTCAAGCTGAGGTCTTCAACAGGTCTTAGTTTGGGGCAGCACCCATTCAGTATTAAGGCTTAATAAGATGCAGAGAGTTAAGAAAGTAAGGGAAAGCAAGTGGAGACACTGTTAAGGCCTTTGCCAGGACTTGGATTTTATAGGAGAATCAGATAATTGGACAAAGAAGGGTAAGAAATGGAAAAATCACATATTCATGGAATGATTTTTTTTCCTGTTCTTTCTGAACATTTTAAAACTCTGCTAGAACAGAACTCAAATGGACCATAGTATATTTTCTGTTCATTATACAAAAACATATTTCTAAAGATCAAAACAAATGGCAATTTCAAGGTTCAATCACTTTCTTCTCATGGCTGGCAAAACTTACATATGATAAACCAAAAAAACTCAATTTTTTTTCCTTCTATTTATCAAATGAGAGGACTGGACTCTGGTGCCTACATTTTTTCCTAGCAATAAAATCCCATGGTTAAACGTACACCTCCATAAGCAGAGCTTTGCTAATGGGTACAATACAAACCAGCCTGCCTTCTCCATGGGCTATGAATTGTGTATAGAATGAATGAGCTCAGCATCACTTTCTACTCACCTGGCATAAACTATGCTATGTTCGGAGCAAGCAGCTATTCCCAAGGCTAATGATACAGCTTACCAACATTTATTCCAGTGCTATAGAGGATGATTTTGCTGCTACATGCCTGATGCTCCTACCACTGAGATCTCCATCCTGCCAAACGTTAAAGTAACAGATGTCCTACTGATGGTTCTGAGGTAATTGCTTTCCAGGCAGTTACCTCAGTAATAAGGGCTCATTTTAAAAGCAAACTCAATTTAGTCGCACCATGGCTTGTTCTCCTGATGTCATATCAGGTCATCACTTGTCTTCAGGATGCTGCCCAAATTTTTAAAAACCTGCATGGAGAAACATTATAAAATGCAACTCCCTTCTTTTACATTGCCCTCTTGGATCTCCCATGTAAGTCAACCATTTTATGATGGTAAACGTATAGGAAGTAGAAATATAGATTAGGCACCTGGCTCACATTCAGATGCCTTGTGAGACATTGAGGCCATGTACCTAACGTTATAGGTACTTCTGGAAGGCAGTGGAGTAACACTGTTAAATGTAATTAGAGTTAGTTGTAT
Source organism: Vombatus ursinus (assembly GCF_900497805.2). Classification (NCBI taxonomy): domain Eukaryota; kingdom Metazoa; phylum Chordata; class Mammalia; order Diprotodontia; family Vombatidae; genus Vombatus; species Vombatus ursinus. Next base: position 28,518,934 of record NW_020954577.1, read on the forward strand.
TTTTTAAAGATAATTTCAGTATTTTAAGGGGAAAAATTGAGCAGAACTTCACTACAAGTCTCTGCTCAAAACACATCTCAGAAATCTATCCATGGTTATTAGGTTAATAAATGAAAGAAAATTACCTGTTTTTGAAAATCCAAAGAATTGAATGTACCTTTTAAGTTCTGCGTCCATTGAAACATTTCGGCCCTATGGTCATTAACAGACATCAAATTTCTTGGCCATCCTTATACACAGACATATCCTTGTTACCAAAATGCACCTCTTGCCTTGCCCGGCTCATCCCACCTCATTTCGAGGGGGTGAGGGGGAATGCCCCTGCAGCTGTTAAGATGCTTGGAATTTTATAGGAGTTTCTGCCTATTTAATTTTTGGTGAGAATATTGATAGCAACTTCCATAGCTGTGAAATTTACCTTATCTCTGTTGCCATTCTGAGACATGTGGTCAACAAGATAAGGCCCAGGCTGACAGATTATTCTTTTTCCAACCTTGCTTTTCCCTCCATCCAAATTACATATACATTGAACAGTCATATCAACAGTTGCCATGAAAATATACATGGACTTGTTTAGTTGATATAAATGCAAGAATACTCCCTGGCCATCTTATCCCTTGGGTGCACCCTCTGCTACTAAAATTTTACCTTTAACATTCATCAGATTTCAAAATTTCCACTCAGTTCTGTTAACTCACACCAAGATTACGTATGTGTGCGCCTATAAAAATAGCATAAATACAAAACTCAAAGTGGTGAAATGTTCCTGTCCTCTACTGCTAACAAGGAAATTCCTTTTATTCATATTACAAATTGCCACATTTGTTAGTCGATTTTTAGCCATCCCTTTGGGACATTACTTATTTGAAAATTAAAAAAGCTCAAACAGAACTATTGCTCATTAAGTCTCAAGCACTGGCTCCTGGATCATCCTATGAAAGAAATCTCGAACCCTCGTGAATTTAGGGAACCAAGTACAGTACTACTCTCATGGTATCAGAGAATCTTAGGTTTCAAAGTGGCCTCAGTGGCCTTTCAGGCCAGGCTATCCTCTACAACACAATATAGGTAATATTAATTGGTAGTTTTCTAAGTCATCATACTGCCTGGAGGGATCCATTTCTATTTGAGCTTGATAACTGCTCTATTCTGATGCCGTCTTGCTCAATTCAGGATGTTTTCCCAACACCACCATAAACATGTTATTCCCACCAAACGTTCTATATATGCCAGGGCTCAGTGCTAGGTTTGCAAATGCTATACTAGGGTCAGAATTATTCTTTAGAGCTCGGAGATTTAATTGGAAGGTCAGAGATCTTTGAACTGCATTCAAAGAGGATCATGGGAATCAGAGCTAGAAAGGTATCGCTATCACCTGGTTCAGCCCTTTCATTCTAGAGATAAGGAGACTGAGGCCCAGGGTGACAAGGGTGCTAACAAACACTTTGAACCCAGGCCATGACTCCAACTCTAGTGTTCCTTCCACTCTTCCCAATGAAATGAAAACATTTTTAAAGATTCCCGATGACTCGGTCAACATCACGTGCTAGATGTTCTAGGTATTAGTTATCATCTTTGCCCCAAGTCTCTCCTGCTCCAAGCATCTACCACTCAGCTGCCAAAATGATCTTCATTAAATTTAGGTCTGACCATGGCCCTCCCCAACTCAGACTCCGGTGGCTCCCTAGGACCTCCAGAATCAAGTATAAAGTCCTCTGGCACTGAAAGCCCTTCTTACCCTGGCCCCTTCCTACCTTCACAGTCTTATTAAACCTTATTCTCCCCCATATACTCAGAGACCCAGCTAGACCAGCCCACTTGTTCTTCTTCACACAGGGGTGGCTCCAGCTCCAGAATCTTCACATGCGCCTGCTGGATTCCCGGCTTCCTTCCAGGCTCAGTGAAAATCTCCATTCCTACTAATTCCTCACACTGCTAGTGTCTTCCCTTCAAAATTACCTTCCATTACCCTGCCTTGACACCTTGTGTACACATAGTTGTTCGAATATTATCTCCCCCATTAAAGGGTGAGCTCTTCAAGGGCAGGGATTGCTTTTGTCTTTCTTCTTATCCCTAGCATCTAGCCCAGTGCCAGGAACATAACAAGCTCTGAATAAGTGTTTGTTGACTGACTGATTACAAATGAGTTATTAGGTCTAAATATATTAATTAGCAGCATCAGTATTTACGTGGTACAAAACTGGAAGTTAGAATTTTTTAGCAACCGCCTGTCAATTGTGACCCCAAGACTTACAAGCCTTTCACTGAGCTCTGACACGTGAGGAACATTTGTTAGCAATAATGGATTTTTACTGTAGGGTTGGGGAAATATCCAGCATTGGTCAAGGCAATGGCGAGTGCCTACCACAGTGATGTCAAACTTAAAAAGAAATAAGCCATCATTTCTGTGGCTTACAAATCCTATGAGTCACTGAGACGTGAATTGTCTTGTGTATTTTAACGTACGTCTATTTCTGAATAAGTACATAAAAGATGACTATGTGCCAACTTTCTATAATGAATCAATAACCTGTTTTTCTTCTTCTAGGACTTAGGTGGGGCAAATTAAATGCAAATAAACAAAGCCAGATTCTGTCTGAGCTAGGATTCTTGAACACTTCAAGATGGACCATGATTAACAGTTTGGGTCCTTTCCTCCATACAGACATATCATACCCCCTCTACTACACCAAAGGCATCATTACCCATTGTGGCCAGTCATATAATGACCAATCTTGTGGTGATTTCCTCTCCAAACTGAAGCAAACTGGTCATGTGGACAGATCTGTCATCGGTCCTGGACCAATGTTAAAAGCCTTCAGAGCCTGGTGGGACTCAGAAGCACTCAGTTTCTTCTGACACAGCCTTCAAGAAGCCAGGGTCACTTCTTTACCAGTGACACAGCAGGATATTAGGGGAAGTAGGCTGAAGGGTGAATTTTGTGATTTTTCAGGGGGAGGGGGTAGATTATAAAGAAAATCATTGGGGAAGTGAGATTTTACATCAAAAATAAGGGCACTGGATCTGGAGTGAAGAGAACTAGGCTTCTTACTTTACTCTCGGTGACCTTAAGGGAAGCCCCCCGAGTTTCTCTGGGTCTAATTTTCTTATCTGAAACAGTTGGCAGCCCAGATGGCCACTCAGGACATTTTTAGCTAGCTCTAAATCCTATGATTTATGCATAGTTTCAGAAACCCATCTGAAAGGGCAAATGACAAAAACCAAAATTACTGTTCAAAGAAACACTTGTGACATGCTGCTGAAAGGTAAGGCGTGCACATTATCCTCATGATTCACTACAAATGTATGAGCCAGCTGCTCTCACAGCCATGCACTCCAGCAAGTTGTCGCTCCTGCTGGTTAATCAAGGTTCAGCAGAAAGATACTCATCAGGTTGCTTGCTTTAATTTGCCTCACCTCCAATGAAGGGCCTCATTATAATGTGGAAATGACACGGGATTCCCAGAGGTTGTGCTGGTATAATGCAAGTGGATCCTCCATCACTTTAAGGAGTCTTAGCATGGTTCCCAACATAAACTCTTGAGTCTTTCACTCAAGAATCAGATCAACTAAACTCAGAGGCTACTTACTCAAAAGGTGGCCATAGGGTCTAATATTTTTGATCACAGCAACTCACCCAGTCTAGTAAAGTACAAAAGGATAGGACTCAGCATCAGTGGAGCAAGTGGAATACCCACAAAGACAGAAACACAGATCCTTGAAATAATTTTAGCGGTCAGTGATTGATTGCTTGGCTGTTACAGGTTTGTAGATTATTCCAGGTTCTTTTGTCCACTTCTTTCCCGTAACGTTTTGGTCCTTTCATGGCTAAATAATTTTAGCCAATAGTGGTACAGGGGAAGAAGAGTTAGCCAGCCTTTATTGAGTCTTCTCTAATTTCTCCCTTCCCCCAGTAATCACTTTTCCCCCTTAAACTTCATTTAGAATTTTGCTTGGCAACACAAATATATTTCTCAAGTAAATGTTGTATGATATAGTTCTGTTTACGTAATCTTCTTTATTAAGACTGTCAAACCCACAAAGGCTGGAATTGTGTCTTGTCTAAATGCCACATCCTCTTAGTACAGTGTAATGTAACAATGCAACTCCTCAATTAAAAGTTTGTTGAATGTGTATGGCTAGGGCCTCTAAGAGCTCTAAGGCACGAGGCAAATATCCATGCATTTAAATGATCCACACTACTCCAAGCAGGCATCTATGTGACTATTTCTCTACTGCAGTTTTGTATTCTCATTTTGGAAGTCAGTCTACATAACATATTTATGTGCATACCCTAATTTCTCTTTGACAACATTTTCACAAGTAATTTTAAATACTGACTTACAATGACATCTGGGAGATGTCATTAATATAGAAACATGGCTGATAAAAGAAAAAACTTGTTACCTTAACAACTGAGAATGAGGACAGGCAGCCTCATTTCTACCTCAACTGTACAACAGGGAAATAATGTCTATGAAATGAAAGATAAACGCTCCAGGTTTATTAACACATCTCAAGTCTGTCTATGGCAAAGGAGAAGATGATTAGCGCTCTGGGTAGGTAGTTAGAAATCTCTAATAAAGGCTAAATATGACCTACAGTTTCCCTCAAGACTGATATCTGATGAAACACAATGACCCCCAGCTAAATTAAAGAACTGAAACAAAGCATCATAGCTCCTGATCATTTAACATTAAAAGGCAAAATTAGGCATGAACTTCTGTCAAAGCTTAGGAGTTTTCTAAAGAGTAAACTCAAGGACAGATTTTCTCTATGTTACCTTCAATAATCCCCCAGGACATTTATTTAGGCTTTGATGTTTATAATTTAATCTTAGTGATTAAGCTGGCATCCTCCCACACTTCACAAGAATCTAGAATGCTATTTAAATGTAGGGGTGAAATGTAAAATTGAGTAGTTTAAGTAAAACTAAACAAGTACTTTTTAAGATTTATTTTTGCTATAAGTTAAAAATACTCAGGGGGCAGCTAGGTGGCGCAGCGGATAGAGCACCGGCTCTGGATTCAGGAGGACCTGAGTTCAAATCCAGCCTCAGACACATAACACTTACTAGCTGTGTGACCCTGGGCAAGTCACTTAACCCCTCCATTGCCCAACCAAAAAACCAAAATAACCACCACAACAAAAATACTCAGCAGAGAGTCAGAAAATCTGCATTAAATTTCCAATTCTGAATCTTCTCTGAACCCAAAATTGAATATTTATTCCAAGTATACTTGTTGTACTGCTAGTTTTGAGAGTGAATGGAAGTATTCAGAAAGCAAATCCCCCATTATTTCTCCAACTTGCCTACTCATACAGGTTTGTAAATGTAGAAAGCAAATGGTGGAAATAAGGAGAGGGAAGAAAGACACACAAAGGCAGAAAGTGGGCTCCGAGTGACCACAGGAACTAGGTATAAGATGTACATGGAATGACCTCTCTCTCCTGGGCAAAAAGGAATCCTTTATTTAGATCTAAATTTATGAGTTTTGGTTTTGTTTTTAAAACAGATTGTATGATTTAAAGAAAGGCCACATGAAAAGTTACAGGAAAATCATTAAAAATAACAATTAAATAAGAGTAAAAAATTATCCAGGCTGAAATTCCTGAGGCAAATCTGGACTTTAAGAAATTATGAGACTATGTGATGAAAGGTATTACGATTTGAAAAGAGAAGGATGTATAGCACATTAACACAATTCATTATAAACTTGAGCCCACCACTGGCTTACATGTTTCCAGCTGTGGCTCAGTGTAAGAATCGTGTTGATAACAGAAGGGTGAGAGAAGGTATTGGATTGTCCTAACTGCAGGCCACTTAATGATCCCGAGCCCAGATGTGTGAAGGTTTTGCTTGACCCCAAAGATTCACATCTCCAAAGAAAATGCAAGCATGTACACCTACTACGAAAAGCAAACATTTACTTCAAATCGCAGAATCGGCTTTTCAATCACAAAAAGAAAGAAAAGAAAACAGTGATCCGACAGTGGTCACATCCTGTGCAAAACACCCAATAGGATACCAAAATGGCAGCGACGAGAGCTGGAGTTGTTTACATGGCAAAATAAAGTAAATAAATACAGTAGCTGAAGTCTGGCACTCACTCCTGTGACTCCATGTCTAAATGGAAGAGAATGCCTTTTAAAGGGTTAAATTTATTCATGTATTAGTAACAAAGCCCCACCACCATAAAGGAATACAATATTTAAAAATAAAAAAGAACTAAAATATTTATATCTAAGATGGACAGTTTATCTATACAGTCAGACCTCTTAAGTGCAGAAGGTGGGTCAGGCTTTGCCATTCTCCTTCCTCATCCTCTTTTGTTTTAAATTAACCTCCCACATCCTTCATAAAGTTCCCATCTCCAAAGCCAATTTTATCAAGGAAAATTATATCCAAGTTGCATAATTCATTGGCGACTCCCAGCAGCAGGCAAGGTGGGTGAAGGCTCAATCCTCCAGCCGTCTTTAACGTCAGTGCTCGTGTGAAGACATTATGAACACGTCCTCAGAACCCCCACGCGATGTCGCCTCTCCAGCACAACCTCAGGCCGCAGTGCCAGAAGATTAAGAATGCAATATGCATCACACGTCAAGAAACGAGGAGGAGGACGAGGAGGACGTCGATGGGCCGTTCTTTGGGCTCCTGTCCCTTCTCCTCTCAACCTTCTTGATGATTTCTGATACTATGCACACCGAGGACGTGAGGCCCAGCAGGAAGAGCAGATCTGCAAGAGAGAAGCCAGGCGTTAGCTCCTGAACGCTGTGCGGGACGCAGCCCTGCCTGTGAGACACCTGGCAGACCAATCCTACCGTACAGTTCTGGGGTACCTGCCAGCCGTCAGAACACGTTCTCACGCACTGATCCTGTGATACACCCATGAAACAGATGAGCTCAAATACACACGGGGCACAAATGGAGCCCTTCAGGTGACAAGGCATTTCCTCAACAGCCTAATGAGGTGGGTCTTGCCAGGATCGTTCCCATCTTAAAGATGAGGAAGGAAGCTGAGCCTCACAGTAGGCATGTTCAGAACAGCACAGGGGCCTTAGAAGGCCAGCCAAGGCTTCATTTCCCATCAAGGGCACTCTGGATTCCAGTCTATCCCCCCTCCTTGTCCGCCCCCAGGTCCCTTCTCTGAACTGTCTTCTACCTTGAGAGAGAAGCAGGGACCGCTTTTCCTTTTCCTCTTCAATTCCCCAGAGCACAGCAGAGTGCCTGGCACATAGCAGGCTCTTAATAAACGTGCACTGTACTCTACCACGTTGTATTGTGTCAGAGTTCAGGGCAGCCTGCGTTAGAAGACGGCAATTCCAATTCTGGCTCTGACACTGACTAGCTATTACCACACAACTTACTAGCACCTCAGTGTTCTCATTTTTAAAACGGAGAGAATAATACTTGCACTATGTGACAGGTTGTGCAAAGTATTTCTTAAACTATCGAGTGCTATTAATAATTATCCAGGTCTCCTGATGACTAGTCCAGGACTCTCTTCTATTTGACTACAAAATCATCTCGGGTGATCATCCTTTCCAGACTTCCAGTGGAAGGCAAAGAAAATCCCACCAGCTACTGTTGGTGGTTCCAGGTATTTTACTGAAGAAAATCTTGAGAGACTGGGGGATGCTGGCATCTACCCTATTCTTTTGTAAAGAGTCATAAATTTAAAGAAAAATTATATATATATATCTATATATATATATAGATATATATACACATATATCTATATATATATAGATATATATACACATATATATGTAAACATGGCTTTAAAACAACAAGCACAGTGATGGTCTGCTTTCCTTTTAAAGCCACAGTTAATTAAACAGCTATTAAGGGGGAAGCAGGTATATAAAGAAATGAAAACTAGCTCATGTCTGAAGGGAATCTGAAATAAGAAAAACTTCAGTGGCAGCAGCAATGTTCCCATGATCTACATTCCAATGAAGCCTTCCACAGAAACAGTATTTTAGAGTCACTGGTTCAAACTGTTTACAAAGAAAATGTACAATTTTATATCCTATATTGGTATGTGAGGAAGTAAACCTAAGAAGTGAAGATACTATTATTTCAAAATCCGTCATTTTTACATACCGAATATGGAATAACAACTACTTTATATTTATAACATACCAATGCGGACTCCTTAAATAGAGCAAGTCACGGAAATAATGGATCATTTCCACGAAGCCTTAATTTTAATTTCTTTGCTTCTAACTGTTGGGACGAAACAGGTATATTTTTCACCAAGGTTACGCTGTGCATTATATGAGAAAGCTGTAATGTTTCAGTTACACACTCCCAATGTGTAGCTGTCAGAGGCAATTGTGAATTCACCCCTAATGATGAATTAGGGGTCTGCTTCCCCTTCGCCCACCCAAAGGGAAAAGTGGGTAGACATCCTTTTCAATTGAAAAGGCCTTGAAAACTTTACAGACCAATCACTGGTGACCTAGATCTTAATAAATATAAGCATTCTCCATATTGTATACAGCTACTTTTTCTTCCTTACCTAGTATGCTTAGGCTTTCAGTCTGAAAAACTTTCTGAAGTGGGGGAAAATAAATAACGAGCAATTGCCCCATGATGGATCCAAGTACGGCATAACAAAACATTTTATTACTGCAGAGTCCGGTCTCAAACACAGACTTGGTCTGAAAATAGAACAACACAGTTACATATTTCTACACTTAGATTCTTGGTCAGAACTCTATCTTGGCAAGTTCAAAAATTATAAAGATGGAGGCAGGACTAACCAGCGTTTGTGACTGCCTCACTTCCCCCCTTCCCTCTCTACCCTTTGAGGAGTCAATGACACTGAAAAAAGTCAGAACGATTCTTCAAAATTAAACTGTACTTCTGGACACTTACATAGGAAGAACAGCTGAAAACTTCATTAAAGGAGCTATCATTAATAAGAAACTTGTAATAACTCACATGGTGGAAAGGTAAACAATAGTCAGACACTGCCTAGCCAACACAATCAAAATTTATTACTCTTACACAGAGAATTATCACGGTAGGATCCCTACATATTGAAAGACATATCACAAGTGATTAATGCACTATTTATGTAAAAACTTGACTCTTCATTAAAGCACATCCCTTAACTACTACTGCTAGGTAACATCTCTGTCCTAGCTTCTCTTCAGAGCTTATATTCTTGAAAGTAATAAATAGCATTAAAATATATTTCCTAATTACACCTCTTAAATAATTCAGAGTTAAATGATACCCTCAGTCAAGATTAATGAAATAATACCATGCTCATAAATTAACACAGTGGGGTACTATGGGGATAAACATATTTAGTGGCATTTCAATGAACCCTTAGAAACTTTATTTCAACCTTAATTTATATTTATTTTCAAACACCGTGTACTTAACAAAAGTTTCACTATCATACATCATTCTACGCAAACATTTTTTTTAAAAAGGAGAAAGTAATTTAAAAAAATTTATTGGGGGGGCAGCTAGGTGGCGCAGTGGATAGAGCACTGGCCCTGAAGTCAGGAGGCCCTGAATTCAAATCCAACCTCAGACATATAACTTACTAGCTGTGTGACTCTGGGCAAGTCACTTAACCCCAATTGCCTCACCGAAAAAAAAAATTATTGGTAATAGAAATAAAAGTTAAAAATTTTCAACTTCATTTTTTTCCACCTCTTTTTTCATCTAATCTGCTTTTACAAAATTTAAATAAATAATTCCCAGATGATGGATCATAATTGTAAGATGATATAAAACATGATGAGACCCAAACAGCAGCTCAGGTCCTATATTTTCTTGGTCTTTGGCTTGAAGGAGACATCTGTAGCAACATAAAGACAACGCACTACTCTAATTTGCCCACTAATTACTTAATGCAGAAAATCCTATTAACTTGAAGTTTATAAAGCCATTCGTCTTATCAAGACTTTCCAGGATGGTATCTATTAAAACACTTCAATCTTGCAAAAACACTTCTCACCTGGGAAAAACTAAACTTGCTAGGAAAAAAAACAAAAACAGTCCAAACTAAATCCCCTATGCTCCTCCCACAGAACATCACTCCAGCAACAGCTTAAGGAGAAAAAAATGTATTTCCATCCCAAACAGTAAATCCTTTGGAGGACCTGGGCTTATATGTATCTATGTCTGGCTTGACATATGTAGAATTTGTACTGCCATGTTTATATGCTACTACTACTACTATGAGTACTAGCTAACTAGAATTTATTTGGCACTTTAAAATTTGCAAAGCACTTTACAAATATCTCATTTTATCCTCATGACAATCTGGGGAGGTAGGTGTTACTATTACCCCCATTTTACAGATGGTAAAACTGAGGCAGAGGTAAAGTGACTTGTCCAGGGTCACACACAGTGAGTGTCTGAGACTAGATGTGAACTCTGGTCTTCCTAATACCAGGTCCAGTACTCCAGCCACTAGACCACCTAGAAGGTATGGCTGACATTCACAGGGCATAGATATAGACTCTGTGTGCTTTTTCTGTATTGCTAAAGATCTGAAGTTACCATTCATTAACTCTTTCCTAGTCCCCTTTGTGACCAATTATAGGAATTTGCAGGGTAGCTATTTGGGGTTGGAATCTGTGGCCATGGAACAGAAGGGATCTAGTCCACAACTCTAGCCTCATTAACAGAGTATTCCACTGAACCCTGCTTCCTAAATATTAAGTCAACGGCATACCTGTGATCTGGAGCTGAGAGCGTTGAACATGTCAAAAAATACAAAGCAAGTGAAAGTCATTGTTGTATCTCGAGGTGTTATCACATTGTCCCGTAGCTGCCAACAGAAAAAAAGGAAACAGCTCCTAGGGGCTGCCCTCAACACCTGAACCTGGCATGTACTTTCAAGATGAGCATTTCCTTTATCATCTTACTAAACAACTGTATTCTAAGGCACAACATGTTGAAAAAAAAACAAACAAACCCAAATCAAATTTCTCACAAGTCATTTAAATAAATCACCCCATCAGCATAGGCACAACTCATTTTAAGAAAAGGCTGAGAATGCTCACGTAATGGACATTTTCAATGACCTCTGCTGCTCTGATTGAGTTTTTAGTGAACAGGAGGTCACCATTTTAAAGATTCTCCAAGGAACCCTAAATAATAAGGCCCTGCCCTATCTTTCAAGCTGGAAAGGAAAAGAGAGAGAAACCATAAGGTACTATCAAATAATAAGTACACCTAAACGCTAACTGACCTGCCCACCCCAAAGGAGCAAAGAGAAAACTGGGGCCGCCACATCGTTACTCAAACTGTTAAAGGAGAATGTCTTCTGCTTTACTTCTTTACTCCTGATACCTCCTCTTTTGCCTTTCCTAGATTATTTTTTTAGAAGCATTAAGACTAATCTGAGCCTAACTACTAAGGATGGGAATGTCCTGCTTTCTATTCATACCTCTCTCCAGAAGACAAACAAAGTTCCACACACAATGATTATGGATGAAACCAGTATTTTAACAATCAAATTTTTGGTCAAGATGCTGTCCTTCCAGTTTCTTGGAGGTTGACGAATTACATCTTTATCCACAGGCTCTACTCCAAGGCTTAAAAGCAAAGAGAAAAACCAAATAGCTTCAAATATTTGAGGTCCACATTTGTGATTTCTATGTAGATCCTAGAAATACTGCCTATAATCAAAGAATTTGAATGATAGAAGGAAATTCTGAGATCATGTAGTCCAACCTCCTCATTTTTACAGATGAGGAAATTGAGTCCCAAAGAAATGGACTTGCTCAGAGTCACAATGTCAGAATTCACTGGGCTCTTTCCACTCTACCACATTTCCAAAAGAAAGTTGTTGTGTATTACTAGCATTAATAAAGCTCTATTATTCTAATGTGTAACTCCTTTGCACACATGCATTTGTATAACACTCCCTGTACTTCAATAATTAATCAAATGTGTCAAATTCCAAATTCTTTTACATTGAAAATTATTTCTCAAATGTTGCTTGAAATAAATATTGGACCCATTACTGAGGACTTAGGTCTCGTCATGCAGAGGATTTGACTGTATTGACAAATATTGCTATGGGATCTGTACTATATTTCTCCTATTGTAAGCTCTCCCAGGAGCAACGTGTCCTTTTGCCATGGAGAACACAAGGGATATTCTATCCAATGATCGCTCAGCAAGCCAGCAGCTGAGTTAGGGACTGAACACAGACACCTTAATAACGAATTCCATTAAGACATCACTATAAACATACCTATTCCCAGACATTGGAAAACAGCTTTTTAACATGGTTCACATTATGAAGAAATAATGAGACATATAAATAGTTCATTTAGGTCCGACAGGACCTTTACCTTTCTAGATCCCATTTGAAACAGCCCATTACCTCTGAGCTGGAGGCCCATCCATGATAATATTGATCCACAAAATCTGCATGGCATTGAGAGGATTGGGAAAGTTCATTAATGTGGCCAACGAGATTAAAGTTAATGCAGCAATGCTCCTGCAAAAAAAAGCCATTAAACAAAGCTGTGAGCATGGCAAATTCCTGCTGATTACACAAGGCTAATTTCTTAATAATTGTGTCGTTACCTCGGTTTTAAAGACAAATTTAATATTCAAATAGTCATAAGCTCTAAGATAAAAACATAGTAGGCACTTGAAGAACAAATACTCAAAAGTGAACATGCAATACTATACTTCTTAATACAGCTTTTGATCACACTTTAGATTGCAGTTTGCGTACAACACACTGACAAAATTTGTTTTGGTTTCAAACAGGAACTTCCAGATTTCCTAAGTACCTTAAAAATTAGTAATGATCTATAGGTACAGAATTAACACCGTTTAAGGATCATAAACAATTGGACTAATTAATAACAAAAACCAAGCACTTATCTGGTGAGAAAAGAAGCTATGAGCAGCTGTTAAGCTTCGATGATCTCTAACTTATTTACTCTAGACCTGACTGTAAATAGAAAGATGCAGCAAATACTATTAGATACATGGACATTTCTAATTATAACTAGGACCTACTGATGAATACTATTTTTTGATTTAGAATAAACAAACTAACTATATCTTTTACTTTAATCTTGTTCTATTTTCCCAAGCATTCAGATGCAGACATGACATTCAAACAGAAAACAGCCACTTCCAGGCATTCTGCATTAACTTAATAAAAAAAAAAATTAAGAGACACAATGGTGCCAACTTACGTGCTCAACTGGAATCTAACAAAATTTTTAATGTTATTGTAAATCCCTTTACCCTCTTCAATTGCAGACCTAAAACACATAAAACAATTTAGCATGAACATTTCTATCAGATAAGGTGAGCTCAACCTTAACCCAATTTTAAGGAATCACATTTCGGGAAAGATAAGAGAAACAGAGAAGTCTAGGTATTGTTAAAAAAAAAAGGGGGGGGGAGAGGGGGAATCAATAAATATCTACTTAGAACAGCAACCCCAAACTGAGAAATTTACTTTGAAAACAAATGAATTTCTAACAGATCAAATATTTAATCAGTGTGTCATTAAAATTTATCTTTTAAAGAAGCCCTCTGTCCTAAGTTAGTTCACTTCCACAAACATTTATTAAACAACTCTGTACAAGATACTGAAATAGTAAAGAAATGATTCCTCAACTCAAGGAATTTATCATCTAGTTATATCTGATCAATTCTTGCTCATGTAAAGGTACAGGGTACAGAATTAAAGGTGAGGATTACCCAAAGAGCAAGGGGAAGTCAGAATTGTCCACGTTAAGGCATAAAATGGACATCCAAAAGAGAGATGGCTAACCAGACAGGTGGGGCTGGTCACACGGCAAGAAAGATAACTGAGGGAGAGCCCATGGGATTCCTTGGCACACGCCAAATGCTGACAGAAATCTAGGAAGGCCCCCAATACATTGGGCAGAACCTCCGTGGAAGGTCTGCCTCAGGATGCATGGACAAGAGTGGCCCAAGGGGAGAACATGGAGGTGAGCTGCAGTTACAGTCACTGGGAAGAGCTGTAAGCCGATAAGATCACAGGCCCACAGAATTACTCGAGAAGACAGGTCAGTGGAAAAGATGAGGGAGGGCAAATACAGACTTGTAGCCTAAGTTCTGACTTGGCCGCTTACTGACTCATTCAACATTAATTAAAGTTTAGGTTAAAGACAATTTTTGTCCTCACTGAACTGACCACTTATTAGAGGTTATCACTTATCAGTCAGTCAACAAGCACTTATTAAACACCTATATGCCAGGCACTGTGCCAAGCACTGGAAATACAATTAATAAAAAGAGAGTCCCTCCCCCCTCAGGGAGCTTACATCTAATGGGGGAGCCAATAAGCAAATTAATATATGCAAATAAAGCTACATGCAGTATAAGTTGGAAATAATTAACATAGGATTAGGAAAGGCTTCCCAAAGATGAGATCTTACTTGGGACTTGAAACAAGCCAGGGAATCCATTAGGTACAGGAGGGAGAGCATTGCAGCCAGAGAGAACGTCTGAAGCCAAGAGACAAGTGTCTCGCTTATTGAACAGCCAAGAGGTCAGTGTCATGGGATTGAAGAAGACATGTTGGGGAGGAAGTTGTGAGAAGACTGGAAAGGCAGGAGGGGGCTGGGTTACAAAGGGCTCTGAATGTCAAACAAGCATTTTACATTTGCTCCTAGAGGTGATAGGGAACCACTGGAATTTATTGAGTAGGGAGGTGACATGGTCAGATCTGTGCTCCACGACAATCACTTTAGTGACTGAATGAAGGACGGGCTGGAGTAGGGAGAGACTTCCTCCAGCAGCGACTACAGTAGTCCAGGGGTGAGGTGATGAGGGTCTGCATCAAGGGGGTGGCAGCATCAGAGGAGAGAAGGGGGTGTGTTCGGGAAATGCTAGAGGTGAAATCAATAGGCCTTGGCAACTGCCTGGATGTGGAGGGGAGGAAGAGTGGGGAGTCCAGGATGACTCCTGGGCTGTGAGCCTGAGGACCTGGAAGGATGGTGTTGCCCTCAACAGTAACAGGGAAAGTAGGAGAGGAGGACGAGTTAGGGTAAAAGATGAGGAGTTCTTATTTGGACATACTGAATTAAGGATGTCTACCGGACATCCAGTTTGCAATGGCTGAAAGGCAGCTGGAGACGTGAGATCAGAGGTCAACAGAAAGAAGATGAGGACTGAACAGAGAGATTCAATATTCAGCTGAGAGATGACAATTAAATCCACGGGAGCTGACGAGATCACCAAGTGAACTAGTATAGAGGGAGAAGCGAAGAAGGCCCCAGACAGAGCCCTGTGAGACACTCAAGGTCAGTGGGTCTGACCCAGCTGAAGATCCATCAGACAGGCAAGAGGGGAAGCAGGAGAAAGGGTGTCCCAAAAACCTAGAGATAAGAGCATCAGAGAAAAGATGGCAACTGACAGCATCAAGAGGCCGCAGAGAAGTCAAGGAGAAGGAACACCGAGATCTGGAGATCAGGAGATGAAGGCTAACTTTGGAGAGAGTGAGAGTCACTTATGGTTCCTGGAAAATGGGAGTTGGACTTGTCTGGCCAGCCCCAAAAGGTTATGAGTAAAATGAGATCCTAGCGGTGAAAATTCTTTGTAAAAAGTAAACTGCTATCTAAGTATCTAGTATTGCTAATGACACGATATTACAATTCTCATTTTTTCCTTCATGATGCAATGACTCACTATGGTTTATTTTTAGCTGCCCCCCCCCACAACCAACCCTGTAAGGTAGGAAGTGCAAATATGATTATTTCACTTTTACAGATAAGAAAACCACCAGTGCAGCACCAGTGCAGTGTCTATAGAAGGTTCTGCTTTTAGGATGCAGACCTAAACCTGTAGGCATGTTTGTAAGTGGGATCACTCAGACAGACCTAATTACATATAGAGCTCTAAACATTTAAGTTTCTTCTAAGATAAAAACTTCAAAGTTAAAAGAGACTTTGGAAAAGCCTGAGTGAAAATGAAGAATGAACCCATGTTCTCCTCAATTCTGTCTCAGTGTTAGGACAACATTCAGTTTCAGAACAGTTGAATCCTAAGCCCTTGTGATGTAGCCAAGATCATAATGGGTAGAGAGCAAACATGTACTGAATATTTATGACTCATGATAAAACTGAAAAGAATTCAAGGAATGAAACACTAAACATCTGCATATAAAACAGAAACTTATTTTCTATTCCAATAGGCCATCTATCATTTAGATGATAATATTTAAATATCTCACATAATTTTCTCATGGAATTTCCTGGTTGAGGGGAGAAGACTTTGTTTCAAATAACTTCTATGAAAACAAAACTTACATTATTGTTTGAAAATCATCATCCACCAGGATCATATCTGCAGCTTCTTTACAAACATCTGTTCCTGTCTGTCCCATTGCTACTCCGATATCTGCAGCCTTCAAGGCGACGGCATCATTAACTCCATCTCCAGTCATCGCTACGACCGAACCATTACTCTGGAGGGACTGGGGAAAAAAAAGAAAGCTTGGTAAAAAGGTTTACAGGTAAATCTATCCATTTTCAATGACTTTATCCACAATTAAGATTATACAACATTATACTATGTTTAATATCAAACCAAAAGAGCTGGAAATTCTAACTTTTACTTACAAAATGATCCCAATTAGACCATTTCGCCTTTCCCTGCCAAAGCTGTCTCACCTAAAACTCACGTGCAGCCTACAGTAAGTAATGTGTTTCAATGTAGAGCTTTCTCCTCCGCTACTGGCTCTCTGATGTGGAGATCTCTACCTTCCCCTTTGCTCTCTGTACCATTCCAATTGTATCCATCCTACCTTGTCCCATATAAGACTTCTGAAAATGCCACCTGTGACTCCCTGATTTTTGTGTGCCAGGGAACCTACACTAAGATAACAAACCAGTTATCAAAATGCCTCCATGTGTTCATCAAGTCTGACTGGCGGAAGTACCTAGCAATGAATCCTTGCACGATTTTTATGTTGATAATAACAAAGGCTGGAGATACGGGAGAAAAACAGACGCACTGGGATTCTAGTTTACTGCTGGTGGAGTTGCAAACTGATGTAGTTACTCTGAAAAGCATTTGGAACTATGCGAAGAAAGATACCAAATTTGAATATGCTTGTACCCAGTTATACCACTGCTTGGCTTATATCCCAAAGAATTCAGAGAAAAAAGGATCTATAGGTAATTTTTCTATGGCTACAAAAAATTAGAAATTAAAGGGCTGACCTCTGATTGGGGAATGAGTAAACACATTATTTGTTATAAATATAATGGAATGTTACAGCTAGGTGGTGGAGTGGATAGCGCGCTGGGCCTGGAGTCAGGAAGACATGAGTTCAAATTTGGCCCCAGACACTTATTAGCTATGTGACCCTAGGCAAGTTACTTATCCGTATTTGCCTCAGTTTCCTTATCTGTAAAATGGGGATAATAACAGTACCTGCCTCCCAGGGTTGTTGTGAGAAGCAGATGAAAATAATTGTAAAGTGCTCAGCACAGTACCTGGCACATTAGTAGGTGCTACATAAATATTAGCTGTTATTATTAATGTCATAAGAAATGTTGAAATGAGAAATTTCAGAGACAACTGGGAAGATCTTTTTGAAATGACGTAGAAAGAAGTCAATAGAACTAGATGAATAATTTATACAATGATAGCATTATAGAGAAAGAGAAATGAAAGACTTTGGAAATCTGATCAATACAAATGCTCAACCATGAATCCAAACACACACACACACACACAGAGCCAATGCAGAAATGGGCTCTGACATATTTGTTGTGCGTGGTTCTGTTTTTCTTGCTTTCTTAATGGGGGGCTGGGGGGTGGGAGGGAGATAACGTGAGCCTGAAAAGAAACAAAACAAAACAGAATTTTCTCTGAAGTCCTCCTCCCCCTCTGGCTTAGCAGAGACGTTCTTGGTGGCTGCTGGTGCACCCAACGGTTAGACAACTTACCCAGGTTCACAGCCACCAAGCAGGAATGGGCCTTGAACCCAGGTCTTTCTGAGGCCAAGCTCAGTGCTACTCCCCTGCAATTCTTTCCTCCCTTCTAACATTTAGTAATATGCAAAGCACTCCATAAACAGCACAGTACTGCTCTTATGTGTCTGACATTTTTCAGTTTAGCCAGCTAATAGAGATGCCCAATATTCAATCATCTTTTACTCTTCCCTCATTTCCATCTCTTCTGTTCATTCAGTTACTAGTCTACCATTTAGACTGAGATTAAAGACTGCTGTCAAAAACAACCAGTGTTTATTAAAAGCTAGGAGATGTAGCCTGGAGTGAGGAAGATCTGAGTTCAAATCTGGTCTCAGATACTTACCAGCTGTGTAACCCTGGACTCACTTAACCTCTGTCTCCCTCATTTTTTCTTCATCTGTAAAATGGGGATAATAACAGCATCTACCTCCCAGGGTTATCATGAGGATAAAATGAGGTATTTGCAAAGCTCTTTGCAAACCTTAAAGTGCTATGTAAATACTAGCTACTATTAAAAGTTTCCTAGTTCTAGGCTTTTGTTGTAACAGACACATTTTCTTTCTTACTGTCAATTTAAAATTGACTACATTTCAAAGTTACTGCATTTAGTAGTAGTTTTCTTTTAAATCTGCCATTTTCCTTTGTCTGTTAACTTGTTCGTACTCCAGTTTTATGTTTTAACATCATCTATTTCTCATCCCTACATCGCACTTTACCAAGCCTTCATGTAATAGGCCTGGATTCAAAATAATACTAATATTCTTTAAAAAGCAAATCGATTTTTCTGTCTTTCTTTCATGGGCTGCCATGGCCCCACAGGCCTGGACCTCTCTGATCCTAGCTGGGCTGACCTCACAAAGCAGACCTGACCTGGGCCAGGTCAGGATACATGTGGAGCCTTTGTGGGGGGGCTGGCTGTCCCAGACGCTTCAGAACCCCAAGGACCATGTGGAGGAGACACGGATTCTGGGAATGGAAGCACTGTCTTACCAACAGATTGGTGACATTCAGAGCAGCTCAGCTTCAGGCCTAAGCAGCAAGGCAGCCTCTCGGGCCACCACTCACGCTTCCCCCTGGATTGACCATTTGTATCCACTCCCTAATGCACTATCATTTCCCAGCCACAGAGGCAGGACATGGGTATAAACCTCAAAACTTACCAAAAGCATATAAAGCAAGAGGTGCAGACATGAGCAGAGGCCAACTGTCTACTTCAGGCACTTACCTTAATGATTTTCAACTTGTGCCTTGGACTGGCTCTGTAAAAAACTGCGACCTAAAGAAAAAGCAAAATGGGGATCTCAGTTCCGTAGAATATCCAAGTGATAGATACCGAGCTCATTCTTTCTCATCACTTACTAGCCTCACTTTACTGATATCGGGACGTTGTACCTTTCTAGGACACCTGTGATGGTAGGAACCTCAAATACCACAGAAACCACAGGAATGCAAACACCCCAAGGGAGACAGGTTGTCTGAGCTAACCCTCTATTTATACAGCAACAGAGTGAACCCCACCTTAAGCTGTCAAGATACTAAAAAAAAAAAGATGACAAATTCTCTTGGTCCCACACAGTGGTTCCTGGTGATCTTCATGTCCTTCCTTCGGTCACTAATGGAGTTAGAAAAGGGAGGGTAAGTGGTTGTTCACAGTCTTTCCCTATAATGTGAAAGTCCTTCCTGATTCTTTTTTATCCAAGTTCAAGTAAGTGTCTTTCCTCTCCATTTTCATTCTTTCTTCTAATTCATTTCATTTACTACTCTAGACCTCTGAATCCTTTCCAAAAATGACACAATTTTAATGACAGTCTAATGCCAGTGACAAATAACACAAAGTCAGTATTCAAAGGACCAAAGATAATAAATATGATAGTTTTTTATAAAATGTTTTTAATAATTAATTTTCAATTTTTTAGCAATTAATGTGGATTATCCAGGTTCTTAATTTTCTCTCCCTCCTTTAAGGGAATTTTTAATATTCATAATTGTCTTTATCAGGGACCAAATCACAAACAGGATAAGTAAAATAAGACAAAAAATACCTCAATCTGCCCAATTTTAACACCATTTGGCTATCATATCTGAGATGAAAGGTCTGACAGGAAGAAGCTGAATGGAAGAATCAGACCTTAACTATAGACTCCAGTTATCCTTGTTAATCTACTTTGTGCCATTACTTCTACAGGGTACAGGATGGGATTTACGTTTCCTTATGGCACTAAATTCTAAAAAATAAAATAAAATGAAGGTTGGGTCAGAATAGGAAAAAAAAAGGGGGGGAGGGGAGTCTTTTAAATGCAGAAACAACCTGAGAGTTGTTTCTCCTCCTGAGCCTTTGGAAAATAATTAAAATCAATAAAAGGAATTTTTTAAAAAGAAAACCTTCAGAACAAACTCTCTTTCTTTAGCGTATTGCCTAGGCCTCCTGGGGAAAAGCACCCACACATCCATACAAGGAATATAGTTAGAGGGAAAAAAGTCAAGATGAACAAGTGCTCAAAAAACCTGCTGGGCATGTAAGCCTCTTCTTGCCACAGACAAAAATCTAACCCCACCAATCAGGGAATGAGGATGGCAGAGAAGCAGCAAGAAATGAAAGGGGCCCCAGGGTTAGTGATAATGATTAGAAAGAACACAGCAGTGGACAAAGTCTCAGGTTAAAGAAGTGAGTGACGGAGAAAAAACGCACTGAGAAGCTATGCGGTCTATTACAGGGTGTCCCAAAAGTCTTAATGCAGTTCTTGGCTTTTCTGTTTTTTATATTTGTGTTTTTCCCCAGGTTTTAAAACTGTACTAAGTCCTATGGGACGCACCTGGAAGATAACTGAAAACACAGAGCGAGTGTGTTCGAGGATCAGATTAATCCCCAGAAGAAGGCTGACAGATGAATGGCAGATAAGGATCTATATCGATGACAGCATCCCTGTCCTTTCCTGGAAGGTCAAAAAGGCCGGCAGGATGTCATGGATGATCAAACCACTAACTTAGACTCCCAGGCCGGGGAGCACATGCCCCCTTCGCCCCCTCCGGCTTTACTGGCTACTTTATCTTCCTAAGTCCCTCTCCTTTTTCCTCCATTTCCTTCACTCCATGCAAGACTGCTACAGTTACTATATCCCAAAACCAGATGATAAACAAAGTTAAAGAGCTAAGATAACATTTCAAAGTCCTAATTACAGTGAATAATTCTGTCACAAAGCATATGAAACTACAAACACTCCTAAGGGCCTTTTGAGATAAGAATACTAATTAATTTAAAGTTATTAAGCCACAAAATCCATTCTGAAGGCTTTCAAGTCTACCTCTTAAGGGAATCTCAAATCTATTGCTTATTTTAGTCATTTATAGAATGTTTTCCCCTGAAACATTTCGTTTTCCCCATAAGCAATTCAAGTTTGTAATGTGCCCTTTACATTTTGTTAAAATGTTGTTGCTTTTGACTATATATATCTGTAACTTGTCACATAAAAACAATTTTTAATTGTTTTTCCTGACTTCTCACAATGAGTGGGAAAGGGAGCAGGAGAAGGGAGATAATTTGGAACTGAAAACAAATTGAATTTAAAAAATTAAATGAAATTTAAAAAAAAATCAAACCTCCTTCCAAAAAACACAGATGCAATATAAAATGCTGTTGCTTTTTAAGCATACCTTTGGTGCTATTTGTGAAAGCTGCTGCACATCCATTGCATCAATTTCTTCTCCTGAAACTGACTGGGAATTTTTGGAATACAACCCCAAGCGACTGGCTGCAGAAAAAATGGGGAGTGGGAAGGGAGAGGGGAAAAGGGGGGAAGAGAACAAATCAAACAGCTGATCACTACTGTGGTCTTAATGGATTACCATTTAATCCAATTCTCATTTTAGTATTCTGGACTTTTGGGTTTTTTTCAATTTTTATTTCAACTAAAA
Source organism: Vombatus ursinus (assembly GCF_900497805.2). Taxonomy (NCBI): domain Eukaryota; kingdom Metazoa; phylum Chordata; class Mammalia; order Diprotodontia; family Vombatidae; genus Vombatus; species Vombatus ursinus. The sequence goes on from NW_020954577.1 coordinate 28,540,810, forward strand.
TCTTTTAATAAGAGTATTCTCTCAGTGACACTACACAGCTATGCAATGATGCATTTCATTATAAAGTTACAAAAATGATATTGTATAAGGCCCTCAGGGGCAAGGGTTATTTTATTTTTTGTCTCTATAGACCCATAGTTCCAGACAGAAGATGCTTAATAAGCAGGCTACTGAATACCACCCGCATGAAAAGAAGAAGGTGGGCCAGTCACTCAACGAGAGCAGAAGGGAAGGGCCAGAACACAGCCCAGAAGTCCACAAAACACTAAAAGGCCAGAGAGAAGAAGGCCTCTGGTACGCTGTGGGAGGGTCATCCATGGAAGCTCCATGGGCAAGGATCTGGGAAGATGAAAAAGCACGGTCAGGCTGGCCTACGCACCAGAGGAAGAAAGGCCAATAGAACGTAAGCTCCTGGAAGGCAGGGGCCATTGTGCTTTTTTCTACAGCACCTGGGATGTAGGAAGCACTGAATGAGATTATAGATCCATCTGAGTATAATCTAAAACAAAAAACTTATCCCCAACTTTCTAAACAGTCCTAAATGAATTATATATGTCATATTAAAAATCATTACATATTAAATTATAATTCAGTCCTGCCAGAATTAGCAAAGCTCTGCATTGCAGACAATCTCCACAACAGAAATGAGCAAGTTGGGGGACCAAAAAGTAGAGAGACTTCCTCATCAGTCAGACAATGGAGATAAACCCAGCTCTTCCTGCCCCCATGCTGGCCATGCTATTCATCCAAGCTCCTACCCAGGGAGCATCCACCAACCAGCCCAAGTGGCTGGGGTCTCATCCCAGCTAAGATTTTAGGATGGACTCTACTTTCAGGAATTGGAACCAAGTGGCAATCAATCAAACTAAATGGTGGCCAGCAGAAACCCAGTTTTAACAAAGTGATAGTGAGCTATAATTAGCACACACTTGAGCAGTATGAACTCCGGACTACCTTGTGATATATTGTATGCAAATGTGTAAAAGTTTGGGGCTAGTTTCCTTACTTTAACAAGGTAAACATACTCCTAATAATCTCACTGATACAATTTGTGCAGTGAGCTCAACCTTCCTTCATTTGCTGCAGGTAAAAACTCTGCCTAGCTCTCTGAGTTCCTCTCAGAGAGAACCATAATATTTTTTCTTCCCCCTGTATTTTTCCTTCTGTGAAAATGCCCTTATTAAGGTCATCTAATTAAAATAGCATTGAAATAAAGAGCTCTGTGTGCTGAGCTATGGGAAATACAAAAACACAATTTACTCAAGAATGAAGTCAATGATAATCTCCTGGACAACCCACTCCAAGTCTGGGTCTGAACCTTACCCCTAATCCCTAACACAGGGCTCTATAAAATCCAACATCATAAATCATAAATGCTGAATGGAATAAGAACTGACTCTGTGCAGTGCATTACAGAGTCTGGAGCACTTTACCCCCACAATAACCATGAGGTAGACAAGACAACCTCATCTCCATCTTGCCTAAGTGGAAATGAGGCTCAGACAGGCAAAGGAATTTGACAGCTAATAAGTAAAAGGAAAGACCTCAAACTTAGGTCTTCCTTCTAACTCTCTCTGGGATCCTGAGAAATAATAATTGTCTCTCCTGGTAATAGCATATAAATATATGCTTTAAAGCCCATACATTAATTAAAAAGAAAAACTAAAGATATTTTAGGCCTACCTAGCAAACTTCAAAATCAAGACATGCCTTGAGACCTGAACAACAGGGTAGACAGGGCAAAGCTGAAGGCTCATCCTGACTTTGCTACTGATTTGCTGTAAGACTTTAGATCAGCCAATTAACTTCTCTGTGCCTGGATTATGAAATGGATATAATCTCTTTCCCAACCTACCCCTGCAGAGCTGTCTAGTCTTAAATGAGACTGTAAATGGAAGGGCTTTGAAAACTAAAATGCCAAGTAAAACCTCAGCTGGCATCATCATCATCATCATCATCATCATCATTATTATTATTGTTGATAAGCACAATAAACTGAAGCTAAAAACATCAGGATAATAAATAAACTCGCTATTCATGAATGCTGTAAAATTATGTGATCCAAATTATTCCCACAGACTGGTTTTCTACCTGTACTGGTATTATCAAGCACTACTGTATCTTTTGATATGAATATTTACAACCCATTGGACAGATGGGTACAACTGATGGCTTGAGTCAGTCTTTACTTCACAGTCATATCTCAAACATACAGACGCTCTTGTGAAACGGAACTCGCCACTTAAAAACACACCAGCCGCACTAAACCACCAGAAGAGTTGGGTGACAGAGTTAAAATGACCACACTGGTCTTTCCGTACCAATGGCAATCGCAGTCTCCTGGGAATCTCCCGTCACCATCTTTATGGACACTCCTGAAGCAATGAGCGTGGTAACTGCTTCTTTCACTCCAGTTCTGGGAGGATCAATGATCCCCACCAGGCCCAGAAATGTCAGCTGTCCCAAGTCAGGGCCGGAAGCCAAGGCAAGAACTTTGGAAGAAATGACAAAATTCAAGGAAAAGAAAAATGAGTCTCAAAGAAACTTGTTCAAATATAGTTATTAGAGTGGAGAATATGCTAAGTATAGAGAATGACAATGGATCAAGTAAAATTTCCCCTTAATCACTTAAGTGTTTCCTTCTTGTAAAATGTTTGCCAAATCAAATACAAAAACGTAAACTCCTCGGCAATCTGGCGACCCCGGTCTCCTTGCCGTCCCCTGGACAGATATCCATTCTCTCCGCTGACTCCAGGCAGCAGCAGGCTGCCCAGGCCTGCAGGTCTCTCCCACCTCAGGCCCGGTGAAGACCCCGCCTTCTCTGAGAGGCCCTTCCCCATCCTCTTGAATGCTAGTGCCTCCCCTCGGTGACAACTTCCCGCCCATCCTGTACTAAGTGTGTACACAGCTGTGTGCATGTTGTCTCCCAGTCAGACTTTGAGCTTCTGGATGGCAATGACTATTTTTTTGCCTTTCATTGCCCAGGAAATAAGAGGTGTTTCATAAATGCTGGTATACTTGACTTGATCTACTGAGATTTATAAGCAAAATCATATATATTGAGGTATTTCTATTTAAAAGCCTTATGTACTGGTTTCCTTTTCAAATAAACAACTGAAAAAAATGAAGTTTTCTGTCCATCAAAAAATGATGAAAAGGATTTCAAGAATACTTGTACTTCCAATTTCAATACAACAAATTTTAACTATATTCTTTCTTTCTGTCTTTCTCTATCTGTGTCTTCCTGTTTCCCCTTAAAAAAAAAAAATCAAGTATCAGTAACTGAATTAGGTCTTGGCCCATCAAAGTTTTTGACAAGCATTGACATTATCTCCATTTGTTCCACTTTTCATTCCTCCTCATTACCATTTTTCATGAGAAAGAAGCATTTTCCTTTTTGCTTAGTTGTTGAAAATAATTCAAGATTTTCCATTATTAATTTTAAAAGAAGACAAACCAAACATTTTACATTTTTTACTCACTCTTAAAAAACTGTGTCTTGGGGCAGCAAGGTGGTACAGCGGATAGAGCACAGGCCCTGGACTCAGTAGGACCCAAGTTCAAATCCAGCCTCAGACACATAACACTTACTAGCTGTGTGTGACTCTGGGCAAGTAACTTAACCCCACTGCCTACCCAAAAAAACAAACAAACAAAAAACTGTGACTCAACAGACCTTGATGGGGAAAATTCTCTTTTCCTCCTTATTCCAAAGAACAGGGAGTACTGTGATTTCTCCTGAGAAACCTAATCCAATAAGGGCTCTGGGGGAAAAATTCACCAGGTCTCTAGGGCTGTCCCTCCAAAGATGCTCTATCTTTGCTCTCCAGGATTTGCCAACTGAAAAAAATGACTAAAATTCTAGCAAAAGTTACTCCACTTTCTTCCTCTAACATCAGCCCGATTCACTGCACAGCCCAGGGGGCAAAGCAGCCCATCTATCTGGGTCTCTTCTACTTAGAAGAAAGCCAAGAACAAAGTGGTGCAGCCAGGACAACTGGACTGGCGGCCCCAAGTCCCCAGAGGTAACCATCTCATCCGGCTGAAATCTGAAGAAAAGGAGCCACGTCCTGACCCTTCTACCACTTCAGCACGAATCAAAGTAGGTGTTTCTCTCAGTGTCCTCCTAATTTTACATTCCCTTTACATCCTTTTAGCCTGAATTTTTAGTCAGCTGCTTACCAATAAATACTATTACATACCTGTATCTACCAGTATAGGACACAGACATATCTGCTCGAGACAGAGAAGTGGATGCGGTAGTTTTGGGAATTAGAATTTCTTAGGATTCACTAGCTGAGTAGGCAAATTCTCTAGCCCCAGAGCTCCCACAAGGACTAACTTGCAAAATCTTTACTTACTTAAAATTTTTAAAAGATGTTCATAGTTTATAGTTTTTGTTGAGTATAAGGTAGCTGAAGCCACTGGGAGGCCCATTTTTTTGTCCTCATTTTTGATGTGTTGCCTTCGATTTCCTTTTTTAAGAAACACAACACAACTTCCACACTCAGTAAGGCGCCTCATCCAGTGGCTGCTGCCAAGTGAAAGGAAGACGTTCACCGATGCCAGTCAGTGAACAAGAATCTCTGAAACACGTGGCACGTGGCAAGCCACTGGGATGAGGCCAGGGAGTCAAAGAATGGCAAAATGAGAGTGGGGGATGGGAAAAGATTTGTTTGGTAAGAAAGGGGCCTCTTCCTGTGAGATGGGGCAGAGGAGAGGGCAGGCTAGAGGAAGACGTCAGGGCTGGGTGACATGTGAAGTCTGGGCAAGGTCCTCAGATGTGAGGCGGGTGTGGTGACAGGAGGCAGGGAGAAGACTGAAGAAGGATGGAAGGTGTAGAGGGGTCAGGGAGGCCCTGCTCTTGCACCAGGCCCGGGGCCGGGGCTGCTGGGCTCTTTGACATGCCCTTTAGCCTGAGCCAAACCATCTGGGGCTGTGCCATGAGCAACCTAGAAAATGCCTGAGTTCTCTGAGGACTCCAATGCAGTTGTCCTGAATGGATGACTGGCATTCCTGAAGCAGCCTACCCACCTGGGGCCTGAGCCTGACTGATGACCGGGAGGCTTTTCAAGTCAAGGAATGCTGCCTCTCATTTGATAAGTCAACAAGCAATAACCTCCTCTTCTGGGCTTTTGAGTATGTGACCTCTAAAAACTTTTCAGGTCACCCTTCATCTTCACAGCTGACATCAGGACAGGGGATGAATAAGGGAGGGGATCAGAGGCCAGAGGTTCTGCAGCCTTGCTGGGCCTTCAAAGCTCATCGCCATGATGACGTACTCCATCAGCAGAGGAACCGACTGGAACAAGGCCTTAAACTGGGCCTTACAGCTCTTCAAAAACTAGGAGACACTGAGAGATCTCTTCCGTTGGAGTCTGACTTTGAAAACAGCCATTCTGCAACTTAGGGGAATTTAAAATATCCCTTCGCAGAAGATACCAGGAAGCACCAGTGAGGCAGGGTGTCCCTCCAGCCTCTGAAGCCCATCTAGACGCCAGCAGAAGCAGGGCTGGGGCCGCTCTAGTCCCACAGACCCAGGCTTGGCCATCCTGAGAAGCAGCATTCCTCAGAGTCCGTCTAGTTCTCTTGTGCTGGGTCTACTGGGGGGGGACCCTGCACACCCAGAACCAACAGCTGCAGCCAGCACAGCCCAGCTACCACCTTTCTGGAAAGCTCCTGTCTCTACAATCCCATCACACCAGACTCCATTTAACTTGGGTGAATACAACTACCCAGGCTCTCCAGAAGTCCTTGCTCCCTGGGCTGAGCATTTGGCAGGGCCATGGTTTCTCTCCTAACCTTGACCTCCCCATGTGTTGAATCCCTGTAGAGTATTCACAATTTACCCCCAAAGACAAAAATGTTAAGACTATACTTGTAACCCGCAGCTAGGGCTAAGCCTCTGGGAAGGAGGGGAAATGCCCAGTTCAAATACTGGTAAACTAGGTCCTCCTTATGAGGCAACAGCCTACAGCTTGTCCTCAAAGCATGGTCCCAAAGGCCAGGAGGGGGGAGACGGTGCTTATTTAGAATTATAGGACTATAAAAAGGCTTTCCCATAGCCTTTTTCCACCCAATTATGGTCCCTGAGTCCTGAGAGAGAAAATCCTCCCCAAGTGAGACTGCATCAGAATAAGAAAGCCCTGGCATTTCTAGCTAATTAAGGGGAGGGGGGAGCAGCTAGACAGTGCAGCTCCAGTCTTGGAATCAGGAGGACCTAAGTACAAATCCAGCCTCAGACACTGGACACTTACTGTGCCCTGGGCAAGTCACTTAACCCCAATTGCCTCACCAAAAAGTAGAAAAGAAACAAGTGGGAAGGCACTGGTGAAGACAGAAATAACAGTAAAACTTATGGCTAGAAAACATGGCCTTAAATTTGTGCCTCTTGCTGACAGCATATAGCAAGAAAAGGCTCAGCCTCTATACCCTCCCCCTCAACCCACTGCGGTAGATGGACAGTCTTCTGATGAAGAATAAAAAAATGGATAAGGTAAGACATATTTTGATTATATACAGTCTTCATCTTCACAAAAATTTTCTGGCCCAAAAGAAAATTTTTGGAGGAAGAGAAGGACATAGTTAACAGTCTGCTGGGCATAAAGGAGATATGAGAATGAAGGGCTGCAATATTTCTGTTAAAACACGATATACACTGCACGAAGTGGAAGAACAGAAGCTAGCAAGGAGTCCTCCCTGGGGCCCCCCCAAAGTGGAGGTACCTCTGAGTCCTGCAGAGCCCATGGTGGACTTCTCCTGCTGGTAGACATCCTTCTGCTGCTGAGTGAGTGCCAAGGTCTGTCCTTTGCTGTTGTACGTGGTACAGTATCTAATCACTTGTTCATAAGCACCCTTCATAAAACAAATTTCTGGGTTGTCCTGAGGAGAAGAACAGACATGACAAGGCAGTGAAATTTCTACCAGACTGCCATGAAGCAGTGCCACGTTAGCACCATCGTGGCCGCTAGCACATTTCTGCTGTAAATCCCTGCATCAACCTCGAAATGTAAACAGCCTTGTCCAAAACACAACTGTCAGATCTTCCTTACAGCCACATAAAAAAAAAAATTATCCCTACATAAAATTAAAGCCACAAATTTATTTACATTTTAGGGGTGCAGGAATTTTGAACATCTAGCACTTATTTTCATGAATCTTCACTAAATATCAGGGGTTCTTAACCCAAGTTCATGAACTTTGAAAAAAAACTCTGATAACTGCATTTCTATATAATTCATTTAATTTTTAATCTATACATTTATTTTATACCTTTAAAACAATTATTCTAACAAAGGGTCCATAGGCTTCACTCAACTGCCAAAGGGGCCATGACACAAACATCATTAAGAATTCTTGCTCCAACACAGACAATTTTGGCACAATAGAAGAGGCTTTTTTTTCCCCTTAAGATGTAGAGGGTCAAAGCTGCAATTTTATTAATACAGACAACCCTTAATAAGGAATCTCACTACCAATACAGATCTTCAACTGTTCTGCAACTTAAAGTACAAGAAAATGCCTTGGTATTGAGAGGTTAAGTGACTGGCTCAGGGTCACACAGCCAGCACGTATCAGTGGTGACACTTGTACCGGGTCTTCCCTAACCACTTTTCCATCTGCCCAGTCCATCCAGAAGAGTCACAAGGGCTGTTAACACATTTCTATTGTCGTTACACGTATGACATGTTGGACTCTCCTGAGTTACGTGGCTTCTTAGCTCCAAGATAAAAAATAATCAACAAGTCCTCTCTACTTCTCTCTTTCCTTAAGAACCATTATGAATGTCCCCAGACTCTTCATCATGCCCTCCTTCTCCAGGAAACTCAGCCCTGGGAGATCCCCCTTTGCTGCAGGATTGATTCTGCCTGGACCTCACATCCCACTCAATGACCTGACTGAGCCCTTGGACTGGAGGGCAGGGCCATGGGCTACAGGCCTCTGCTGAAAAGAGGGGCTATAAGGAGAAACACTCTCCACCCCAGAGAGAGAAGAATGGACGGAGCCAGGTTACGGAGGGGTGGTTGGGAGCCAGTGCAAAGAAGCGGATATTAACAAATGGGTCCAACGTGAGTAGCTGAGACACTGCATCTCTGAGTACAAACTAAAGTGAAATTTCCTCACTTCCTTTGTTTTTCTTGCCTTTGGTTTTTCTGGGTATTTTTTTTTTTGGTTTTGTTTTGTAACATGGCTAATACGGAAATGTTTTGCATGACTTCACGTGTATAACTGATACACTGCTTGCCTTCTGAATGGGCAGGGGAGGAGCTGGTGGGGAGAAAGAATTTGGAACCCAAAAACTTTTTTTAAGTGAATGTCAAAAAAAATAGTGAATTGCGGGAAAAAGGAAAGAGGGGTCTGATCGGTATAATCTTCTCCCCATTTCCCACCAGCTCCCCTGCTTCTGGACTTCTTTGGGACAGTCATCATTCCCTCTCCACCCCCACCTTCTCCACCTGCCCCAATCCCACTTTTCGGCTTCCTTTTGCGTGTCGCCATCCCGCGTTAGACCCTAAGCTCCTTGAGAGCAGGCACTGTCTTTGTTTTCATTTGTATACCTAGGCTTAGCACAGTGCCTGGCACACAGAAGGGGCCTAATAAATGTTTAACGACTGACTGAAAACAATGAGGCCTTTTCCCAGAAGCTGGGTCTTTGTGTGGACTGAGCTACCAGGTTCGTTGGCTTCTATTCTGTGTCCCTAATCTGTTCCACTGCTGGGTGTCTTTTTGACCAGTTGCCAAAATGCTTTGATGAATGATTACTTAGCTTTCTACTATAGCTTGAGATCCAGGACTGCCAGGTCCCCTTGCGTCTCACTTTTTTTCACTATTTTCCCTGAAGCTTTTTTTTCACCTGTTTCCCTCCATAAGAATTGCATTATTATTTTTGCTAGGTCTACTAGGTAATCCTTGGGTGGCCTGATTGGTATGATACTGAATAAGTAAATTCACTTAAGTAGTACTGTCATTCTTCTTCTACTGTCTTGTCCTGTTCTCTGCTTATTTGGGCCTGTCTGTATTTCTGTTACAGGATGGGGTAGGTAGACTCCCCAGGATTCTACATAGGAGTTAGTTATCTTCAATGACTTTTCTCTTTCTAGCTTTTCCTGTTGGATTTTACTGATATTACATGGAAATGCTCTGCTCATGACAGACACATAATAAGTCAATTTGCTGAATGGAAGAAAAAAAAGCCCCAATGGTCTCTCTCTACAGTTTTAGCGAAGTTGCACCCAAGAACCCTCGGAATCAGAACAGTCACAGAGAAGCCGGGTGTCCCCTCGGTACTGGAGCAGCTGGGTGGCACTCTTACAAAGCATGGACAACAAGAACTCTCAGGAAACGCTCCCCGAGACTGCTCGAGACACAGGCCAAGGGAAGGCAGCTCAAGTCGGCCCAAGTCCAGGGACCTTGAGGAAAGGAAGCCTCCAAGGCAGAGCCGGCAGCATGGGCGTAAGGGAAACAGCTCAGCTTTTCTCCCTCTGTGTTTATTTTCTAGGAATGTATAACTCCTGCAAAGGTTGAACATGAAACCCATTTCCTCTGCTCATAAACAGAGGGATTTCATGAAGATGTTTTCACTCTGTGTTCCCAGTTGTGGCTGCCCACTTAAAAAAAACAGAATTTATTTATATTTGTAAGTGAGAGCACAGGACGAGAGACGAGTTCATCCGACTTTGATTACACAGGCTTTAGAGTATAAGGCTCTGCTGACCTTCCATCTAGTGTCTGACAGTACAAACAGGATGATGGTATCTAAGTGACCAGAGGGGAAAGGACGACGTGTGACAATGCCATGAAGAGACATTCAAAGCAAGGCTACCTGTTGTGTTCTGTGCACACACTTCACGGCCATCCATTTTTGCTCAGAACTAAAGGGATATTCTGCTTTTCTTATATAGTCCTGCTGCAGTCCATCAAGACCCATCTGTGTAAAACACAAAAGGAAAAATATTCTTTTCACCAACTTAAATTTCTGACAACATAAGAAAGGACAACTATTATTTTCTAACTATGCCTTGGGGGTAAGAACATAATGCTAAAGAAGCCAAGGTCAAAGGTTCAAGCCTCATCACACACAGATTATTACTATTCCTACTAATAATCATGTTTATATAGCACCTACTATGTGCCAGGCACTATGCTAAGCATTTTACAAATGTTACCTTATCTCGTGCTCACAACAACCCTGACAGACAGGTATGTGTTATTATGATTCCCATTTTACAGATGAGAAAATGCAGGCAGATAGCGGTTAAGTGACTTCTCCAGGGCCCCACAGGGAGTGCATGAAGCCAGATCTGAACTCTGGTCTTCCTGACTCCAGGCCCCAGGCTCTATCCACTAGCTGCCTTTGAGAAGGCCAGTATATTTCCAGTCCCCCTCCAGTCCAATTCATGCTACCGACCCCTCCCACTTTTCTGAGGACCACACCTGCAATGCCATGGGTCAGCAACCAAGGGGAGAGGGTTTTGGTAACCTTACCAAAAGTTTAAAGGACTTTCCTAGGATACTGCAAGCCCTATGAGTCAGGCAGAACTAGAACCCAGGTCCTCTTGACTCCAAAGCCAGTGTGCCAACCACTGATGGCAGCCCAGGAGAAGGATGTCGGAACATGCCTGCCCCACCGTCCGAGCTGCTAGGACAGGCGCAGGCAGAGGCAGAGGCACTTAGGGGTCTACGCACACCAAGGCCGGCTCTAACACAGAGAGCCCCTACGGGCACAAGCCTCCAGCTGCCTGAGGAGGCTCGAATGCCCCAGGACAGAAAATAGGGCAGCGAGCGCTTCCAAACCTATGGGCATGGGGGTCAGGCTGTGAGTGCAACTGACCCCGCCTGGGTGAGATGATAGGGAGACACAGTCTCAAGAAGATAACATTGTGAAAACCAAAATAAAACAGAGATTCTTAAGCTGGGTCTATGAGATTCAAAAAACATTTTTTTTTTCTGATAACTACACTTCATTATAATTGCTTTCCATTGTAGTCTTCTATATTTTATTTTATGAATTTAAAAAAATTTTGAATAAGATTCATCAGTTTCACCAACCTACAAAAAGGGTCACATCAGATAAAGTAAAAAACTCCTAATCCAAAAGTACCCCTCTTCCAGCACATGACTTCCTCGGGGTTTAACTATCTACAATAGAGTCCTGTTGCTTAGCAAATTCAAGATGTGTCTCTTCTCCTTGGCTTGTAAGGTGCTTCAGAACCTGGGCCAACCCATACAGACCCCAGGTCTGTCTTTCCCCACCACCCACCCACCCCAGAGCTGACTTTGCTCATCTGTTATAAGGGTTTTTGGTGGTGGGGAAAAAGAAGTGAGGGAGGAGTTGGTTCACAAAAGCAATGCCAAAAAAGGGGGACGTTTTTTCAACTGTATAAAAGAGAAAGAAGTTCCAAATGAAGCAAAAATGGGATAATTTCAAAAGTCATGTGCAGAATTTATTAAATACATTTTAATAAAAACAACTAATATGATGTGGAGATTTATAGTTTCATATAGAATCCTCTTGTGTTCTGATGTGTATATGAAAACTCTTTTTTTTTGATATTTAAGTTTCAAAATAAAAAAAACTACTTTTAAAAAAAATTAAGAAGGTATATAGGATTTTTCCTCTATGTCACTCATAAGCCAAGACAAAATCAGTCCTACTATCCTATCTCCAAGGGCAAGGTCTTAGGTGGTAAGGAATTGAAATCGAGTAACTTGTCAATACATACCTTCATTGCAAGAGCAATTAAGGCTCCTTCTGTTGGCTTTCCCATTAAAGTGCTATTCCTAATTACAGCATCGTTGCACACACAGCCCACCTAAGAGAAATACACGTGTAACTACAAAGCCGTTAGAACACACTGAGTCGTCTTGAAAAGCTACTCTCTTTAGTATCTAAGTACTTACCTCAACAATTCTGCTGATGGATGGGTGATAGAATCCATGAACAACATCTCCATCAAGTATGACTTCACCTAACTGATTGTAGCCTACCCCAGTAACCTAAGAAATCATACAAACTTGCATCAAAATTACTGACCAGTAGAAAGAGGAGAGAGCAAACAGTAACAGGTCATGTTCAAATTAATTTAAGCTACAACACTGCAAAAAGCAAATTCCTAGAAAAGTATTTGAATTTGTTCTTCAAAAGAAAAACTTAAAAGACTCAGGATAGATTCCACTTGAGTTTAATGTTTTCGTTGTCTAATAAAATTTGCTTAAAATGTGAAACAACTTCTATTAGCGATTAACGAGACCACATCTACAGAAAGGTACCACCATTTAAAATCTTTTTACAGCTCTTGTGTATTGACCTCACCTCAGCATTTATGGAATATTTTATCTAGTAATTAGTAATAACAATAACTACTATACAATACTTATATCATTCCAAACTTACAAATCAGTACTTAGTCAAATGAACTGAAACAGAGTGAATGTGGCACACACTTTCTCTAACACTTCCCTCCTCCTGAGTGTGACTAATTAAGTTGAATACATAACAGGAAATTGACCTAGAGTTTTTCTTAACATTAAGCAATAACATGGACCAGAATCTCATAAGACAGTGCAGAGAGGGGCTGGCTTGTAAGCTGCTGGAGAGAATGTCAACACCCCAAATCCACTGCAAGAGTTCAGATCGTGTTCAATGGAAAAATGAGGGGCAAGTGAGAAAATAGTCCAAGAGAAACCAGAATCCTGACGTTCCCCTGGATCAGGATGTGCACCTCGACGCATCCCACCAAAGTCAGAGAAGTCACACAACTAACTCCAAAATAAAATCCTGTTCAAGTCACAAGTCTGTCTCCAGTGCCATTTTACTGTCTACACACTATGCACAAAACAATCAACTTGAGTTGTGCTTTTAACAAAGAAAGGTAAGGTCTGGCAAACTGCTCAATGCCCATCTTCTTAATTTATGCACATGGCTCTGATTACATGTTTATGTCACAGCCTGCATTCATTATTAATGAGACTCCCTCTACAAAAAGGCACTAAAAAAGTTGTGACGTATTAGCCTCACCTCAGCATTTACAGGACTTAACTAATAATAATGATTAGCTGGTAGTTGTGCCAAGGTAAAGGGGGTTGGAAACACTGCTTCACTCTGTCAGACGCAGAATCTGCTAAAAATTCCAAAGTGAACCATGGCACTCATACAGTACTTTGCACATGCAGCTATTCAAGTTTAAGATTGCCCTAGGCCTCTGGGGACACTCCGTATAATGTGTTCAGTAAATACTTCCTAACCGATCTACAAAAACAATTTAGAATGGCAACAAGGAAGAAACCAGCTTTGCTGATGACAAACTTAAAGCTACTCTAAAGAAACCTGAATTTGTAAGCAAGTTAAAACGATGTGTGAAGCTTAAAAAGAAATAAAATAATAAAGTATGCCTTCAATATAGACGAAGAAGAGAAACCCCACGAGCTACCTCCGCGTGCTGCCCATCCGAAGTAAAGATGTGAGTCACGGTCATTTCGTTCTTGGTCAGCGTCCCCGTTTTATCGGAACAAATCACATTACAGCAACCTAGAAGACAGCGCAGGACCGTCAGAAAAGGGAACAGTGGGGCATACACAAAGGTGTTTAATGGACACAAATAAATGAGCTTGGAAGATAAGGGAGAAAACGACTTGACCACTGGAGATGGGATCTTGGTCACTTATTCACACCTGTGAAAATGACAAAGTGTTGGCTGCAAAGCTGCATTCTCATCACATTTGTTTCTCAGCACAGGTTACCCAACTTTCCATTCAGGGTTTACAAAACAATCAAAATGCAGACTGTTTTTCCATATTAATTCCATTTTTCTAAGTGCTTCTCCACTCCCTATTCATTTCTAGTTTCCCATAATGATCCTATTTAATGAATCCGGGGTGGGACAGGCAGGATGGGCATTGGAGGTAGGTTTCTGGAATGTAAACACGCGAAACTTCTTAGAACTGAGAAATCACAAGGTATCTGATAGCTCAGATCATGGCATTAAACTGCCAGACAGGCAAATTAAATTCAAAGTGCTTCTTGTATATACCCAATTCAGAATAAAGCACCTTTCAGAAAGAGGGCTCCCAAAGAGACAGTGAATTTGCCATCATCAAGCAAAAAGTAGCCACAGTACAGAAAATGTCTCCAGGCAATCTAAGCTGCCCGGCTCTCAAGCCACCTTTCTCTGTGCCAGCAAGTCTTGCCAACATCACCTTTTTGGCAGTATCAAAATTGAAAACTTTCACTGACTTGATGGCTAGCATTTCTGTTTCATTCATGATGTGTATTTTAAAAAGATTTCGGCATTATATTGGAGGCTGTTCAGATGTCAGGCTCTGCCAGTGTTCTCAGGACTGACGTCACAGGCGGCTTTGCTATGACGGCCTACCCTCCAAGGCCATGTCCCAGCGATGGCACAACAAGCTATAGAACCCAACATTCTAAGTTCAGTGCTGACCTTGCTCACCGATTCTCATCTGTTCAAGGCGCTCAGTTAGCGAGACTCACCTAGAGTTTCAACGATCGGCAGCTTTTTGACAATGGCCCTTTTCTTCACCATCCTCATGACACCAAGAGCCAGAGTCACAGTTACCACAATGGGAAGGCCTTCAGGAATGGCAGCTACAGCCAGACTGCAACACAAAGGTACATGTCAAATGAAAAGCACACACACTGGCTTTCTGAACAAATTACTTAATTGGTAGTAATAAAATACCAAAGAATTAGTACTGACGACCGAAGTCTCAAAAGAAAATACATGAGAAGACCTTCCCTCACACTGCTTTGCAGAAAGTAGGGGGAGGTCCACAAGTATTGTGCATTGCACATTTTCTCAAATTTCTTCGATGTATGCCAGTTACGCCAATTTTCCCCCTCTTATTTTATCTTAAAAAAAAAAAAAAAAACAACTATTCGTTACATGTGCTGGCTCACTGGGATAGGGAGGGAGGGAAACTACAGTGATGTAAAAAAACAAAAGACATCAATAAAAACTTATTTTTGGAAAAAGAGTGCTGCTGGTCTGGCTTGCATATATACACTAAATCACTAATGTATAATAAACCACAAAATATGTTGTTTTATTAAACCTGTGCAGAATTTAACAGTAGATGAATGAGCCTAAAGTTCTTAGTCTCACTGCAATCTATGCAACTGCTGGAATTTTAAGGGTCTTTCAAATGACCAGGAAAAGCAGGGGTGAAATGTTAAGATCAACAAAATACACAGCGATCTAGAGGAAAAACTTAATCCTGGTGTAGAATTTAAAACATGTACACAATATTTACTAATTAGATCCTCTTTTGGACCATAAGGACTCGGGGAGGAACAGAGCTGTCCCGTCTATTCTGTAACGCACCAAGTACTACAATGGAGCCCAAAGGACATTGTTCCTTCCTCTTAGAAAATTGCTCAAGATGTCACAACCATCAGACAAAACCCGAAAGACTAAACGCCAGCTTCTCTCTCACCTCACGCCAATAGTAAACATATCCAGGATATGTTTTCCTTGTAACCAGCCAACCAGCATGATAATACCTGTAACAGAATCAAACAGGTCCTGGCCTCGTTATTCAAACTCTAGGGAAGAGCATCACGACAATTAAGGCTGTACTGAAATCTCATGGCAGACAGAGATCACAAGATCACAGATCATAGACGTAAAGCTGGAATGGACCTTAGGAGTCATGCAGTCCCACCCTCTCCTTTTATAAATGAGGAAACTGAGGCCCAGAGAAGTGACTTATTCCAGGTCACAGAAATAGACAACAGGTGAGGTAGAATTAGAACCTAGGATCTTCCACTCTAAATCTAACATGCTGCACTACACTGGTTGATAAGCTGGGGAATGTTAGATTACAAATTGGCTAAGTTCAAATTTAACACTGGAGAAATTACATCATGGTGTCTTAAACTTAAGAACGTAGAAAAAACAGAGTCAAGTATGTGGAATTTATAATAATATAACTTTCCAGGAATGGATCTACTCTATATTTCAAGAGATACCTACATCATTTTATTATCTCAATACTAGAAAACACAATGAATTAAGATTCTGACCCAGTTATGCAAAGAGAACTGATTTCAGATCCAGAGGGGTGAAGCCTTCTAATCAAAGCCATCTGGAGCTACCACAGGGCCCGACACATAGGAGGCACTTAATAGATGCTTATATCCTTCCTACAGTCACACTTCCTGAGACCACACTTTTAAAATGTACTTTGATGGCACTCCAAAATAAAAAAACTCAATCAGAAACCAATTACTTCCCTCAAGCTAGCCTTTAAAAAATTCCAGACATTTACTCGGGGCTGGAGAGCAGAACTTTCCAGCTTGGGCCAGGCTGGGATAGACTCGACCCAATCCTCACTACCTACAGTCACCCGTACAATGACAGACAATTGGTCTTCACAATGGTGATGCCAGGGATTCTGGCTCTGAAAGCTCCTGAATCAAACAAACGGCAGGGCGCACCGGGAGGAAAGTTCAGGAAAACAGCTTGGAAACATTTTCAGTTTAGTGCAGTCGTTTGGACCACTGTTTATCCATAGTGGTCACACCGCCTACCTGTCCAGAGAGGTTTTATTACACAGTTCTGTAAGCTCCTAGTTAGTAAGAGGAAGCAGAGAATAAATTAAAAGTCAATTAACTTTCTGTTCCCCATCACTTTATGATAAAAGTAGACAAGTTAAAGAACAGGAACAAGGTCAAAGTAATTTCTCAATCCAAACAAATTTCAATTCAAACACTGAATTATTAGATATGTCAAGACAGCAAACTGCATTTTCAGCTCCCTTAGCAGGCTCGGCCAAGCTGGAAAGACTCCACGCACCAGTCGGATGACAGACGCCTTCTGCCGCATGTGGGTCAGCTTGGCCAAACTCAGAGAGGCTGAACGTCACACAGACGGCTGCTCAGCAGGCTGTCACTTTCCTTTGCTCATAGTAGCTTCTCAGGATTGCCTACTAAGGCACATAAGAGATATAATCTGGGCTGTGAAAGAAGGGGCCCCACAGGCGAAATCTTAATGTTCACCTCAAGGTCTGTTCTTCGGCAGTCAATTATAAAGCACGTACATTGAAATCTCTACACCTCTGGCCCAAGATTCCTTCAAGGACTTAAATGGATAATTGAACCATAGCAGAGAAGTAGTGCGTGATGGTTACATGCCTCTCTAGAGGTACGAATACATTCACAAATCAGCAGATTTTCATTTAATTCCTTATTGAACCTTTGTGGCCTCTCCCCAATTACTTTATAATTATTTCTATTTATTGTAGTATAATGTCCCAGCTTTAAAGCTCTACAGAGCCTCAGAGATCATCTAGTCTATTTGATTAGGTAAACTGAGGCCCAGAGAAGCCAAGTAACTGCCTCGGGTTGCAAAGGAGATGGGGGGCAGTGCCAGGATCTAAACCCCAATCCTCCGCCTCCAAATGCAGTCAGTTAGACAGTCAGTCAGTCAGCTTGGCAGAGGCCAGGCATGGGGCTCCTTCCATTCTGTTTACACATACAAATGTACTCCTGGTCTCCCATTTTAGAATGTAAGCTCTTTGAGGGTAGGGATCATTTTATTCCGTATATTTGCATTCTTGGGACCAGATACAGTACGTGGCACATAGTAAATGTGTGCTTGCTGACTGACTAATTTACTGGACGTTCTCACTGACTCCAGGGGATGTGAAAGGCACAGACAGGCATTTTTAAACAATAGAGCCGATTCCAACAATCTTCTGATTTTGTAGTCTAAATCAGGTGTCCTTTCACTAGGTGGCTAGTTGGCACAGTGCAGGATGTTAATTCAGGAAGACCTCAATTCATATTCAACCTCAGAGAGTTACTGGCTATGTGACCCTGGGCAAGTCACTTGACACTTATTTGCCTCAGTTTCCTCAGCTGTAAAATGGGGATAATAATAGCATCTACCTCCCAGGTGCAGTGAGGATCAAATGAGATAATATTTGTAAACTGCTGTGTAAACCTTTAAGCACCATGTAAACAATAGCTATTCTTTTTAGAAATGCCATTAAAGAAATGGACATTTGATCTAAGATACCAACGCTATCAGACATGTAAACTTATTTGAAAGACCATGTACAGTGGGACCCGGTCCAGCAGGGGACTCTGATGATAAAGTTCTAACTTCTTGGGGTGTAATGCAAAGAACAGGATGGGGGTCTGTGAGGAACTGTTCCTCCTCGTTGGGGCCATTCTGGGATTATGGAGCCACGATCAAACCCATTCTGTCACTGCATGGGAGGGAATCAGGAGCAGAGGGCAAGAAGAGGTGAATGTGGAGCTATCTGAGACGCAGAGGTGGGACTCCTCTGTGGGTCTGACCATTCAACCACACTACCTACAAGACCTCGGGCATGTTACTGCACTGTGCCTGCAGAATCTCAGCTTTGAGAGAGACCCCCAAAGGCCCGAGTCCAAGCCAGGCTTGACAAGAATCTCTGCTCCCACAGCCAACCAAACACTCAACCAGCTTTCTCTCAAGTCCGCCCATTCCACTTTGTCGTGTTGTACAGCCCACGCCTGCCCCTTAGCAACTTCTCCCCACCACTTCTAATCCTACCGTCCAGGAGCAAACAGAGTGTCTCATAGACCCGGGAGCCCTCCAAGTCTACGTGCTCCATGCTCACCTGAGGAATTAAGGAACTTCCCTCTCCTGGCTGCCCCCCACAAGTCTGGAGCACTCCAAAGTCCTTCTTCAAGTAGGTCTAGAAAAGCGCCTTCCTCTAGAAGGGGTCGGACTCAAGTCAGACGGCAGCAGAACTAGCACCTCCTAAACCCAGAACACACAGCCCGCAACTGTGTTGGCTTTCCACGGCTGTCTCACATGGAGCCTGCCTCTACAAAAACACCCACCTGATTTTCAGACTAACTGCTGCCCAGTCACACCTCCCCCAACTTGTACATGGGAAGCTGAACCCAAGTTCAAGACACCACATTTACTCCTATTAAATTTCACCTCATGTGATTTGGCCCAAAGTTTTGATCAGTTGTGATTTTCCTTTGGACTCTGCCATTCGGTGTATTAACTATTCCTCCTCATTGGGGCCATTCTGGGATTGTGGAGCCATGATCAAACCCATTCTGTCACTGCATGGGAGGGAACTGGGAGCAGAGGGTGAGAAGAGGTAAATGTGGAGCTATCTGAGACGCAGGGGTGGGACTCCTCTGTGGGACTGACCATTCAACCAGCTACAAATCGTCTTAATTCAGCTGTCATCCAGCCCTGATCTCCACATCTTTTCCACAAGAACAGCATGAAGACTCAGATACTTTCTGAAAATCTAGGTAAGCCATAACAACAGCATTCGTCTGATGTAATTACTTTAGTAACCCCGTCAAAAAAAGGAAATATCATTAACTTGACATGGCCTTTTCTTGATGGAGTGATGCTGGTTCTTTGTGCTCAGACTGTCATTAACTGTTCTTTAACAAGACAGTCTAGAACTCTGCCAGGAACTGAAGTCGAGGTAGTTGGCCTACAGTTCTCAGGTTCCAGACCTTTCCTTCTCCGAGTAATGGGACAAGATTTGCCCACATTCAGGCCCATGGTACTCCTCCCATTTTCCAAGAATACTAAAGGCTGTTGGATAGAGGCTAAGAATGTTCCACAGACTCTGACGACTTGAATTTATCATGGAAACCGGATAAGTGCTCTTACTCACTTTCCTTATCTGGGACATTAGCTCTCCATCTACCATCTTTGTTTTGTCCCCTCATGTCCAAAGCTCATTATCCTTTGCAGAGTACAAGTGGAGAAGCTCTTTCTCCAAACCGTCTATTTCTCCCATCCTTTCTACACTGAGCACCGATCAAACTCCCCTTGGATCCTCCTCTCGTCCCTCAATGGAGCCTGGACATCCATCCTTTGTGCTTAGCCTTCTTCACTAGTCTCAGTTCATCCTGAATTCTATCACTCGTGACTCAATTCTAACAGGACTGTACATGCCCTGGCTTCCATATTCTCTACATCTTTTTTTTTGGCGGGGGGGGGGTGAAGGAGGTTTTATATTTAAGTTTTATTGATGCCTTGTTTTTACTTCATAGTCACTTCTCTGGGGCCCCGGTCCCCACACCATACCCAAACCTTGTAGCAAAGAAAAAGTGAAGTGGAGAAAAAACAACCTGACAGAGTGACCTTATTTGAGAGGGTATGCTACATGCCTCGGCCATGGTCCCCCACCTTATGAGACCCAGACTGGGGATCAGACTGTGGCTTCAGTGCAGAGTGGCTCTATTTACATGATGGCACTTATGGTGGATATGTTCTTCTGATTCAGTTTATTAACTCATTTGACAATATTCGTAAAGGTCTTCTATGTTTCTTTGAATTCTTCATATTCACTTTTTCTGGCATAATTGAATTCCCTTACCTTCATATGCCATGATATGGTCGGCTATTTCCCCACAAATGGGTATTTACTCTGTTTCCAGAGCCTATCAAAAAGTCTGGCATGTTTGGAGCCTTTCTGTGTATATCTTTCAAACATTCAAGTCGGTGGGCTCCCCGCACAGCCACACTGGTCTCTCTTGAGGACTACCTCTGTTTTTAATAAGAAATAGTTTTCTTGACAGGTTTGGAATTTGTCTTGAGAGACCCCTATCTGCCTAGGCTGATTTCCCCTCTAACATTTTAGGGCACAG
Organism: Vombatus ursinus; assembly: GCF_900497805.2. Taxonomy (NCBI): domain Eukaryota; kingdom Metazoa; phylum Chordata; class Mammalia; order Diprotodontia; family Vombatidae; genus Vombatus; species Vombatus ursinus. Next base: position 28,561,451 of record NW_020954577.1, read on the forward strand.
GATTCTAATAATACATCCTCTGAACTCTTTAAAACCAGCTCTCCTCAAAGTCTAGGGTCCAGGTCAGACTACGTGTGGCTTTCCTTTCCTTCTCTATCACAAATTCTAAAATGTCCCATTTGCCCTTCAGGGTTCCCACCCTTTCCACTCCACCCACCACGTGAGAAGTGGGTCCCTTTGTTGGGTCTTCTGTCTTTGAAAGCAGAATTTATCATTAAAGAGAATCACAAAATTATTCCAAATCTATAAAATGAGGGAGTTGGACTGGATCATCTCTAAAGGCCCCTTCCAGCTCTAAATTCTATGATCCATCAACTATGTCTTTCCAATATTAAACACTAAAGAGCAATTTCAGATACATACTCATTCTACTCTTACCTATTATGCCAAAGGAATAAAAAGAAAGTTGTTTTCCTAAAAGATCCATGCTCTTCTGCAGTGGTGTCTTCGGAGCCTTTGTGAATGAGAAGAACAGAGGAAACCATCATGATTAGATTTCTCCAATAGCATCTCAGTATAAGTAAACTAAAATATCTTCATTTTTAAGATTCACTGAAGATTACAGATTTAAGATAAAATGATGCAAAAGCACTAGAACAAATCAAAGTTACTATAAAAGTTAAAAACAACACACGTATGTTTCACATGTGGGAAACGCCTAGAACACTGCAGGTGCTCAACAAGGACTTCCTGAATGGAGGAATACTCAAAATACTCAGGTTACGCTTCTCAACAAGCTTCCCACTGAGTTCACTAAAAATTCTATCTGTGACATACCCATTTCTACCAAATTAAAAACTTCATACTGGATTGTTGCCACGAAGGTGCAAACAGTTAAAAGCACCAACCATGACTGTCTAATAAGGCAGCTAAAGAAACAACATGTTGTAGGGTTCTGTAATATCAGGTAAGTCTAGAAACAAAGAACCTATGATACAACTGGTCAGCCACAGGAGAGACTGAAGCATCTGATAAAAGATTTTAGTTTGGTTTGTTTTAAAGTTGCAGTTAAATGAATATGCTTTCTAGGATAACAGGCAGAGAAGGACCACACAAATTTCCCCAGGCCTATGAAAAGTTTAGGATGAATATAGTGCAGCATATTAAGTAGTGAGTTCTATAGAAGAAGACAGGATTACAAAATACAAGATATCCCTAAGAACAAGGGAATCATGACAAAACCAAGAACTTTAGTAAGTGAGAACAAAGACATATATTCAAGGGTAAAGTAAGCTTAACAGAAGTACACTAACACTATCTTATCCTAGCTAGACCTAGGTAAGAGTCAGCTAACTTTCTCATTTTGTAAACTGGAACATTTATGTGAAGAATATACTTTTAAGGGAATGTGTATTGTGTGGATTAAATATAACTTGCAATTATAATTTCAAAGACTTGAAAATGAGATGTCAAGTGAATGATAAACACTCAAAACCAGAAAGACACTTTGGAAAACTAATCACATGTAACTGAGTTTTGTTTACCATATAAACATATTTCTTTGAATAGCAAGAATATTTTTTAAAAATCCTGTAGTAATCACTTAATTAATAAAGTACCAATCCGTTCTTTAACAGATCGTTCCCCATAGGAACAGTGACAACAAGGTGAGGGGAAAGAATACCTAAGAAAAGCCAAGCACAGCCAAGTTCTGGAAGCTAGCCAGAGAGATTGGGATGTTCGACAGCCCCTGCTTTTCTGGAACTTGACCTTTTCAGAAGGACACAGCTCAGAACAACAGTGGTGCCAACGTGTGGTCCTAGCAAACTTGGCATCTTCAGGCAAAAGATACTGAGGCCAAGGCTGTTAGGCCTTTTCTAAGCACAATATCCCAAAGGTCAGTGTTGGAGCCTAATTGTGTTTCACTTGTTACAATAACATCTACTCCTCATGAGGCATCTACGGTTCAGACCCTGGCCTTCTCTGGTGTAGAAATAACACAAGGCCTACGACATTCTGAGCGTTCGTACCAGGCCACAGGTGACACGTGTACACCACGGCTCCACCTGTGCCATCGGATCTGCTTTCGATTCACTATGAGCAGACTGGTGAGCCTCGTGCCTCACCTCCTAGAAGCCTGCACTGCTCCCCACCACAGCCCAAGTGCTACCTCTCTCCCTCAGCTGAGGTCTGACTGCTCCCCCCCCCCGCCCATTTAACAGCAAACTTCCCCCGCTTCAGTTTCCCCTTTCTTTATTTTGTATCCACATGAGCTCATACTTTCCCCTGAACACGAGCTGTGCAGCACCTCGCTTGCAGATGGCACTAAATAAGCACTCACGGAGCAATAGAAAAGTACTCACTTCTTCTGCTTGCATCATTTTAAAAACCTCGCCAAATTCAGAGTTTTCTCCTGTTCCAATGACAATTCCCTAGGAGAGAAAAAAATGTTTAAAATGTAGACATTCAACTTTTTCTTTCAAACAACTTGTAAGACAAGGAATTTCAAATTATGTTGAAAAAATTAAAACAGTAATTCTGCAACAGCGGTCAGTACCAAGCACAATGATGACCAGTAAGGCTCCAGAGATCTTGCAGCACTGCTATGTTGGGGGGCTTATAACGGTACCTCTCACAGCGTGTCTCTAACAATGAACGGGACAGCCATAAACAGGCCATGTTCTCCAGGGGGAGGAGGTGTAGTAGCAGGGGTAACATTAGGAAAACTGCCAAATGTCCAATCGGGACTCAATTGCTACATTACCCTGGAATAAGTCACGCCTAACCTTTCAAAACAGGAATGAAGAAAAAGGATGCTTTTTGTTTTTTAAAGCCTTCAATCTTTGAAATTGAATGGAAGTGGAATTTGCTTAAAGTAAGAAATTTTTATTTTTTAAAAAATTACCTTTGCCTTGCCACACCTGACCAGAGTTCCCATGAAAGCAATGTTACTTCTGGAGGTGAGGTCTCCATTGGCAGCCGCAGGCTGAGGCGTTGTCAATTTAGAGCAGGGGGTTGTCTCTCCAGTCAGACTGGATTCGTCAATTGAAAGATCCACAGCCTTGAAGAATGAAAACGTACGGAGTTAAAAGCTTCCTGCTCTCAAAACCGAGACACATCAATGTCTCTGGACCTCTCCCTTCTGGATCACTTTTATGTGAGGAGATGTGTGGATGTGGCACCACATGAGCTAGGAATAACACAAGGGGGAAAAGTCCATTCAGTCATAATCATAACAAACTTCACTGGGGAAAAGATAGGTCTTTTTTTCCTAATTCTCCAAAGTAGCCTTTTAGTACTTTGATTAATGTAGGATTTTATATATGTAAATAAATTAGAAACTTATTAAGATTTCTCTATATATGTGACTAAACTATATGCAAGAGCTCTTCATTTGTTCTGTTTTTCCTTAATTGTTCAGTTCTTCTTTTATTTCTGTTAATTTTTTATGATAGTGGAATACTGAGGATTACTCACAAGTTTTTGTTATTTTGTTTTATTCAGTCGTATCCAACTCTCCATGACCCCATTTGGAATTTTCTTGACAGAGATACTGAAGTGGTTTGCCATTTCTGTCTCCAGTTTATTTTAAAGATGAGGAAACTGAGGCAAACAGGGTTAAGTGACTTGCCTAGGGTCACACAGCTAATGTCAAGTGTCTGAGGCTGCATTTGAACCCAGGTCCTCCTGACTCCAAGGTTGGTGCTCTATTCACGGCACCACCAGCCCCCAAAACTCTCACTTTTCTTCTCCCATCTGCCCAAATCATCTTTCCAAGGCACAGTTCTGGCCATTCCACAACCTTCCCTGGCTTCCTACAGGATAAAATGCCAGCCCCTAAGACAGTCATTTAAGGCCCTTTCCAACCTGGCTCCAGGACATTTCCAGCCTTATTCTAACATATGCTTCTATACTCCACATTCCAGCTAAATCTCATCTCTTCTCTGATGTTGTCCTATGCTCCGGGGCCACCATGCTCTCACACAGCAGCCTCCCAGGACAAAAATGCAAACTCCTTCTTCATCAATGCCTACTGACAGTCTTCTCTTTGTAAAGCTCAGATAACGGCTCTTAGGAAGATTTCCCTGAAATGAAAGGTCTCTGCCTCTGTAATTTTCCATAGCAATTAGATGCTACTTGGTGCCATTTTAACTTGTCTATGCATACTGGTGTTCCTGGCAGACCATGTACTTCTTGAGGGCCCTGTCATTTTTCATTTTTGCATTCCCAAAGCCTAAGAGAGCAGCATGCACCCAGTGGATGGTTTGTGTGTGGGTGGAATTGGAGATATATATGTATATGTATTCATAAGTATATGTATATATGTACATATATACATATGAAATAAATGCATATAACAGATCTTTTAAAAATGCCTAGCACTCTTTTTTCTTGGATATAAAGGAAAAGTCTATTTTCTCCTTAAAACCTATTTTTAAAATTAATTTTTTGTTACATTTTCAGTTTTAAACTATCTTCTTCCCTCCTTCCCCACCCCACACCAGAGAAGGCCACCATTTGACACAGATATACGTGTGTGTGTGTGTGTGTGTGTGTGTGTGTGTGTGTGTGTGTGAGAAAACATACTATACATACTTCTATTTATCAGTTGTTTCTCTAGAGGTGGAAAGCATCTTCATTCATACGTCCTTGGTAGTTGATCTGGATATTTATAATACTCAAAATGCTTTAGTTATTCACAGTTCTTCTTCAAACAGTATTGCTGTTACTATATACAACATTCTCTGGGTTCTGTTCATTTCACTCTTCATGATTTAGTCCTGTGTTTTCTAAAATCAATCTACTCATCATTTCTTACACCATAGTGCTATGCCATCACAAACATATACCACAACTTGTTCATCCATTCCCCCATTGAGGGGCATCTCCTCAATTTCCAGTTCTTTGCCACCACCAAGGGAGCTGCTATCAATATTTTAGAACACACAGGTTATTTTCCTTTTTCCCTGATCACCTCAGGAAACTGACCTAATAGTGGTAGCTACTTTCTAAGCTGTTACAGATACCATGAGTCTATATAAAGATCCAGAATATTTGTGAGATGGATAAACTGCATGGATTATCAAGTATTTTTGTCTTTAAGCAACAGAACATAAATGTTCAACTAGAGCAAATTCAGAGCCACCAAATCAATCGTGTTTTAAAAGGAAATGAGAAAAAAAATACATTTTTGATCAGTCCTAGACAAGAAATAACATGCTCCTTTGCTTTCGATTTATCAGGACAGTAATACTTTCTCAAGTGTAAGAATAACCAGGGTTCAAAGTTGTGCTGTCCTTCGTAGTGATTTATTCCACTGAAACACCATCCCCTAGTATCCATGAAGGGAAGAACAAGAAAGAAAAGCGAGCTGTGGGGTCTCTATCTTTTCCTACTTCACTTATGTTACATTTCTGAGGCTCTATCTAAATGAGCCCATGCAGTCCATTACACACACCTTATGTAACTGGCTGTGAAAGATCTTAATACAAACACATGGAGACTGGTTTTGCATGATGATGCTTGTTACAAGGCGCACGCGTGTTTGTGTGTGTGTGTGTAAGAAAAGAAAGTGTGTCACTAAAGCATGTCACATTTATTAAACATATTTTCAGTGCCAGCCCGCTCCCCCATTGCACTGTTTGTATCTTCACACAGAACCCTCTCTTTCTGCACTATTCGGCATGTTCTCTTTTCCAGACGTTCATGAAATTCAGAACAAAACGACTTCTACAAACACAACCAAAGAAGCCCATGGGTGTTTTTATACTTACATATGACTATGGCATAGAGAATTTAAATAAAATTCTCCACAAAAGAAGCTGAGGACTGTGGAGAAAAGAACACGCCTTGATGTGAGCAGACTTCTGTGGCTCGTCCAGGAAGCATCTGCTCAGCTCAGGCTCCTCGAGGCTGAGTTTTGTTAACAAGACTGATGAAGTACTTATGGTCAAAAGGCAAGTGGGAGAAGAGAGCAAAAGCAGACAGCAATGCCCCCCCGCCTGTGAACAATAAATGGCCCGAGTACAGGGCACAGGCCACAAAGACCAACAAGGTCCCAGCAGGTATCAAAAGCCTTGTCCAGAAGACAGAATCCATACTGCAGCTTGGAGAACTGGCAGATAATGCACACCCTCCTAGCTGGAAAAGTACTGTGTGCTTTTAAGGAGTTACATGGATATGATCTGCATCCTCTGGAAAGTCCATCCAAGAACTGGCATCTCTGAGTTAAGTATACTGCTCAGCCCGACATGGTTAAAAGGGGCTAAAAGGCCAGTATCACATTCACAAGCCTGTTTGGGATACATATTCAGTGATTATTATTAATACTAGTTTCCTAAAATGAAAGCATCCAAGTTTATAATCATTTACTTTTGCCAAGTTTAAATAAAACAATTAAAACTGATATCATAGAAAAAAAATGATATTGTAACTCAAATTCTCAGTTGCAATTATAAGTAATACAAGGAAACAGCAGAAAGAGCCCTAGAGTTAGGTCAGGGGACCTGGGGATATATCCTGCTTTGTTAATGTACAGATTTGCAAGATAAGATGCTTTCATATGTGTATGTATCCCTGGCACTTATTCCAGTGCTGGGCAGATAGTAAGTGTTTAATAAATGCATGCTCATTCATTCATTCATGCATACATGTAGAATGCACCCTAAAGAAATCTATGAACCCATTTATGAAAACTCTTCGCCCCAGAGGCAACTTGACAATCTGGGTGCCATCATGGGAGGAGAAAGGAGAAAACCCCATCTTCCACTGCTAACCCCAAACTCACTAGGAGGCCCTCGCTCTGAGTGCCCCAAGGCCAGTTGCACTGCTGCCAAAGAAGGGCTTCTTTCAGTGCAGTGGAAGGAAAAAAGCCATGCACAGAGAAACCTCACTTCTCATCATAAATGAGCCTGTGCTCCTGGCACGGCCCGACATGAACCCCTTCAGACCTAGCACCTCGGCACAACTCGAGGACCAGGAGAAAAGGCTCATCTGAGGAATGTCAGGGAGAAGTCAGAAGATGGTCAATGTAGACATGCAATTCTTCCATTTTTAACAACTGCAAGAACGATCAAAGCTCTTTAATTACACTCCTCAACATCCTCATGGGAGGTTATCTATCCTTCCAGAGGTAAAAAGGATTCCCATCAATAGTTCTCAAGCGATTTTCTCCCCCTAAAGTCAGACTAGAGACAAGAGAGTCATTGTTAACCTCAAATAATCCTTTCAAAACTTGCCAGGTTCACTGAAATGAATAAAATTGAATTAAGAATAACCACTTCCAATTCTTACAACTTGTGTAAATGTTTTTACATACCTATAATAAACACATGAATACGATTCTGTTTTTATCTCACTCAGAATTGCCTCTCTAATCTTCCCAGCTGTAAATGTACACTCTCCCCAAAAAGTCATCCAGTAGTGATTTTCTCTACACTTAGAGGTGTATAGGCCGTCTTCCCCCACAGAAGCTCCGTGAGGACGGGGGCCAGGTCATTTTTGTCTTCGTAGCTCTGGTGCCTGCCTAGCACATACTAGACCTTTAGAAAGTGTCTGATGCTTCTGCACAGACCTCATATTTGTTATTCTCAACAGCAGTAAACCTCTCCACTTCTTTAACATGTCAACATTTGTTTAGCTATTCCTCAGCCACTGGCAATTCTTTTTTCTAGCCCTTTATTGTTACATGCAGAGCAGTTAGGGCTAAAAGCATCTTTTATCAATGAGGTACTCTCCCCCTCTGCTTCTGAACTTTTTTCATTTTTTTGAACACCTCTGAAAATATTCAAAAAGGGGGGAATTACAAGGTCAAAAAGAATAATAATTTTTTACAACTCGATATATCCTGTCATCTTGTTCTCAAAAAAAAAAATTGCTGGCAGTAATTGAGATCAGTAAAAAGTACTACACCCAACTTCCGCGTGGTACTGTCCCCTGGATTTTATGACTTGCATTTATTTTTGCTAATTTAATGGAATATGAACTAGTATAGGCCAGATGGATCATGCTGCATTTATATATGTCAGGCTAAAGATTTTTCTAAGTGTTTACTATTAGGTTTCCTCTAGTATAAAATGTCTACCATTGGAGCCTGAGTATTGATTAACCTTACAGACTTGTACCACCAGTTCCAGGTACATCCTGGAATCAAGATTTTCTCAGTTGAGTTTAATGTAAATATTCCACTATCACCCCTAATCTGCTTTTAACTCAGCTTTATACTTTTTATCTGTTTTATTTTTGTAAAATCAAACCTGGCAACTTTGTAAGGGTTTCTTGACAAATGAAACAATTATCTTCTTCAATTGAGAAAAGTTAGATTTTTCTCCTCATTTTGTCTTTTAAATAAATGGTTCTTAGTCCCAAATAGTTTAAATAAACTTCCAATTGTTTGCAGAGTAATCTCACTAGGGTATAATAACGCCCTTAGTTAATCAAACTATTTCATGGAAAAATAATTAAAGTCATTCCTACCTGAGAAAAGAGAAAGTTGTCTCCAAGACCTGACAGGCCCCAGTCTTCTGAAGGCTGTTTACTTCCACATTTCCCCCAATGTGGGGATGTCCTCCCTCCCTCCCGTGCCAATAATTCGTTAGGTCTGCACACCTTCAAGTGCTAGGTAGATGTTCGTTATTATTATTATTGTTGTTACTCAAACTCTACAATGTCTTCAGCAAGATTACACTTTTTGCCATCATTTCTATGTAAAACCATTTGGGAAGTAGGGTAAGATCTTTCAGTGGCAATGACTATAAAAAGTACAATTATCCAAAAAGCGTAAAAACTTTGCAAATGGAGTACTTTACAAAAGAAAAGGATAAGGCACTGTGCAAATCCTAGGTAGCAGAGTTATTACAATTGTGTAAAAAAGAAAATGAACAGGAATGGTCTCACCATGACTCCCCATCGACGTTAAGCCCAACGTCACAAAAAATTTACAAATACAACTCAAACCATCCGTTGCCAATCCCTCGTTTCTAGAATATCTTCTATTTCAACCCTCACTAACTGTATAATGCTTTTGCTTAATGTTTTAGCATAGAAACAACTTTGTTTTCTCTAACTGTGCAAAAAGCCGGGATGGCAAGAACCAATTAACATTCCAATTTCCAATGAGCTCCTGGCACAAGAAGTGAAGTACTATGTTTACCGAAAAAAAAAAAAAAAAATCCCAGGCTATATGGGGATACAATGGAAGAGAATGAGAGGAAAGAGAAGTATTGGACTCTCTGAAACATCTGATATGTCCACATTTAAACAGAAATATTAAAACCTCAGACCTCCCAAAAGTCTTAGTGTGGTTTTCAGTTTACCAAAGACTGGCACTGTAGGCAGAGGGGTGGTCCTGCAGTCAGGAAGACTCGAAAACATACTAGCTATGTGAATTATACTGTCAAGGAAGCCCCTTAACCTCCCAGTTCTCCAGGCAACTTTCTAAGACCTTTTGGTTGTTACTGTTCAGTTGTTTTTCAGGTGTGTCTGACTCTTCCTGACTCCATTTGGGATTTTCTTGGCAAAGCGGATTGCCATTTCCTTCTCCAGTTCATTTCACAGATGAGGAAACTGAAGCATCTGAGGCCAGATTTGAACTCATGAAGATGAGTCTTCCTGATTCCAAGCCCAGTGCTCTCTCCACTGAACCACCTAGCTGCCCTCTAAGACCTTGTTACAGTAAGTTGTGATTTGCACTGATGGATGAACTTTCAAAACTTTATGTACTGCATAACACTTAAATTGAAGATTCAACCTCTTCCTCCTCAAAAAAAAATTTTTTTAATCTAACAAGACATACTCCAAAGTCAAGTATAATTTTCAGTTATTCCATTCAATTTTTATAAAGAAATCCACATTTTGTTATATTGCCTTTTTATGTGGGACATCATCATTTCACCAGGAAGAAAGAAGTGAGTAGATGGAAGGAAACCAGTTTAGAGGAACAGGGCAAGGAAGGAAAAAGAACAAAATAAAATTAACCCTAAAAAAATCAGCATAAGAAAAAATAAATCAAGATTGGCAGGTACATGCTATCAGATGCTTCATTATTTAGAACCATCAAACTAAAGCAAAACAGTTAACATTGCAGGGGCTGAAGCCCATGAATTCATTTGCAAAAAGATGCTGTTTGTTTCAGGATTAAAGGCCTTTCCTATTTAAAGTTGAAAAGGTCTTTTCCAGACTTCCTCAGTCTACCAGCATATTTCCAATCAAGTTCTACAGGAATTTAAATTTATTACAAACCTCCCAGCTATTTACATACTTCCCAAATTGGACGTTCCTAAGGTAGAGATCAAGAATTCACACCCAAATGCAAACTTTTTTTTTATCCCTAGAACTATCATTTTCTTCTCATTTTGGGTCTATGTCACTCAATTTTTTTCCTTCCCACAGAAGGAAGATACATACCTCAAACAAGCGTAGGTCAGCAGGGACTCTGTCTCCTACAGACAGACAAACTGTATCCCCTGGAACCAGATCTCGTGCAAGCGTATGTTCCAACCTCCCTTCTCGCACACTATAATTAAAAATACAATTAGCCAGAACTGAGAGAGCACTGCTCATTTTAAAAGAAATCTTCTCAGCAAGGTGAGACAAAAGCCACTATGACCATCATATTATTATTAATCACCTATTAGAAATAAGAGTAAGGACACATTCCGTGCTGCTGATCATTAAGATGGCTCATATGACAGGAAATAATTTTAAGAAACGAAATACCTAAAATATGAAATTAAAAACTGAGAATTAGAAAAATTTTGTCTTCTGCAGCAGAAACTATACTTGGGGCATAACAATATTTTAAGATGCTCTAAATTAAGTTAAAACATCTAAGTTTAATATTAAGTACATGGTTTCAAAACTTCTACATTTCTGTGTAGTAAATATAACATTTTCCTCAAGTTGAATCAATATCTTCTATATTATTAGATAAACCTAGATTCATGATGAATTCATTCTAAAGAGTTTAACTCTTGACTTCTATTTTAAAAGGGAAGGGACATTCATGTCAGAAACAAAAGTCTTACCAATGACATTCTGGTGGTACAAGTTTACTCAATTCCTCAAGCGATTTTTCGGAACGATACTCCTGTTAAAATGAGAAATACAAATCAAAGGATGAAAGATTTATCTTCATACAAATTCTGAGCCTTGGTTTCCTCATCTGAAAAATACCATCTAACCATCAGGATGTTGTGGGGGCCAAAGAATGCAACTGATACACTCATACTACAAAATGGTCAAGCACAATATAATTGTAAAGTAGTAGCACATCGTACCATTTAAAAAACCCGCTAAGTAATCACCGACAGTCAACTAGAAAGGCTTTCATCTCCATCACTAATCTGGAACTCTCCTCAATTCTACATACTCCTTTCACTGAGGACATATATTCCCCAAAGAAGCCTGTGAAAAAGACTAAATTACAGTAAATTATAGTTAGCTTTAACAAACTTGTCTGTCATTATCTGTCATCCAATTTGACCAAAACTATGAAGATGAGTATTTGATACAGATCCCTAACTTAAATTATGAAAAAATTAAGAATACTAATCAGTAAGAAATTCAGACATTTTAAATTGTTAAAAATCATCACAATGGAAATTCATTTCAAATAATATTCTAGTCAGGGTTCAATGGAGAGAGACGGTAGAAATAAAAGACTGGCATGCTGCCATCCTTATAAGGACTGGAAGACACTATAAATTTAATTTTCCTCACAAGATCACAAAGGAAGAACATAAGCTCATTAAATGAGAACAAGCCTCCCTCTGTTTTTGCCCAGTCTCTCACACAACCAAACTGAGGGAGAGAATGAATCTCAGGGCCTGGCCTGGAGGGAGCAGAGCTTCCTTTCCCCTCTGGCTGAAGAAGACGGCAAAGCCATCCCTGTCCCCCATGTGCTCTCCTGGACTGTCCGCGCCACCCCTCTGTGAACGTATGGGTCACAGGTCCCATTTGGACACTTGATGCTCCATGGGCTAACACAGGAAGTCCAGTAGAGAATCACTCTACATCAGAACTGGCTGGTTTCAGCCTGACTTTGGGCCAAAAGTTCAGGCCATGTGGAAAAATAACCTAGAGAGAGCTAAGCTAACTCCTAGGCCAAAGGGAATCTCCAAGGTGCTTGTGGCTGAGCAAAATCTTATCTCGATGTAAACATGCAATTATCCAGGACCCAAGACCTTGCACTTTTACCCCAAAATAAGGCCAGGAGACACAAATGCCCTGGTCAATAGATCCTAATCATGCAAACCAAGGAGCTACACAATCACATTCCTCCTTTCAAATCTTCCCTAACTTGAATGACACCTACACTTCTATACTAAGTATCTATTTATAGCTTTCTAGACGATAAAAATATAAACAGGAACCACCACAATTTCACAACGCTGTGATGGAGGACACCATCTCCCCCACTACCTGGCGGCCTAATACCAGAAAGTCCTCCCCCACAACTGAAGAAGAAACACAATAAACCAGGCAAGGACAGAGGACAAGCTGAGGGTCTGACCCACTGTCCTGACGATCACTTCTTGTCGGGGAGAAAGAGCCCCAGCAGTTCGGTCTAAGTCTTTACCTCAACCCTGCAATTTTGGCTAAAAGGACTTTCACAAGTGCACCATTACCCGGTCACCTCCCCTTATCTCGTTCCAGGAGCAGACCCCCCTTTTCTCCCTCCAGATCTTCAGAATGCTGAAGTGGGCCTCAAAGCAAAGAGCCGGGATCTGCACCCCAGGAGGCTGAAGCTATCAGCAGCATTCCTGAGCATGCTAATCCATTTTGGCCACCCACATCTGACTCACAGTCATCAGACCCCTGCGGGCAGAGATGCCTGGAGAAAATCCCCTGGCAGGGTCATTCTGAGGCAATTTCCCAAGGGGGACCCAGGCAGGCCCTTGGTATGAGACATCAGCCTGGGGCAATCACTGAGTGTGAGTCCAGCCACGCCGCGGAAGGAGTCAGCTGGCAGACTGCCAATCCACCCCGGCACAGCCCCGTGGACCGCAGCATGGACCTCCAGACACCATGGCCTGGAAGGTGTAATTCACTGCCAGTCTGGAACACAAACTCACAAGACTCACTTCATCTGGCCAGCGCCTGGAATGCGCCCACCCCATCCCATTCATCTCGCTGCCATCCCTCTTCTCCAGGGCCCACCAGCCATCTCTTCTTCTGGGAACAATAATTAAATCAGTGTTACAACTGCTGCCAACACTAAGAGGTACTATCTCATTTGCATTTTTAAAAACCTGTGACCCTCCCCCACTGACCAGGCCACAATCCACAAACTATGCACTAAACAAATGCTTTCCAGTCATTCATCCAATCTGAAATAGTAACAGTCTCTCTCAGGGATTAGGAGGAGATGGGGAACCAAAGAGATCAAGGAAGCCACACAAAAGCACCCCCACACACTGGTCGCCACCATTTATGGGGAATACAAGAATCCACCACCAGATTCACACACAACTGAACACAAGCTTTCTAAAGCTTTCAGGTTCCATACTAAACACCAAACTAATAACGATCTAGCATAAAATGGTACATCCTGAAACCAATATAATGTACACAAACCAGACTCTCCCTCCTTCATCCTGTTTCAAAATTAGAGTTATAGAGTAACAAAGGCCCTTCCACAAAATGGGACTTATTAAGGAAAAGTCAATGATACAAAAATAAATATTATTTCAATAATAAAAAGCTCTATCTCAATAGGGCTCCAATATCAAATTCTAATTTTAATGTCAATTACATCTGTCCATGGGAAATTTTAAAATGCATTTATAATTATTTACTTAATTCGTTCCATACATCAATGTAGATTATAAGCTTTCAACCAAGTCATTTTCAAGGAAGTACAGCGTGCCACAGGCATGCTGGACATGCCCATACGAGTAACAAGGCACTACACTAAGGATTTGTTAATCAATAAGTGTTTCTAGAAACAAGGCACAGTCAGTGCAAAAGCAGAGGTGGGAGTGCCTGCTCTTTACATGGAGCATGCTCCATGTGAAGAGCCCCAAGGGCAGCTGGGCTAGACCACGGATGTCAGGCTGAAGAAGACACCAGGCAACTAAACCACGTATGAGGATCCCTGCAGGCCACACGCCAACTCAGAACCACACATAACATTATCAATGGTTTATTGTACTTTTATGTACTTTGTTAAATATTTCCCAATTAAGTTTAACCTGGTTTGGACCAGAGTGTTATAGCAGCATGCCGCCCAGCAGAATGAACCTGGAAAGGCAGGTCAGGACCGATTTGTAGAGGGCTTTAAAAGCCAAAGAGGAAAGTTTCTATTTGATCCTAGAGACAATGAGTTTCTTTAGTAGAGGAGTGATGTGATAAGATCTTTGCTTAAGTAAAATAAAATCACTTTAGTAGCCACGTGGAAGACTGACTAGAGTCGAAGTATCTGAGAGTCAAAGGCCACATTGAAGTTATGAACCCAGGAGGCCGGAAGGATGGGGGTATACTCAGCAGACAGATGGACATCCAGAAGAAGTGAAAGCTGAGTCCTGTTCTGGACACGTTAGGTCCGAGATCTCCAGAGGAGAACAGGTTTAAAAGGTCTGGTGGTTGGGTTGATAATATGGGATATGAGCTAAGAGGAAAGACTGAGACCAAACACATAGCTCTGTGAGTCCTTTGTAGAACCAAAAGAGAGTGATGAGAGAAGAGGGCCTGGGACAGAGCCTTGGGGTGTGATGGGGGCGACGAGCCAGCAAGAGGGATAAGACACATATGTAAGATGGGAACTAGGACAGAAGAGGGTCATGAAAACCTCAGAGAGCACGGTGAGCAGCGACAGACACAGCAGAGAGGGCAAAGAGGATCTGGAGACTCAGAGATCACGAGTCACTCTGGGGGGAGCAGTTTCAATGGATAAGGCCAGGAGCCAGACTGCTAAGAGACGAGGAGTGAAAGGAGCAGACAGTTCACCGCCTCTCTCTTCTCAGTAAAGTATATGGTGATGGTGAAGTTCTCAGTCAAAAAACATGAGGATGAAGACAATGGAGAAGCCGAAAGAGGAGGAGAACAGCTACCTTGCTGTGAAAGGCACAGGTTAGATAAAGCTGTTGGAGATCCAATCAAACCAATTCCATGCAGGGTAGGACTGGGGGTTGGCAAGGCATGGGCAGCAAAAGGGCAAAGGAGAGAATGGGATGGAATTGAACTCCCAGACTCCAGGGTCAAGACTAAGAAGAAAAGTAACAGTTCATAAAGTTCCGTAAGGTCTGCAAAGTGCTGTGCTTACATGCAGGATGCCCCTAAAATCTTAGTGCAGTTTTAGGCTATTAAGGGACACCCTGTATCATCTCAGTCAATCCTTACAACAACCCTGGGGTAAGTGCTGTGGTTATACCCATTTTACAGATGAGAAAATGGAGGTGAAAAGGGGTTAACTCATATGACTCAGAATCATAAAGCTAGTATCTGAAATGAAATTCAAACAGACCTTTCTGACTCCAAGCCTACCATCTCTAAGGAAGCAAATAAAATCCAGGGTAATGACCCACGTGGACACTGAGGGACGGAGGGATCAGAGCTCACAGGGAGGATGAAGAAAAGTCTCCAGGGGATTAAGCAACAAAGGAAGAGGACTACGTGGGTGCTGACAAAAAGCTCTTGGTTTTGGTCATCTCTGTGTGTGGCTGAGGTGGAGGAGGACAGGAGTTTTGGGATGTGAAGAGGTTAAATAACTGGGAGGTAAGGGTGTCTCAGGGAACATTAACAGGTATGCTGAAGTCCCCCAGGACAAGGATAGAAGTAGGAGAGCAGAGAGAGCCAAGAAGGAAAGGAGAAGGGGCTGAGCACTGGATGAACTGACAACAGCCACCATGATCCTGACTGGGCAATGCGTTTTAACAGAGTGAACATCAAAGAGGAAGTTGTTCCATGGTGGCTTTTCTCTATTTCTATCAAAAGGAGTAAACTAATGTACTATCACACGCCTGCCTCAGAGACGAGTGGGCAAATCTGTCCGAAGCCCTTTGAAGGGCTCATATAAATGTGAAATATGGTTGGAAATGCATGAGGTTCAAAGGTCTGGTCACTGTGGACAAGAGCCCTCCATTCCTCCGAAGGGGCAATGACTTTGCTTTTCGTCACTGGCGCTACACTGCGATCCTAAGGCCACCTTCAGTTGCTGTAGCCCACTCTATGGAAGCTAAGCAGATTCTGAACATGTGAAGCTCTAAGGAAGTTATTAATGCAGCTCACAGGCAGGCTAGGTTCTGATGATCTGATTTTGATTGGTTTTCATATCATATTGCAATGAAGTATAGAACAATTCACAAAGCAGTGAAATCAGCATTGCAGGCCATGAGACTGATGAAAAGTTCTACAAAAGATGAATTATTAACATGCCAGAATTTCAATCAACCAAAATAAAATTTAAGATCCACAGAACAGCATGAAATTGAGGTGCAGATGAATGAGCTCATAAGGTCCTAATTCAGTGATTCAATTATCTGTGTGCATTATGACATTCAGGTAAGATAACAAACGCCCCTCTCAATCACAGGTTCTGAGCCATTGTTCGTCAATATTTAGGTATTATTAGATATGACAATATGAAGCAATATTCTTCCAAGCTAACATTTAGATAAAACTTAGTTTATATTTGTTTACACCTACGCTCATCAATAACAACAGAAAATCTTAGCATTTTTATTTCTGCATTGTTAGACCAACTCAAAAACACGGAGGCTGCTCTTCAAAATCACACGCTAAGCTTTTGTTTCATATCCTAAGTCAGTGGGAACCTCTCTTTGATCAGATCAGAACATCCCACTGCTGGTGTAAGGAGAACAACAGTCCCCCCTACCCCAGATCAGAAGCAGCTTAGGTTTTAAAAAAGGAATTCAGTAAACAAGTGTATCATTCTACTAAATGGATTAGTCATTATTCTTTTAGTCACAGAAATCTATAGAATTTTCTCCAAATGGTCTCTTCATAAAAACCCACTGATTTCTACCTTCCCTACTGGCTTTTTCCAGCTGCCTTAACTCTGTCAAAAATGAAAAGTAACAGAATTATTGAAGTTCTAAGACACGATCAGATGAAGAAAAAGAATTTTAAAATATCCAGCTATATTTCTGCGGTTTTACTATTTATATGGTTTTGTTCTATATATTTTAAAAAGTTGAGCGTGTGGCTACTCTGATCAATACAGCGATCCAAGACAATTCCAAAGGACTTATGATGAAATACCTCCAGAGAGAGAACTGATCAACTCTGAATACACATTGAAGTGCAATTTTTTTTGCTTTCTTTTTTTTTTGTGATATGGCTAATATTGAAATATGTTTCGCATGATTTCACATATATAATTGATACAATTTTGTTTGCCTTCTCAGTGGATGGGATAGAAGTGGGTGGGAGAGAAATAATATGGAACTCAAAATTTAAAAAGAAAAGAGTGTTAAAAATAAAGAAATAAATTAATTAAATTAACAAATAATCTTCATTGCAACCATAAAAAAACCTAAGTGGGTTCATTACATTTGCTAGACTACTTATCTCCTAAACTGTCTATCCCTCACTCATTTTACTAGCCTTCAAGGGAGTCACAGAATTAAGCATCTTTTCCCACATCATGCCTCATTTATCAAAAGCTGATTAAAATGTCCATTTTCATGCTAGGAAAACAGGCTGCTTACCTGAACAAAGGCAACTGTAACTACGATAAGTATTGCCTAAAAAAAACCAACAACATAAAAGCAGTTAGTCTTTTCAAAAGGAAAGTTATCCTCAAAAAAGAATCAATATTTAATATCTCTTCAATTTAGTGCTCATCTCTACACACAGACAGTGCTCATATGTGTGATTTCATTGGTGTAGGGACCTTCCAGATGAGGAAACTCTCTTTTCCAAGGCATTTCTACAACTCTGAGTCCTGGAGCTGCCTTGGGCGCTGCAGGGCAAGCCTTCCTGGAATTTATATAATAACAAATTAAAAGTTTTGCTTATGGTTGTGGTCATCTTGAGAATTACTATACGAGATGAGGCTTTACTGCCCCCGTGGAAAATGAGGCATTTTCCATGTGACTGGGGAGCAGAATGGACACTTCATAGAAGTTGGGGAGGGGGCAGCATATGGGCCTTGTCTGCCCAGCAAAGTCTGGCTCAGTCTCAAGAGCTGGGCCTTGGTTCTTTGGTGAAGGCAGCCAACCCCAGGGTCTCACTAGCAAATTCAGCTCTGATTGTAAACCACTCACACCAGTACTGTTTATATAAATACATGCAACTGTACCTTATCTGCACATTTGACAAAAGAAATAAGGCAAAGTAACTTTCAAACAATTACAGAGTTTTCTTCCTGAAGTCAATAAACTTCATCTATAATGCACGTTTTTCATGTAAAATTACTTCTCTTAACTATATCCATTATTCTTTCGCCTCATCGGTATAATAAGAACATTTCGATATTTTAGTCTTGTAAACAGGGTAAAGGGGCTAAAACTTTGCATCTAATTTACGGGAAAAGGGGCAAGAGAACAACTAAGAAGTCACAAATTACTTAAAAGTTAGGTGACTAGTCCCTATCAGAAAATCAACCAGGGCAAACAGAAGTTGGATAGAAATAAAATAACTTTAAAATGCAAATTATAGTTTTGAAAAATTTTTATTTTTAACTTAGCAATAATCAGGCCTTTATCTCATAGTCATACAAAATGAAATCTACAATAGGGTAGTTAAAAATGGTTAATTTTTAAAGTGGAACAATAATCTGGTTTAAAAGTATACACTATCAATCTATGACTAATATGATACTCCAAATCTGGCACATATAAATAAGATTTTACATTAAGAACTATTTTGGACCCTTGAGAAGGTCGTTATTATGAGTAAGAGAATTTGTACACTAATTTCCTCAAACCATGGAACAATATTAAGCAAGAAGCATGTCTCAATTTGTTAGAATTCAAGCATGATCAAAATGAAAAACTAAACTCTGCTTCAGCACAGATTCCCATTCCAAAAACCCTTCTAATTCTTACCACAGTGATGCTGACGGCATCATCAAACTGGTGCATTAACACGCTGATGACTGCAGATGCCAGAAGCAGCATTATAAGGGGATTTTTAAACTGAAAGTAAAAGTAAAACAATTAGCAGCTGAACTCCATTCAACAAGAACAAAGTTCTTTGGAACAGATTCCCAACCTCGGAAAACATTCTAAGGGGAAACTGAGGCAGATCCACCACCATGGTCCACTTTGGGAATCGTTTCTATTTTGAGCAGAAGTCTTGTGCAATACAAGCACATTCACTCAGAACCTGCTACTCCAAATAAACAAAAACTGTCTTCTACCAGGGAAATGTCCAAGCTGGCACCCCAACACAGCTGTCAGCCCTCCCTCCAGGTACCACAGCAGTACTTCTAGGTAGCCTGGCTAGTGAAAAGAGCTGAGAAAGAACTTAATTAATTGTGAAATTACAGGGATGGTGGTGAGCTCTTGTGGAATTTTCCGAGGATGAGGCAGGAGAAAAAGGCAGAAAGGTTCTGACTGAACACCTGGAAGGTGGGTTTGGGGAGGCAAATCTCACACCCATCCACCTACAGCCCTTCCTTAGCATCTCTGCGCACAGCCCAAGTTACACAGAAGCCCCCTCTGCCATAAGGAGCACCAACAGGAAGGACAGCAGGGATTGCTGCAATTTTCTTAGGGAATAAGGCCACAGCAGTATCACAGATATGACACAGCATCTGTTGCCACTGAAGATTTTTAAGGTCACAGTCCTTTGCCTGGCATTCGAGGCACGCCACAACCTAGCACCCACCTTTCAAGGATTTTATCATTCCCCTTCGCACATGCTGTATTCCAGCCTTACTGTTTCCTAGAACACACTCCCTTTCTGCTGAATTTCTAATCGTCCTTTAAAGGCACCTCCGACCCCATGGGCCTGAGAAAGGAGATCAGAAGCACAGGGCCTGGCAACCCTGAGGGCTACATGAACTTGGGCCTGCAATAATACTGTGAACAGTCACCTGTGTTTTGCTTTTATTCTTCTATTAGACGTGGCCTCTCATGAAAACTGGGCCTTTGTCTTAGCTAAACTTTCTACCTTCTCCTGGGGTCTAGCAAAAGGCACTTCAGGGAAGGGGGCTGACTTGGGTCCAGTAAGGTACAAAAGCGAGGCACCAGGATCCTGGTACTGAGTCACCTCCCACGTTCTTCTTCTGTGCCACTCAAGAAACCACGAGTGGTGGGTAGGCCAAGTTCAGTTTTCCCATTGAGCAAACCTTTTTCATTAACTAGTAGAGGAGAGGCAGGTAAATACACTATCAAATCAAGTTATTTGTCTTTATTAGTCAAATGAAATAAGAATCTGCTATAAAAAATTATGAAGAAAGCTTCTCATCTTTATTAATGTGTTAAAAAAAATGTAGTGTTTCCTTCAAAACTAACTCTACCAGTCAAAAATGTATACAGAATCTTATTACTGCACCCTCTAACTCACATTGTCATGCACACAAATTAATAAGAAAGATCTTTTAGACACCGGGACAAATGATTTGCTAAAGACAGTCCATTACCCTTGTATAATGGCTATGGTGACTCTATAAGGAATCCTCAATTACATACAATATTTCAACTCATCTTCATTTATGTTTCCCAACTACTATGTGAAGATACCCATCTGAAATGATTGCTCTTGGTATGAGAATTTTAAGATTCAACTCAACAATCCTCTTGTAATAAAAATCTACACCACCAGTACCTTGTACCACGAAGAGAAAAAATTCAAAATGAAGATGCAGTGAGAGCTTCTGACAATGCCTGTGAGGGTTACAGGGAGGAGAGATTTGTTTGAAGTTTGTTTTAAAACAAAGAAGGAAGAGTCTTACCTGAGAGATGTACTTCTTCCACAGCGGCTCATCTTCACTGATATCAAATTCATTCCACCCATGGAAAGCTCGCCTGTGACACACTTCACATTTGTTTAGACCATTCTGAAGATCAGCCTATTGGATTGTGCAGAGTAAACTGTTATAATAAAGTCTAATGCCATGCTAGTTAAGCTCTTTCGTTCCTCAATGAAGGAAGAGAGATGACAGAAGTCAATTACAAGCTCTGTAAAAAGGAAGGTACTAGCTTGTAAATTCTTTGTAAAATCTTTTCCCTAAAACTGACAGGAAAAACTGAATATTCTCTAAACCACCAAGGCCCAGTTCATAGACTCTTTTCTTTGCAGGATCCCAATCACAAACACTGAATTGAAAAGAGATCCCCACTCCTGGAGAGAAGAAAGCCATCACCACCAGCAAACAGTACATGTTCCCAACCTAATTAATAGA
This sequence comes from Vombatus ursinus, assembly GCF_900497805.2. Taxonomy (NCBI): domain Eukaryota; kingdom Metazoa; phylum Chordata; class Mammalia; order Diprotodontia; family Vombatidae; genus Vombatus; species Vombatus ursinus. The sequence continues at coordinate 28,582,704 of NW_020954577.1, forward strand.
AAACATAAAATAAGCTGTATCTTGGGACTTGAAGACACTTAATCACATTCCTCACATCCTGACGTCAATTCTTACGACTTAATGTCACTGTCAATAACAACAAAACTAAAGAAGCAGTTGCAACTCAAGAGTAAGTAGTTTTCCCTGGTTAAAGGCTTTATGCTAGAACTCATCCTAGATCACAAATCCTAAGCTACATTATTACTTTACCAATTGAGGTGATTTTAAAATTTGGTGTATAAATATCAATCAATAAACATTAGTACTAAGTGACTACTACGAAAAAAAATCCAATTTTTAAAACTATCTTCTATCATCATTTCAGGATACATTAAAGTCTCCTCATATCAAAGGAATAACATTTTCTATATAAGATTTAGTGAGGAGAGGGTATATAAAAAAGATTATCTTAGTAAGAATATAAATAAAACATGTTTAATTACTTTTAAGAATATATCTGAACTCCACTTTTACCCTGCTCTTACAAATATCATTATAAGTCAAAACAGGATTTTTAAAAAGCAACTATGTCAAATAATACAAACTGACCTTGTCAAATCCATTTTTCAGTAACAGTAATAGAGTTCCCATAATCCTGACTGAATAGTATCACAGTCTAACCTGTTTATTTTTTAGTAGCCAGAATCCCACTCCGTCACTTACTTGAAGAATGCTTACAACTTCATTGACTGGTAATTCACTTGCTTTTTTTGATGTCAATACAGGAATCATTGTCTCATTTTCACCATTTGGTAATTTTTTAAAACGTGCAACCTGAGAAACAAAAAGTAAAGTCTAGACATGCAAAGAGAACATATATTTCAAAACCAAAAATAGGTGATGCTGTCCAGAATTTCTACAAATTAAATCCCTACCACTTATCTTCGGTTTTCAGTAAAGAATGATTAATATGCTCATATTCGACACAGGAAGAAGTAGTCTCATTATCTTAATAATTCTTCCTAGAATCATTGCATTAATTTTTGAGATTATACCTTTCAAAAATCAAAGCAGGTGAAAACACACAATGTTCCACAAAAGAATATATTTCACAAGTTAAAGAAAAAAATTCTCTCTTATATAGCACTAAAAAAACCCATGACAGATGTCTTACCTATCCAATCCTGAGGATTGCTCATAATCCTCCAGCTCATTATCCCTAATGCGTGGCTAAGAGTACACAGGCAAGCTGAATGGAGATGGTTTCTCATTGGAACAACTCCCCGCATTAGTCACATCACTGCTCACTGCCCACTGCCCACTGCCAGGGCCCCAAGCTGACTGGCTGGCCTCCAGGAAGCTTAAGCAGGGCATAGGGAACCCGGGCTGTGAGGCAAGAGCTGCTCTACGGTTTCCTGGGTGTCCCCATACATCTCTGTTGCCTCTGCCCCTTTTCTCCCCTTCTAACCTCCCAGTTCCTCAATCTCCTCAAAACTTTCAACCTAATCTCCACTGTGGGACAGTCACAGACAACAAGGTCATGCCCTAAGTCTCACCATTAACCAGTTCTTCCTGTTTCAATTTCCAAGATCAAAACCTCTGATATGCCTCCATTTGGCCAAAACCTCCTATCATTCAAGGTTCCCTAGGCCTTGCCCCTTCTAAAATTATTCTCTGGGCTCCTCAGGGCCTCCAATCCCCACCCTGCTACCCTCAACACTTTCTCCAACTCTACTCTCCCCTCTAACTTCACTTTCTTCCCTCCTTAATCTCTGCCCTTGAGTAACCAGCTCAATTCCAGAGTTCTCCTCTACTCTCAAACCTCTCTCTTAAAATATCTTTAAAAATATCTTCCCTACCTGCATCAAAAGAAATGCATCATGACATCCCCTAATATTCCTTTATTATAAAGTCTAAAACTCTCATATATATTCTGGTTGTAAAATAACTTAGAGTACTAACAAATGGGTTTAACAAAACCAGATTCTGAGAAAAACTTATTTAAAAGGGAAATCAGAAATTGGGCTGTCCAAAGGGAGGCTAACTTCTAGGGTTTACTTGAAGCAGGAAGGAAGACACTGCTATCTCATGGATAACAAGCATCCCACGTGGCCAACTGATGAACACTCCTACAATTTTCACCTAGTATGCAAGCTGCACTTGCCTCTGGAATGTACCAGAACACTGTGGGAAGCACCCACAAGAATCAGCGAAGACTAACTCCACCTCTGGGGGTCAGAACAGAAATTCTCAGCCAGGAAAAGCCAGGAGAATTCTCCATGGTTCTGCTTTATAGCACAGTGATCTATACCTACCGGCATACTTCTCTCTCACACTACAGAGAAGCTGCCTGACTGAGCACTGTCTGCTTTTCATCTGTGTATTCCCAGCACCTGGCACAATGCCTCCTTTTTGTGTATATTTGCAGGATTTCAGGATGAAGGGATACATCTTAGCCCAGGAAAATAAATCAACTACAAGATGACAAATGTCCTGAAGAGATTATTGATATTCTAATATTTGGGGAAATGAAATCTGGACAGCCAAACAGAAAGGTAATACATCAAGACTTGGTATTTTTCCAGAAGATTCTCTAGGTTCACATTAGGAAGTAAAGATATTGAAGGAAAAACAGCTAAGAAATAATATCACATCTAAGACTGAGGGAAGATCTAGGAAAACAGAAGAATTGGCGAAAATATTCCAAAAGCAAGGTATAAGCGGAGAAATATCAAAGTCAGGAACATTAGAAAATAATTATCAATTGTGCTTTTTGAGAGACAGCAAAGCACTTGGCCTCTCTCATCTAACTTGAGCCTAACAACCCCATGAGGTAGGTATTACTACCCAAAGATTCAGAAGGGAAATGACTTGCCCACTGTCACACCACTCCCTGGTAAAGATAAAAGCAGATCCTCTGGCCCAGGTCTTCCCAACCCCAACTCCATCCACTAGGGTCATCTACCAAGAATCCAAAAAGTGAAAGAAAAAAAGTCAAAATACAAGAACCCTCTTACCCCACCCCCCACCTCGAAACTTGTCCAAAGAAGTCAGATGCTGAAAACAATGTTTTAAAACCACAAAAATCTAAATTTTGCTTTTAAACAAGATGGATCGTTATCCTCTCTATATCAAGAAAAGTATTCTGAAAGTTCTTAATGTCCTAGTTTTCTTTTGGAAAAAAGAACCTAAATCCTGAGCAGTCAAGCATCAAGCATTTCTTAAGAACTTCGCACCGCCGAGCTCCACCATCTCTGCTCCCAAGGAGTTCACAATCTATCTTGAGACAAAACGGAATAGTAGCATGTTGTATGTGACAAACTCACTTCTGTACTCATCTGTTCAATTTAGATTCTAAAACGAGAAAAGAAAATTGTCATGTCACCCGGTCAATTGGCTCTCCTAAAAATATGGTGCTAACATAACTCCTTATACAGTTTGTTAACCAAAAGGTAGTGTTTGCTCTGCATAGTACTTCCTATTCCAAAGATGATAGAGGTCAAATTCTAAGGGTACCAAAAATCAGAGGATAGGGCCAAAGGAAGCATAGTCAGGGCTGCCAACATTTTATCAAGAGGCTAAAAATTGAGAATTTCAGAAACCAGTTTATTATCTGTCCCTATGGGAGGGACTCTATATCTACATAAATGCTAACAAAAATCTGTTAAATCTAGATTAGTAAAATAATCTGAAAAGTTCTAAGCAGGCCAGTTTCACTATACTTGATCATCCAAGAATCATTTACTTAGGAAGAAGCTGTTAAAAAAAATCTAAAAAGTTTTTATCAAGTATACAAAAAAGAAATCCTCAGCTTTCATTAAAAATTCAGCCATGTGAAGGGAAAAGCCTTTTATCAACTGACAACTAATGGATCAAGTAAAGTACCTCATTAATAAGAACTATTATAGGAATTTTCTTAAATTTTAACTTGTCCTGAATTTAAACACAAATGGAAAGATTTCAAGGTATGAGGATTATTTGGTTATTGCCCCCACTTGCTCAGATCCAGCTCTATTATTCCCTTTTCTATCCCCCAAATAAAGGCTTCATCACAAAAAAAAACAAAAAAAAACAAAAAAAACCACTCAACCACAGACCAAACTGAGAAGGTAAGGTTATGAGTATGAGTCTGACTGTCCAACAAGCTAAGAGTATGTAACACAATTTTTTATTCCCTCTGGGAAAAACAGGTAAAGTGATTTAGGGGGAAAAAAATCTAGTGAGAATGATCTAGACCAGCATTTCTTAAACTTTTTCCACTCCTGACAGTGCAAAGTGCACATGCTCCTTGTTCAGAACCGAAGCTGCAGTGAAGGTGCTTGATGCAACCCCAGCAAGCCTTGCCAGAAACACCTCTGATTCATTACCTGTCTGATTTTTAATTAATTTTCGGTCATTGCGCCTTCAGAAATCTTTTACTGTTGCAAATTTTTCAAGACCAGGACCCACAGTTAAAGAAGCCCGAAAACATTCTAATCCTATTACATTTGCTTGCAACTATTGTTGCTAGAATTATAATTTGCATCAAACTCTTTCAAGTCATTTGGGAACTAATTATCTCATCTCTTTAATTCCTTTTTTTTCAAAGAGGTAATATGAAGTCTGCAGTATAAGAAACACAATGGAAAGGCACTGAGACCATCCAGGAACATACGTGGATATTCTCTACCCATCCCACTCCTCAATTCTTTTTAAGCTTCTAAATCCAGTTAAATAATAACTTTTCAGCTCAGATTGGCTAGATTACAGGCCACACTCACCCCAAACACCAGAGCAAGCCAAGCTCTCTCTTAGTTTCCCAAGAAGAGTCTGAATTCAGCTTCCAAAAATTATACTCCAAGGTTTCACAGCTATTGCCAAGAACCTGATGCAAAAAGTTTCTGTTTTGGTCAAATGGGCTAAATGTTTCCCCCAAAAGCTTGGGACTGAAATGACTCAAATATAACAATAATAGCAGCTAACATTTATATGGTATCAACTAAGTGCCAGGCACTATGCTAGGTGCTTTACAATTATCTCATTTGATCATCACAACAACCCTGGGAGTTAGGAGCTATTATGATCCCCATTTTACAGATGAGGAAACTGAGGCAGAGGTTTAGCTAAGTGACTTACCCAAGGTCATACAGTTATTAAGTGTCTGAGGCTGGACAAGTATCGCTATAAAGCAACAAACCAATCATTTTCAGTCATAGGTCTGCTACCTTTTCTACATCTCTATTAAGTCACCAAAAAGAGATATGGAGAGCAGTTTATATAAATGGACTGGCATTATAAAATTATAATTTTTTTTTAGTATGCTACCTCAAATTTCCAATTTAATATCTCACATTTGCTTTACCTCTTTTGGGGGCATAAAAAAATATTACATTCTCTGCTTCAAAAGTCAGAAGGAAAGGGGCAGCTAGGTGGCAGAGTGCATAGAGCACCCGCCCTGCAGTGAGAAGGACCTGAATTCAAATCCAGCCTCTGGCACTTACTAGCTGTGTGACTTACTACCTGTGTGGGCAAGTCACTAAACCCCAATTGCCTCAAAAAAAAAAAAAAGAGTTAGTGGAAGCATTTATTAGAACTGTACCATGTAGTCCAAGGAACCCCTGCATTCAATGTATATTGAATGCCAGTAACAATGTGTTAAGCACCATGAGACAGAAAAAATATAAAATTTTTGTTTCAAGGAAGTTTAAAATCTACTTTATAATAATAGTAATATTAAGTTTTCTGACAAAGATCCTATCAAATAAGCAGTATCAATAGTATTCCTATTTTCAAGATAAGGAAACAGGGAAGTGAGTTTGCTGACAATCACAATGTTGAGATTCAAAGTCAAAATGTGAATACACCCAGACCTCCTGATTACAAGGTCAGTGCTCTTCGCACTAGAACTATGTGGCCAATCACAGCTATTAACTACTCACATTACACTGAATCAACACGTAAGGTCGAAAGCCTATGATCAAGGGCCAAAGAACTACCTCAATACCAGAAAAGGAGAAAATCATATAGATCTGGAGAAGTACGGGAAGGCTACATAGAAGGTCGGGGGCAAAAAAAAAACCAAAAACCAAAAAACAAAGTCAGGGACAGACTTGAACTAGATCTAGAAGGACGGGGAGGGACGTAACAGACAGAAGGTACGTAGGAAAAAATTATCTATTGCATGGATAACATCTGTGGTCCATGTACATCTATAGGCCGAGCATCTTCTCCATGCCACCCAAGCCACACTAGCCCTTTCAGCTGCTATGTCACTCTCCTGATTTATATTGGATTTACAACCCACTAAACCCAGAGATCTTTTTTAGATGAACTCGATCTAGTCACATTTCCCAATTTTGGATTTGTGAAATTGATTTTTTTCAGGGACAAGACTTTGCATTTATTCCTAATAAACTTATATTGTCAGATTTAGCCTACAAACTTTTCAGTCCAGGAACATTTTTTTCCCGCAATTTGAACTCTGTCATCTAATACATAAGCTATCCCTCCAAGTTTTGTGTCATCCTCAAATCAGGTAAGATCGTGTATTCCCAAAAAACTAAAACAAAAAGGGAAAGGCTCTATAATGCAAAAAAATTTTGTAGCAATATTTTTCACTGTCGTAAAGAACTGAGGGCAGCTAGGTGGCACAGTGGATAGAGCACCAGCCCTGAAGTCAGGAAGACCTGAGTTCAAATCTGGCCTGAGACCAAATACTTGACACGCACTAGCTGTGTGACCTTGGCCAAGTCACTTAGCCCTGACTGCCTCACCAAAAAATAAATTAATTAATTATTTTTTTAAAAAAAGGGGGGGGCAGCTAGGTGGTACAGTGGATAGAGCACCAGCCCTGGATTCAGGAGGACCTGAGTTCAAATCCGGCCTCAGACACATAACACTTCACTAGCTGTGTGATCCTGGGCAAGTCACTTAACACCACTGCCTAGCCAAAAAAAAAAAAAAAAGAACTGGAATTAAAATAAGTATCATTAATTGGGGTACAGCTAAACAAAATCTAACAGAATATTAGCACATCATAAGTGAAGAAATGGGCAGATAATGAAACACGGGAGGACAGAATTGGAACAATTCATATAATAAATTACCATACTGGGAAAGACTCAAGAAACATGATCAACAACAATGGCTAATCAGGACTCCAGAAGACTGATGATCAATCAGGACTCTTAGCTCTTGGTAAAGAGTTGATGAACCAGACATAAATCTTCTGATGTGGCCAGTGCGTGTATTTCTTTTGCTTTGATTATATTTGTTATGATGAAGGGCTTTTAAATTTTTTTTTTTTGTTGGAGGGAGAGGGGCAGGAGGCATAAGTGAGAGTAACAACAGTAATAGTAAAAATAAAAAATTATCCAAAAAAGAGAGCCACAGAATGTTCAGAAATACACACACAAACAAGCACATGTTGGAACTACCATTTTAAATTTAGAACATATCACAGCAAAACCTAATTTGAACATAGTGGAGACTGATGATTTCATATACAAGCCTTGTAGGGAAACGTTCATGTTTGCCGAAGTTTATCAATTTCATGGTAATAAAAAGGAAGTTTAAAAATAATAATTGGAAGGGGCAGTTAGGTGGCAGATGGGCCTGTTTTATGAAGAAGCACCACGCAATTTTCCAAAAGCAGTTCAGTCCACTCTCTTCCTGCTCTTTGATTCTGAGCCAAGTTTACCATACTCAGAGCTGGATCATGTTATATGTATTGATAAACCGACTCCATGAGTTGTCCACCAACTACACAGTCTTGACAAAAGACATTTCTCGTCTACTTACTTTTTCCTGTGTGAATAATAACAACAACTAGAATTTACACGGTGCTTTAAGATTTGCAAAGCACTGAACACATCCTATCATTTGACTGCATTTAGCTAAGAACGATTCTTGAGTGATTATGGACCTCAGTTATTGAGGTTACTGAGGTTCTGAAATATTCCAGGGCTTGATGTGATCACCACACTGCTTATAACTAATCTCTTGTCACTTAGCACAGCATCTGACACATAATAGGTACTTAATAAATGTTGATTGATTGAGTGACTCTATACCAGACATCTTTCAAGACCGTCTTGCCTAAAACCTCTGGCAAGCAACCATCTCTCTGTTTTATGATTCACTTAATAGAGTGTGAAAAAATTAATTTACATCTTTCAAGGAACACTGCAGGATTTTAAAATATGCATGGGAAATACCTTGCTGGAAGAGAACCCTTAAGGCAATATTCTGTTCTATTAAAAACAAAATCATTAATTTTATAGTTAAAACAAAGCACTGTTTCCTCTATACCTTTCAGTTGATTGTATAAATGTAAAGCCACACCATGCTGTAGAAAGAATAGCATTTGCCTAAGTTTGCCTACTCCCTTCTCATAACTTCAACAAGAACTCACTTGTCAACTGCTCATAAAAATCGTGTCCATCAATTTCAAAGAAAGAGTTGATGCTCTTAAAATTAACTTCACTGCCCAGGGAACATTGGGCAATGACAGCAGGTGTTCACATCAGAAGTTATTTAATTTCTCGAGCTAGCCTATGATAATAACTGGGTTTAAGATTTTCCCAAGGCATTGGTATTCTCCCTTCTTTAAAATACCTTAAAAACAATCTATAATGGTACTTAAGTTTTTCCTCTTGGGGGGGCGGGGAAGGCTGCCTCAAGCCTCCTCTGGGTGTCATTGGACAAATCCAGCTGCTCTTTCCAACTGTTTTCTTAGGTCCATTTCCTCATGCAGCACATTCAGGATTAGCATGTGAAGAGTCCAAATGTGGTGTTTCCACTGTTTTTGTTTTTTTGCTTTTTGTTGAGGCAATTGGGGTTAAATGACTTGCCTGGGGTCATGCAGCCAGTAAGTGTTAAGTGTCTGAGGCTGTATTTGAACTCCAGTCCTCCTGACTCCAAGGCCAGGGCTCTATTCATGGCGCCACCTAGCTGCCCCCATCCACTGTTCTTGATGATAAGAAGAATCTGATATAGAACTGCTGCAGATCTCTTCCATTTTCAGTTCGTTTGTTGTGCTCCATTCAATTTCATCCTTAAATATCCTCAGGATAATATGTATTACTTGAGTCAATTAAAACAAATTTCACCATGGACATCCGCCAAAAGAAAGCTATAGGTCTCATTCTGCACTCCAAGTCCTTTACCTCTCACACAGGAGGTGAAGAGCATGTTACCTCATTAGCTCTCTGGAACTGTGATCCATCATTACACTGATCCGAGTTCCTAATTCTTTCAAAGCTGTTTGATTTTACTATGTTATCACTGTATAAATTGTTCTCCTGTTCAGTTCAGTTCACTTCACTCTGCATCTGTTCATACAAATCTTCCCAGGTTTCTCTAAAACCATCCCCTTCATCATTTCTTACTGCACAAAAATATCCCATTGTATTCATATACCATAACTTGTTTAGCCATTCACCAGTTTATGGATATACCTCTCAGATTCCCATTATTTGCCACTTGAAAAAGAGCTATATTTTTGAACATCCTCTATTAGAGTTTGTTTAGCTTGGAATTAATCTCTCCCTTAACCTATCCTCTCTCTCATTCTCCCTTCTCTTCCTTCTGTCCTATTTCCCTCTTGGGTGAAACGTATTTTTGTATGCAAGTATACATAGGCACGTGTATATATGTATTCTTCCCTCTTTAGATCAGTTTATACAAGTTAAGGCTCAAGTGTCAACTGCTCCACTCACCCCTTCTCATTTGTCTAGATGCCTACTTGAGCACCCTGATCACATGAAATAATTTTCCCTAAGCTTCCTTTGCCTTCCCTCTCAATGACCTAACAGAACCACTACTAGGCCCTAACTAATTAGATTACCTCAAAGACCCCTGACGATAGGATTTAAAGGGGACACACAGATCATCTGCCAATATTGAAATGTAAGCAGTTTATCCATGGGTAGTTCTTCGTGACCATTCATTTGAGATTATCTACGTGTAGCTCTTCACTCTTGTGTTTGACCTTCATTCAAAGCTTCTCCTCAGTTCTAGTCTTTGAGAATGTTGAGAAGTTCTCTCATTCATTAAAGGTCCATCCTCCCCTCCCCCTTACAGGACTATACTCAGGATTATGGGCTGAGTAAGCTACTCCTGACAGTAAGATCCTTTCCCTTGTGAATAGAATATTCCATGCTCTCCTCTCCTTCATAGTGGTGGCTGCTAAATGGTGTATGATTGCGACTGTGGCTCCCAGGTACTTGAATTCTTTCTTTCTGGATGCATGAAGCATTCTTTCTTTGACCTGAAAGCTCTAGATTTTGGTGATGATGTTCTTGAGAGTTTCCATTTGAGAATTTCATTCAGAAGGCAGATTCTTTATATTTCCACTTTGCCCTCTGGTTCTAAGAGATCTGGGCAGTTTTCTTTTAAGATTTCTTGAAACAGAATGTCTTGGCTTTTTTTGGGTCACGGCATTAACAAAATCCACTGATTATTTTTGTTTTTTTTCCAGGTCAGTTGTTTTTGCTACAAAATACCTCATGTTTTCTTCCATTTTTTTTTCATTCTTTTGACTTTGTTTTTATATTTCTTCTTGTCTCATGGAGACACTGGCTTCTTTTTGGTCCACTCTAATTTTCAGGGAATTATTTTCTTGAGTAAGGTTTTGTACCTCTTGAACCAGGCAATTAATTCCCTTTTCAGAATTTCTTCTCTAACTCTCATTTCATTTATAAAAATAGCTTGAATCATGCTTCATCTCTTCCAGGAATGACAGTTGGATTTGTGATCACACAGCATTTTCCCTTGAAATAGATGATTCAGTGTTATTCTGGGTTTCTGTCTTGAGCATCCTTCTCACCATAACAGCTTTTTATGATGGGCTTCTTTTTTTGTTTGCTCATTCCTCCAGCCAACTTCCTGACTTTGGACTTGACGTGAGGGTTGGGCACTACACGCTTCTGAAGGGAAGTTCTAGGCTGGTCCTCTTGCTGCTCTCTTGGGACACTGGATGTTATGTTATTTCAGAGTCTCGGATACAGACAGCTCAGACTGGGGACCTGGCCAGTTTTCAGTGTTCCAAAAGGGGTCTCATCACTGCTCCTCTATTCTACAAGTTCCTTATTTGGCTAGGTCTGAGCAACAATAAACTGCTTCTGGACTCAGCTCCCTATGAGCCAGCTAGGGAGCTCTGCTAGCTCTGAGTGACAGGCTCTAGGCTCCCCTCTGGTTTGAGATTCCTTTCCAGGCTTCAAACGGGTAAAGAAGGTAGACCTCAGACCCAGCTCTGCTCCTGGGGTGTGGGGACACATGGCTGCTGTTCACTTCCAAACAAGCTTCTTCAGTGCATCTTCCCCGTGGGATCCCTATCCCGGAACGTACCTGCCTGGACGCAGGTCCCTTCCTCAGTCCACCATGGATCTCTGACTCAGAACTGGGGAGGGGGTAACAAAGCTGCCAGTTGGCACCGGTCACTGTGCCCCATATGGGGGCCTCCCAGTACAAAGGCGTGATCCCCATGTGGTGTGCTCCTGGCCAGACCCCAGTGCCTGCACATCTCTATCTGCCTACACCAATTTGGGCTGGAAAAGTGATTCATTGTGATGTTTTCTTGGATTTCTCCACCAGGGTTTGGTCTGTTGCATTTTCTAGGCTTGTCTAGAGAAGCCTGGGAGGAGGAGAAGCTTAGTAAACTTCCTGCTCTTTTGCCATTTTGGCTCTGCTCTGTCTTGGACAGTGTTTCCATGTGTAATTTCCCAGCATTTCCCGGGCATGTTTTCCTAAGTGCTGCGAAAAGTCATCTGAAAAATCAGGAAAAAGGACAGTAATTTCCTGTGAGAATTAAAATTTATCAACATAGAGATGTTACTAGTTCAAAGAAATCTACTAATGTTAAATTGAAAGCAAGAGCAGGGAATGCAACATGTGGGATTGAAGATTAAGGTCAACATTCACCAGAACCAGGAAAGACACATGGAGGAGAGAAGTGGCATTGCTTATAACTGTCACCATGTTCTAAGTGTGTGTTCATAGACTTGTTTGATGCTAACAATGAGTCATTCTTGCAAATAAACATAAATGTTAATAAACAGAGTACACTTGATAAAAGTTCGGAGCAAGAAATAAGCTTTGGAAACAAATTAAGTCCTTAAACTGGCAATTTTGACACATGATTCTGTATAATGCTGTTGACCTTTTGGGAGATGTGAAACTTACGTTACACAAACACTACCCAATAAGCTCTGCTGGCCATTTTCCAGTGTTTGATCATTCACTACAGGCCACACAGTTCTTTGTATATACTACTAAACTTACTATTTCTTATTTACTAAACAAATCTATTCGATGTCTACACTAAGCAAAGAATATGAACGTTGTCAGAAGCATTTTAAAAAAGATAAAGAAAATCAACCTGTTGCCAGATGTTTTAAATCACTGTCATAATACAATGTTTATGATAAGACACTGTACATTTATCATTACATCTTTTTTAAAAACAGAAAGCCTCTGGAACTTTTAATATAACCCAATCACAGAAGAATGATTCATTTTTTATTATTGTGTTTACTCATTATTTGAAAACACATAAATAAAATGTGTTATGAAAAATGCAAAGTAAGTTGATTTTACGAATCCTCAGGAATTCTTGGGAATTCCATATACTTATTACCAAATCTCAAAAATTAATATCTCTGGGGAATCTGGGAAAACAAGAGATGGAATGTCAAGAACAAAAAAAGCATGGAAATAAGCTGGAGTTTTCCTAGAGCACAAATAGAAGGGAATAATACGTAAAAAGGCCAGAAAGGCATGATGGAATCAAGATGTGAAGAGTGCTAAGTGCCAAAGAATAAATATTTGACACTGGAGATAACAGGGAGCCAGTGGAGACTGAGTGGGGAAGGGTGGACCTGTCAGACCCGTGCTTTATGAAAACTCTGGCATATGCGTGGAAGATGAATTAGAGGGGCTAAGATACGTTAGGCAACCAACCAACGCACATTTATTAAGCATCGACTATTGAGTAAGCACTGCTATGTACCAAGCACTGTGCTGGGTGCCGGGGACACAAATACAATTAATGAAACAATCCCTCCTCACTAGGAACTTACTGATGGGGAGAGAGAGACAACAAGGCAGAGCGAGAAGGCCACTGCAACAGTTCAAGCGAGAGGAAAGAAGGGCCTGAACTAAGGTGCAGACGGGGCCGAGCACAGAAGCCTGCGGGCGCCTGGTCATTTCCATTTTCTGTGTCGCATCCTCCAACTGCCGCGAGCTTTGACAGGGTGACATTCGGCAGTATGCAAAGAGTCTGAGCTATGTCCCTGTGGAAAAGCACAACTAACGCTGCGCTGCCAGAAGGCAAGCACGTCCACCGTGAACGGCAAGGACACCGTGACTAGACAGTACAAATGAAGCCTTAAACCTCCCAAATAGTGAAAAAAGGAGAGGAAGGCATGCGGAGCACTAAGGGGGTCCTTTATAGGAGGGTGTCAAACACACAGCTGCAGCACTCCCTAACCAGATTAAAATGTAACTGGAAAGTATTTAACAAAATAAAAATACAATAAAACGTGGATAAGTCAATATGCAGCTCGGGGATCCTTATGTATTAATGGCTCCTGTAGCTGGGATTGGACACCCCTGCTCTTGAGGCAGCAAGGGGGTGCCATAGTGCAGAGTACTGGGCCTGCAGTCGGGAAAATCAGAATTCAAAAGCAGCCTCAGACACTAACTGTGTGATGCTGGGCAAGTCACATAACCTCTTGCCTCAACAATAATATGGGGACAATAAGACCACCTCCCTAGCAGGGTTATTGTGATGCTTAAAAGAGATGACAAGTGGAAAGCACTTAGCACTGTGCCTGGTACACAGCAGGTACTTAATAAATGCTTGTTCCTTTCCCTGTCCCTAAGAAAGATTTACAGAAAGATAGAGATAAGAATCACACAATATCTATCACTTGTAGAGAGTGGGACACCGCAAAGCACAGGAGGAGGAAAGGGCAACAATTCCAGGCAGAGGAATCATAATATAAGAAGTCAGAAAGCATCAAAAGCCTACTACGTGCCAGGAGCTACACTAAGCGTCCAAGATACTAAGGAAAGCTAAAGCAGCCCCTGTTCTCAAGGAGCCCACAATCTAACGGAGAAAGACAACATATAAACAAGATAATTATAACAGCAGCAGCTCTTCAAGGTTTGCAATGTACTTAACAAAAGCAGGGGTTAACACCGTCCTCATTTTACAGAGACTGAGCGAGGTTAGGTGACTTGCCCAGGGTCACACAGCTAGCAAAGTGTCAGAGGCAGCACCAGAAGTCATTCAGGTCTTCTCAACTCCCAGTCCCCACCCTCCCTCTCCTCGTGGGCAGCCTTCTCAAACCCTGACCTCAGGCCAGCCCCTTACCACCCATGTCCCTCAGTTTGTCTTTCATATATAGAAGTGGGGGAGAGGAGTGAGTGGTGAGCTGGAGGACCTCTAAATGCTCCCAAATTCTAACTCCTTTAATCCCACAAGGATGTGGGTGAGATGTCCCTCTTGGGAAGTGCTCACTGCATGAGGAATTCAGGGCATAGCTGAACATGGTCGCTGTCTGAACTACAAATCCTGCCGGTATATTTAAGGAAGCCAGATAGTGAGAAAGGGGTGGTTTATCTTGGATTTCATTGGTCTATAAATATGTGGTGCTGGGACACGATGTGGCGTGTGGGTAAAAAAGGAGTCGAGATGGGAAGGAGTAATGCAGCTGTCCTGCCTGGGCCCTCCCTGCCAGTCCTCACCAGTAGGAGTGGTTGCAGTCCTGGGTCACCGTGTCACATACACAGCTGACTCCCAGGAAGAAGGGTAAGGACGCCTGTGATCAAACCCGGCCTCAGGATGCCTGACTCATCCTGAGTCTGCTGCCAACACGGCAGCGTCTGGTAGCCAGGACTGGCCATGGGATGGGACGTGGACTTGGAGGGGGAGGTCTGCTCCCACAGAAGAGCACTCATAACAACAAAGTATTGGCTCCCAAATGGCAGACTAAGGCAGGTTATGTTCCTGCAGGGGTCAGACTGAGGACCAAGAGGCAGAAGTGACAAGGAGGCACATTTGGGCTCCGTGTGAAGAAGCTCCTCTTTCCTGGGCACACTAAAGCAGAGGTGGAGTGCTTCAAAGACACGGAAGAGATGGGAGAGAGGTCTGACTCAACAGACTCTGAATCCACAACTCAACAAGAGCCCAGGCTGCTGACATGAGGCCAGCTGCAAGACCAGGAATGCAGGCCTCAGGGAGCATGGTGCTGGAAGGCAGCCTCTTTGTTAACTTAGGCACAGGTCTTCACTAAAAGCTCAAGTAGTGCCACAGCACAGAACCAGGGAACATCAGCATGGTCAGCCCCAAAGCTATTAAAACCCTAGCCTGAAAAACAGGAATTGGTACACTTGACCTTCACAAGCAAATAAAGTCAGAGTTATCAGCAGATTTTGCTCCCGCTCTCATTTTCAGGAATGAAAAACACTCTCTGAATAGAGGGAAGGCTTTCCAGATTAATATGTGTTATCTGTTGGCCATCTAGAGATGCCTCTAAAATAGGATGGTTCTTTGCCTTTTTTCTCAGCAGAATATAAGTTGCTAATTGAGTCATCTGAGAACAGACATGGAAGGCGTGTGGCAGAGCACCATACGCTCCTCCACCAATTCTGCTGCCAAGTCTGGTCATTTCTACCTCCACATCTCTCTCCCACCTATCCCCACCTCCTAAAGGAGGCCACCAGCCCGGCTCAGTGTCTCCAGGCTATGACATCAGCCTCCCAGCTGGGCTCCCATAGAAACAGGCGGGATGCAATCTGCATCACTGAAAGGAATAAATACACTGATGAGATCACAAATCCAGGGAAGACTAGAGCCCATTCAATTTCCCTGGTTATGAATAGCTACATTTCAGGAAGGCACATCACATCCGACTCATTTAAGGCAACCACCTATTTATCAATGACCAAAGGTCATACAAGGACTAAGAATCAAAGCGAAATCTGACCCCAAGCCTTGACCCCGACTCCAGCACCCATCCTACTATGCTACACCCCTTTCCCACGCCTGGTCTCCAAGGGACTGAAACTCTAGAGCCAGGATCCAGAAATGCGCGATTCCATGTAAGAGCTGAGAAAAAGAGCGGATCACTCCTAGCAAGTGTGCAGCACTCAGCAAAACAGGCACGTGAGGACTGAGTCTTAAAGGAATCAAGAGGCAGAAATGGGGGGACCAATGAGGAGAGAAATGGGGCATCTCTCGGAACCCCAAGTCAGCTCACGAAGCCACTCTGTGAAGCCGTCCCAGGCCCAGGCAGACTCTGGACCACTGAGCCCTCTCCTGAGTCCAGCCAGCGGCTCCATCACTTACAGGAGGAACAGATTCCCACTCGACAGTCTTGCTACCAGTGAGTCCAAACCTCTCCCCTTTCTCCACAACTGTCAGATAAGCTTTTTAAGAAATGGTATGCTAAAACCTGAACTGCATCTGCATTGTTCCCTGGACAGAACAAGCAACTCACATTTAGGGGGCAGGTATTCTGTGCCAGGCTCCATGTTTGACACTGGGGACAAAAAGACAAAAAGAAAAAGAAACAGACCCTGCTCTCAAGGGGCTCCTTTTCCGCCAGGGAGACGAGCAGACAAAGACCGCTAGAAAGAGTCTCGGTACAAATCACAAGGCAGCGAGTGAAGCTGGAGAAGAGGGATAAGGAGTAACATAGAAGATGGAGCTGAGGAGGAAGGACACGCCAAGTGCATGGAAAACCAGTGCAAAAGCACAGGGACCAGATGGGGAAAACAACCTGGATGTACCAGAGCACAGGAAGGGGAATGATGCACAAGGAGGCCAGGAGGCAAGTTGTGAAGAACTCTGAAATTAGCTAATAGCTTAAAAACAAACAAACAAAAAAAACCCTAACATTTACATAGTGCTTATTATGTATCAGCCACTGTCAAAAAGGGGGACATTTACAACTTATATTTTATCCATGAGGCAACAGAGAACCACTGAATCTACTAAATGAATCTACTAAATGGTGGTCAGATCTACTCTTAGGAAAATCCCCTTGGTAGCAATGTGAAGGACAGTCTGGAGGGGGAAGGCCAAAGAAGAGGCCACCATAGCAACCTGGGTGCAAGTAAGGAGGGTCTGAATCATGAAAAGATCCGCTTCCTGGACCTTGCCTCCTGCCTAACGCCTCCTCACACTACAACATCCTCTTTGCTTCTTACCTTAGAATATCCCTCCACAAGGCCCATCTCATCTCCTTTCTCCTCCTAGTAAGTTTCTCTTGGAGCCTCCATTTTATAAAAGGTGCCAGGCCGACCTTCTTTCATTTCTCTCCTGACCCTGTTCCTGACTTTCTGGACTTAAAAGTCATGCCCTCATATCAGATACCTTCATTCCCTACCCTCTTCCAATTTTCCGATCTTATTGTATGTTATCTTCTCCCATTAGAATGAAAGCTCCTTGAAGACAGGAATTATCTTTTTTTTTAAATTATATTTGTACCCCCAGTCCTTAGCATGGTGCCTGGCACACATTAAACATGTAATAAACACTTGTTTCCTTCCTTTTGTGAGGAGAGAGAAGGGGTAAACCTCAAGGGATGTTGTGGGGTTACAAACAACAACATCTGGCAACTCACTGAACATGTGGGACAAGGGAGAGGACTTGATAAAACAAAGGCAATAAACCTGGGGACAGGAAGGATGGAGCTATCTTCAAGGGAAGCAAGGAATTTTGCAAGAAGAAAGGATATGGGGGAAAAGAAAATGAGTTTTGTCTTGCACATGTTGGAGTTTGAAGTGTCTCTGGGACATCCGATGCGAAATATTCAACAGATAATGACGTGGAACTGAAGCTCAGGGAGAGGCTGGGCTGGAAATACAGATCTGTGAAACACATGCATACACATGATAACTTCACCCCATGAGAGCTTATGAGGTCACCAAGAGAGCATGCAGAGAGACAAGAGACATAACCGTTAAAAGGTGGGAGATGAATGATCACCAGGCAAAGGAGCCTAAGAAAGAACAGTCAGACCAACAGGGGCAGAACAAGACAATCAAGTGTCACAGAAGCCAAGAAGAAGATGGGCCAAAGGAAGTGGGCACATTTGGCTTAAAGAGGAAAAGGGGATGTGACAGCTGGCAAGGCTGTCATGTGTCAGAGGGGCTGGGCTAGTTCTCTTTAGGGCCACAGGAGCAACAAACAGAAGCTTCAAAGAAGCCAATTGGGGCAGGAGTTCTCCGGAGCGCCATCCAGAATAGAATGGATTGCCCATGGGGGTGGTACGCTCCCCTACTTGGAGATCCTGAAGTATAAACTGGACGATGGTAACTGGTTGGTTCTATGGCAATGGAGATTCCTTTCATCCACAGGTTAAATGAAATGACCGCTGAGGCCCATTCCAATAATAAGGCTGTGATCTGTGTGGTAGGAGCAACCTTTGGACAAACAGTGGATAAACTGGGAAGAGAAAAGAGAGCTAAGGAGACCAATTCAGAGGCTGTTACAACAATCAAGCAACAGTAAAAAGACCTGCATTAGTGGCAGCAGCAGAAAGGAGGAAGTAGATGGAAGGGACTGCAGAGGAAGAAAAGACAGAACTTGGCCAATGACTGAGAGCGGGGAAAAAAGGAAAATGGAGAGTCAAGAATGAGTCCAAGTTATAAAGACTGGAAGAAGTGTGGCATCATCAACAGAAATGGAAAAATAGGGGCAGCTAGGTGGCACAGTGGACAGAGCTCCAGCCTTGGAGTCAGGAGGATCTGAGTTCAAATCCAGCCTCAGACACTTGACACCTACTAGCTGTGTGACCCTAGGCAAGTCACTTCACTCCAATTGCCTCACCAAAAAAAAAAAAGCAAAAAAAAAAGTTAATTTAAAAAAAGAAATGGAAAAATAAAATGAGGAATACATTTAAATAAATCTAAGGTCTGCTTTTTGGACATGTTGCATCTGAAGTGTTAGTGGGACACTCACTCTTGCAACTGGAAATTAGAGATCGCCTACTACCCTTGAATACAAAACCACTGTGCAAGAAAAATAGGAACCATAATTATTTTGCAACATCTTGAAGGAGAAATCTCCCAACTGTCTGGTGGCCCAATAGCAGAAAGTAAGGAGGAATAAAATACAACAAATTATGCAAGGATGCAATAACACCAATGGTCTCATCCATTGTTTTAACAACTATCTGTTGTCCCTGTATAAGAGACATGTGCAGTCTGATCAAAATGGCTACCTCCACCCCATAATTTTGTCTAAAAGGACTTTTTTTCACAACTGTAAAAGTATTTATCGGGGGGCAGCTAGGTGGCACAATGGATAGGACACCAGCCCTGGATTCAGGTGGACCCGAGTTCAAATCCAGTCTCAGACATATAACACTTACTAGCAGTGTGACCCTGGGCAAGTCACTTAACCCCACTGCCTAACCAAATGAATAAATAAATAAATAAATAAATAAATAAATAAATAAATAAATAAATAAATAAATAAAAGTATGTATCACCTGCCCTTGAACTAGCAATACCTTCTCATCAGTTTCATGGCAAATATTTTCCCAAAAGTCCCCCTTTTCTCCCTTGAATGATTCTCCCTTTCTCTGCCCCTTACTCTCTCATGAAAGATGCTCCTTATTGATCCTAAGTTGTTGTGCACTCTAAGTTGACCTGAAAAATTATGAAAACTAAATATGCACCCCAAGAAGCTAGAGCTGCTATTCAATAAGCATTCTCAGCTTGCTAATGATCTCTCTACTTTTAGTTACAAATGTACCACCTCCATGTCTGAAAATTCCAAAAAAACCCTATCCAAGCAAAAGGTATTGGCTTTTCACCTCTCCCTTTGTCTTCCCTCACAAAAACCTACTGTTCAGCTACACTATAACCTTCAATCCCTTTACCCCTCAATTCTCTCCCTGGCCATTTACCTGCACTAGTCACCCTCTCTTCTTTTTCCCATCTTGACCCCTTCATGAACCAATTCAACTCTACATTGTCTTCCTTTCTTGAACCCTAACCCCCTCATATCACAACTAAGCTCTACAAAGCCCATTTCTCACATTTGTCCCACCCCAGTCCCATGCTCATAGCTACTCTAAGGCCTCTAGGGCCTAAATGACTGCCCCAGCAGTTCCCCAGCCTCCCTGCCTCTAATCCTCCTCTGTTTTCCTCTGGCACACAGGACTAATTGTTCCTATTCTGTTAAGTCATCACTCCCATTAAGACCCTACAATGGGTCACTACTCCCTATCTCAGAAGCCTAGACCTGCTGATTTCTATCAGTGGCTACACTGATGAAATCACCATAGGCCCAGATCCTCCCCCCACCCCAACAAAAAACAAGGACAGACTGTTTTATTGTTACTGACGTCTGAAATGCAATATTACAATACAGCTCAATTTTTATTTCCAATGATAAAAGTAAACTCAGAATTACCTATCTTAAGTTACTCTGTGGGAATCCTAGAGCTGGCAGGGACCTTGGAAATGATACAGTCCAACCTACTTCATTTAATAATTACTTTTACAACATATCACATCATAATCTTGCCTAATTGAATATCTCCAGTAATTGGGAAAGCACTACCTAATGAAGAAGCATATTCTATTTTTGGAGAGCTTTATTAGGAAGCTAATTTTTAGTGGGTTAAAACCTACCCCTCCTCCTGACCTCTAACCACTGCTGGACTTACTTCTAGTCTTTGAAAATTAACTTGTCAGGCTAGAACATTGGGTCAAATTTAATAAGATAAAATACAACAGGGATGATGTAAAATTTTACAGTTAGATTCAAGGTCTGATACAAGGTAGGGGAGGCATGGTTAAACAGTATTTTACCTGAAAAAGATGGTGCTTTGGAGGACTCTGAGGCTACTAAAGACGAATCCAGGGTACAATGTGGGAGCCAAAAAAGTTCATGCAATGTTGGGCAGCGCTATTAGAAGGACAGCGTCCACTAGGAATGGAAGGTAATGGCAGTCCTGTTCTCTTCTGGAGTGTTTCTGATCTTAGAATTTTAGGAACAACACTGATAAGCTAGAGCAAAGGTTTTTAATCTTTTTTGGTGGCAGGCTCCTTTTGCTAATCTGGTAAAGACTCCTCAGAATAATGTTGTCAAATGCACAAAGTACGTAGGATTACAAAAGAAATCCATCATATTTAAATTCAGTTACCAAAATACTTTCAAGAACTGGTTCACAGACCCCAGGTTAAGAACTTCTGCCCTAGGGCACGTCTAAAGGAAAACAACTAGAATACTGACGGACATGGAGGTGGAACGCTATGAGGGTCAAATGAAGAAGCCGATGACAGAAGAAGATACTTAGGGATGCGGGGGCATGACAGCTACCTTCAATCACATGAATGACAGCCAGACAGAAAAGGTTTTAAACATTTCCTGCTAGGCCTCAGAGGGCAAGACTAGGATAAACGGATTGGCAGTCACAGAGAAGGAGGTTCAGTCTTAACTTCTTAGCAATTAGAGCTGTCTGAAATATGAATTAAGTACCTCAAGAAATTGTTCTTTAGTCTTTTCAGTCATGTCTGACTCTTCACGACCCCATTTGGGGTTTTCTTGGCAAAGACACTAGAGTAGTTCGCCATTTCCTTCTCCAGCTCATTTTACAGATGAGGAAGCTAAGGTAAATAGGGTTCAATGACTTACCCAGGGTCACAGAGCTAGGAAGTGTCTGAGGCTGGATTTGAACTCACAAAGGTGAGTCTTCCCAACTCCAGGGCCAGCGTTCTATCCACTGCACCACCTAGCTGCCCCAGAAAACAGTGGTTCTCTCCAATAGAAGGCATCTTTTTTTTCAAGGTGAACAAGATGGTCTTCCATGTCCCCTCAAACTCTGAAATTCTTTGTATCTAAAGCTACACAGGGTAAGTTTATTCCTGTTCCTAAAAACTACAGTCTTCAAATACTCAAAGCACTGTCATGTCCCACTCATCCAATCTTCTTTCCTTGAGCTCCTTCAATCTTTCTTCACATGACAGGGTTTCAGGTTCCTTCACCAAGAGCCACCATCTTTTGGATGTGCTCCAAACTTGTTGACAGACCTTTTACAACATGGCAACATCGAAAACAATATTCAGTGTAATTTTATCACTGCAGAGCAAAATTCTCTCCCCTTATTCTACATGCCTTTATAAATCCAGTGTAAGACAACATAGGTTGGTGAATGTTTTTGCAAATGTTTGCTGAATCCTGTTGAGTCTGTAGTCAATGAAAACCCTTAGTTCTTTTTCATACAGCTGACTAGTCATAGCCTTCCCATCGTATACCTGTGTTGATTTTTCTTATCCTAAATGTGGAAAATACACTGATCACTATTAAATTCCACTGTCAGATTCAACCTATCATCCCAGACCATCTGGAATCATGAAACCCAATTCTATCAACCAGCAACTTAAGTTTCTCTCCAAGATTATCACAAATTTGTTAATAACATACTCTATGCCTTCACTGGAGAAGCTGGGTGGCACAGTGGATAGAATGCTGGGCTTAGGGTCAGGAAGTCCTGAGTTCAAATTCGGCCTCAGACACTTACTAGCTGTGTGACCCCGAGCAAGTCACTTAACCTATTTGCTTCAGTTTCCTCATCTATAAAATGAGCTGGAGAAGGAAATGGCCAACCAGTCCAGTGTCTTCGCCAAGAAAAGCCCAAATGGGGTCACGGAGAGTCGGACGTGACTGAAACAATGGAACAACAGCATCTTCGCTGAAGTAATTAATAAAAATGGTCATTAAAGTAGAGCCACAGAACTTGTATTTCACTAAAGATGTTCCAGCACACCGACATTACTCCATTTATCACCATTCTTTACAAATCTGTCTAACTGTACTATCATCCAGCCCCCATGTCTCCATTTTATACAAGAAGCTACCATTAGAAACTTTGTTGAATACTTTGTTCACATCAAGATCTACCTGACTGAAACCACTGCCTTATTCCACCAGATGATTAACTCTGTCACAAAAGGTTGTAAAGCTTTTTGAGAATCCATGCAGGCTAACCTGGTCATCAACAGTTTCAATTTTATGAAGTATCTGCAAACTGTTCCTCTAAATGATCCATCCCAGAACTCAAGAGAGCAACAGAGTCAAGCTGAAAAGTCTCGAGAGCAGGGATTCCTTTTGGTTTACAGGCCACTTCAGCAAGTTTACGAAGCCTGTGGGACCCTTCCCAGAAGAATGGTGGTTCCCTACATTCAGAATTGAAGAAAATGATACATTTCAATTAGAAGCTGGTGGGAAAATATGTAATGTTTTTCTCCATCGAAATTCACTGATGTCTTGAAATCTATCCACAAACCTCCACCAAGAATGCCTTGTCTAGAGTTTGCAGAAACTGCCTGAAGAAAGCATAACATTTGTTTGTCTACACTTTCATGGTGCCTCTGACAATGGCTCAGCAAACATGCCAGCAAATTTGTTCAACTCCTAAACAAAACTCATCTCTAACAGGAGTTGAAGTTCATTCCCAAAACAAGGTTCTTCCTTAATAGTTAAGCTTGAATTCCCAAACATGTTTGTTCTGCATTTCCTTTTTTTTTTTTTTGGTGAGGCAATTGGAGTTAAGTGACTTGCCCAGAGTCATACAGCTAGTTAAGTGTTAGGTGTCTGAGGCCGAATTTGAACTCAGGTCCTCCTGAATCCAGGGCCCATACTAAATCCACTGTGCCACCTAGCTGCCCCTGTTCTGAATTTTCTAGTCAGTCAATAAACATTTATTAATCACTTACTACATGCCAGGTACTGTGCTAAGTACTGGGGACACAAAGAAAGGCAAAGCCATCCCTGCTCTCAAGGGGCACCCAGTCTAAAAGGGGAGACAACATGCAAACAAAAAATATGCGAGAGAGAGAAAATAATCCACAGAGGAAAGGCACTGGAATGAAGAAGGATTGGGAAAGGCTTCCTGCAGAAGGGGGCACTTCAGCCAGGACTTGAAGGAATCCAGGGAAGCCAGGAAACAAGACAAGCCATCATGACAAGTATGTATAAAATTCCATACATGGCGGTGTCGTTGTATCTGACTCTTCATGACCCCATGGACTAGAACACGCCAATACCGTCCAAGAGGTTTTCTTGGCAAATGATACTGGAGTGGTTTGCCATTTCCTTCTCCAGCTCATTTTACAGATGAAGAAACTGAGGAAAACAGGGTTAAGTGACTTGCCCAGGGTCACACAGCTAGTAAGTGTCTGAAACTGGATTTGGACTCAGGTCGTCCTGACTCCAGGAAGACATACAGGGTATTATTACCATTTTACATTTGAGAAAAACTGAGGGCTGTTGCCACCATGACACAGCCATTAAGTGAAAGGCCTGAATAAGTCTCTTAAAGTGCCCGCCTCTTCCTTTCTCATGAAGACCATTCACATTATCAACGCGAATAGGGCAGTCTGCCCCTTCCGGCATTGGGCCATGGAAGAGCTACGTTTTTCTAAGCTTTCCACAATCTGCCCTCTCACAGTCTAGGGAAGAGAGCCAACAATGCTGGGGATCCCTCTCTCCCTGGCTGAGGCAGCGCTAGAAGGTGATACAGTCACTGCCTGCCAGGGGTAACAGGTTCTATCTCCACTAATTCTTTCCTGCTGGTCAGAACTGGGCCCACTGTTACTGCTTCCTTTCTTCTTCAATGTTCTGAAAGTTGACATCAGCAAAGCAAGGGAAGACTATCAGAGATGCTTTATTTTTTCATTCAGTAATGTTTCTCCCTGATGACTAGGGACTACTTACTCCTGCCCCTTTTTATCTACCCCGGCGATTCGCACGCAGCAGATGTTAAGTTACATAGCCACTGAACCAAACACACAGGAAGCTCACCTCCCACCAAGCACATCGCCATTCCTTGCCTCTTGGACCACATGCGATCACCATCAAATTCATCAGTCTCCCTCCATCTGGTCAAGCAAGATGCATCACCCACCCACAACAATCTCCCTTGGATCCTTCTCTCCTTTTCTCATCATCCAATCCTCTCTACAATGTCAAACGCCAAGGATGACAAACCCGATGCAGCGATGCATCTTCTTGACAGTGACGGCTATTCTGCTCCCCTTCCACCTGGTCCTTCTCTTTTCAACAGGAACAACATTTGCATGGTGCCTACTAGAAGCAAGGCCCTATGTTAGTCCTGGACATCCACAATCATGAACATTCTTCTACTGCCATACTCCGGCTGTGAGGAACCAACCCACCAAGTCTTGATCCATCCAACTCCCTGACGTTTCCTAGCAGTGCGGTCAGAACCCGGTCAATTCACCTCCCTAACCCTGAATGGGGAACGAGCCTTTGAGCACTCATTTCAGAGGGCCACTGTGAGGCCTAGAGGAGACAAAGAACACTTCAAGCACTACAGGAATGTCTTGTCATCATGCAAGTTGCTATTCCTGGTGATTATAACTTAAATACCACGTCCCCACAAATTCTACAGGTTCTCAAGGCCAAGCTCAAGACCCCCTCCTCCAGGGAGCCTTCCTTCATTACTCCAGGCTCAGAAATACTCATGTGTCTTTAGAGGCTGTAACCACCCAGAAGAGCACAGTCCCACTAAGTTTGCTTTTCCAATTGACTACAAGCTCTTTGAGGTCACACTTCTTCTGTATTTTCTGCAGTACCAGCACAGTAAGAACTCAGTAGGTGCTTATGACGTAAGAGGTGTGTAACAAACGAATATTGTCATCACACACACATCACTATGTCTTTGATGTTACACTTAATGTGATTCCAAGCTAATTTCCCAGTGCTCCTATTAAGGCACTGTCCTTCCCAGCTGGCTCCCCCGTTCACTGGGTGCCCTCCCACCTCCACCTGGTTATAACCCCAAGGCTGAATCACACATATTCCCTCTCTGCTGAAACCCTACTCTACCTTCCATGCCCAGCTCAGGTCCTAGCATTTCAGCGAAGTACCTTCTCCAAAGTTCTTCCAGGATTTGGATACTTCACTTTCCCTTCACAACATCACGATCCTTTCAGTCTGGATGAAACTTACTCTTCCCCTCCAGTTCAGCAGTCTGAAGTGGACTGAAGACAGGAGCTGTCTGTCCATTCTATTTGTGGAGTCCCAGGACCCAGAGGTGTCTTGCACATGACATGTAATTAATAGGTACCAGATGACTTGAAAAAGTAAAGATACAAAGCTTTGCATACTCATGTGAAGTTTCCAAAGATACAGGAAATTTCAATGCTACAGTAACTTTTAAAAAACTTTCTCAGACCAGCCCACCGATACGTAAAAGGGGGAGAAGCAAAGAGCAGAGAACAGTCAGGAAAGGGTTAAGGGATGGCAGGGGCTCAGACACAGCACTGCCAGCGGCAGGCAGCTTAGCTGATCTCTCTTTTACTCTGAACTGACTTTCTATCTTACTTGGTTTTTATTTCGTACTAACGTAAGCATTCGTGCTGTTTCCACAGAGTAGAACATCCTGAGTTGCTTGAAGCCAAGTCCACAAGCAGTCAGTAAACACTTACAGAGCGCTGAGTCTACAAAGAAAGGCAGTGAGACCGGTCCATGCGGGCCTTTACATTCCCAGTGCCTAGCTAGCCAGCTGGCAAGCACTGAGTCTGGCACACAGTAGGTGCTTAATGCTTACTGAATTAAATCTCCCCATTTTACCAAAAAGGAAACTAAAGCCTAGGGGCTCTCACAGAGCTAGGTGAAGAGGGCCCTAAAATCCCTCTACCCATTTGGTTCCATAGTTCTGTGCACTGGTTCCAGGAAGAGTACAAATTATATGAAAATCATATTAGAAAGCTGGTCACCAGAATGTGACTTCAGGTACTGCTGTGAAGGTAGCTAACTTTCATCTCACCGATCTGAGTGGGATGGGGGACAGGAAGGGAGGGATTATGTACTGGAGAAAGTACTCAATTTGTGATCAGAGGATATTGGTTCAAATCCTAGCCATATGTGACTTCACAGAAAGTTCCCTAACCTCTCTGGGCCTCAGTTTCCTCATTTGTAAAATGAGGGGAATGACCTAGATGACATATCCAAATCCTACGGTCCTTTGCCTTTGTTTTCCCTTGAGGAAAGAACACTCCCTCAGGAGGCAGCAGCCTCTTGCTAACAAGCCAGTAAACCCCTAAAAAGGGGAGGAAGAGGGGACCATACACTCAGCTTACCCACATTTGCTCTAAGGGAACATGGGCAGGTGCTGAATTCGGCAAGTCAGGTCATTTTTCTCAAGAAAGCCTAATTCAAATAGCAATTCTTTACCTGCAAAACTACCGACTAGCAGAAGTAAAATCTATGCACCATCCAAGTACTTATTCCAACAAAATCCAGACCAAAGAACCCAAAAGAAAGGAAAATTTTTAAATGTATAGTATTGGCATCCTTAAAAAGTAAAACACACACATACACACACTACCCTTGGCTGACAGTACACTGCAAATAAAGGATCTCTGATCATATATTTTGAAGTAAGGAAAAAATAGGGTATAACTTTTATCTTACTTTATTCCCCTTCCCTTTTATTTTTTGGATGTGGTATAACAAGTTCCCCTTGATATGACCATCCCTTTGGATTTATTTTATTTCTTTTGGCCCATTTCTTAATTTCAAAATAGAATTATTGTTATCTCAAAAAAATTAGCATATGCATCTCAAAAACTGGACTTAAGTTTAATAAAAGCAAACATATGTTTCCATTTCAAAAAACCCCCAAATTTGTGTACAGCATTAAATATTTGGGAGCAGTACTCTGCATTATTTGCTTCATAGATTGTAGATGCCCGTTCTAAATGCATACACATGCATCTATTAAAAAGACTGAACACTAGCTAAGAAGTGAAGAAAGGAATCTTAAATTTGAGTCTTGTTTACAAATCTATCATAACAGCATATTTGTTTCCAATAGGATGCCTTCACTAAAAAACAGAAAACCACATCACTGCCCATGAATAAATGATAATATGTTAACTATTACCAATATATTTGAATTTCTAAGTCTATTTCACAGCAGGGATCCAAGGTGAGTCATAAACTGACCTATAATCAAAGGATAGGGCCTACACTTAAGCTAACCAACAATTATTCTTTACAAAAAGAACCTCCAATCATTTGTTAATTTTTTCTTCTCTACTACAAATATTCTCATAGTTTGGGGATGAATTATACAATATGCTCAGTTTAAAAGTAATGCTCTTCTCCTTTACTATTATACTTGGGTTTCTGTAACCCACACAATTTTTTTGTAATTTTCACAAAACAACCTTTTTCAATAGCATATCATAAGCTCCAACTAAATAAAAGAGATTCCATAGATACAGTGATAGTAATTACCTAAGCCCAAAGAAAACAATTTCTATCAGCCACTTACTGTTTACAAGGAATATTAAAGTCTAGAATAGTTGAGGAAATAGATCTATATTAGACCAACACTGGGTACACAAATTCAGAAGTGAATACGACATTGTCAAATGCTATATTGTCTTTATTCTTTCCCAGAAATTCTTTCCTGTTAAAATGACAGCATTAATCTTAGACCTCACCCAACAGGTTTCTCTCAATTTCCTTTTAAGTAATGACTGACCATGTGAAGTATTAAGATAAACCTAACTTACAACCAATGTTTTTAAGAATTAAATACCAAAAGAAAAAAAAAATGAACAGAAAGAAAGAAGGTCCCAGCTGGGGAGATGGGGGGGGGGAGTGTTGGGCACATTTTTCTTTGTGACATCCAGCAGTCAACTTTGCTAGACTCGACACTAAAATTGTTCCCTACTGTCGTCCCTGTCACCAAGTTCCGTGTTCTTCCCTTTTCCATCCCCCAAATAATGTAACGTACACTTTTAACTAGATCATTCATACACTTTAAAAGCAGATTAGGTTTGTGGCTAATTAAGTTCTCAAATACAAATCAGCTTAGGCCCCAAGAGGAGTTCCCTAGGAGACACTTTTGTTCCGTATCATTTCAGTTAGTACAGAGCTGAATTCTGTTGACATTAAGTGAATGATAAAAACACAGTAAGCCAAACCAAGTGTTCTGGGAAACATTAGGTAAGAAGCAGGGAGAGGGCCCCCAGCAGGCTCTGCTCCCCCTGCTTCTCAACTGTTTGACAGCACAAATAAAGAGTAGTAATATTCTATTGACAAGAATGAAAACAAAACGATTACTTCTATACCTCAGGTTATAAAACATTTCTATAACCTGGCTTCTTTTTCCAATTAAAGGGCTGTACTTAAAGTGGCTTATCATCAATAGCTCCTTACATTCTCTCCAACAAAGGAATTTTTAAAAACTGACATCCTATTTTAATGCACATTCCTAGACAGCTACCAGATTTTTAGCCAGGAGCTACAGCAAACCTACCTTAAAACACTGAATTTAAATGAAATGTGCTGCCATTGTCTATTGCTATTTTTTTTAAACTCAAGACATATGGGAAATTCCTTTCTAGATCTGTTAGCCTTACCTATAATCATAGTTCTGCGTAGATTTTAGAGTCTCCTGTACACCAAAAGAACATACAGAGTGAGATAAAATAGTCTTCCACCCACCCCCAGCCCTCTCCAGGGGTACTAAGTTTCCTCTGAGACCAAGTGTCCCTTTTCTTCTAAAGGAAAGGAAAAATTCATTCTGGAAAACAAAATGCTTTCTAAGACATATTAGCTGTGAACATGTTTTCAATTACTGTACACCTTTAAACTATAAGAAATGTTTTAACTGCTACAAAGTAACATTTGAAGCTTCCAGGAGAAAAGAGAACTTATCCATCCATTCCACACTCTTACAAATTGTGAAAGGCTGCCTCATTATGCAACAATCCACAGAATGACTGACCAGCACCACTCCAAAGAGACTTTCTAAGGCTAGCCCCTGCCATTCCAGAAATGGAGAAATAAACCCTCGGCATGCTTTTAAAAGCGGCTCAAACCTGTCTGGGTCTCATTTGCTTTGCAGCTCAATTGGTCCATGGAAAAAGCCCTGGAGGGGCAGCAGCACCAGAGATAACAACCACCTTGATCCTGGCCCTTCCCCCAGAGTGAGCTGAGGGCTCATCCCTCTGCTTCCTCATTCCCCAACACCTTGTCATAAACTTAGGCACCCGAGAAGAGAACTGGACACAGCTACTTCCCCCTACAAGCAACAGGCAAGAGAAGACCGGAGACAGCAATACCAGAAGTGAGAGACTAGTGTCTGGGGATGGGCATTATATGGTTTCTAGGGTTTCTAAAATGTCATGGTAATAAAAGGCAGAAACAAGAAACGAAAAGAACATTTAATTTCAGATGGCAGACCTAAATGACAGCTAAGTCAACTGTCCTGGAGAGAAGTCCCAAGTGTGAGCCTGGATTTAGATGTTTTTACTCATTAGCCAGGGCAGCTAGGGTGCACCATACTGAATAGAGTGGTGGGAAGAATCATCTTCATGAGTTCAAATCCACCCTCAGACACTTATTAGCTGGGTGACCCTGGGCAAGTCACTTCACCCTGCTTGCCTCAGTTTCCTCATCTATAAAATGAGCTGGAGAAGGAAATGGCAAACCACTCCTGTACCTCTGCTAAGAAAACCCCAAATGGGGTCATGGAGACACAGACAGGGATGTGAGGAAAAAATGCTTTACACTCTAAGAGCCATGGAAATGTTAGGTTTCATTACATAAACCACTATTTAAATACAATTGATTGGTATCAAACCCAGACTCAGATTCTCTCCTGCAAACAAGGACATTACCCTCTCCCCTTCCTACATCACAGAACTCACAATTCACTTGTAGTTAATTAAGAGTTCACTCAACTATTCCCTTCAAGAAAATAAGGAAACAAAAAGCAAATATTTACAAATCTGCCTTCTTTCTGCTTCTGCACAACAGTACGTTAAACTTGGAAAGCAAAGCTCCTAAGGCACCAAATACAGGTCTTCAACATACTACTTCTGATGGATTTAGATATTTCAAGTCTTGACTATTTCTGCAAGAAAATGAAATTGCTCTCCATACTTAATAAAGAGGGAGGGAAAAAAGACAAAAAGGCCTAGCCTCATCAAAAAGTGACTTTTCCACATTAGCAGACAACCTCACTTTCCCCACCAAACACTGGTGCCAAAGACAATTAAAACAAAATTTACACCTTTAATCTTACACCTCTATTTACATCTTTATCATTCTGGAGCATACATCTTCCAACACACATTGGCAACTCACAGCCTGAGTGGATCCCTGATGGATACATAAAATTATACCAAATACATTCAAAGGTCAGGTTATATTTCCTACATAAGCTACAGGTTCTCAGATTCCTACATCTATAACACCTGATATTTAAAGGCTATTTTTAAGCCTCCTTCAATTTAGAACAGACTTTCCTCAGTCATAAAACCAGATTTAAAAGAAAGTTCCTTCACATCAAAAACAGTTTCAAAACAAAGGTACACGTGTGGGTCTGTATCCATAAGCATGTTTTAAAAAAGTAAAAAGGGATTCGACCACACAGCGGGAGGCCATCTACATAATGTTTATTCAGGTGTCGGCCAAGCAATAAAGCCACACAAAACAAAACATGTACACATACACATAAAAAACCCCAAAGTCCACAACTAGTCATGATATAATATAGACACCAATTTCTAAGGTACACAAATTAGTGATCTCATTCCATTTCAAAACAGGGCTCTGAGCTACCATAACATATTACTTCATTACTGGACAAGCTGAAGGAACCTTTCAACACTTTTACAGCCCATGACCATTATGGTCAGAGATAAAGGAAGCATCCCTTAGGAATGGAATCAAGATGCCTAGAAGATAAACTAAAATAAAAATGAAAAGTTCACAAAATGTGGATTTATCCTGTTGATACTGAAAGAACTGTTTTAATCGTGAGCCTGCTTTGTATTAAGCCATTCCCCTGAAGTCAGCGCCCTAATACTTGGAAATCAAGAGTGCTCAGCTAGGTTCAGAACAGGTGTCAATTTTTCACCGGACCTACACTTGTCACTTTCAGCTCTGCCAAGGAGCTGGCGTGGTCCACCAGGGGCACAGAATCAGAATGGGAGTAGCAGAGAGCGGAGGGGAGGCGCAGGATCAAAGGAGGGTCTTAGAGCTTCAGCCTAAACCACAGGGGTCTGGAGTCACACAACCTGGAGAGAGGAGGGGGCCTACGTGTCAGTTGACAGGAAGAGAAGAAAGAAGGCATCCTCACCCAAAAGGGCTGCCTTTCTGCCACAGAGAACAAGGATTTGGAAAACAAGTATGTCAGGGACTCCCCAAAAAGCGACTTCCAGGATGAGTGAAGGAAGAAGGAAAGACCCCGAGAAGGGAAAGCCGGTCTCCCCCAGGGATCCCAGGGACAAGGAGAGACCAAGTCTGAGCCCCGGCGACAAGGGGGAGGGAGGGAGGGAATTGCCGGCCAAATGAATGAAGCCGAAGTTGCGGCAGGTGAGGACGCAGAGAGGTGCCTAGCACAGGTCGGGGGCGCCATCCCAGCCCGGCACAGGCTGACCACTGAGGCACAGGGGGCGGAGTCAGGTACAATCGGACGAGATGTCCTGTTCCCGGGGCCCCTCACCGCCCCTCGGCTCTCCGCGTCCCTTCCCCTGGGGACCCGCGCCGTGTCCTCCCCGAGAGCCGGGGCCGGGCGCTCAGAGCAGGGACTGACCTCAGAGCGGGGAGAGCCCCCCCGCTTCGGCCGTGCCCTCCGGGCTTCTCCACCCCCCACCGGGTCTCTCCCGGCTTTCCCCCTCCCCTCCCACTCCAGCAGGCCGGCCCGAGTGGGATGCGCGGCCAAACTTTTCCACGCCCTGTTGCCTAAGCACGCCCCACGGTTCCCAAGCCGCGGGCTTCTCTGGCCCCCCCCCGCCCCGCAAAAGGGAGTGGAGGCACGGAGCCCCGCGGGGCCACACCCTCCACTCCGGGCGATCCACGGAGCCTACCCACGGCCTTTACCTTCATTTTCCATCGAAAATGCCCCGGGGTTGCTGCTGGCTACAAAGTCTCGGGGGTCGGCGGCCGGGGCGAGCGAAGGAGGAAGAGGAGGAGGAGGAGGAAGGAGAAAGGGCCCCGCAATGCCCGCCGTCACCCCCGCGCGGCGCGGGCCACGCGTCCCACGGCTGCTCCCACCACCCCCTGCAGCGGCAGCATCTGCAAAAGAAACCGGGAGAAGCGGCGCTGGCGTCGGGGCGGAGGCGACACCCCCGCCCCCAAACACGCACACGCGCGCGCCTGCTCCAGCCTCCCGCCCACGCCGCGCCCCTCGGGGGCTGCTCCTCAGAGGAAAGGGTCGCCCACCCCGCCCCGCTCTAGGGATGGAGCGGCCCCCCAGCAGACGAGAGGGCGGAGCCCCCGCGCCCACGACACTCCTCCCGGACACGCGGGGGACGGTCACGCAGGCCGACGCCCCCATTTCTCCCCCCTCCCAACCACGCTGAGCGCGCGCCCGCGGGCCCCGCGTGCTCCCTACTCACCCCCCCGTCTCCCCTCCCTCCTGCGCGCGCACCCCGGCACCCCCAGAGGGGGCAGCCCCCGTAGACTCACCCGCCGAGAGAGACCCGGAGAGGGCTGCGGGGCGGGGCGGTCCGGAATAGGGGAGAAGAGGAACGCCCCGGGCTTCGAGAAGCGAAGCCGGCGTGACCGCGCGTGCGCGCGCTCCCGCGGGCGGAGAAGCGGCGGGAGGGAGCCAGAGGAGGGAGGAGAAAGGAGGAGGGGCTCCGATGACGCTCGCCGCGCGCGCGCGCGCCTGCCCCGTCCCGCCCAGGCCCCGCCCCCGCCTCCAAGCCCCGCCCCTCCGGCCTCTTCAGTGTCTCCCAGGACCTCGGACCGCTCGAGCGAGAGAAGCGCCCGCTTCTCACTTCCGCAGCAGGAACAGGGAGGGGCGGGCCTAGCGGCGGAAGTGACGTGAGGGTCTGAGAGTTCTGTGGCCCGACCTCTCCCCTCCTCGCCTTCCCCCTCTTCCTCCTCCTCCTCCCACCCCTCCTCGCTGACCCCGGCCCGCAGCCTCTGCGCAGTCGAGGCCCGGGCTCGCTCGGCTCCGCTGCCCAGTGCCTTCCGCGGAGCCTTGGCGAGCGCCCTCCGCCCTCCGCCGCCAGAGGGCGGGCGAGAGGCCGCCGGAGCCACCGCCCCCCAGGGCAGAGGGTCGCCTCGCCCTGCGCGCCTCTCTCCGGCGGCTCTCCTCGGGAAGGGCCCGCGGGACCGGCACGGAGGGAGTTGGCTGCCCTTGCCCCGAGGATTAGAGTGGGGGGGACATGGACAAGCCCACCCCCGCCCCCGACACTGCAGCGGACAAGTGGAAGGGTCCCTGCATCCCGCGCCCCGCCCCACTCGTGTCCATGACCTTCCCCCCCCTCCCCCGCCTGGGCGATGCTCGAGGACCAGAAGGCCTCCCACCCGCTCGAAGCGAGGTCGCTGGTGCCCACGTCCACTAGAGGGCAGCACACCGACGACCCGCCTGAGCGAGGGGCTCGAGAGTTCTCCTCCCACCTGAGACCCTTCCCTCCCCGAGCAGCCCCCCCGGAGAGTCCAGGCTCGGAGCCCGTGACGTCCCCAGGCACAATCTCGAGAGATGCCCCCTTAACACGAGTGGGCCAGGGCCGACCTTGGCATCCCCACGCGCAACAAAACACAAGTGCCTCAAAACCTTGAACCCGCCGTGCCAGCCCAAGACCACGAGAGCTCATTCATCAGGGTGATTAGGCTTTCATTTAACTTGGCGCCCTGAAATTGTGCAGGGAGGAGGAGGAGGAGGAGGAGGAAGTAGAAATAAAGATCTCTAGTCTAAACAGTTGACTCAACATTTGCCTTGCCAGGCGGTGGTCCGCTGGGCAAGTGGTAACCAAGGGAGAAGTGCTGTTTAATGCCATGTGCAAGGACATACGAGGAGCAGCAAAGAGTATCTACTTAGCAGTTTCGCTTAGGAGATTACAGTTTGAATGGGACACGCATGAGGTCACATTGTGTAACAATGCCACAGGTTTGCCCCCCACCTGAGAATAATATGGGCGCGGTATTACATAATAATTATTAGTATTATAAGTCAGGGGACAATTACTAGTTTCACAAAAGGCCCTACAATGAGTCCTTAAATTAGCCAGCTCCTTCTCTATCATATTTAAAATAAGGTTTGATAGAAGACAACTGACATGAAATTTTTCAGCAACATACTATATAAAAGTAAAGTGTACCAGCTTTAGCATTTAAGAAATAATTCCTCTCATAACTTGGCTTTAGATACATAAGCTAAAGGAAAGGCCTTAAGACAAACACAAAAAATCTTGTATTCAATTTGGTTAAACCAAAAAACAGACTGGTAGTAAAATATTGTGATCTGATTGACAGGGATCAGTCGGAAGAACCGTTGTTCTATGAGGCCAATTAGCAAGTTAGGCCAGTTAGTTTCACCCCCTAAGGAAAGAAAGCTGCTCATTTTCTATTCATCTCACAAATTCATGAAATGAATCTCGAAGGCAAGAGTGTGAGTGGCTCAGCCCAGACTAATTTTTAGTGATGTGTTAATACCATCTTTTTAGCAATTATTTTAAAATAATATTTTACACTGATTCTTTTGTGAAGTATACATGAGCACAAGCTTAATTAAGTCTTTACCCCTTTTTCACCTTTCCATATCTTGTACTGTGAAACTGACTCAAATTACATTGATTTCTGTCAAAGAGAAATAAAATATGTGCATAATACACGTTGCACCTCAATCAATCTGATCTTCTAAGAATTCCTCCCATCCTCAATTAACTTTGAAACCTTGGCCTACAGAATGAAGAATTTCATGGGCAAGAAGTGGTTTCATATAGAACTTTTAGCATATAATTGAGGCTTTTAGGGAAAGGAAGAAATTGAGAAAAATAGGTTCTGCTCTTTTAGTTAAATCAGAGTTAGTCGCTGGTATTTCATAAGCCCATATAGTAAAAGAATATGTAGCCCTTAAGGGTTTTAAAAATGAACCTGGGTAAGATTCTATTAAGTAGTAATGTTAAGCACTTTTAATAAAAAAAATGGGCCTTTAGGGATTGCTATATATTCCAGCCAGAGGTTAATCTTAAGAGATACCTTTACAGGTAGTTGACTAAAAAGAAATTTGTCCCTTTTAGTATAATTTTATTAAAAACGAAAACCAAGGACATGATTACTTTAAAAAAAAATTGCAACAGCATAACCAAAATATTTTCTCCTACAGAAAAATGGCCATCTTTTGTGCCACATTTTAAAAATATACATTCTTGCCAGAAAGAACTCTAATATAAAGTTAGTATCTAGCAGCAGGCAGTAGAATTGCTACATACCTCTGTGGTGTAAGAAGTATTCAAAAGAATAAAAATGTGAAGGAGACATAGAAATCTGAACAAAAATGAGCTCTTTAAAAATATACGTAGTTAATAAGACAACCATGAATTAAGCTTAGACCAAACTTCTGTTTATATGCAAATTAAATTGTTTTTGTTTAGTGAATTAAGCAAGCTTCATTAACAGAGTCAAGCAGATACTTGAAGTATCTTTTAGTTGTCAGAAGCCCAAGGGCCTCCAGGATTTCCTGGGTCCCTTTCCTAACTTGCCCATGTCAGATGTAAGTAAACAAGATGAACTAAAGAATACCAGGCTATACCTTTGTCCCCTTTGACATAAATCCAAGTTTTTAGGAAAGACAACATTTTTTCCTAGATCCCAAACATCTGGACCAGTATTAGTAACATTGTGCCTCCCACTGATATCTTCGTGTGCTGTGTTCACCTTACTTTTGTTCTCTGCAGTGCTGGAGGAAAGATGTTCAGATATTATTGAAGAGAACAAAGATCCATTAACACCTTTCTCAGCTTAAAAAAAAATCACTAGGTGTTGTTGATATAAAGTAGATTTAAGTCTTCTGTATGATTTACAGTGAAAATACACTCCAAATGTTTCTGATACACAAGAAAAATATTTTTTTCCTTTTAGTAAGAAATACCTATTTTAAAGAGTTGGTTTTTTCAAGGCCTTAGGAATGGTTATCAAAAAACCAAATTTCTGTTCTTTACTTTGGCTTATTTTGTGACTGTGACCAAGTCCAGCTGCATTGTTTTCATTTTTCCTTTTCCGCACTGGGGAGGGAGAAAGAGTAGATAAAGATAAAAGACAAAGCTGAGTAAGAGGCTCTGGGGAAACCAGGCCTTCACCTTAAGCCTTTCTCAACCTAGTAGACATCCTCGGGAATCAGTGTTCCTCACCAGCCCCTTGACTTCTGTGTTTCCAGAGCCAGTGGCTCCTTGGGCTCAGAGGTCTGCCACACCCTCAACCCCAAATTATCATTTCCCTTATTTCCTGGTTCTAGCACTTGAGTTCCTACACACTTCAAGGGGGAGCTTTCAGGACGTTTATTTATAATAATTACTATTTGAATAGCACTCTAAAGGCTGCAAAGCCGTTTTTTCATTTGAGCCTCACAACCCCCCGAATGGTAGATGCTACAGATAGAATGCCTTTTTTTTTTTTTTTACAGAAAAGGGAAACTGAGAATCAGTTACAGTAAGCAAACATAAACTTCTTAAGAGCAAGCATTGTTTCCTTTTTTGGTCTTAAATTCCCAAGGCCTCGATATAGTAGGCACTTAATTGAACTGTCTGTGGTCATACAGCTAGGTAGTGTTAGAGGAAGAATGTGAACTTTACATCTTCCCAGTACAAGTCCAGCACTCTGTCCACTACATCACGCCACAAATCCAGGAATACAGAAGAGTAACACCACTAGCAATTCACAGAAAAGAAAACTCCCTAGTTTTTTTTTTTTTCCGCTTCTTTGTTTCCTTTGTTTCTGTTTTTAACCAGAACTGTATTAGTGTAGGGAGCTCCCTGAGTTCAAATGTGGCCTCAAACAATTGCTAGCTACCTGGGTGATCCTGAGCAAGTCACTTCACCCTCTTTGCCTCAGTTTCCTCATCTGTAAAATGAGCTGCAGAAGGAAATGGCAAACCACTCCAGCATCTTTGCCAAGAAAACCCCCACATGGGCTTACAAAGAGTGGGTCGTAACTCAACTAGTTCAACAACAACAATATCAAAAAGGGAGCTCCTGGTGAAGCGTTTCTTCTATGGATGTGGGTTAGCACATGCTCAGCAATTTGTAGCGTTAGAGAACTGTCTGGGGCATTGACAAGTTATGTGACGTGTGAGTGTGTATCTATCAGAAGTGGGTCTTGACCCCAGGTCTGAAGCCACCCGCAGAAACACTATCTCTAGATTAGGGGTACCCTAATTTCTAATTAGCTTCTGTTTCTCAGATCTATCTTGGCTCAGTCTGAAGCATAGTGAATGCTTCCCTTCTGGATTCCCAGAAGAGAATGATATTTTACGTATCAGAAAACCTCTCCAGTGTATTTCAGGGTCCATCCCTTTGCAGTGAATTCTTCCATTCATTCTTCAATCCCAAATTCGCACAGCTAATCAGAAAGCCCCTTGGTTGCACACTAAGCTACCTTAGTATAATCCGTATGCACCGGTGTGATCATTGAACTAAACTTTCTATCATGATTTCCAAGGGGCAAGAAAAAAGTACTGTTAAAAATCAGAGTACCTCAACTGGGCACAAAGGGCAACCCCAAAGTTCACTAAAGAAAATGCCTTTCCTTATGTAAGGATTGACTAAGTCAACAGGACCCAAGCAACTAGTTCATGCTAGGAGAGTGAGATTTTGAGTGTGGCCCACTTCAGAAATTAAACTCCAGAAGGTTCTGAACAACGAGGTAAAAGAGGAGGAGCCCCTCCCCTCATATGCAAGTACAATTTTACATTGAGGAAATTTAAGCTTACTTTATGGACTTGACTACCTTGTAATCAGCACCAGAAAAAGCCCGATGCTTTTAAAACATTCCTCCTTAGTTTCATGCCCTTCCTTAGAAGTCAAAGAAAGGTACAGTAATTCCTGGAGAAGACACCTAGTAAACATGAATTTGTCAAAAGCTACAATAAGCAATAAAATAGTAAGTTTAAATTTCAGCTCTTCTTTATCTTATAGGGTTTGCTAATTTGTTTGGTATGAGAAGTTGAAACCATGGAAATGATTCTGGCTACAATAAACAATGCTATCCTAGTTCCCCATGCATACTTAGAACTTATATTTCCACTGAATTTTTTACAAGTATCAGTCTTATAGCAGAATTCCAAGCTATTTCTTCACACATACACACCTTTTTTTAAGCACCAATATTTTCCTAACGCTAGTGTTTGGTTGCACATCATGGAACACTACAAGCTACAAAAAAAAAAAAAAATTGGAGGTGTCCCAAGACTCAGTGTGCATAAGGAGGTGGCAACATCCTTGGGATGCTTCCTTCCATACAAGTGGTATGACAAATATGCTATTAATGGGAAAGGAGTTGGGTCACTTATATAACTATAACAAACAATAATAGGGGACAGCCTGCATGTTATACCCACAATCCTATGACTTTCAGGAAGGCCAGCCTCTGACGCAATTGTTTATCCTCCATTAAGGATGAAAGGACATAGAAAAGAATTACTCAGGATAGGTTGAAGATTGGTTGGAAAATGAGGTGTTTACCCTAGAAAAAAGGCTCCCTAATATTGGGGTGGTAGGAAATAGATGAGGACTTACCTTACCTTCAAATATTTGAAGGACTGTTAGGTAGAAGGACGATCAGACTAGTTCTGCTTGACTGCAGAATACAGAACTCATAACACTGGGCAAAAAAGTTTACCAAGAGGCAGATTTCGGCCAAATTGAGTTAGGAAAAGAAATTTGGAACAATTAGAGCTTTCCAAAAGTGGGATGGACTTCCTTGAGAGTAACAGGATCCCCCACACTATCAGTATCAAGTGGAAGTATCATCACTTATTTCCTGGTTATGTTGAAATATTTTCAAGTACCAGGAGCCGTTCCATTTCTCTTTACATTGTTGCCCTCTATTAACTAGGAGGACTTTTAGAAAGGCCACATGTCCTTAACTTCCAAAGATAAAAAATACTTTTTTCAAGAGTTAGAGTTGCTCTACATCCCTATACTTTGAAAATTACAGATAGGAAATAGAAAAAAAAATCTATTTTTGTAAAGCTTGCTTGTTTCATGTTGTTCCATTATAACAAATTGATATGAAGGTAGAACTCTAGAAGTACCTCAAGACTTCATCAGGATCCAAAAGGTTCAGCCCAGGACATAGAGACCAATAGACTTCATTCCTACTGAACATACTTACAGCCCATGCACAATAAAGACTTGGGGAAAGAGATCAGATGAAAGGTCTCATGCGTGATCTGGCAGAAAAAGTGCTTGGAATACAAGAGTTAGCAGATTTCAGAATGCATTGAGGTTATCATAACAAATGAGGGTCAGGTGTGGAGTTAAGATTAGAGGCATTTCATAGCTTAAAAGAACTTTAATTTTGAGGTGTATTTATAAGACATTCCTGGTTAATAGACCATGTCAGAAAATACAATAATTATTTTACATGTCCCTATATGCCACGTTTAAACCAGGAAAAGTAGAATTAGTTAAAATATGGTTTCTACAAGGTAGGAAAATTTCTAAGCTGAAGGAGAAATCTGGGGTCAGGACTGTCCACCCCTCCCCCCAGAACAGGGTTCAAAAAGATACTGGAAAAATACCATTTTCTAGGTGTTGTCTTGGATTTCTGGAAGCAGAAGTCAGTGTTACAGATAATCAGTATCTCAATCTAAATATGGAAGTATAAACAGGAGGAAAAGAAGGGAAGCTGGTTTGCATACTCTGAATGATGTCATTACATGACAAAAATGTCACTAAAAACTGTTCAAATTGAACTGCAGAAATAGTGTAAGCCAATACATAATTAAGTTACTAGAGATGTGTAGGAGTAGCCAAAGATATTCAGAATCTCAGAAGTGGACAGGATTTCAGGTATGAGTTTGGACTTTATGACCTGTAAACAGGAACCTCCACTCTCATAACCCTGACAAAGGGTCATCTAACCTCCATGTGAAGATTCCCAGAGAAGGGAAACCCCCTTTGCTCCCAAAGTAGACCATTCTACCTTTAGGCAGCTCCAGAAGTTAGGGATTTTTTTCCTTTAAATTGAGCCAAAAAGACTTCCTCTGTAACCTCCGTGTATTGGTCCAATAACCAAATAAAACCAACCCAGTCGTCCCACGTGAAAGTCCTCTAAGTACTAGAAAATAGACATCATGATTCCTCCAACATCATGTGTTCACTAAGCTAAACATTCTCAGCTTCTTCGAATGACAATCTGAGCCAGTTGCTGCCCTCTGAAAGCTCTCAGAATTGTTAATGTCCTTCCTAAAATGTGACATTCAGAAATATGAACCCTCCCAAGGTAGAGGAAATAAGGCAAAGTACAGCAAACTCTCACCTCCATCATTCTGTACATTATGCCAGTGCCTAATGTGACATTAGGTTTGGGGGGATATTTTGGCTGTCATATATCACTGACTTAAATGTAACTTGCAGGCTATGTAAATTGTCTATCCATACTCCTGCTTCTCTTGTACTGATGTTAAGCAATTGAATGCACAAGAGTAGGACTCTACGTTTAACTCTATTACATTTCAAATTGTCATATTAAGTCCATTATTTGGTCCTGGGAAGATACTTCAGGGCTCTTTTATCTAGTAAGTAAGCCATCCTTCTCCTTTTTCAAGCATTTTCCATGTTGCTTAAGAGTTCCATCAGTACTTTCCACCGAGTAATTAATAAAAAGATTAAAATAGCCTATAGTCAAGGACTGACCTTTGGAGCACTCTACTAGAGAATTCTGTCAAGTCATTTATGTGTATGATTTGGATTTAAGTCCCTCCACCTGTTCAATCAATGGCACCCACATCTCTCCACTTTTTTTCTCCAAAAGGACAGCACAACTGATAACACAAATACCTTCCAGGTCTCAATCTATGCTTCTGGTCTTGAACAGTGGTCGTCTGATCTGCCATTCTAAGAAGCCTGCCGGAGATGCAGAGAATGCTACTGACATGACCTGTTCTTAATGAAGCCATATTTGCTCTTGCAATACCATAAACATACAAGTGTAGTAGGTTACCGGGACATTTATTTAAGACTTTGAAGGCAGTGTTATTGGATGAACAGATACAGAATAAGAAATGAGTCATAGAATCACAACACTGCAGAGTTGAAAGGAAACTCAAGGGTCATCCAGTCCAACCGCAACTCAAAACAAAAATCCTCCCTACAGCATCCTCCCATGGAATTAATTAGGATGCTTATCTAAAAACAGTGTTCAATATGCTGAGATCTAGACCTTGATGTCTGTATTAAGTATATATAATCAGAGGCTAAAATACTACAATTTAATTTAAAATAAAAATAATTATTGAATATACATATTAAGAGCTTGGACAATGGTTTCAGGAAACACAATGACAAATATTTCTCAGTTGCTCCAAGCAAAGCCCTTATGTGGTACTTTATGCATCTATTGTGCATTATTGTTATTCATGCTTCCTTGAGGCCAAGGGCATTGCCTTATTTATCTCCTGTACTAGGCAGCACAATGTTCTTCAAATTAGACTGAAAAGGACTTAATTCTTGGAAAAAATGACACAGGAAAATGACATTCATTTTCTTAGATATGATGAACTTTTCAAAGATTCTTTTTATCCTTGAAAGACTAAGCCTCATTTCTGAAATGCTTGAACATTTAAATGACTAGTTAAGGATAATACTTTCATTTGTCTAATTCCAGATTAGGAACCAATTTTTAAAAAACTTTTTGAAGCATGCAATGTTTGTACATATCAATAAGCCTGTCAAAGATATATTCTACTTGGGGGTTTGCATCCCAACACGCATTTCCACTTCCTGGTTTTTAGAACCTTTGAAAAGCTGTTAACATTTTTAAAAAAAAATTTAAAAACATATTCTTCCCCAGCAGAAGCTATCAAAATATGTGTACTTCGTATCTTATTTCAACCTTGATGATGATTTTGGCAGTGATTTCTAGAAATCAGACATGTGCATGCACATGAGAGAGAGAAATGTCCTGAAGGACAGTTACTTAATCTGTATGTAAGAGAAATACTTATGAAAAAATTTCAATTTCCCTTTGGAAATCCTAAAATCAATATTTATTGGCCAATTATAACATATATAACATTGTACCACATGCATCACAAAATATGAGCAATACAATTCCTGAATATTCTAATGTAATATTTACATATTTCCTTAAAGGACACAGTATCCTTCTACCCATCAAGTCAACTTGAACATCCTGCTTATACAAAGTACATTTCTTCAATATACTTTCTTTTCAAGAAAATATTAATAGCTCTTCTAAACTTAAAGGTAACATGTTTTGAAAATTCTTTATTTCTAAGTGTTGATTGCTATTCAAAATGCCATATAAGCCAAAGAAAGTGACTTTTGATGTCAGCAATTTGATGAGTGGTCCCCAATATCCATGAGTTACTTGGCAATCATTATAGGATGCCTGCAAGATACATAGGTTTTATTGCATGATGCACATAGCCCTATATTTTGTCATTTTTAGGGGGTCTTATTTCTCCACATATTCAGTGGTACCTTTCTTTAAAAAAGACCCCATATTATACAAAATTTAAAAAGTGTGAAGGGTAATCAGTTTTGATCATTAAAATGATAATTTTATGTGTTATCATGGTAGTTAATGAATACTGTTGTAGGAAGGGTCCTCGATTTAGAGCTGGAAGCAACCTTAGAAACAACCTAACCCAACCCCTTCTGTTTACAGGTAAGGATACTGAAGTGGTGTACCTTGCTGAAGGCTGTGAAGATCCTAAGTGGCAGAAGTGGGATTTCAGCCAGGTCCTTTCCACTATACCATTCTGTCAAGAGTCCTGGGTTTGAATCCTACCTCAGATACTTGTTCTATAATCTTGGGCAAGGCCATTAACACCTCAGACGCTTCGTTTCCTCATGTATAATGGAGTCTAATTCTTCTACAAGTTTCCATTTGGGTTGTGGTGGGGAAAGTACTTTGCCAACCTTAACGTACAATAAAGGTGCAGGGCCTTCTGCCACTGTCTCCTTCTTCACCCCTTTCCCACCTTACTCCTCACCAAGGCCAACCTCTCTACTTGTTCAAGTGATCCCATTGTGTCCCGTCCCCTCCAACAGATTGCCCCCTCTAATTTATCTTCAATCTCTTCTTTTCTTCTGTCTCATTCCCTATTGCCTACTCCAGGGAGCTCATGGCTCCCTGATCCTGAAAAAACCCTCACTGAGTCCTTCCATCCCTGCTGTCATCCTATATCTCTCCTGCTCTTTGTGACTAAAATTCTTGAAAAGGCCATCTACCATCGGTGCCTCCATTTTCTCTCCTCTCCCTCTCTTCTTAACCCCTTACATTCTGACCTTATTCTCCCAAAACTGCTTCCTCCAAAGTTACCAAAGATCTCCAAGTTGCCAAATCCGATGGCCTTTTCTCAGCCCTCATTCTCCTGGATGTCTCTGCAGCTTTTGACACTTCAGTCATGCTTTCCTTCATAACTCTCTTCTCTCTAGTTTATTG
This sequence comes from Vombatus ursinus, assembly GCF_900497805.2. Lineage (NCBI taxonomy): Eukaryota > Metazoa > Chordata > Mammalia > Diprotodontia > Vombatidae > Vombatus > Vombatus ursinus. Next base: position 28,627,066 of record NW_020954577.1, read on the forward strand.
GGACATCACTTTCTGCTGGTTCTCCTACCTCTCTGACCACTTCTTAGGATCCTTTGGTAGATCCATGTCCAGATTACACCTTTTAACCTCCTCCCTTCTCTTCTTCCTCTATATTATAGTTCACTTGGTGATCTCTTCAGCTCCCGTGGATTCAGTTGCTATCGTTATGCTGACAATTCTTAAATCTACCTGCCCTGTCCCCGTCTCTCTGCTGACCCCTAACCTCATGTCTCCAGCTGCCTTTCAAACGTCTCACACTGGATGTCCAGTAGACACCTTAAACTCAACATGTCCAAACTGAACTCATTATCTTTCCCCTAAAGCCTGCTTCCTCCCCACCTTCCCCATTACCGTGGAGGGTACCACCATCCTCCCAGTCCCTCAGGCTCATAGCCTAGGAGTCTTCCTGGATTCTACTCTCTCTCTCACCTCCCACATCCAAGCTGTTGCCAAGGCCTGTTGATTTCACCTCAGCAACGTCTCTTGCATGTGCCTCCTTCACTCTTCAAGCACTCATCACCTCATGCCTGGATGGTTGCAATAACCTGCAGATGAGTCTGCCTGCGCTCTCCCCCACTCCAGTCTCACCTTCATTCAGCCATCAAGGTGATTTTCCTAAAGTACAGCTTTGACCATGTCACTCCACTACTCAAACTCCAGTGGCTCCCTATCACCTCCACGATCAAATGCTCAGTTTCACACTCAAAACCCTTTATAATTGAGCTCCACCCTTCCTTTCCAGTCTCCTTAAACCTTACCCTCTGATTTGTGATTTTCTCTCCAGTGACACTGCCCTTCTGGCTGTTCCATGAGCAAAACACTCCATTTCTCAACTGTGGCATTTTCTCTGTCTCTCTGCTGCCTGGAGTGAAATTCTTCCTCTGCTCTGACTACTGACCTTCCTAGCTTCCTTCAAGTCCCAACTAAAATCTCACCTTCTACAGGAGGCCCAGACCCCTCTTAATTCTAGTACCTTCCCTTGGTTAATTTTTTTCCTTTTCATCCTATATTTAGCTTGCTTTGTATATAGTTGTTAGCATGTTGTCTCTCCCATTATATTGTAAGCTCCTTAAGGGTAGGGATTATCTTTTGCACCTTCTTTGTACCCCCTGGGCTAAACATAGTGCCTGGCACATAGTTGCCATTTAATAAATATACCTTAGTAAACCCATCACGATATTTTAAAAAGAGGGGCAGCTAGGTGGAGCAGTGGATAGAGCACCAGCCCTGGAGTCAGGAGGATCTGAGTTCAAATCCAGCCTCAGACACATAACACTTACTAGCTTAACCCCAACTGTATCATGCAAACAAAAAACAAAAACAAACAAAAAAAACCCACCAAAAAACCCCCCGATATTTTAAAAAGAACTTTATCATCCATTGATAGTGAATCCCTCGAATCACTCTTGTATATGAAGGATAGCATTCTTTTCTCAAACTTCCTTCCTTCCTATTTTTCTTTTTTCCCCTAGTTTTGCAGTATAGATGTGCTTATTTAATCATCATAACTGCCAGGTCTGCTTCAATTGTTTGGGTTCAAAGAAAGCTACTCTAAAGGCTTGGTGAAAGCAGCTATAGAAACCTTGCTGGTCCAAAGCACAAGCCTTCATTGTTCAACATCAGTTGTCCACGCTTATAATCACATGGAAACAGGAAGGAAGATTCCATCTTCGAGACCTGACCCAATCCTAGAGTCTTTGTGACCACCAACGAAAGGGAGATTGAACATTGTTTGTTGTTCCATTGTTTGTCAAGGCCCTCAGAAACATATTCAGGATGAGGGAGGGCTTTTAAATGCTTAATTCTTACACTGATACTTGTTCATCTGCTCTAAGCTAGTCTTCAGAAGATGCTCCATAAGAAAAATCATGATCAAGATGCAGTATCCCTAGATCTCTTGGGTTTATACTATCCTCCAATGAGAATTTACTTACCTAATTCTCTCCCACTCCCAGCTTGATGAACTGGTTAAAAAACACGGAGGGGCTAGTTTTACAAGAAACAAATTACTGCAAGATAATTCTAATTGCTGTCCTCACCTCAAGTTCCTCCCAACTTCATTCCATCCTACCTACTGTTGCCCAAGTAATTTTCCTCAAGTGCATGTCTGTGACAGTCCCCTACTAAGCCAACTCCAGTGCCTTCCTACTGCCCCTAGGATAAATTAGAAATTGCTCTGTTTAACTTTCAAAGTCATACACAAACTGGCTCCAGCCTGTCTTTACAGGCTCACTGGGCACTGCTCCCTCTTACACCCTGCCATCCAGTCAAACTGGCCTTCTCTCTGTTCTTCATATGACACACCCCATCTCCCACCTCCATACCATTGCTGTGGCTGACTCCTTTCCCTGGAATGCATACTATCCTTAGCTCCATCTCAGAGTCCCCCTTTTCTTCTGAGATGAAGCACAGATACTATCTTTTGCATGAAGTCTTTCCCGATCCTTCCCAACTGATAGCGCCCACCCTCCCCAAATTATTTTTTATTGAACTACTTTGTATTTATTTGCATTATTCTCTTTATGTTTATTCTGCATATATGTATACAGGGTATCCCCAAAGTCTTAGTGAAATTTTAAGCTTTTAAAGCTAATTAAACTCTGTACTTTAAGCTATTACAGCTTAAAATTGCCCTAAGACTGTGGAGACACCCTGTATGTGTCCTTGCCTTACTGTTAGAATGCAAACTTTATAGAATAGGGATGGTTTTGTTCTATGCACTTGTATCCATGGTGCCTGGCACAAAGTATGTGGTTCATAAATATTTGTTATTGATCGACATTTCTTTTTTAGAATCAAACTTTTCTTCATTTGCATTATAGAAACTATATGTCACTTAGTATACCATATTAAGACCTAGAGCTCTGTTTACTGAACTAGAAATGCTTCTCTTTATTATAAATATTCTGGTCTTGATCATTATATTTGCATTTTAAACTAGGGCAAGGGAAGATATGAGAAAGGCCATTCTTCTAACACAAGGCTCCGAGTATCAGTAGAGTTACTTATCTTTTTATTCCCCTAAATATTGGGCATAATTTAATCTCACAGTTAAAACAATTTCTCAGTTGCCTTGTCAGCCTGGTTAGCGAGCAGTTCCGAAAGGAAAATCCCCAAAGAAGAATGCATTTCATATAACTCTCATTGCTGGTGTGAAAGCTGCTGTGTGAGAACAGGTAGCAAACAGTGTTTGTGTCGAACAAAATAAATGCTCCGGCTTCAATGCTAACCTCCACTTTTTGCATTACACACATGTTACTGTAAAAACTATAGTGGTGAGGTCAGCTTTGACTTTGAAAATACATGGGGATAAAGCGCTGTCCAGGAAGCAGCGATACTTAGCCTAAAAACTTTTTAGATAATAGCATAGCGAGCTCTATTGTGAAGGACCAAACTGATCCTTCCGACTCAGCAGACGGGTTTATGACCTAGGAGGAGGTGGGGTAGTTGGCAGCGTCTGGCTGGCTCCTGCCAGGGTTTGGAAATCGTGGAGGGGTCAGGGATTCCTCAGAGGGAGGGAGTGCCTAGCACCTGGCCCTAGCAGATAGCAAGTGCTTAATAAATGTCTGATCATCGAGAATGATTCTTGCATAATACCAGTTATCTCAGAAGCTGGGAGGGGGAGGGGGAGAAGAAAAATCTTTTAATTAGATGAGCAACAAAAAAAAGCCCTGTCCTTTTCTCTTTTTATTCCCCAGCATGTTAGTATAAACACATTTGCTGATGTTAAGGCAGAACAAAACTTACAAAACATAAGCCATGGTTGTGTTTCTCACCATGAAATCAGTCTTTGTTTTCTTATTCCTGGTCAGGATAGCTAGAACAATACTTCATTGACCAGGTAGTATCAGGCACTTAGCTGCATTGCTTAGAAGCAAGAGTAATTAGGCCAAAAAAAAAAATGGAATTCTCTTGGTACAGTATAAAAACATTCAATGAGTCACTTAATAAATTTGGTACCTTTAAAATTTTTCATTTATAATTTCAGAGGCTACATGAGTAGCCTCTGTGGAGGAGAAAAATGTATGTTGGCAGAATGTTCTTCAGTATGTTCATAGGGCTTTGGTGAAGTACATCATCTTTTAAAACCTTGTCTATAATTTAGAACAATTGGATTGTAAACTCTGCACTCGTTTTAAGTGGTACTTACAGGTCAAAGTCTGTTTCAGTAGAAAAAGTTGCTATAGCCCAGGATTGCCTAGGACATAATTTTAAGGACTACATATTACTTAAATTCAGTGTAGTGTTCACATATTGAACGTGGGAATTAGCAAGAATTTTTTCAGGGGGGAAAAAATCTTCTGCGTAGAAAAGATAATGACCATGTATGTGTCATCACTGAGCGGAATTCTGGAATGACATGAAAGGCAGTTGTTTAGAGCCACAATAGCTTATTTTATAAAATTATGTCATTACACACAAAAAATGAATGAGTTTGCGAAAGTCTGGTCATAGCCCGAGTTTTTAATTTTAAGAATTTAATCATAGCTAGGTTTGGAGAAAATTATTGAGATAAAGTTAACAGCAGGGGGGAAAATTCTTTAGGCAGTAGCATGCTCTATCCCTATATTTGCATGAAAGCACATTTTTAATGTGCTACAATAATGTAATTATGGTATATTCTATTTAGTGATGATTGTGCCAGTGGGCCCTGGTATGTGCTCACGAGTAGTATTTTTATTTGGAAGCACAGATTATTAAGCAAAGACCTTTTCATTTGAGTCTATCAGACATTAAAACCGAAAAATAGCAGTTTACTGTAGACAGAATTCAGTAGAGTACTTGGTCCCTTCTCCTGAGGAAGCTTAGGTGAGGAGGAGGAGAAGGAGGAAGGCCTCACTCATTGTAAGACAGTTTTATTCAGGAACATTTCTATAGAAGATCTCTGAGGGCATTATGGTAAACTACAATACTTATTTATTTTCAAGATACAACCTGAGATAAGCAACTTAAGTGAAAGAATGCAGAATAGCTTTTTTTGGGGTGGGTGGGGGAGTAAAAAAAATTTTGAATGAGAAGGTATCTTAGGAATCATCTGGCCTAATACTCTCATTTTGCAAAAAAAGAATTCCTCAATTGATTTGCTTTGCCTAAAAGGTCATTAGGTGGAGAGTAATAAATCCAAGATATGAACCCAAGGCTTTTGATTCTAAACCCACCACCCTAACAGTTCTCAAAGGGTGTGGTCCCCAAGACCCTTTCAGGGGATGCACCAAGATGTTTTAATTTCTAATATGTAAATATCAATATATAACCCACATATACAAAAACTCTTTGGAGGTCCTCAATAATTTTTTTAAGAGCAGTGGGGCTGCTCATGCCCAGCTGATGCTTGCTACAGGCAGGAGAGGCAACCACTCTGGTTCTTTCCCCTCCCCTTTTTTTGTGGGCCAGGGTACTCTTCCTTTTTTTAAGGGTGACTTTCCAGCCACCTTCCTGGCCTCTCCCCTGTAGGAATGGCTTCCCTCTCAAGCCAGGTCTGGGAAAGATAAGGGGAAAAGCAATGGTTGCTCACCTCAGTGCCAGTCCAACTGATTAGATAACCAGGACTACAACTTACAATGGGCAGCTGGGTGGCACAGTGGAGAGAGTGCCAGGTCTGGAGTCAGGAAGACCTGAATTCAAATCTGACCTTGGACACTTACTAGCCGTGTGACCCTGGGCCGGTCACCTAACCCTGTTTGCCTCAGTTTCTTTATCTAAAATGAGAAGGAAATAGCAAATTATTCCAGTATCTTTGCCAAGAAAACCCCAAATGGGATCACAAAAAGTCAAACAAAACTAATCGACAAAAACAAAGAAACTTAGGATTCATTGCCAGAGAAATCCTTGCACAAGTTCTCTTTGCCCTGGCAAGTTATAAAAATGAACTAACAAATGTTTGGCTCATGGGGCCCAGCCTTAGATTACAATTTTAAATTTGCCCTTTTGGGAGGCAAAGTAAATGTTTACACCCAGAAAGGTAAATACACTTATAAAATAAGCCTCCCCTGGCCCTCCCTAACATCTGGACCTTCTGGAGTTTACAATCTAACTGCTCTACACAATGGACTTGGTTTTAAAAGCTTACCTCCCAGACCTGGAATGGATAGGAAGCCCAAGTTCATCAACATATAGAATAATTGAAAACTATTAGTAACGAAATGAAGGATTACTCCAAATCACAAATAAGAGTACAATTAACAGAACCAGGAAAATGATATTTACCATGACAAGCTAGGTGGCACAGTGGATAGAATGCTGGGCCTGAAGTCAGGTGAATTTAAATCCTGCCTCAGACTCTTAGTAACTGTGTGACACTGGACAAGTCACTTAACCTCTGTTTACCTCGGTTTCCTCAACTGGACAACAGGGATAATAATAGCACCCAGGTTGTGGTGAGGATTTAATGAAATAACACAGTACCTGGCACAGAGTAAGTGCTATGTAAATGTTAACTATGGTTATACTGTGCCGTGATAATGCTTGGACCCAGAAATGTAAGAAAACTTATCACTGTCCCTTTGTTTGGGGTAAGGAGGACTCTGGTTGTGGGATACCGCATATCAGAAGTGGTTGATTTTACTGAACTGACTTATAATAAAACCAACCTCCTACCTCCCACCCCACCCCCCTTTTTCCCATCTTTGTTATAAGGGAAGGCTCTCTGGGCAGGGGAAAGGAGAGGCATTTATTCAAGAATGAGTGTGCTATAAAATTAAAGGCATCAATAATAAAAGGAGCAGCTAGGTGGTGCAATGGATAGAGTGCTGGACCTGGAGTCAGGAAGACTTGGGTTCAAATCCAGCCTCAAACACTTATTAGCTGTGTGATCTTGGGAAAGTCACTTAACCCTGTTTGCCTCAGTTTCCTCCTCTGTAAAATGAGTTGGAGAAGAAAATGGCAAACTACTCTAGGATCGTTGCCAAGAAAACCCCAAAAGGGGTTACAGAGAGTTGGACATGACTGAAAATGACTAAACAACAAAAATCAATAATAAAAAGAAATAATATCTCTGAAAGCCACTCCACTGATACATTACTGCTGAGGATGATCGGGAAAAGAAGGCAGCTTGCACTTCAAGCAATAAATCAAGCTAAATTCAAGCCAGAGGTTTATGCTCTGTCCCTTCTGGGAGGTATGGAACTGTTTGCCAAGGGTATGTGAATATCAACTCCCTTTCCCCGACAATTATTAACAAAGAAAGGGTTCCAGGTAAGTTTCTGTTTGAGTGGTGTACTTTGTGTCAAAAGGAGGGCTCTGGATATTCAGAAATCTTTGTCTTACCTGGAAGGCTTCCATATTTATGATACAAGAATTAAGAACAGATCAGCAGGGTGTGTATTCAGTGCCAACTCTGTGGAATGTGCTAAGTGTTGGGGACAATTGACTACAAGCTCAATTAGGGCAGAGATTAATAGGATCCACTAGGTATATAAATTAGAGAAAAGGTAAATACAAAGGAGAAAGCTGAAGAAAGTGTTCTGAGATGGTTAAGAAGGAAGATAATCACTATCTGCTTTTGTTGGGGTAGAAGGGAGAAGGAGAAAAGAATATGAAAACCTAAGTTCAAATCCTACCCCCAACATTTAATAGCTGTGTGACTCAAGGCTTCAGTTTCCTTATCTGTAAAATGGGGGTAATAATAGCACCTACTCCCTATAGTTGTGAGAATAAAATGAAATAACATCAGTAAAGAGTTCTGTAAAACAAAGTGCTGTAGAGACTGAGACTGGAGAGGATGGGTTGAGAAATTATAAGATGAGAAGTAGAATGAATAAGGCTGGAAGGGTCGATTGAACCAAGGTTGTTGAAGGCCTTAGAAACCAGGATCAGGTTTCTATTTATTTCTGGAGATTCTGCCAAGTGAATGACAAGATCAAGAGAATTCAGCAGTAGTGTGCAAAGGCAAAAAGCTGTAAACTGTGCGCGCGCGCACACACACACACACACACACACACTCCAGAGAAGGGAGTTTGATAATCCTGCTCATGTACTCTGCCTTGACTAGACCACATCTTATTGTTTACATTCTTGGATGACCCATTTTAGGAGGAACTTTGACAAGCTGGAAGAGGAAGGTAATGAAGGTGGTTTGGGGATTAGAAACCAGGCCATAAAAAGAAGAGTCAAAAGAACCAGGAATGTTGAATCTAGAGAAGGTTAAGGTGAGAACACGAGAGCATAAAACCAGCCAAACTAAAATGAAATCTTAATACCGAGCACGCAGCGTATGGCAATGAACCAAAGGAATATTTTGAAAGACTTTTAAAATCTTCAAATAAAGAAAAACAATGTTTTGAGCAATTTGTTACTGTCAACAAAAAGTATTTACTTGCAACTTACAAAACTTATTTACTTGTTAAAAACTAAAAAGCCCTATGGGAGAAGATCTCATGTTACCTGCTGCTATTAAAATGCCAGAAATAGCTCATGGGAAAAAGTATGGGGATGAAATTCATTGAATTCCTTTATCAAATGATACTGTTTCCAAAAGAATTTATGAAATGAGTAATGACCAATTCAGCTGCTTATTACCAGGCTTAAGGGCAGCCCAAAGTTTGCAATTCAGTTAGATGAAACAACTGGTATTTCCAACATGGCACAGTTGTTACTTGATGTCAGATATGTTTATGAAGGAGGCACACATGAGGAATTATTGTTTGGTCGCCTTTTGGAAGGGCACACAAGAGGAGAAGATGTATATCTTAAAGTCGATGAATTTTTCACAAATGAAGATTTACAATAGAAAAGTTGCGTCGGAGTCTGTACAGATGGTGCTGGAGCAATGATGGGCAAGAATGTGGGATTTGTAGCAAAAGTTAAAGCTGGTGGCAATGAACACATCACTCGAAGGCACTTGTAGCCAAGAACATATCACCAGACTTGATGTTGTGCTTCGCAATACTGTCAAAATCATTAATAATTCAAAGCAATGCCCTTAACAGCCTTTTGTTTTCAAACCTTTGGAAAGATATGGACTCTGATGACAAAAGCTTATTACTGCATGCAGAGGTGAGGTGGCTCTGAAGAGGGTGAAGTTTAAACTGATGATAGAAATTGAGAGATGAAGTTGTTATATTTTTGACTTTGTAGAAATCCGATTTTGTTAATTTTTTTCAAAATGACTTATGGCTTTCAAAACTATGTTGTCTGATATTTTTGAAAAACTCAATGATTTAAACATGTTGCTTCAAGGGGAAAATGTAATGTATTTATGTTAAAAGAAAAAATTTAAAGTTTTACTAAAAAAAGCTAACATATGGAAGAATGGGGTGGAAAATGGTAATTTAGAAATTCTTACAGCAGGGCAGCGAGGTGGTGCAGTGGATAGAGCACCAGCCTTGGAATCAGGAGGACTCAAGTTCAAATCTGGTCTTAGACCAGACACTTGATACTTATTAGCTGTGTGACCCTGGGCAAGTCACTTAACCCCAATTGCCTCAAAAAAAACCCCACATATTTTGGGGCAGCTAGGTGGCATAGTGGATAGAGCCCTGGCCCTGGAGTCAAGAAGACCTGAGTTCAAATCAGGCCTCAGCCATTTGACACTTACTAGCTGTGTGACCCTGGGTAAGTCACTTAACCCTGTTGCCTAGCCAAAAAAAAGATGTAAAAAAAAAAAAAAAAGAAATGTTTACAGCTACAGGTGATTTTATAATTGAAAATAGCCTTCCCAAAGATTTAATTGTAAGAGTTATAATTGATCAACAAAGTGCCTAGAAACACAGTTTCAGAAATACTTCCCTTCAAATTTTGGTTCTAAAAAAACTAAGTTGGGGGGCAGCTAGGCGGCACAGTGGATAAAACACAGGCCTTGGAGTCAGGAGGACCTGAGTTCAAATCCGGCCTCAGACACTTAATACTTACTAGCTGTGTGACCCTGGGGAGGTCACTTAACCTTAATTGTCCCATCAAAAAACAAAACAAAAAAAAAAACTAAGTTGAGTTCATAAACCATTCTCAATTGAAGTAAAAACCTCAGTCATCTGCCATTAAAAGTTCAAGGAGAATTTGCCAAATTATCAAGCAACACAGGTTTAAAAATTGAGTTTCCTAAAAAATCATTAAATGAATTTTGGCTTGATATTAGGACAGAATTTCCAACAATTTCTGAAATAGCCTAAATATACTTCTGCCATTTTGTACTATGTATTTATGGGAAGTGGTATTCTCAGCATTGATGATTATAAAGTCAAAGTATCAATTAACTCTGAAAAACATGGAAGATGCTCTACGTCCTGTAGTATCAAATATTCTGCCAAGATTTAATTCTTTATGTAAAAATAAACAAGCACATCCATCTCATTAGTATGCAAATGTGCTTTCATCTTTAATAAATGGTAAATTATATGTATACCAAAGAATTGTTTTAAAATACATTTCTTCATGATTTATTGTCAGTAAATGTTTGATTTGTATACCTATGTTATATACCTATGTACCTGGGGTCATGTAGAAATTTCTCAGGTGAAAAGGGTTGCCAGTGGAAAAAGTTTAAGAAGCCCCATTCTAATCAGGCTCCTCAAACCTCTTCCCCAGTCCATCTCGCCTCCTGCTGCTGAAGTAACTTTCTTTAAGCTCAGATGTGATGCTTAAAGCCCTGTACAATCTAGCTCCAACCTATCATTCCAGCCTCACTGGACATTATACCTCCCCCCCAACACACACACACACACACACACACACACACACACACACTTCCTCCAAGATCCAGCCAGATTGACCTTTTCACTATTCCTCACACAAAACTCCTAACTCTGTATGTTTATGCTTACTGTCCTCCACACTTAAGAGTCACTCCTTTTTTCCTGTGTCTCACAGGGTCCTTCAGGTCACAGCTTCAGCACTATCTGCATGAATCCTTTCTCCATCCCCTCAACCCTAGTACCCTTCCTACCAAACTACCTTATATATAACTTTTTATATATTTATATTTTTACCTTATGTTTATGCTACATATATATTTTATATGTACTTACAGTCACTTCCATTAGAATGTAAACTTCCTGTGAGTAGGGCTTGTTTCATTTCTTATATTTGTATTCCCAACCTTAGCACTGTGCTTAGTATAGAGTAGTAGTACATAGTTCAATGTTGACATATTGAAATATCAAAGACAACCCCAAGATTTCAAGCCAGTTAGGAAGATAGTGCTGTAGATACAAATCAAGAAGTTAGGGGGAAGGGTTGGCTTGACATACCAAGTTCAAGGCACAAGCAGGACAAATACTTATCTTGAAGGTAGTTGGAAATATGGGACTGAGACACTGAAAAGTGGCTGAGTCTAGAGATGGAGTTTGGGGATACAAGTTACAACTGAAGCCATAGAAGCAGATGTGATGACAAAGAGGGAGATAGTAGAGTGAAAAGAGCATTGGAGAATGCACAAAGAGTGAAAAGAATGAAGAGCCTGCAAAGGTAGAACCAAGGTGGAAGTCACAAAGACAAATGTAGGCTTGGAAATAGGAAAAGTTTCCCAACAATTGCAGCCATCCAAGAGCCCATGGAATGGGCTGCCTGGAAAGGTGGCGGATGTGCTCTTCCAGGAGGGCTTCAAATAGAGGCCATATGACCTCTTGGTGGGTATATTACAGTGGGGATTCCTTCTGAGCATCGGTTCAACTAAGATAGCTGCTGCAGTACCTTCTAACTCTCAAATCCATGATTCTCTGAAGGAAGGAGAAGGAATAGGAAGACAGGAAGAGAATCATGAGTGCCTGACCATGGAAACCTAGGAAAGAGGGGATCAAGCAAGCCAGACCAACAACTAGTTAGATGATAAGTTTTCCTCCCTGCCTTGTTTTGTGACTCTTAACAGCCAAAGATCCATATATCTCCTTGTTGTTCTGGCTGTGATGCTACAATCCCAAGGGCAGAGGATCTGGGTCATCTTCACTTGAGAAGGCACCAAAATAAAATGTTTAGTGCAATAATTGCAGGGGGAAAAAAGAGGGACCAAAGGGACAGCTTTGGAAAGTAGATGAAACATCACAAAATACGCTGAAATTTCTCAGCACTGCCACTACCATGTATCAATGACCTAGGGTCAGTCAATAAGCATTTATTAAGCACCTGCTGTGTTGCCAGGCACTGGTCTAAGTGCTGGGGAAACAAAGAAAGACAAAAGCTAGTCCTTGTCCTCAAGAAGCTACCAGTTGAATGGGGGAGACATAATAGCAATGTATAGTTGGCATTCATCCTTTTAGCAAAGGATTTCCAAAGTCTTCATTGTAAATAAAATTCTGCAGATTATTAGACTGTTGATCATTAACAATGGGAGCTCCTTGAGAACTTTGTGTCTCCAGCACTTAGCACACAGTAGGCACTTTGTAAATGTTTGTTGACTTAACACAAACTTTCTGTTTGGTGTGCCTGCTCTATGTTATTTCTTTCATTATCACAAGACAAGACACTGTACCAACACTATTCCAAAAAGAGAGTTGATTATGCTTATTTTGGTGCTAAATATCATGCTCAAAATTGGACATATAAAACTTTCCACTAATTAAATAAACACCAGCCTGTTTCTAACTCCTGCAGAGAAACAGCTAGCTGGTGGCACAATGGATAGAGCAGTGAACTTGGAATCAGGAAGCCCTGAGTTCAAATCCAGCCTCAGACCCTTATTAGCTGTTTGACCCTGGGGACAAGTTACCTAATTTCTACCTGCCTTGGTTTCCTCAACTGGAAAATGGAGATAATAGCACCTGCTTCCCAGGACTTAGCACCTAGTACAGTATATAAATGGCTATTCCCTTCCTTCCTTGCCTTGCTTTGAGAATCTGAGATTTCACCATCTCACTTCTCTACTTCTCAGCATTGCTTCCAGACCAAATTGCCCAGCACACCATCAAGGCATTTGGTCAGTTACCAGGTAACTCAGATTTCATGCAGGCTATCAAACACAACTCTGGGGTGTTATGTAAAGGGGCTGGAGGCTTCTGATAGCCTTTTATTTGGTCCATGCTTCTTCTTTGGTCTTTCTTCCAAAGCAGGAAGTGGCTGTAATCCCCCTTGCAGATATTTCAGTGTTGCATGTCACATATTCAATGGTCAGTAGTAGTATTGGTGTTCAGTTACACAACTCATTGTTTACTGATCACTGTTGCTTATATTCAGGTACTCTGATTCTTTGAGAGGACAGTAATCCTCTCCTCAGCCCTCTGTTCATAGGGATATTTTTTTATTGTCCATAAGTTAATAAGTGCTTTTTTTTTCTTTCCCGAATACAAAAAATATAAGAAAAATGACAGCTTTTCCCCTGGGAAATGATTGATCAGCCAGGCCACAGTTGAATTTTTAAAACTTCTCTCACTTTTTACGCTTGACCCCGAGTATTAGCTGCCCTTTAAGCTCAGCTAAGGGGCTCCTTTCCTTCTCTCCCTAGGCCATCATATCCCCATATATATATATATATATATATATATATATATATACACACACACACATATATATATATCAATATCCATGCAATATCTATATATATAGATAGATAGATAGATAGATAGATAGATACAGATATAGATAGATAGATATAGATATAGATATTCTATTTGCATTCAGGAAATTCAGAAACTTCATCTGAAAGAATTCTAGATTCCAGACCCATCTCTCCCAGGAACTGGCTTCTAAGTGGAGTGAGACTAGTTAGGTTATCTGTCAAACAAGAAAGTTGGACTAGATCGTCTCAAAAATTTCCTTCCAGCTCTTAAATTTTATAATTCTTTGTTAAAGGCAACCACCCCCATTGCAATCAGGGATTTCTTTTTTTAAAACACATAAGTCACATTTACATCATAAAGCTTCTCAGGCTCATGTCTGGGAGGTAAGGTCCTCCACCATTTATAATATTGGAAGGGGTGGATATTTCTGCCAGAGGCTCCTGGCTGAAAAAGCTTTCCCTATGCACCGGCCCTGCAATCTAAAATTCCTTTAGATTAAGGCATTAGATAACTCTTTCTTGTTCAATGTGACACATTTTTTTCCTTTGTGCTAAGTGGTAGAGAGGGCACTAAAGGCACCTTTTAAGGAGAGATGGGGAATGGTGTGAAATACAGTCTTAGTATTAAGACATAAAGTGCCTGGGGTTGGGATTTAATCAATAGCTACTCTTAAAATTTCATGGCATATAGGAAAAATGTTTATTAATTATTGAAGTTATTGCTGTTCAGTTTTTAAGTAATGTCTCACTCTTTGTGACTCCATTTGGGATTTTCTTGCAAAGATATTAGAGGGAGTTGCCTTTTCCTTCTCAGCTCATTTTACAGATGATGAATTGAGGCAAACAGAGTGAAGTGGCTTGCCCAGGTTTGCAGTAATCAAGTTTCAAATCTGAGGTCAGATTTGAAGTCAGGGCTTGACTCCAGGTCCAGTGCTCTGTGCACTATAGTAGCACCTTGCTGTATCTTAAAGGAAGAGAGGGAGTCTGTGAGGTGAAGGTAAAGAAAGCGTGCATTCCAAGCATGAGGAATAGCCAGAACAAAAGTAGAGGTTGAAGATGCCTCCCCTCCAGCAAAATTACCTTGTGTTTACTTTTTACACAAGTGCGTGTGTGTGTGTGTGTGTGTGTGTGTGTGTGTATTGTTTTCTCTGATGGGATTCGAATTCCTCATCATTTTTTTCTTTTTATCTCCAGGCTCAGCTCAGTATCTGACACATAGTAGGTGTTTAATAGATATTTGTTGTTAAACAAAGAAAAAAGTCAAATAATCCCCAAACAAAACACAACCATGTGTGCAAGTAGAGTATCCATATAACTAAGGCAACTCCTAATAAGGTGAAAGACCAGTGGGATAGAATTAGTCAAAGATATCTTAGAAAGTGATTCTTGAAATGGGCTTTGATGGAAGGATTAGTATTAGTGACGGAGGGAAGAAAGAAGATTAACACAGGCAAAGGTAGGAAAAAGCAAAAATATCACAGCCAAATTCGGTACTCCCCTTCTCTCTGCCAAAATCTTTGAATTAAGAGGAAGGCAGACATTCAGCAAGCACGTACCACATGTAGAATATTATGCGAACTTCTGGGGAAGATAAGAAGCTGAAATACGCTGCAGCCTCTGCCCTCTGGATTCTTATCCAATGGTGAGGGACTATGACACGATAACAATAATCTGAGATTAAAGATAATCTGCGATACAGGTATCAGAGAGCTTTAAACAGTGTTGTGAGGTTCTGGGAGAAAATATGGTGGTTACAGATATGGTGCTGTGAGTGGGGCAGAAAATCCGGAAGGGCAGTGTTTGAATCGTTCTTTAGAATTAAACAGACAAGGAGAGGAAGGAGGACATCTCAGGCACAAGGAGCAGAAAGAGCTAACCACCTCTTTCCCAAGTTATTTTCTAGATTTACCTACTTAATTAAATGAATCAGGCGCCATCATTTGTCCCAACAATTTAGTGATGGGGACAGGAGCAAGCATCTCTAGAAATCCTACTATATGCCAGGCATTGAGCTAAAGCACTTTGCAAGTGTTACTTCATTCAATCTTCCCAACAACTCTGTGAGGTAAATGCTATTTCCTCCATTTTGTAGCTGAGGAAAGTGACTTGCCCAGACTCACCCAGCTCTATTCATTGAATGACTCTAGTGTAACACGTACAAGTAATTTCTATAAATGCTTTCCCTCTACAGTATTTATTTCAACAAGTATTTAAGTACTTTGGTAACAAACTGTATATGTAAACCTAATCTGAGGACCAGCCTAGTTAAATTGGAAGCTGTTAACCATTAGGTTGGCCACAAAGTAATGACTTCTTTCCACCATAGCAATTACTATAGATAAGGATAGTACTATAGATAAAGGATAAATATGGAGAATAATGGAGAATTCTCCATTGATCAGCTATGAAATTATGAAGGGGGTCATAATGAGTGTTAGAGAAAATACCCAAACCAAGAAAGTTACAAATCCTTGAAATATCATATAATTATAATTAAAATTTGCATGGCATTTTAAAAAGTCACACAACAAGCATTTGTGTGTGATTGTCACACACTGGCTTGACTTCTCCATTAGACAAGATCCTCAGAAAGAGGACAATTCTCTTTTATTTCCTTTGTAATTTCCAAAAGCATTTGAAACAGGTTGTCCGTGAACTGATCAATGTATGAAATTCTTAAGCTAAGGACCAAGTTTTGCTTATTCATGGAAGAATGGACAAGAGGAAGTCATCCAGTCGGGCGATTCTACTTTTGTGTGCTTTGAAGCATCATCCTTCTTGCTACACACACACACACACACACGCACATGCTTTTCTATAATAATGAGGAAACCTGAAGAAATTTGAAAACACTGTTTGTGAGACCAGCTCTGTTTCAAGAATGACTACACAGCTTTTCCATTATTTTAGCTCCTTTAAGAAAGCACATGCTGAGATTTGGAAATGGAGAAGTGTCTAGTTATTTCAAACACATTGCTCCCTCAAATGATGAACCAAATTCTTTCCTTTCCCATTCTAGTTTAATTTTAACTAGTGTAGGAAATTCTTCAAAATGGCACAAAAAAAGCCATATCCTCTCAAACAGGAGGAATGATTTTTACATTCCACATGATCAACACCAGCATTTTTTGGTGCAACACCTCATTAGAGAGGATGTATTTTCTGTCTGTTGACCTTTCCTTTTGTTAGTATTTTGTGACATTCACACACTGTATTTTCAAAAAGATCAAATAAAGGAGCATTAGAAATCAACACAATAGGAGATTTTGCAAGCCTTATTAAAAGTATTACCCATGTACAATTTATGGACCCAGCTAGGGAACACATTAAAAACGAAAACAAAAAAACCCAAACCTGAAAAGCCAGATGTGGTGAATGGCAAAGCTATCAGCTTCTTTCTAAGTTCTTTTCTAGGCTTATCCACTCATCTAAATGAATCAGGTACCATCATTTATTCCAGCTATTTAGTACAATGCACAAAAGCAATTCCTCCATATTCCCTTTCTTTCTGTTCAATTCAGTCAGTATTTATTAAAAGCCTACTATAATTCTGACACTGTGCTGAAACTGGAAGATAGTGATTTCATCGAGCAACATAATAAATTGAAGATTTTGAAATTAAATGACTACTGCAATAATTATCTGAAAAGTACTTGTGATGCTCTAAAGCTATATAGCCTGTATAGAATAGCTATATACTAAAGTATATATAGCTACATATACTATAGCTTTATGCTAGTATAACGATATACTAAAAATGTCTTGTTTTGGGAAAGAGACAGAGTTAGCCAGTTTTCCTTTGCCTAAAACGCTGCTTCCTAAATGTCTAGCTGGTCTCACTGGAGCACAGACGCTTCCTTCTGATTGGTCTTCACAGGTCACTGACCAGTTTGAAGCTTTTTCCCTCTAGCTGTACACATTTATCAGCTTGTATCTGAATCTTCAATATTGTTGTTCACTTGTTTCAGTCGTGTCCAACTCTTCATGACCTCATTTGGGGTTTTCTTGGCAAAGATACAAAGATACCTGGTTTGCCATTTCCTTCTCCAGCTCATTTTACAGATGAGGAAACTGAGGCAAACAGGGTGGAGTGACTTGCCCGGGGTCCCACAAGTGTCTGAGGCCAGATTTAAACTCAGGTCTTCCTGACTCCAGGCCTGGCATTCTATCTATTGAGCCATTTAGCTCCAATATTAAGACTTATTTCTTCAGTATTAAGACTATTATTTCTTCAGTATTAAGACAGTATTATTTATGCATGTACAGTCACATCTAAGACTCAAAATTTTAAAATTAAAGTAAAATGTTGAAGATTTCAAAAATAGAGAACACTAAATCCCTGAATAGCAAAGAAGCTAAAATTTAAATGTGGCTGAAAACTAGGCAAGAACAAACAGCATATTCCATGTTAGGCCCTAAGAAAAGCTTCACTGGCCAATTACTGATTTCCAACCTAACCTCATTGCAAAGCTTTTGCCATCCATCTTTCAGATACCAAGTGTTTCAATCTGAGTAACTCCTTATGGCTTTGTAATTCTGATCTAAAACATCTCTATTCTCAGGCAGAGAACCACCCTGATCCAGTAAAATGGTGGAGTTGCTATGATACTCGTCAATCAAAACAATCTCCTTACATAAATCTAGGACACATATAAAAGTACCAGTTAGATTTCAAGACAATTAAAAAAAAAACATACCTTTTCTTCAGTTATTTGATTTCCCACCATCGATAAATTTTTCCTAATTGCTTGTAGAGGATACTTTACAAAATAGGCAAAGCTAGATTGTGGCAGTCCATTTTCCATCGTGATTGAAGCAAGATGATTTTTATCAGAGAGCTGTGGTTTAAGCCACTGGCGTTTCAGCACTGGCAGAGTTTCCCAAAGGCAAGTTCAGATACCACAATGGGGCACTCAGTGACTCCTCGACCTCCTTGCAAACAAATGCACATTTCTCCAGGCTTGACACATCCCTTTTGGTAATACTGTGGTGAAACCAGAAGATCAAATCCAATGTCTACAAAATGACCGGTGTTGAAATACTGTCAGAGCAATATGAGCTGCAAAAAAATTTAGTGCATGCAGATTGCCAGCGGTGGATGTGACAGTCCTATTTCGAGCAAGAGCATTCTGTTACAAGCTATATTAATGTTAGATAGATGATGACTTTCCACACCCACAGGCTCCCATGTGGTTTCATCTTAATTCCTCTGCCAGCTTTTCTGGCTCTTAAGGAGACAAGAAACATACTTTTTTTTGTCCTCTACTTTCTCTTAATCTCCAATCTCCCCTCCAGCCCCCATCCCCATACATACATACACTAAGATAAATACACTCTATCACACCAGGTCTAAATTGTTGATCCAATCTCAAGAACCATTTCAGATGAGTAGGGGTTTTTTTTTGTTTTCTATTTTTCAAAAGATGAACAAATCACTCTTCCTTGTGATCAAGCTATTCAGTGTCACCACTGAAAGCTATTAGCTTACATTGTTATGCATTATGCAACATGGGCAGCAACCTGATACTTTACATTAATTGAATAATAGCTGCAAACTGATTTTGCTTTGAATTAGAGCTCTCCCCTCTTTGCATCCTTATCTCAAGTCCACAGACAGAATAGAAGAATATTAGATTTCCCCTGGCTTTATGCTTAGTATTAGGGAGTGAAAATATTTCATATTTTGCTTCTGCCTACTATCTCATTGCAAAAAAAAGTTCATTCTTTGAAAAAAAATGACAAGGTTTTTGGCCCTGGAGGAAGAGCTAATGGTTCACAAAAATTTTAAAGTTTAATATTGCAAATACCCCAGATACATGGGTTCCATAATGGCATTGGGCAGGACTTCTGAACAAAGTCCCCCAATAGGCTTTTTTACTCTTTTGATTTAGCAGAAATTGTTCCATTAGTCACTTCTGTGAAGCTGTGCCACGGAGATGCATGACAAGATACTAATAAGAAGTCATTAGGCCTAGCAACCTGCTTTAATGTAGAAGCAGAATATTATTCTTTCCTTTCCACGCCCCCTCCCCCCACCTCCCCACCTTTTAAAGCGAGCACTGTGCAGAGGTGGAGGGAAGAGTCCCAGGTTCCATACCCTGACCAGAGCAGCTCTGTTTGAAGTCATTCGGACATTGCTGGCTCCGATTCCTACTTTCAGCAAACACATTTGGTGTGCCTAAATGAGTGCTTTGCTGTCTGTGCTCCAACCCATCTGTCAGGATGGCACGGGGCCTGCACACAAGGTGATCTTCCTCCACTGTCACTGGGGCCTAGCTGCCAATTCCCGAAAGCAATGCCACTGGTGGCATGTCTGGAGAAGACTCCCCTCCCCATCCTGGCACCACTGGAAGCACACCTCTTCTTGGGAGGTTTCTCTGCATGTTTTCCCAGTGGCGGGGGGGGGGGACCTCAACAACAACCCAGAAGGCTGTGACAGAAGAGAAAAGTCGAGTCTGTGAGCAGCTCAGGATGTTGAACGCAGGCTGTACTGCTAGTCATTTCCCATAGCCCCATTAGCACATTGCCGATCAAAACAAGAGGCTTTTGGAATACTATATGTTCTGTGTGAAAGCAAGCACCAGGAAATGAGGTCAGTGGAGAGAGCACAAGGCAGCATCCACAAACGTCCTCAGGGATTGGATGGGCTAACTTTTTTTCCCCCTTTTCTAAAACCTAAAATCCTCTGCAAATCTCTCCTTATTTTAAGCTTTTCTGTGTTGTCTTCTCGAGGGGCAGGCAGACTGTCAAAGATTCACATACTGCCTTGCTATATAATCAAAATTTTTAAACAAAATCTGGGCAAATACACACCCGGTTTCATTCAGGTTGGCTCCCATGTTGTCACTTTCTCCCAAGTGGAAAGGGAGGGAAGGGGATTGAAAAGAGAGAGAAAGGAAGATGAGTCAGACCCAGCCAGGCTGTGGACACAAGAACTGGTGAAATGGAAACCAATACTAGCCTGCATCAAGTGACTCAATAAATGATACGATCAGATGAAATATTGTGCCAGATGGGCATTAACGGGTGGCTTTTAAATTTTCTTTTAACAAATTGTGTCTTTCAGGTTCTAGGTATCTTGGTGCTCTAGAATCCATTTCTGGATTTGGATGTGGGGGCTAGAGATATCCTTGCAAATAAGACTTAAACTATGGATGACTACTGCAAGTAGGTAAACAGGTAATAATAATAGTAGTAATACTTATAACTAGTATTTCTATATCACCTACTATGTGTCAGGCACTGTGCTAAATACCTTACAAATATTATCTCATTTGATCCTCACAACAATCCTGCAAGGTGGGTGCTATTATTATCCCCATTTTACAGATGAGGAAACTGAGTTTAATCGATATTTGCCCAAGGCCACACAGCTAGAAAGGATCGAAACCCAAATTCCAAAGTCAGGTCTTCCAGACTCTAGGCCCAACATTCTATTCACTGTGCCACTTAGCTGCCTCAGCATAATGCCTCGGGTACCACTCCCTCCCTACCTACCAAGAAATATTAACAACAAATGTTTATGTTAACACTTACTACGTGCTAGGTATTTTACAATTGTTATTTCATTTAATCCTCAAAATAACCCTGGGAGGTAGGTACTATTATTAACCCCACTTTACAGATGGGGAAACTGAGGCAAACAGAGGTTAAGTGACTTGCCCAGGGCCACAGAGCTAGGAAGAGTCTGAGGCTGAATTTGAACCCAAATCTTCTTGACTTCAGGCCCAACACTTGGTGCACTATGGCGCCACCTAGCTGCCTCAGTATACTGCCTTAAGTACTGTTCCCCTCTTTGTCCTCCCCACCTCAAGAAATACGCCTGTTAGATGTCATCATATATTCTGCTGTTCTAATAGATATTCCAATATGCGCTCCTTCACGAGATCCAACAGGTTTGACTAAAAGCTGAAAGCTAAAAGGCTTTTACTTCGATATCCTAAAAATCCCATGTGCGTTTCCATTTGTGTTTGACAAGTATTGTCATGTTCTATCTCTTTCCCTAGACTAGCATTCAGAATATTTAATATGAATATGTTTGCACTCACTTGGCAAGGTGGTCATTTGACCGGGTTTACGTGGCTTTGATGATACATTTATACGAAAACATTTTTTGTGAGTGACTTTAAATGCAAAACCAAGTCCGTTTTAACCTTACCTAGTTCTGCCACCCCTCACGGGAGAAGGAAAGAGAGAAAGGGAGAGAGAGGGAGAAGGAGGGAACTAATGCCCAAACAGAGTTAGAAGATCTTTGCCAAATATAATTAATGTCAGGAGCTAATTATGTTTCACTGTCAATTCCTTTTTAATTAGTAGAGAGAGAATGTAGGGAGGTGGGAGACTGATTCTAGTTAACATCTCTCTGTACAGAGGAGACATTCAAATTCAACAAAAACTTATTAAGTATCTTCTTTGAGGGGCGCAAAGCTGATGGAGGGTGAGGGTAGGAGCCAGAATTCCCCAGCTCCATCAATAAAAAGCTACAATGTTTTATTCAAAAATTTCATAGTTACAGTAAGTGTAACATTATCAATTCTCAAGCATGTTAAAACACTTCTTTTATGCTAGGCATTATGATAACAGCTTAAATACACCCAGGTATCTTTAAGTATAATATTGGAGAACTCTTATAAGCTGATGAAAAATTAAATAAGTAGGGCTAAGAGAAGAATGTATACTAGAACACCACCACAACTGGGAAACAACCCACCACCTGGGAAGGTGGTAAGAACTACGATCAATACCGCGACCATCTAGGAGTCCAGAGGACCAAGGATGAAACATGCCTTCCATGACAGAGATGGGACAGTTTTCAGGTACAGAATGAGATATGCATTATTTTTGTATACAGGGACTGAGGGAATTTGTTATGCTTCCCTATAGATACTTGTTCTAAGAAATGTTTTTCTAGTGGGATGGGAGAGAGAGAAAATAGAGTTTTAAAAAATTAGGGGTGGGGCAGCTAGGTGATACAGTGGATAGAGCACCGGCCCTGGAATCAGGAGGACCTGAGTTCAAATCTGGCCTCAGACACATAATCCTCACTAGGGGAGGGGTGTGTGTGTGTGTGTGTGTGTGTGTGTGTGTGTGTGTGTGAGAGAGAGTGCATACTCACCCATGTTCTTGGTATGAAATGTCATCTGCACTCTCAGAGGGGGTCACAGGATTCTTAGTTTTACTTAATTGTTTTACATTGGTACAAGAGGGCTGTTAAGAAATGGAAGTAATCTATGAATGTTTATAATATTAAAAAAATCATCAATAAACTTTCTAAAATTAAGAAAACTTTAAGAGACATAAATGTGTGTCACTTTTATCCATGCTTACTTTGAGGGCCATGTATAAAAGTCTCAAGAGGCAAATGATCTCTAGAGTCACGCATTGGACATCCTTGGAGTGGAAAACACGTTGCAAATCTTCCAATACTGTGAAAATCCAGTTCTTATAATTACTCTATTCTCAGCAATATATGTGTACGTGTATAATTTTGTATATCTTTCTATATACACACATAGATATATAGATATGAATATAAATATGGGAAAGCAAAAGGGAAAAGCAACAGATAAGAGGATAATGGGACAAAAAAAAGTCCATTGGTGATATAATTATTACACCGGCAAAACAAACGAAAGTGCCCAGAGAAATCGCTCAATGTCATTTGTCTCCAAACTGCAAGAAGGACCGACTACCTCTACTATAGGACAATTCTTACTAAGTTCTTATCCCTTAAGCAAATCTAATCCTGAACTAAAGTAAATATATAAGATATAAGTAGATAAAATGTCCCGAGAAAACTGCCAAAATGAAAAAAAAATGGGGGAGGGGGGATATTAGAAGTTGCTCTGGGTGCTTTGGTGGATGTGACCAGAATATTTAAGCCTCCCTCAGGTTTGCCAGGCAGGCAACCTCAAAACACCAACCTAACAGACCTGTGGTTGATTTTGGCTGGTGAACTGCTTCCTGTGGGTGCTACTGGCCTTACGTTAAATGAAAAGAAAGGGTTGACCCAAGTTCCTTCTCTCCAGTGGTGCCAACAAGTTCTTCTGCCACTAAAACTACAGCTCACAGACTTCTCCAAGTTGGGTGTAGGCTTGACTGACCAAAGCCTGCTTCTGGGTACAAAGATTTTCACGGGGCCCAGAAGCATTTCAGCCTCTGCAGAGACCTGCTTACCTCCGGAGAGTCCAGATACACATAGATAACATTTCATGCCTCCTAATCAATATCCCATAGCTTTTAAAAATAATTCTGAGGTCATCCCCCATGCCTCCTCCCTCTCCTTCATAAGAATCCTCCTTCACTTCCTTCAGAACAGAGTTCAAGCATGAAGCCTTTCCTTATTCCCCTAACTGCTGGTCATCTTTCTCCTCTCCCTTCCCTCTCTAACAATCTTGTACTTAGAATGCACATACTTATCTATATGTGTGTTGTCTCTCCTGAGAGAATGTAAGCTCCCCGAGGGTACAACTTTCATTTTTGTTATTATGTCCCAGCGCCAAAGCCCTGAATAAATCCTGGTTGGCTGACTGCATTTAATGCTAGATTTCCAGCTGAGAAAAACAAAAGGATCTGGGTATCCATGGAATACCTAGATCCTCCTCACTTCAAGCAAAAAAAGGATTGTGTATTTCTGAGGATTCTAAGCACTTTCTGGTGCTCACAAGGTTGTAGCGTGATTTCTCTAGTGCAGAGGCTCTTAACCTAGGGCCCTTGACTACATATATATACACACACATATATATTATATATACACATAGATGTGCATGTATATATAAAGGTGTGTGTATCTGTGTGTGTTTTGAGAACTATATTTTACTATGATTAGGTTTCCTTTATAAAAATCCTCTATTTTATTTCATGCATGGAGACTGCCACAGGAGTCTATGACATAAAATGGATTCAGAAGCCTGCTCTAGTGGGCTCTGACAACCAAACCCACTTGTTTTGTGGGGGTAAAAGTTTCTAAGCCGTCCTATCAGCCAAACATTTTGAATTCCCTTTCCCTCTAGGAAGAGTTTCCCCAAGCAGCTTTCCTATTCTGTACATGAGGTAGGACTGCTATCTACTCAGCTCCTGTGCTTATCCATTTTTCACATGGGCCTTCTGCCAATTTCTGTTTTCCCACTGATAACGACTGTGAACTGAGATCAGATTGGTATTGAGCTGTTGCTCTCCGTTCTTCTCATCAAGTTGCCACTGCACTGTCATCACTCTTGGCTTATGAGCAATGAACCCATTTGTCCATTTAAGTCCCAGAATCCATAGTCCAATATAATTTTAAGTTTCTCACTCACTCAGCTCTCCCCCAAACCCAAGCCAAACCCAAGGCATGCCAGCCCCCAGTCAGGTTTCCCATGCCCCTCCTCCAAATTCCATTGCTACTAGTGTTACATCAGGGATGTTTACAGAGAGTGGGAGCTAGACGACCATAACAGAAAACCCACGTAGCTCTCAATGGCACCCCTCCTTTGAGTACAGCCATAGAAGACTCTGGAATGCATCTTTGTCCCAGGACGGGTACCGAGGAGGTTGGATGCATGCTTACAAAATGGAGCAAGATTTCATCTTAAATTCCTACTAATAAGAGCCCCAGGTCCCAAGAAGACTTACTTTTGGCATTTTTTTGAATTGGTCTGTGGTACTAGCTCTTCTTTTCCTTAGGTGCTGATTTCCCCCTTCCGGAAACATGTGTTCCCCAGGCCAAAAATACCTCCCCCAAGATCAGACAAAAGAAATACCCCTTCCTCTGTGTAAAGGGGAGAAAAAGGTTTGTTTTTTAAGTTGGAGAGGAGTGATAAGACTAACTCAAGGAATTCTATGAGCTAACAGAAATGCTCTTTTTTATTCCCGTTTTCTATAAGGGAAACTCATAATAGATTTTAGAAGAAAAAAAAAACACAAGAAAAGAAAGAGGCTTTTAAGGTTCTGAAAAAGCTCTCTCCTACAGGGTGGGTAGGCTCACTTCTGATGACTGGCTGAAAAGGAGGAAGGTAATTGAAAACATGTGTGATTGTGTAAGGGCTACCTCATCAGGGATGCGAGCTATTATCAGGGATCCCGCCTTGTTCTGGAAAAGAGCTGCCTCCATTTGTAAACTATTTCACTAAGTCAATTGCCTGGCTAACAGTCAACCAGCCTCAGCTGGCTGCTTGGCTCAGGAGAGGGAGAATACATATCACTTACAAAAGGTATCATCATAAATCCATCTTGAGTCCCCTGTTCTTCCCAAAGCTGGGGCAATTCCCATCTCCTGTCTTCTAGTAGAGCGATCCACAGATTGAAAGCAGCACAGTGCTACTGACTAATCATCAAGACCTTATGAGTGCCTACCATGTGCCCGGCACTGTGCTCGGTATGGGGACTAACAAAAATCAGGTGGAAGCACCTTCCAAGAGCTTGCCTTCAGATGGACAGTACAGCCAATCTAGCCGGATCTAGAGCCTAACAGACCAGGGCACGAATCCTGATTCTGCCACTTAGTTGGTGTGTCCTTAGGCAAATCATTTTTCCTCTTTCTGCCTCAGTTTCCTCATCTGTCAACTAATGAAAGTTGAAGTTGGTGCCTTCCAAGGGAGGCAGTATGATACGGTGGAATGAGCCCTGGTTCTGGAGTCTGAGAATCTGGCTTCAAATTCTACTTCTCACTTCTGCCTGTGTGACCTTAGGCAAGTCATTTAACTTTCTGAGCTTTAGTTTCCTCATTTGTAAAAAGAGGGGGCTGGATCAGATGCCTAGGAGGCCCCTTCCAGCTCTGGATCTAGGATGAGCTCCAAATACGGGACCGGGGGGGGGGGGGGGGCGGAGCTGCTATTATCTCAAAGCAGAGACAACATAATTATAATTGGGGTATAAGAGACTGTACACTCTCATATATACATAACAGCCTCTAGTATATCTATTTTATTTTATATATATACACATACATATATGTGTGTATGTGTATATATGTGTGTGTACATGTGTGTATACCCACATATACACACATACATACATATACGTGGGCAACTAGGTGGCACAGTGGATATAGAGCCGCTCCTGGAATCAGGAGGACCTGAGTTAAAATTCGACCTCAGACACATGTGACTATAAGGGGGCAGATCTGTTCTGCCCTAACTATGCCAACTGTAGGGTGGCATGCCCTCTGAGAGAATGGCATGCCAAAGAAAGAACGGCTCATATCAGCCTGGTTATTAATAGGTTTTATTAGGGTTAATTAGATTAATTGGGGGAGTTTTCTCACAAGAAGCCAGTCATCCTGGATGGCAGCCAGACAAAGTGACACCATGGATTCCCACACCAAGCCCAGGCCAGGCCAGGTATTTATGTAGAAATAGAACAAAGGCATAGTGCCAGAGATGGCCAACGGTCACCTGCAAGTTTTCCCATGGGATAGGTGGAGCTTCTTTTGCTGTTTACATTTACTCAGGGTAAACTCTCACATTCTCTGTGAGACTCGGGGTCACATTCCTTGGCTCTGGCTACTACCATACAGTGACTCTGGGCAAGTCACTTGACCCTGTTTGCCTCAGTTTCCTCATCTGTAAAATGAGCTGGAGAAATGGCAAACCACTCCAGTATCATTTGCCAAGAAAACCCCAAATGGGGTCATGAAGAGTCAGACACAACTGAACAAAAACAATAATACACACACACACACACACACACACACACACACACACACACACACACACACACA
>NW_020954577.1:28654197-28911815 GCF_900497805.2 Vombatus ursinus
ACACACACACACACACACACACACACACACACACACACACACACACAAATTTGTCTTTTCAGCCCCATTCATTCCAACCATTAGCCATAAAGTCTTTGCATAAGAAGACAGTGATGTGAGGCATATAAATTTTCACTCATCTGTACCACAAGTAATGATTGATGCTTCAATACTTCAAGAATCTGTAATTTTGTGAGTATAGATAATAACAATAATAGTCTATATTTATATAGTACTTACTATGTGCCAGGCATTGTGCTGAGCACTTTATAATTAGTACCTCATTGATCCTTAGAACAACCCTGGGAGATAGGCACTATTATTCTTCCTCTTTTACAGATGAGAAAACTAAGGCAAAGGGACTTGCCTGGGGTTATACAGCTAGTAAATGCTAAAGCCTGATTTGAACTCAGGTCTTCCTGATTCCAGGCCTGGTACTCTATCTAGTGTGAATCCTAGCTTCCCCAGAGAGATACTCCTTCCACTGAAGCAGATCACAGCCCCTTTATAATTGGTCTATGCCTGGGGAGGTGGGCAGGGGGAAGAACCCTCTTCACCCTGTGCCCAATATGTTGGGAAGACTCTCTGAAATTAGTCAGGTGGATGTTTGAATGACTGATGTCATTGAGCTGGTCCTCTAAGCCTGTCTGGCTCGATAGGCCCTGCCTGAGCTCTCTAAGGCCCAGCAGCACCTCTAAGCTGTGAAGAGAGATCAGGGTCAGAGTTTACTTAAACATTTAACTAAACTTGAGTTGAAATTTCTACCTGTAGGATACAGTCAACACACAACTTTGCTTCTAGCCCAAAATGAAGGCCAAAGGAAGGTGTTGGTTTAATTTTTGGGGGGGGAAAGCCGGGCCTGAATTATCTGAATATGGTATCTCATGTGGTGGGATAATATTTGTAAAGAGTTGAGCACAGTGTCAGGTACACAGCAGGCACTTAATAAATGCTTGTTCCCTTGCCCCTTCGCCTTCCACAGAGATGCACAACACATCACCTCATTACTGATATGAATAAATATCTGTAACCCAAAACATTTGTACTTAACAGCCTTCCACCTCACACTGTCTAGTCTAGAGCAGAAAAATATGATAAGGCAATCTACAACTGACCAAAAGTCAATGTTAAGGATTCCCCTATTGTTACCTCTCCAACCCCAACATGCCTTTTCTTTCCTAAGGGTTACTCCTAGTAACTGTGGAGAAACAGAGTTGAACAAAGCAATACCACTAGGGAAGTTACAACTGTAAGGTATCTTAGGAGGTATGTGTGATCCCAGGACTTAGCATGGTGCTTGACACATAGTAAGTGTCTGATCAATGTCACTCATTCATTCATTGGTTGAAGCGTAAATGGAGGTCTCCTGGCGGTTCTTAGTGCGCTTTACCCACTCATCTCTTGGCTCTTGTTCTGGGGGTCAGTTTTCTTGTGAGGGAATCAAAAGTAGAGAAAATGAAGAGTTTTACTCATCGCAGTTTTCTTGCCTTTCACTAACTCGAGTTGAGTCACACATCGAATTGGCCTATATAAAATTCACAGCATCCCTGAGCTTATTCCGTTTCATTTGTCACCTCTGGTATCTTGAGGCTGCGTTCTGGACTCAGCTGCATTGAGCTGGAGGTAAGCCCAAGGCAAATTCATTCTGGCCCAGGTGCTCTGTTGAGGAAGAGTCTCAGTCCCTTCCACAGTTTGCCTCCCTCACCTTCTCTCCTGGCGTGGGCCAATGGGCCTCTCTCCCCTCTGGCCCTAGTCTGGAGTATACTTTCATTTGGCATCTGCCCTTGCCCTCTTGAGTCCTCCCCAGCTCTTTGCTCTCCTGGAGGACAGCGCTATTTCCCTATCTGAGCCTCAAACATTGCTTTTCTGAGATTTTGAGTGATGCTGTAGTTTCTTCCCTGTCCTTACCTAGAAATTTCCATTGCTCTGGGAACCCAAATAATTCTGAACCATATTTATTAGCTAACTATTAAAGCTGGTTCTGCTCTTTAGTAAACCTTGATTTATACAATTCAATTGAATAAATACTGTGTACAAAGCACTGTTAGGTGAAGGTAGGGATGGGAGAGAGACAGGGAATACAAACTTTAGATAAAGCAAATTCCCTGCCTTTATGGAGCTAATAATCAAATAAGGAAATGTGGTGCATTCAAAGTAACTATAATGGAAACTAAAGACATCATAGATAAATACAAAATTCAAAACAATGTTTCTTGAGTGGGAGTGAGGGAGGGGGAAAATCGATTAAGGAAATCACAGAAGGTTTCATAGAGGAAGTAGCCTTGAGTTAGGCTTGAAAGTTAGTTAGAAAATTAGAAATTCAATAGACCAAAGGGGTGAGTGAAAATGTTACAGACTTTAGGAACAGTTTGAGTAAGAGGAAGGAGGCAGGGAAGTACAGAGTATGTTTGGAAGATGGCAAGTGGTTGAGTTTAACTGGAATGGAGCAGAGTGTGAGAAAGCTAGGATGCCAAGTTGGCACCCTTGGAGTACCTTGAATGCCAAACAAAGGAGTTTGGGTTTTATTTGGTAGCTAAGAAAAGGGCACTGAAGATAAGACTTTTTAGGTCTGATGGACCCCTGGATAATTCATGTCAGATATGGTCAGGAATCATGGTATAATAGAAAGAGTCAGAAGATCTGGGTTCAAAATATGTCTCTTCCTATGTAAGAAATTTCAGCTCCCTGGGCTTGTTTTTTCTTTTCTTTGCCTCAATTTTCACAGCTGTAAAATGGGAGGAGTTAAACTGGAAGATACGATTCCTTTTAACTCAAAATCTACTTTTTCCTGAAAGATTTTTGAGTGGGAATGCCCATGCCCAAATCTATTATGCATAGGTCTTCTTTATACAAAAAGATTAGTCTGGCAATAGTGTCATGGAAACCTAAAGAGAAAGAGAAATCAATTGACAGGGTCCAAGGCTGCAGAGAGGTCAAGAAGGGTGAGATTGGGAGAAGGGCCATTAGATTTGGCAATCAAGAGATTGTTAGTAACTCTGGAGAGAGAAGTTTTGGTTGGATGATGAAGTTGGAAGCTAAACTATAGAAAGTTAAAAATAGAGTGAGGAAAGAAAGTGTAGGCATCCGAATTGGCTCCTGTTCCTTTTCATAGAATCTCAAAGCTCAAAGTGGTTCAGAAGTCATCTTAGTGCATCCCATACCTACACATCTCCAAGAAGAGGTCATCTAGGCTGAAGTCTTCCAGCGATGAGGAACCTAGTACTTCCTTAGGGAGATCATTTGACTTTTGGAGAGTTCTAATGTTAGGAGGGTTTCCCTTACATAAAGCTGAACTACACCAGTTCCCAAATTCCACACATTATTACTAATTAATTTAGACTGCGACATGAAGCAAACCAAGACTAACTCCCATTCTTCATGACAGCTTGAAGACTAGAAGAGGCTATTATCCTCACCTCCACCCTCACCCCCAAGTCACGTCCAGACTAAATAAGCATCACTAGCTCCCAATCTTTAGGGGGTGTAATCTGAAATCCTTTTACCACCCTAGGCTGCACTCCAGTCTGTCAGTTTCCTTCTGGAAATGTAGCAATGTAATCTGATCAGGGCAGGAATACAATGACCATGTCCTGAAGTTCCTCTACTCAGTAAATTCCAGGAGTTCCCTATTAGCTGTCCATTATCCAAAGACTAGCCTAGACAAATTTGGAAAGGCTACCAGGTGATGAGTTGTTTTGTTTTTCTTTTTGGTCACAGAAATTCATTGACCTATCCCCTGAGATGTGAAAGGTTGAGATCTGCATGGGCCATCTATGGCAAGGTCTATACTTGGAACCTCGGCAGTACCTGTCAGACTTTGTCATCCTCTGTTATGCTCCATAAATATCCAAAAGAACCACCAGGCCATGCTGAGAAATCTAGGATTTTGGAAGGGCTCTAAACTCTTTACACATACACTATTAATAATTACCAATAGTTTTCTCTAATAGAAGAAAGTTATCCTTTCACAGGGACTATTTTTTTCCTCCTATAATCTGATTAGGGTCAATTAAAAGGTTCTGGTAGAAAGTTTTAAAATGTTTGGTGCATTGTTGTACTTAGTAGATAATTCACTTTTTAGGAGTTGACTTTTGTGAGAATGTCTTCCTTGGGTGCTATGCTGGTGAAATGGTGATAGAGAACACTGTGGTGCGACACTTTGGGACAAGAGGCCAACCAGCGTCACCTGGGGCCAATTCTCAACAGCAGCATCTTTCCCTTTCTAACCTGACTCACTGGTCATTGCTCCCCAATTACCTCTAGCTATCTACAGTCAGACAAAAGAATCCCTGTGTTCCTGGGAAACACAGAGACTACAGATACTGCCTTCTGAACCCAAACCTGAACAAGAAATTTCTCCAGCAGCCACAACGACTCACATGAATGGACAAGGGAGAGTAGGACCCCAATGTCATAAGTGCCAAGGTCCCTGGCTCATCTGATCCTGCAAACACATTGAAGGGCTCGTTACAGTTCTCAATGAGCTTATTCCTCACGTCCACTAGCTATGGAGGAGATGCTTGCTAGCTGATGAGTCTTCTCAGCTTCATGACTCCTCTTACTTTTCTGCTCTGTTCTCTGCCTGCACATTCCCACTCTCTCCACCATGCCCTTGAGTAGGGCAGGGGAAGAGGGCATTGCTGGCTTCTGCTAGGAGCATGCCAGCAGTCAACTACCCAGGTGGTTACAAAGAAGGGGAGGGAGAGCGCCGGTTATACATCATTGGTGCTCTTGATGGTTGTCATGTCCCATTGACCAGCATTTGTCAGGCCAGGGTTAATGATTTGGCTACTCTCAGCTATCAGGAGCAGTTGGGCATTGTATGGAGGGAGCTGGATGTTGGCACCAGGTGCAGAGATAGGCAAGCAAGATGATGGCCAAGGGAGGCTGCAGACCAAACTGTAAAGTTGGAGAGAGTTGCCATGCCAACGGAGTCAGCCAAAGTGGAAGCCAGGGTGTTCACACTGGATCAATACACAGGAGTAAACAGATAGGAACAGGATCTGGGATGAGAACAAAATGTCAGGAAGAAATGACGCTGGAACATCTAGGGAAGATGAATCAGGACAGGAGCTCAGACCTATCAATTAAAGGAGAGTGTACAGTGTTCAACATGTCATCCAGGGAATGTGGCCGGCCTTTTCTTAAAAGGGCAGATCAATAAGAAGTATGTAAAATATAGGTGTGTTAAAAGTATATCTTGTTCTGGACCCCTGACCACCCTTTCTCCCCACTTTTAACCAATATAGTAAGTTTATAAGTAGCCAGTATAAAGGGGGCAATAGTAGGAAATAAGATTGCCAAGAGGAACCTGGAAGTTAGGCACAAACCATCCCAAAGATCAAAGGAGCATAATTTACAAATTTTAACATATACTAACCAAAATTCACATCCTGGTAATATGTGGAATCAGCAGAAGCCACCTAGGTGCTGCTTGTAAAGGTTCTGGTTCTAAGATATGTAAATCCCAGACAAATTCCAGAGCTCCACAGTTTCAGACCAGCAGAACATCAAAAAGGTACCGATAATTTTGGGATGATGACTTTGAAGTTTTACTGATAAAGATGAGAAAGATAAAACTTGATCTTTTTCCCTCAAAAAACTTGTAAAAAATGAGAACTCAAACTCCCGGCCCCTGAGCTCTCTTCCCTCTCCATTCTGCCCATGCTGTGCTCCTAACTCTAACCCATAGTTAACGGAGTGATACTTTCTGCCCTCCCTCCCTTCTCCATCTTCTTCTCCAACATTGCCTGCCTTCACCACCCCATCCCCTGTTCCCATGCTGCCTTCCACCTCTGCATCCCTTTCGCCACTTCTCTGTGCCTTATTAAAGTGCGATTACAGCCCCATTTCCCACCGCCAATCATGGTTTTTCTTGGTAAGCACCCAAAGAACCGGGTGTGCCTGCACCCATTTCATAATTTCATACATTAATTATCAGTTCAGTAGGGATCCAATCTGAGGTTAGAGGAAAAAAATCTAGCAACCTTCAAAGAACGTAAAGACAAGATAGCTGCTAAACTGTATCGTTGATGTTTTAAAAATACCTATATGGCACAGTATATAGAGTACTTGGACCTGTAGTCATGAAGACCTGAGTTCAAATGTGACTTCAGACCCTTACTAGTTGTGTGACCCTGGGCAAGTCACTTAACCTCTGCCTGCCTCAGTTTCCTTATCTGTAAAATAAGGATGATAAGAATCATGCCTACTCCTAGGGTCATGAGGAGAAAAGGAGGCAATATTTGTAAATTACAATGTAAATTCTAACCATTATTAATGTGTGACTGAAAGAAAAGCCATGTGATCTGTAGCCATTTCTATGTGTAATAGGAGACTGGGCGAGTCTAGTGCTCAGAAGCATGTGCAGACATTTTGAAGTTAGTTCTGGTCCACTAAGCAGGGGATGAAGAGTCAGGCTTTGGGTTGGCTGCTGAGGCGGAGCTGGTGTGCATTCAAAAGGTATGAACTGGCCCAAAGGTGCCTCATCCTCTTTCCTGCCTGGTTGTGTTTGAATGGGGAAGTGAAGATTGCTGTAAACCCTCGGTGGATCTTTAACTCCCCACTGGGGCTATCACCCTGGTGCTGCTGCAGTTTCTGATTCTGATTCTGTTTTAGGTGAAGGATGGTAAGAAATGGCGATGACCTTGTGTGCCTCAGAAGATCAGAACAGAAGGCACCACAAGCTCGAGTTCGTGCTGGGATTTGCGGGAGGCTGAGCACAGGTAAGTAAGCAGCTGGGATCCTCAAGGTCAGCCTGCTAGATGAAGCCCACAGGTGGCAGACACACTTCATCTGCTGGCCATGCCACGTGTGGAAGTGAACTTTGTGGCACCGATGCTTCGTAGCAAATGGACTGGGGCAACAGCTGAGAGTGTGGCTCCTCTCTGCTTCCCCACCCCCCCAGCACATTTGAGAGGGAACACTGTGTAATCTCAGCCCTTTCTCTGTCTTTGCAGTAAATATTCCTTTGTAAAAACTAATCAATATTAATTGGTTAAATGAAGCTGAGATGCTAATCACTGATGGTTAACATTGGAAACAACACACTGAGATAGGAACTCCAACTGATAGGATTAGAAAACTATCCCACAGCTCCCTGGGGTCCCCCTGCATTGTGGGGTAGAAATCTGTTTACACCTGCAGACACTCTCAGTGTCCATTGCCTCTGTGGCCTCCCTTAATTGGCATCTGGACCATCCTCTTGAGCCTTCTCTTTGTTTACTTCTGAACTGCCGTCCTTGCCTTTCCTTCTCAGACTTGAGCTCTGGCCGTGGAGGTCAACCTCCCACCTTCTAAGGAATGGCTTTCACTCTTGGGATAGCTTACCTTTTCCACTTGACCTTTCCAGCTTCCTTCCCTCTCGTCCAGTAGGATAGCTGTATAGCTAAAAGAGCTTAGATCGTGGCAAGAGGTCCCTGCTTCACCAAGTTCTCTGCTGCCCTTGGCCAACCCCCGGCTGCTCCAGCCATCTAGTCTTTCCAAAGGAGCTGTGAAAATCGGAGGAAGAATCCTGGACTTTGAATTGGGAGGCCTGGATTCAAGTTCAAGCTCTGTCACTTACTGGCCTGTATGGCCTGGAGCAAATCATTTTATTTCCATCCGACTTTTAAGGATAATTATACTTGTGCTTCCCATCTAATATCAACAGCTCACAGTAATATATCACTTTGAGGTTGGCAAAGCACTTTACATATGTTATCTTATTGGGTACTCACAAGCTGTGAAGCAGATACAGTTATTGTCTTCATTTTACAGACAAGAAAACAGAGACTGAAAGAGATCAAATGATCTTCATGACAGTCTTGTGAGATGGGTCCTATTATTATCTGTATTTCACAGATGGGGAAACTGTGCCTGTCAGAGAATCACACAGCTAGTGGGTATCCAAGGCATGATTCAAACCCTTGTCTTCCTGGCCCCATGTCCCCTGCACCCAGTTACTTAACCTTACAGGGCTGATGTTCAGAGATCAAATGAGATAATGTATGTATAAAGTGCTTTGTAACCCATAAAGAAACATAAGCCATGATAATTCCACTCCTAGTTTCTGTGGTCCCTACAACTCTTTGAGTCTTGGACTCCCTTCAGGTTAATCTAGGTAGGAAGGAAGGAGGGAGGGAGGAGGAAAAGAAGGAATGAGGAAAGGAAGAAAGGAAGAGAAGGAGGGAGGGAGGAAGGAAGGAGGAAAGAAGGAAGGAAAGAAAGGAGGAAGGAAGGAGGAAAGAAGGAGGGAGGGGAGGAAGGAAGGAAGGAGGAAAGAAGGGGGGAGTAGGGAAGGAAGGAGGGAAGGGAGGAAGGAAAGAGGAAAGAAAGAGGGAAGGAAAGAAGCAGGGATGGAGGAAAGAAGGAGGGCAGGGAAGAAGGAAGGA
Source organism: Vombatus ursinus (assembly GCF_900497805.2). Classification (NCBI taxonomy): domain Eukaryota; kingdom Metazoa; phylum Chordata; class Mammalia; order Diprotodontia; family Vombatidae; genus Vombatus; species Vombatus ursinus. Next base: position 28,662,570 of record NW_020954577.1, read on the forward strand.
AGCCTGTATTTATGAAGCTCCTACTAGGTGCCAATCACTACGCTAAGTGCTTAGCGGATATCATCTCATTTCATCTTCCCAACAACCCTGGGAGTTCAGTGCTACTATTATCCCCATTTTACAGTTGAGAAGACCAAGGCAGACAGAAGTGAGTGACTTGCCCAGGATCTCTTAGACTAAAGGACCCCCCACCCCATCCTACTTGTTTAGTGCTGCCATTTCCTAGTTATTGTGGTAACACCATAAGTTGTCAGTCTAGGAGCACTGGAGTGAGGACCAGGAGGGAGGGACCTTCCAAATCAGGAGGAAGCTGGCACCCATGGAGATATGTGACTGGCATCTTCTTGTAGGTTACACTTCCTACAAAGGATGTAGCAAAGCTGGGATTTGAACCCAGCTCCTTTGACTCTAAATTTAGCATACCATATTGTCCTTAAGTTTGTACAGTAATTGTGTTGTGGTATAAGCCCAGTATTAGGTTGTTTTAAGGGTTATGCTAACTAAGAATAGAAACTCCCAGAGGAATTAACTTCAGAAGATCCTAGTACATTGCTACTGCCAAATATTTAAACCTTAGGTCAACCAGAATCAATTTGTCTTCACGTTCTTCAGTCTTGCTCACGTGTTTGGGACTGTCATCTTTATGTAAGGAAAAATAATGGAGGCTCCTCATAGTTTGTTATATACTGAGTTTCTTAGAATCAATTCAGCAAACATTTATGAAGTATCTATTGTGTACTGAGTACTGTGCTAAAGCCTGGAGATGGAGGAGGGTGATTTAAAATTTAGGTAAAATATTATCTCTGTTCGCTGGGAATTTACAAGTTGGGTAGGTTAGATAAAAGGTAATTTTATTTTTAGTGGGTATAATTAACATAAAAATTAATAAACTACCAAATATTTCTTATCTTTACCATTGAAATCTAATGCCCACCCTAATTCACATTTGCTTTATTATTGCATATTATCTTATAGAGTTATTGTCTTTAGAATGAACCCAAATAATTCTTTCCTTCCTTAATATTACAATTTTCAGACGCTGACAAATAACTGTTTCTCTCTGGGGACCTTTGTTGATGAATTAAAATGTTTTCTTGGTACTTTATTCCCTTCAGTTTTTTCATCACTCCTCTTGCTTTAAGATGAGGAGTTTGAAGATAAGGTCAAAATGGGTATATGAGTTAGACATAAAGGGCAAAACCATAAGCAAATTAGGAGAGCAAGGAATAGTTTACCTATCAGATCTATGGAGAAGGGAAGAATTTATGTCAAAACATGAGATAGAGAACATTATGAAATGCCAAATTGATAATTTTGCTTGATTATAATAAAAATTGATTACATTGCAAAATTGATTACATTAAATGAAGAAGTTTTTGCACAAACAAAACCAATGCAACCCAAATTAAAAGAAAAACAGAAAGATGGGAAACAATTTTTACAGCAAATGTCTCTGATAAAGGCCTCATTTCTCAAATATATAGAGAACTGAGTCAAATTTATAAGAATACAAGTCATTCGCCAATTAATAAATGGTCAAAGGATATGAGCAGGCAGTTTTCAGAGGAATAAATTACCACAATAACTAGGGAATGGCAGCACTAAACAAGTAGAATGGGGTGGGGGGTCCTTTAGTCTGAGAGATCCTGGGCAAGTCACTCACTTCTGTCTGCCTTGGTCTTCTCAACTGTAAAACGGGGATAATAATAGCACTGAACTCCCAGGGTTGTTGGGAAGATGAAATGAGATGATATCCACTAAGCACTTAGCGTAGTGATTGGCACCTAGTAGGAGCTTCATTCTCTATTGATTAGAGAAATGCAAATTAAAACAACGCTGAGATATCACCTCACACTTATCAGATTGGCTAAAATTACAGAAAAGGAAAATGATAAATGTTGGAGAAGATGTGGGAAAATTGGCACACTAATGCATTGCTGTTTGAGTTGTGAACTGATCCAGACATTCCGGAGAGCAATTTGGAACTATATCCAAAGGGCGAACAGTACATATCCTTTGATCCAGCAATATCACTACTAGGTCTATATCCCAAAGAGATCATAAAAAAGGAAAAAGGGCCTACACGTACATAAATATTTATAGCAGCTCTTTTTGTGGTGGCAAAGAATTGGAAATTGTGAGAATGCCCATCAATTGGAAATGACTGAACAAGTTGTGATATATGAATGTAATGGTATATTGTTGTGCTATAAGCAATGATGAATAGGCAGATTTCAGAAAAACCTGGAAAGACTTACATGAACTGATGCTGAGTGAAGTGAGCAGAACCAGGGAACATTGTACACAGTAATAGCAACATTGTGCAACGATCAACCATGATAGACTTGGGTCTTCTAAGCAATACGATGATCCATGACAATTCTAAAAGATTCATGATGGAAAACGCTACCCATATCCAGAGAATGAACTATGGAGTCTGAATGCACATCGAAGTATGCTATTTTCACTTTTTTGTGTGTGACTTTTCCCTTTTGTTCTGTTTCTTCTCTCACAACATGACTAATATGGAAATATGTTTACATGATTGCACATGTATAACCTATAGCAGACTGCTTGCTGTTTTGGGGAAGGAGGATGGGAAGGAGGGAGAAAGGGAGGAAAAAATTTGAAGCTCAAAATCTTATAAAAAGTAAATGTTGAAAATTATCTTTACATGTAATTGGAAAAAATAAAATACTATTTACAAAAAAAAAAAAGATGAGGTTGTACTAAAAATGATCTCTAAGGTGCCTTTAGGCTCTAGTATTCTATGGTTCCTTGATCCTAAGATGTTTTAGAAGGAGAGCAGGGTTCCAGCTCTGGTCTTGCCATACTCAGAAAAAGACAAAAGGAACCCCAAAACACAGATCCATGCCACACCACAGCCCTGCAGAATTGGAAAAGTAGCTCAAAACTGCCCTGCGGGTTTTGGACCCCTGCTGTATTTCACTGTAAATTCCTAATTCGGACCTTTGTCCCAACATCACAACCAGGTCTCCCTTGGCACATCAGTTCTGCTTTTCCAGAACTATTCCCTCCATGACTTATTTTTAATCACTTGCCAGGAGGTATAACTTGCCATCAGAAAACAGGTACAAATTTCTGAAGTTGCATCTGCTTCACTTACTTCCTTACCTTCCTCACTAGGAATTCATTTGGATGTCTCTGTTTTCAGAAAAAGAAGGCTTGTGACTTGTCGCCATGCTCAGAAAGAAGGCTGCGGTACCACAGGATCTGCTGCTTTCCATAGTCAGCAGAACTGCTTCCTGTAATTGGTGGAGGCAGATGGCCACATTGAGAATATCGTCTGAATAATGTGATGGAACCCATGTCTTAGAATATGAACAAGCATTGCATTGTGCTCCCCTGGTAACTCTAAAAATGTAAGGAAAGGATGGAAAATATGGGGTTTTTAACAAGTCTGTGCAAGAACAGTTTAAGAAAAAGTTAAGATTAAGAAGTACTTTCCCAGCTTTGGGATTCATTCTGTATCTTCAAAGACACAAAAGTTCACATTGCTCCCCAGAACACCCATGCAACGATTAGATTTAGAACCAGAAAGAATCTTAGAAATTCTCTAGTTTGATCCCCTCGGGAGACTGCATAAGTTTACACAGCCAATAAGCGGCAAAGTCACCATTCAAACCCAGGTCCTTCTGTACCAATTTCAGTATTCTATTCTCTATATCACGACAGTCATGAGTTTTACCTTCTTTAATCAATTAATCAAGCAACCCATTTTATTAAGTACCTGCAAATGAAACAATCCTTGCCCTCAAGGAACTTACATTCCCATTTTTTTAGTGGAAGAGTTGCAAGTCTTTGATGGCGCAACTAGACGAAGCAGCTTCATCTGACAATTCCTTTGGAGACAAAAATGCCCCACAAATTGAAAGCCACCAAAACAGCAGACTCATTATAGACAGAATCACATTGACTCTATGCAGCCACCTATCAAAGAAATGACCTTAGACCGACCTCTTGATGAATTTGTGGTTAGTCTACTGGGAGATGATGGTGGGGAGTCCAAAGGCACATTTTCTAGGTTCTCTCTGCAGATTTTTAATCATGAATCTCAGTGTTGGAAGGAACATCAGAGGCCATCTGCTTCATCCCAGACAAGCATCCCTTCTACGAAAGACTTATGTGGTCATCCTGACATTGCTTGAAGTGAGAGAGAACCCACTAACCTTTTAAGGCTGCCCATTTTAGATCATTCAAATTGTTTTTCTTTACACTCAGGTTAAATTTGCCACCTTTGTAATTTCTAGGCGTTGCTCCAATTTCTGCCTTCCAAGACCAAGCAGAACAAGTCTGATCCCTTTCCTATGGGAAAACCCTTCAAATACTTGAAGAGAGTTATCATGTTCATCCTGAGCCTTCCTTTCTCCTACCTAAACGTCTCCAGTTTCATCGAATGATACCCATGTGATAAGATCTCAAAGATTTTTACTATCTTGGTTGCTCTTCTCTGGACATTCTCCAGTTTATCAATGTCCTTTCAACAATACGAGCATGTGAAGTCCTTCCCCCAGCAGAATGGTCAATAAGAACAATCTGTTCTGATGGCCATGAAGGAGGAGGAAGCAGACGCTGTTGAGTGCTTTGAGCTTGGTCAGACATTGAAGACAGAAATGTCATCCACTGTATCCTGAGCCAATGCCAGTCATTTTGACTTCTGTCTTGCCACTGAACTTCTATATCTCTGGAAGAGAGAATGAAGCTGATGTAAATCAAGACGTCACCCTGTGCTATCATTGGCCCTCTTTGAAAATGGACAAACAATAATTGGACCCACTTCTTACCATGTCTGGCAACCTCTCTCCTGAGCCTGCTTCTCCTGGGTGTAGCAGCATTTCTATTGCACCTGCTTCGCGGTGAGTACGGGCCTCTCTCCCTTGCTAGGCGTTCAGCTGGATAGGGTGTAGTGGCTGGACCCTGCCCTAACATGGGCAAAATGACTGCTCTTTAGCCATGGCTATAACATGCAACTAACAAAAGACAGGGAGAGTGCCCCCAGGCATAGAATAGGTGATTTCTTTTGACTTTTGCATCTAGGTCTGAGATCAAAGCCTTTGATCACAAATAACTAGGTTTACAGATTCAGATTTAGAGATAAAAGGGACCTCAGAAGTCACTGCGTCCAGGCCCTCTCTTTTATGGGTAAGGAAACTGAGCACCAATGAGGTGAAAGATAACCTAAGTTTTAAGAATCAGAGGTGGGATTTGACCCCAGTCCAGCACTCCATTCCACCACCTGGCCTCTTGAACCTCACCTGTCCTCTCGTAAATATACACCCTCAAGATTGTCATGGTCTTAGCTACAAATGAATTTGAGCCAGGAAAAATGGTAAACCAGAGAGGCAAGGTCAGTGTTCTTCACCCACCCACATTCCAGTTTTTATTATGCATATCTGTCAACAGCAAAGCTGTTTTATTTTAGTCCACATAAATCCTCAGCCTCTACACAACAGTAACAGTACAAAGACAAAATCAGCACAACAGCCATGTTAATTTAATGCTGGCAACTGTTATAACAAGGTAAAAGTGATTTGCTAAAATTGCGTGGAAGCAATTCCTTTCTATATTATCTAAATTCTTAAGCATTGCTCTTACCATATAAGAGCCTTTAATCTTTCCTTCAACTATATTTGCATTGAACTCTGAGTTTCTTTCCATTTCTTTTGGGTTCTGGGAATCTGACTTACTCTTTTTCTCATTGAATTATCACCAACCTTTTCATACCTCCCTCCTCTCCCTGCTCCACATGATTCCTGGAGTGAAAGAATAAAGCAGTTTCTGATGATCCGTGCCCAGGACAGTGATTTTCCCCTTTAGTTTCATCTGGGAGTGGATATCAAGATACCTGTACATCATAGCATTCTCTTTTTCTTGTTTATTTTCCTGCTTCCTTCCCTTTCAGATTTCCAGGAGAGATCCAGGAGCAGTTGTGGGTGACTGTTTGTTCTGATTTCTTTTTTACTTTATGTACAATAAACTATGTGATCATAGAATACTCCCTGGCCTCTGAACCTAGGAATTCAGTGGGAAGTGAATTGAGAGAGAAGAATCCTCAGTAAGATTGGGGGCTCTTATCTAGGTTCAGATAGTAGATTTCATTTTTAAAACATTTTATGTAATATTTCATTCCCTAAATTAAAATTCAGGCGTGGTAAGCAAGGGGTAAACCAAAACTACTTTTTGTGAGGGCTTGTTGGTGAAGGAAGAAAGAAGGAAACAAGCGTTTATGAAGTACCAGGTACTGTGTTAACTGCTAGGGATACAGATACAAAACAAAAAGAAAGCCTTGCCCTCAAGGGTCTTCCATTCTATGAGCAATGCCCAACACATACTAGCTTAATAAATGTTCATCGATGATGGATTATTGGTTGATTACATTTCAAAGGGGTTCAAGAAGAGGAGTTTAAAAGGGGGCTGGAAAGGCAAAGGGATAGAGAAGGGGGTGGAGGTTTCCCAGACGACATAATTTTGAAGGGCATAAAGTCAAGAATAGGGCTGGGAGGGGAAGAATGGCAGACCAGTCTGGACGCTTTCACAACGTGGAGACTCCAGGAGCAAGGAAGGGGGCAGACCTCAAAGAGGGATATTTCCTGATGACTAAGCTGTAAGGGGCATGGAGGGAAGCTCCAGGATGGGGAAGCAGTTTTGGAGTCCAAAAGTTGAGGAACCAGCAGAGCACAGTAATGGAAGGAGTAGCGTTAGCATTTGCAGGCTGAGTGTCCTCTGGTGGACATGGGCGGTACTGCAGCCTCCTAGGAGGGGGCTGCTCGTGCATCTGTCAGGGACTAATTGACATAGCTGAGCTGGTGGCTCAAGTACAGTGACATTTGCTGGGCAATTCAGTTATTGCACTCCTTCTTTGGATATTTAATACAGTGATGCTGTCTTTCATTGGCTTAGGAAGGGCTATCTATCATTTAGAAACGGTTTCAAATACAAATGGCTGATACCATATTACTTAGCGCTTTTGTGGTTAAACATAGACAAAGGGTCTGCATGTCTTGGAGAGTGAAAAATTAAGTGCATTGCAAATGTGACAAACAACATGGGCAAAAACTATTGTTATATTAACTGAAGGAAACAGGAGATCTACTCTTACTCATTCCTGTATTATTTCTCTTCTTTTAGCTGATTGAAGTCTTCTCCTTTTTTGGTAGCAGTTTCACCCATTTATTCCACAGCTAAAATAATTTCACCTCAATGAATCATTATTCATTCAGTCAAGTGATGTGACTTCTACTCACAATGAATTTGAAAGGAAGTCTTGTTCGCTTTGTTATCTTTTTGAATTTCTGTTGTCACCAGCATTGTCTCTGAGTCTGCCTTCCTTCCCTTCATGTGGTCCTGTAGTTATCTTGATTCGGTATTTGCCAGTTGTGATGGCTCTTGCAGCTCTCCGAATGGCCCTGGAATTTCATCTGCCCAATAGTATGAGCATTTTTCCTAGTTGGTTCAGTTTTCCTTGTGTTCATTCTACCCAGAAGCTGTCTTCTTTCTACTATTCTTGCTTCTCTGACTTTTTGTTCCACAGAGGAGAAGCTACTCAAATCCCACTGGAAATAGGACCCTTGGAAATGATCTTGACGTTTGTTTATTATTGTTATCTCTCTTGGGGTCTTATCTTTCATTCTCTATCTCCTTCTGGCTGATTTGAACCCTGATTTTTGTTATTAGATGCTGCTTCTGTCTCAGCCCTTGTTCTCAGCTTGTCTCTCTAGATACTGACCTGTGCTTCCTGACCTTCCTCCTATCTGTGCCCACCACTTAGCCTGGCCCTCTGGATGCCTACCCTCAGGAATTACTGTAACTACGGGTTTCTTTCTCTCCTTCCTGTATAAACTGGTCTCCATGCTATAAACTTGGAATGGATTCCTGGTAAATTCTAGAGTAGATCAATCTATAAGCAGATTAATTATAGGCTTAGCAGTAGCCACTGTGCTAAATTCTGGAGTTTTAAATACAAAGGATGAAACAATCCCTTTCCTCAAGGATCTTAGCATACTATTGAGGATGATTTGTTAAGCACTTAGAAAGGAAGGAGTGGATCACTAAAAACCAGCATGAGTTCATTAAGAACCAGTCATATCAAATTAACCTCATTCCCTTTTTTGACAGCCTTTCAAATTCATGGAAATAGTTTATCTGTATCTCATTAACACATTCAAAAAATCTCTCCTAATATCCTTGTGGAAAGAGGGAGAGCTGTGGACTGTGTAAGGCATTGGACCTGGAGTCAGGTAGACCTGAGTTCAGATCCTTCCTCAGTCACTCACTTGAGCTATGTGACCTTGGGTAAGTCACTTAGTCGCAATCTCCCTCAGTTTTTTCATCGTAAAATCAAATGAGATAATATTTATAAATCACAGCACAACATCTTATCCTATCGCATTTAGGGCACTGTCAATCCTGTTCTTAGCGACATGTTTGAGAAGAGACGTTGGTGAATTGCAACGGGTTCCAAGGATGGTGGCTCATGATGATGAGGGAGCTGAAACCATACCTTCGGATTGATGGAAGGAACCAGGAATGTTTGGGTTTATAGAATCATAGATTCAAAGCTGAAAGAGACCTAAGAGGCCATCGAGACCAATCCCCGATTTTATAGATTAGGAAAGTGAAGAACAGAGAAGTCGAATGTCTGCCTTGGTGTCAAAGGGATCGTGAGTATCCGAGGTGGACTTAGAACTGAGGTCTTCTTGGTTCCAAGTCCAAGGTGGGACAGAATGTTTGTCTAAATATTTAAAAGATTGACACGAAAGAAGGGAAGGCTAGTACTTCCCTGGATAAGGATAAGGTGTCCTACTGACCCTGGCACCTACTCTGTGGCGTGGAAGCATTTGTTTTTAGGGAAGAAGAGTACAGTTCAAAGAGTGTCAGATTTGGGGTGGTGGGGCCTGAGGGCAAACTGTGGCTGTCATAGCCTGCCTGGCCTGGAGCAAATAATTACAGCCTCTCTGGGCCTTCTTTTTCAGATCAAGGCTCAATGACTGCATGGGCTCTGAGGTCCCTTCCGAGGTCCGAACTCATAATTCTATGCTATTAAGCTTGTCCTACTTGATTTACAAGACTAGGACCAGTGGGTAGAGAAATTAATAAGAGAGACTTGAGCTCGGCGTAAGGAAAGACTTCCCAATAGGCAGGGCTACCCGAAATTTGAACGGACTGTCTTGGCAGGTATCACCAGTTGCTCTTTACTGGACGTCTTCAAGAAGAAGACAGGGGCAGCCAGGAGGTGCAGTGGATAGAGTGCCAAGCCTGGAGTCAGGAGGACCTGAGTTCAAATCTGGCCTCAGACACTTACAGTGTGACCCTGGGCAAGTCACTTCACCCCAATGCCTTAAAAAAAAAAAAAGAGGAATTTGGATGACTGTGTTGGAGTATGTTGTAGTTAGAATTCATGCCTTGGATGTTGATTGGCCTAGATGAACCCTAAGGTCTGCTTTAGTTCTGACGTCTCCAGCCATTCTTTCCCGTGGCCTGGTGGCTCCTGAAGTCTCGTTCTGTCCTATCTTGCCTTGTCCTCCAATGACAAAAAAAGCTCCCACATGGAAAGAGGATATGACAGTCCCTCAGTTTGGGGCTAACGTGAGTCGATGAAGAGAAGATGCGAAACAGGCCAAGCCATGGGACTGGGCCTCACCTCCTTTCCGGGCACTATTGGTAAATAACGTAATTTTCAAAAGTCAGGGAGGGGAGAAAGGAGAGAGCAGACCAGCCTGTATGGCTTGCCCTTGGTCACTCGTGAAGCGTGTTAAGTTGTGTCTGCCTAAATCATGAAGTTCCGTACGGCGTGTTCCCTGTGCTCTCTCTTCTCCAAGTGATAAGTGTGATTCATGTTTTGACAAGCCATCTGCCAAATGTGGGAGCTTGTACACTCCTCATCTTTTTTTTTCCTTTTTTTCATGTAATTTTGCCATATTATTTTTTATTAGTTTTCAACATTCATTTTTTATAAGCTTTTGAGTTTCAAATTTTTTCTCCCTCCTTTCCTCCCATCTATCCTCCCCAAGACAGCAAGCAATCTGATATAGGTGATACATATGCAATCATGTAAACATAGTTCCACATTAGTCATGTTTACACTCCTCATCTTAAAGGCTATTGAGCTCTGTTCAAAAGAGCTAATGAGACAGGGAGGATGGTAAGAAAACACTGAGACAACAATAGGGGGGAAGGGAGGGGCATCCTTCTTTATGAAATCCTTTCCAAACCCTGCTGAGTAAAGAGAGACAAGAGTACACATGACATGCCTTGACATTCCATCTGAAACTTTCTGAGACTATCTGTACTTTGAAATTTCTTACCCAGTTTAGACTGGGTAATCTGTCAGGGCATCTGTCAGGCTAACTTCAAAGGACTTGATTTCAGACTGAACCTTGGTGAGGGCTGACTTTTGTTTTATTTGTTTAAAAAAAAAGTTATGTTCTTGAGCACCAGAAGTTCCATTTGCCCTAACAGTCAAACTTTTGACTAAAGAAAAAAGACTGGGTGAAAAGAACATGAGCAGAAAGTGCTTTGGAAATATTACATCTATTCAGAGCAGAGGATTCATGGCTCTACCAGCTCAAGCTGGCATTAAGACCATAATAAATGGTTCCCAGGTGGTGCTGTTTCTTCACTCCAAGGCCTTCCCTTGGCTGTTCTCTCCTCTTCTTTTTTGGTCTTCACATCTTGATTTGAATATATTATAGCAGTGCTGCATAAACTACTCACTTGGTTGAACCTCAGGGGTCAGATTCTGACAGGTGCTTGTAAATGAGCATAATGACCTCCCCAGACTGCTCTGGTAGCATTAACATGCATCTTGATCTGACTTAGATCAAAGCGCCCTAAGTCGCCTTGGCCCTCCACAGCCTGAGCTCCTTCACCTTTACATGGCCATGTGGTTTTCCTGTGTACTGGACTCCCTTCAGCATTCCTGAGCATGCCCTGGAAGCTAGGTGCTGGTTGGTATTGACTCTTTATTCTGGTGGAAGCAAGGTTGCTACTGGTGTTCTAGCCCTTGGGGCCTATAAATACTAAAGCACATTGGAAGTTACTGCCTGATTATGAGGGAGAAACAGATAGAGACTGAGACAGGGCCAGAAAGAAAGCCAGAGATGGAGCAAAGGAGTGAGAGAGATAGAGAGAAAGCAGAGAAAGCAGAGAGAGAGAGAGAGAGAGAAAGAGATGGAGATGCAGATTGTTTGGTCCCTACTTATGAAAAAACCAAGGCCCAATGATTTGTGCAAGACCAATTCAATAAACATTTATTAAGCACTCATTATGTGTTAGGAGCTGGAGATACAAAAATGAAAACCACATAGTCCCTGCCTTCAAGGGGCTTACCATCTAGTAAGGGTTGATAAATCACCAACACAAATACCACATATTATAACAGTTATAGTATGAAAAGCACATAGAAGAGATAGAACAGTGGCCTGAAATATTTAAGGAGGAAGTCACCTCTGGAGGATGGAGATGAGGGGAAGTTGGGGTTGAGGAAGGCTGAGACCACACAGCAAACTAAGGCAACTACCTCAGGCTGTCTAATCCAAAATCTCAGTTTGGGGGGTATGATGACTAAACTCTACTGTCTCTCAGTAAAAAGAACACATGGGGGTTGAATAGGATTTGTAGGGGCTTGGGAGGGCACTGTGTGTAACAGTAGATACTGTAGCAGAAACCCCAAGAACTTCAACTTTCTTTGCTGATTAGTGAGTGAGAGGAACCACTTCAGTAGGAGCTAAGGACACCCCTCCCCCCTAGGACAAACCAAAGAAGCCTGAGAAGTCTCAGGGGATTCTCTTTGCCTTTCCTCAGCTAATACTGATTTGCTTAATTGCTCTTTGGGGTGGGGGGTGTGTGTGTGACAGAGTGGGAGAGAGAGAGAAACAGACACAGAGACAGAGAGACAGAGTGTGTGTGTGTGTGTGTGTGACAGACAACAGACAGAGAGAAAGAGAGATGGAGAGACAGAGTGTATGTGTGTGTGTGAGTGTGTGTGGACATGTATGTTTGTTTGGAGGGAGCAGTGGGGAGCTGAGGAGCACAGATGGGTTTAAGCCAGCCAGGAAAGCCAGGCAGTGTTGATAATGGTAGAAATGAGCCTCAGGAGTCTTGGGAGGAAGAAGAATAGATCACTCTGCTCTGAGTTTGGCACACAAAGGCCTGAGACTCCACTTTTCTGCTGCAGCCCACAGAGGGACCAGCATCCAATGCCCTGGTGACCGTTTCATGTGAGTTTGGGAGCACTGCCTTCACGCTAGGGTGGGACCTGAGGCATTGGGTGGTGTTCCATTGAGGTCTGGAGGAAGCTCCCCCTGGTCTGGTCTGTGGGTTGCAGGAATGGATTGGGATGAGTCTTGAAGGAGTGACTCTCACCTTGGAAATGAGATGACAGAGTGACCTCAGGTTTACCTTAGGGCATGTGCCTTTATGTAGGTTTTCCTTTCCTCCAAGTCAGGTCATCTAACAGAGGGAGCTAGTTGGTTCTAGGGGAAATCATTCAACAAACGTTCAAGCCTCTGCTATGTCTGAGGCGCTATGGTGGAGACTATGTGTGTTTGAATATTAAGAAGACATGGTCCTTGCTTTTAGGGAATTCGTAATCTGGAGAGACTTTTTTTTTTTAGTTAACTTTTGATTTTGTTAGTGTAGGGAATTCCTGGTGTGGAAATTCTTTTCACTGATTGAGGTAAACAATTTCCCTATAACTTAGAGTCTTGAAGAGCTGACTGGCTGCCATGAAAGAGAAGGTGACTTTCTCAAGGTCACACAGCCAGCTGGTCACACAGAGGAATGACTTGATGCCAGGTCTTCTGGATGCCAAGGCCTGTCCTCTGTTCTCTATCTGCTCCTCAAGTAAGGACATACGTGTGGAAGTTTGCCCATTTCAGACTTCCAGCAAATTTGCAGGTCAGAAGGGGCAAGGAACAGAGATACGGTGCTGCAAGGGCATGTCTCACTTGGAACGTGTTTGCATTTTAGGGAACTTACCGCCCATATTACTGATTTGGTAATTCTACTGGTTGGGACTGTCAGTTCTTTCTTCCCTCTGCGCTATCCCCCCAACTTTCACTCACACTTATGGGTTGGATTCCCAGAGGGTAGATGCTATTTCGTGTCCTAGTTGTAACCTTATGGATAACTCTACTAACATGATTGCTCACAAAACCCTAGTGGTGCGCATTCTATCAACAATCAGACCAGTAACCAACCTCTGATAATTACTGTCTTAGTGAACTAGGCCAAATTGGCCTCCTTGAGAAGGAATTTCCATCAGTAAAATAAGGGGATTGGACTGGATAACCTTTGAGGTCCCTTCCAGGAATAAATCTAGTATCCTATGATCTAGAAGGCTCAGGGTTAACCCAAGTACAGGTTCTAAGAAGACACTAGCAGTGTCTGCTAGTCAGGTACTGGATAGGATCTGTGTCAGATTGCTAAACGTAGTGATCAAAAGGGAACCTCAGGACTGGTCAAGCAAAAATCACAGGGATGGAAGCAGAAGCCCTTGCTGATCAGAACTTTTCATCTGTTGTGGTGGCAGGAAGAGGAGATTGATTGCTTGTTACAAAGGCAGATATTGGAGGCAGAGTCTGTATCTGATATACCATAAAACTAGGCTCTACTCTGGGTGACAGAAGAGACCAGGTTGATATGGGGTTGTTTGGTATTGAGACTTGGGACATTATACCCTTTGACTCAACTAAACTCAGCAAGCATTTATTTAGCACCTACTGTATACCAGACACTTTGCTAGGCACTGCTGATGCATGACAAAAACTGAACAGTCTTTGCTTTCAAGGAATTTATACTCGATGGGAAGGGGTTGGGGGTCAGAAAGGATGACAATATATACTGAGATAACTAAATACAAAATATGTGTAGATTGTCTAGTTACTCTAGTGTATAAAATATGGCTCATGAGTGGTATGGATAGATATATTCTGGGACCCGGCCCACTTCTACACAAAGTAGGGGGAGTACCATCTGGCCTTTGCCAGCCGCCTAGCTAGGCAGGGGAAAGTAGGATCCAAGGCTGCTAGGGCTGAGGAATCTTTCTTATCTCCAAGAGATTCAGGACAGAATAATATCTATCTACCACACTTCATATACCTCTAGGGGTATGGTTCAGAGCAAAAGCAATTCCCTGATTGCTCTCAAGGCATACCGCAGCCCTTAGCTTCCATTTATCAGCTTAGCCCTTTCTGAACAAAGGCTGATTACGAAAAAGACCAAGAATATCAAGTAAACCTCTCTATCAAAGAAAGCAGCAAAAAGAAACCAGAAGAGTTCTATAGATTAGACTGTACCAAAGAATACACAAGAGAAAACGAGCTCTTCAGCTCATACGATCTCGGCTCAGCCAAGGAGTGAGAATGATCTCACCCAATGGGGCACCACCATCAGCAGTCTCTAGGGCTATAGCCCTTGAAGGTGAAGGGACAAGATGGGGGTTCTGAGGCTCTAGTACCTGGCCTCTCTTGATCTGTCTCTTAAGAGCCCCTCTTCTGCTCTCCCAGAGTCACAGCTAAGTATGTTCTCGGCTAATCAGGAGCCACGTCTCTTGACGTGTTCCTTCATAGTGCACAGGGCTGTCCCTCAGAAAGATTGCCTCAGACCTTGGGTGGAAGTCAGGTCACATTCATATAACGGGTGCACTTTTTGAGGAAACTGATGCTTGGAGAGGCAACAGCTGAGGAACCTGTCAGGTATGTAGTAAGTGAAAGAGGCAGGATCTGAGCCCAGGTTCTTTAGCTCCACATCCAATGTTCCTTCCATGGCACTGCCATGTTGCCCTAGAATTGGAGGCTATAGAATTGGGAGGAACCTTAGAGGTCATCAAGTTTAATCCTCCTATTACAGATAAGGGATGTTAAGTGGCTTATCCAAGGTCACAAAAGTATTAGCAATAGGACCACCTTGGTTATCACATGAGAGAAAGGTGAGGAGGGGGGAGGGAAAGAGTTTTAAAAGCAACACAGGATTTTTCTGGCATCAGGCCATGAAAAGTTTTAGAACATTAGTCTGAATAACTTGTAGGCCTGGGAGGAAAAGGGAATTATATGGTAGTAGTGAAATAAGCCCATATTTTATGGGTAATGGGGCAGCACCTTCACCTTTTCTTTGTATTTTATATCTCCCTTATTGTCTTCAGCTGGTGATGGATGGACCATAGATTAAAGTGCTATTATTTCAGGGAACTGAAGTATAGCTGTATAATGAAATTGAAAAATAAGATTCTCAGCACCCAGCATGTCATCTGCAGCAAACTACACTATGACAGAATGTTTTGCCCAATATTTCTTTTCTTCAGAGGAGGAAAATGTTGGTTTATTAGAAGCAGGAGAGAAAGTATTGAAAGACCAGACATAGAGGACAGCTAGGTGGCACAGTGGATAGAGCACTGGCCCTGGAGTCAGGAGGACCTGAGTTCAAATCCAGCCTCTGACACTTACTAGCTGTGTGACTCTGGCCAAGTCACTTAACCCCAATTGCCTCACAAAAAAAAAAAAAAGACCAGACATGGCTGGAACCTGACCCATCTATGACCAACTGAGACTTCTGGATCGTGGAGAATTTCCCAAAACCAAATTTTTGGGAAAAAAGGTAAAAATAAGATCAAAGTAATTTCCCAATTAATTTCTGGTGCCCATTACCTTATGGATGGGTTTCTTCTATTCTGCTCTGCAGCCAGGTAGGTATTTTGCCTCCTGCTCAAGTGAAATTGACAAGAAAGCTCCCTTCATCCCGCCATGCTCAATATTGGGCTGGAGAGTTTGCTCAGCTATCCCTTCAGAGAACTGCCTAGCTCAGGAGCATGTAATTCCGCCCGCCCCATCTGAACAGAAATCTTCAGGTGCATGGGTCACAGGAATTTTTTATATAATGACCAACTGATCCAACCTTTGGCAGCATTAGGTTACATAAGGCTTTTAGCCAGCAAGTATTCAGGTCCTACTAGCTTACTAGTTCACATATGCTAACTAATTATGCAATTTTTTTTTTTGATAAAGATCTCAGGCAGGCTACAGATTCCCAAGGGTCAGATGGGCTGCATTTTTCCTGCTAGCCAGTGTACAAGGTTCCGAGGTTACCTGTTGTTTGCATTCTCAGGTCTCAAACCGAGAAGGTTGTTTCTGTATTCTGATCATTCTAATGTGGAACATAGATTTGAAGGAGGCATTATGGAAGAATACACCATAGCTGCTTAGGATACTTGCCTGTTCATTTTGGTTTTTAAAAGAGATTAATACCCAAAGGAAAGGGGGTCAGATGGAAAGGATGTTACAAATAAAAACGTTCTTAATTGTTGGTCATTAAAAGAAGTGATAAGGGCTGGATCTGTGGTTTCATTTGTCTAGTGAATTCTCAGTTGAGGAAACTCCTGCTATTGACTCTGGTCAGCGCTTTCTCTACAACTTAAGAGTATTAAGAGAATTGCCTGGACAAGCAGTGAGAGGTTAGTTGATTTGGCCAGGATCACACAAGTACTGTCTGAGGTAGACCTTGAACTGGGCTCTTCCTGGCCTTGAGGCTAACTCTGTGTTCATTAAGCCACACTGCCATTTAAATAAAATTAAAATTACCAACTTCCTGCTTCCCTTTTATTGAATGGAATATTAGTGTTGGAAGGGACCTCTGAGGCCATTAACTCATGCCTGAACAAGGAATGACCAACAACAGCCCCAGTAAATGGTCATCCAGTCTTCTCTTGAAAATGTCAAGAGAGTAGTGCCACCACCTGAGGTGACCCGTTGCACTTCTGGACAATCCTTAGGACATCTTCCCCGACATCAACAAGCCAAAATCTGTTTTCCTCCAGGTTCCTAGTTCTTCCCAATCAGAACCAGTCTTATCCTTGGACCCCACGATAACCAACCCTTCACATATTTGAAACCGGATATCATGGCACTCCTTAGACCTCTCTTCTTCAGTGTAATTACACAGGCTCAGTTGTGCCTGTTGGCCCCAGGGAAAAGGATAGGGTCAAGACCTCTGATTTCACTACTGAAAACAGTGCCTGGCAAGGAATTTATTTTACCAAAAGAGGCTGGCACTTTCTCTGCAACTTATCATTCTGGAGAGCTGCCCAGAGTACTGAGAAGTGATCTGATGGCCAATATGTATCAGGGTCAGACCTTGAACCTAGAGCTTCCCAGTTTATATCCACTATTCCTTATTCCTCAAGGTGGTTTTGAAAGGTTGTCATTAGACTCTTCTGTTTCAACACTGGGTCACTTGGCACTTTTACTGGATGCAGGCAGCTGATCTAGCTTTTCTCCTCCTGTTTTATTTTCCCAGGGCAGCTCGGAATAGCTGTGATTTACTCCTCTTCTCTTTGTTTCTCATATCTCTCGGGTCCAGAGGGCCAGCAGCCAAGCTCCTGCTCTGTTGTCTCAGAGCAATTTTCCTTATCATACCACAGGAGCTCAAGTCCCCACTTCTCTGTACTCTTTGGATTCTATCTTAAATATTGACTTTCTTCCAGTTGTGTGTTTTAAAAGAAGAAATTTACTTGTTGCTTGTATGCAGGTATATTTTAATATAGATAAACTTCTCCAATGTCAATTAGTGATTTATGAACAGAGAAAGTAAATTATATAGCCCCGTGTCACATTGGTGCACCAAGGCAGTTGAGACTTTGCAATAACAGCATTTCTTATTGGCATAAAGGTGGAGGAACTGAGTAATGAAGCAGCCTTTGGTACATTGTTGCTTCATATTTAATACTAGAAGCACTAGGGATGTCAACTGCATCGAGACTATTTTAATAATTTAAAAATAAATTTAAGTAATTTTACTATAATTTTTCCTATGAAAATGTACTTTATTTTTTTTTTAATTTTTAGGCAATTGGGGTTAAGTGACTTGCCCACAGGCACACAGCTAGTAAGTGTCAAGTGTTTGGTCTAAGGCTGGATTTGAACTCAGGCCCTCCTGACTTCAGGGAAGGTGCTCTATCCACTGCGCCACCTAGCTGCCCCAAAAATGTACTTTAAATACAAATAATTACAAGCAAATGTACTTATACTTCGAAATAAAAAATTTCCATCCTACTATCTCTAGTATATATAAAAGTACTGTGTCAGATTGATGCAACTTAGTCCTTGAGGTGTTCTTAAAGTCTGGTCCTTTTTCACATGGTTGGAGGATGAGCAAGAGATTCTATATGGCTTATTTCAACTCATCACCCTTGTTGAAAAAGAGACTGAATTGCATGTCATACTGCTGGTGAAATGTCAAATATTGGACGTCCTATGCCAGTAATTGAGGCAGCTAGGTGGCACAGTGGATAGAGTGCCTGGCCTAGAGTCAGGAAGACCTGAGTTCAAAATCGGCCTCAGATACTTACTAGCTGTGTGACCCTGGGCAAGTCACTTCACCCTGTTTGCAACAGTTTCCTCAACTATAAAATGAGCTGGAGAAGGAAATGGCAAACTGCTTCAGTATCTTTGTTAAGAAAACCCCAAACAGGGTCACAAAGAGTTGGACGCAACTGAAAAATGATTGAATGCCAGTAGTACATCCCAGGTAATGGAGGAGCAGCATTGCCAATAGATTTTGGAATGTCAGTCCAGTGGCAAACAGCCTGGAAACAACTGTCCTGTGGTTGGAAATGAAGGGAAGAAGTATAATGAGGTCCCTCACAATCTGTCTCCAGCTTGCCATGCCAGGCTTTTCCCCCATCACATCCTTTCATTCTGTATTCCAGCCAAGTTTGCTGAGTGCAGCATTCCATTTCTAGGCTTAACTAACTCACCCAGGCCAACCCCTCTCTCCTCAAGGCACCTTATGCTCACCGTTCCAGGCCCCTCCCTTCTGCCTTGCAAAACCTTGTCTTTCTTCAAGGCTAATCCTCAGTTTTTACTGAGCTATCTCTCCTCAACTGGCTTTTGTGTTTACTTAGCTGTTCACATGTTATAGGGCCCCATAAGAGTATATCTATCTATCTAGGTGGATATAGATACAGATAGATACACATACGTATACACATATACATATATATGTATATCTGACTCTAACCCTAAATGCGTGCCTCTGACTCTCTCTCTCTCTCTATGTATGCTCTTATAAGAGTATAAGTTTCTTGAAGACAGACTGTTTGGTTTTTGACATAGTAGAAAAGGGGCTGAACTTGGGGTCAGAACAGCCCAGGTTAAAATTCTGGCTCAGACACTTAACTCAAGTCCACAACTAGGTGACCCTAGACAAGACACTTCACTTTTCTAAGTTCTGCTTCCCTTATGTGTGAAATGAAGAAAATGAGAAGACAGCACCCACCTCACAGGGTTGTTGTGCGGATCAAATGGGATAATAAATGTAAAACTCTTTGCAAACCTTAAGACATGAATCAAACACTAGCCTTTTGTATTCCTGCTTAGAGAGCAGGGTTTTGTATATAGTAGGTACTTACTAAATGTCTGTTGATGAAATTGAACAGTTAGTACAATACCATTTCAGGAAGGGCTTACTGTCTAGCTGGGGAGATAAATTCAATTCAATAAATCAAAACATTGATTGTGTGTCTATTATGTACTCTGAGCTAAGTGTGTGGGCGGGATTCGAAGATGAATAATATATGATCACCACTCTCAAGAGTCTTACTGTCTGCTAAAGGAGACATCACAGATGCAAACATAACTATAATACAATCAAAATAACAGTGCACTGGAGCGTTCCAGTCAAAGTGTTGATTATTCTTCCTCATTGATCTGAGGAGAAATGAATTTATGAAAAAGCAAACATCATGTTCTATGTATTAAGCTTTGGGGGATAATTTTTTTTAAAGGAGATAGTCCCTCGTCTCATGGAACTCACTGTCTGATTAGGAGAGACAACACATAGAGGATGTAAGGGGTGTGTGGATGAACTGATTTTTGTTTTGCCCAAGTAGATTATGTTTTCCACATGAGTCTGTATAGATGTGGCTCACAGGGAGGCAAGAATAGATTTCTCTAGAATCTCCTCCTCCCATCTTTCTTGGAAGAACACTTAGATTCCTGCCAGGAAGAGAAACAGGAGCTTAAGGTCAGAAGCTGGCCACTCTGCTCTCCTTGGAGAGATGAGGTGCTGGGCTACAATTATATCTATCTGCTCCCTTATTGTTAGCCTGGGGGAATTAATTTTAGGTTTAAGAAGGAAGAACGAAAGAAAGAAAAAAGAAGAAAGGAAGAAAGAGTACTACTTAAAGAACAGAACCAATTATGAGTAAATTGAACAGGTTCAGAACTGATGCCACAACTCTAAGGAAAATTAAGCACACTGATGAAGGACGGCTAAAGAATGGTCTCCAAAGGGCACACTTTTGAGGGGTCTCCCTTCAGAAAGATTACTTCCCTGTGCCTTCTTTATAATCATATAATAATATGAGACAGTAATAATTGTCTCAAATATCCTATAGAGGGATTTCTGACACTCTGATCATCCTAAGCCTACCCATAAAACCAACGGGCTATTCTGCCATCCATCACTAGTAGATACCAGCCCACCCTGATAAATACAGTTTAGGAAAAAGAAGAGGTTTTATATGGCTGGAGACTAACAAACCACTAGTTATGGGTTGCACTGAGTACATTGGTTAGTGACGTTGCAGTGGACATCAGAAAATACAATATTGGAAAGTCATTGGCAATGGTCCATTCCCCTTCAGTCGGCATGCCCAACACCAGCTGGTTATCACCAATGTCATTACACAAGAGGAAAAAGACACCAAGAATCCGAAAAAGATTGTTTCACTATCCACACCCTACACTGAGAAGATAAATTTAGAGTTTGAAAAGGCAATGGGAGGCAGCTAAGCAGATAAAGGACTGGCCCTGGAGTCAGGAGGACCTGATTTCAAATCTAGCCGAGCTGTGTGACTCTGGGTAAGTTACTTAACCTCTATTGGCTTCAAAAAGAAAAGAAAACAAAAGGCAGTGGGACACATCACAATCATAGGATCATAGATGTGGGGCTAGAAGGCACCTTGGAAACAATCTAGTCTAATATACTCTTTTTACAAATGAGGAACATGATGTTGAGTGAGGATGAGTGACTTGTCCAAAGTCACACAACTAGTAGACATCAGAGACAGTATTTGAACCTAGATCTTCTAGTCAGTCAGTCAATAAACATTTGTTAAGTGCCTACTATGTGCCTAGAACCACACTAAGAACTGGAGATACAAAAAGGTGCAAAAGACAGTCCCTGCCCTTAAGGAGCTTACAATCTAATGGGGAAACAAACAATTATGTACAAACTATATGCAGGTTAAATAGGAGAGGGTGGGGTTTTAGTTGGACCTTGAAGCCAGGGAAGCCAGTTGGCAGAGCAGAGGAGGGAGAGCATTCCAGGCACGGGGAGAGCTGGGAGATGGCACGGCCCATTGAAGAGTACATGTTGAGGAGTAAGGTGTGAGAAGACTGGAAAGGAAGGAGGGGGCTAGGTTATAAAGGGCTTTAAATGCCAAACAGAACATGTTGTATTTGATCCTGGAGGTGATAAGGAGCCATGGGAGGTTATTGAGTCGGGGGGTGACGCGGTTGGACCTGCATTTTGGAAAATCACTGGTGGCTGAAGGGAGGATGAACTGGACGGGGGAGAGATTTAGAAGCAGGCAGATCCACCAGTGGGGTGACAGCATCAGAAAAGATGAAGGGGCATTTTTGAGAAATGTCACAAAGGTGAAATCAACAGGCCTTGGCAACAGCTTGGATACGGGGGTGTGAGAGAGAGAGAGAGTGAGGAGTCCAGGATGACTCCTGGGTTGTGAGCCTCGGGACTGGGAGGGTGGTGATTCCGTCCACAGTAATAGAGAAGTTTGGTTGGGGGGAGGTTTAGGGCAGAAGATAATGAGATCTATTTTAGACAGATTGAGTTTAAGATGTCTACTGGACATCCGGTTCAAAATGTCTAAGAGGCAGTTGGAGATGCAAGATGAGAAGTCAGCAGAGATGTCGGTGCAGGAAAGGTAGATTTCAGAATCATCAGCATAAAGATGATAATTAAATCGATGGGAGCTGATGGGATCACCCAGGGAAACAGTATAGAGGGAGAAGAGAAGAGGGCCCGGGCCAGAAGCCTGGGGTACACCTGTGGTTTTTGTTGTCTCTCAGTCATTTCAGCATGTCTGACTCTTTGTGACCCCACTTAGGTTTTTTGTTTTTTGCCCTAAATACTGAAGTGGTTTGCCATTTCCTCCTCCAGCTCATTTTACAGATGATGACATTGAGGCAAACAGGGTGAAGGGACTTGCCCAGGGTCATACAGCTAGGAAGTGGATGAGACCGTATGTGAATTCAGGCCTTCCTGACTCCAGGCCGAGCATTCTATCCACCTCGCCGCCCCATCTACAGTTAGGAGTCCTCTGATTTCAGAGCCAGGGCTTTTACCATTGGGCCATGCGGAAGGGATTTTAGAGATCATTTAGCCCAACCATGTTGTCTTTCAGATGAGGAAGTGGAACCCCAAAGAAATTAAGTGATTTACCTAAGGTCACAAGGAGTGAATGGAGGAATTAGTTTATAGACACAGGCCATTGGCACCTAGATTTAGAACTAGGAGGGACCTCGGGGCTATCTAATTCAAGCTGCTAACTTTGCAGGTGAAAAAAACCTGAGGTCCATAGTGGTGAAGTACCTTGAAAGGCAACTAGGTGGCCAAGCGGAGAGTGACGGACTTAAATTCAGGAAGGCGCTTCCCAGCTGTGAGACCTTGGACAAGTCACTCAACCTCTCCATCCCAGTTTCCTCCTCCATAAAATGGGGAATAATTCCTCACAGGTTGTCGTGATACTCAAATGAGATAACACAAGGAAAGCACAGTAAGTGCTTGTTGTGGTTGTGGTTGTGATTGTGATTGTTGTTGTGTCATTGTCTGTGGTCATCGGCGGAGCCAGGATTTGAGTGCAGGTCCTCAGTCTGAATCTAAGACTCATCCCACTCCCTTATACTGCCTGGGCAGATTTAGGAATATGTTAAATGCAAGCTGAGAAAATAAATGGGAATCATAAGGGTGAGGAAACAGGTAAAATGCCTGTTAACATTGAAAAAGGAATTCAGAACCCTGTTGGGGTTGAGCAGGGGTAAGAAGGGAAAATAACTAAAGCTACCTGACCACAAGATAATCAGAGGCTTCCCTTTGGCACTAGTTATTATGGAAGATGCTTAGAAAGATCTGGACACAGGTGGTACCTGATGAGCAGGCGTGGATGGGAGGCCATCTCTCCTGCCACTGGGATCAAAGATCCATTAGAGTATTCAGGTGTAATCATCAGGCTCTAGGGTTTGATTTTAAAAGGACCCATATACCTCTCTGGCTTCCCTGGAGGAATATTTGGCAAATACACCATATTGTCATTTTTAATTTCAAAGAATTTCAGTTCCTCTGAGAAAAGCTCTTATGTACATGAGAAAAACACACATATGCGTGTAAATGCCTCCTCTCCAAATGGGGAAACTCTGATCTCATTCATTTCAGTATTTATTAACTGCCTAAGACATACAGGCAGTGAGATTACAAAGACAATGAAAAACCATGTCTGCCCTAAGGGACTTTTTATCCTGCTAGGGGGATACAACCCAGTGCTCTCCTCTTGAAATTACTTTGTATATTTTGTATGTGGGGCAGCTCAAAGCCCAGAGGCCCGCTGCCAACCGCATCTACAGAATAAAGGCAGAAATGTGGGTCTGGAGGAAGACTGACTTTGTTTTCTTGGTTTAACTTTATGCTTGGTCAGATTAATTTGAATGGCAAGGCTCAAAGGATTTTGAGGATAAGAAGAAAACCTTGGTGTCTCAGACTAAGATGACCCTTTGTAGTTTTTAGAAAGTTGCCCCTAAAATTATTTGATAATGATGTACATAAACAATCAGGAACTAATACAAATTAAAGGGGACTTTCTAATCCTATGTCAGAGAGAGGCCTGGGACAGAGAGACAGTGATCCTGCTAGCAGGAAGAAGTGATTTCAAAGACAGACTAAATGCCTGGAATCTTTAATTAATTCGCTGTCTATTCTGTGTCCCAAAAGAATTTGGCCCTTGGTTCTGACTTATATTTTACAAAGAAAAAGATGCTGGGGTTTTATTTCTTAGTCTAATGAATAGATGTGTGAGAGTTCTGTCTTTCTAAAGGGGCATGAGTTGAAGCTTATGATTTTGAGTGGTTGTGGACTGGAGTAACCTTTCTTGGGGCCTCACACGCAAGGGAGGGGGTTCCAAGCACTGTACATACATAAGTAACACACACACACAAAATACACACATATGCATCTTTCTATGTATATATATACACATACATACACATGCATATATACATACTTTCTATATGATTATCTGTTTACATGGTATATCTCCCTGACTCAGTAGAATGTAAGCTCCTTAAAGGCTGGGATTGGTTTTTGTTTTTGTTTTTTTACTTTGTATCACCAGAATTTGTCATAGTGCCATGCACATGGTAGCTTAATAAATGTCTGTTGAATTAATAGAACTGTTGAACTTCGCACAGATAATTACATAGAGTATAATTTGAGGAGGTAGAGAATGCTACTAATTACCAGTAGGAGGAAAAGCTTCCTGTAGAAGCTGGTGTTTGAGATGAGTGATCCTTGAAGGAAATGAAGGATTCTAAAAAGGTAGAGGTGAGGAGGCAGTGCATTCTAGGCTTTCTGGCAAAAAGACGGAATATGGACTATGGAGTTTGAGAAATAGCAAGCAAACTAGCTTGGCTGGAATGTAGAGCGTATGAAGGAAGTAAGACGAAATAAGCCTCCATAGGGACCAGTCAATCCAACAATTACTCTAACTCCAAAAAAGGACGTTAGACTGAGAAGTAAATTGGATATTGAAAGAGAAACTATAGTGAGTCCTTTTTCTAGTCCAAGATCAAAAATTCAACCTACAGGGAAGTAACCAGGCCAGGGACTGGGTAGCAAAAGTGGACTAGGACCAGGGACTCAGTACCCAGAGCTCTGAGAAAGGTCAGGTCAGAGTGGACCCCTCCCAGGTCAGCAGATCAATTAGGGCCAAGAGCAAGTCAGCACCCAGAGTCCCCATATCAGGGAACACCATGAGCAGATCTTAGACATGGTACTTGGCCTAGTAAAGCAGCACAGGGGAATCCCCCCGAGGGGCTCGGGTCACGGAGGCAGCCCCAAAAGAACTTCTAACTAGACCAGTAACATTAAGTTGCCTGAAGCAGAGAGCTGGAAGGATGACCAACCGAAGTAAGATAAAGATCTATCATGAGGGCGAGGATGTCCAAGACCTTGTAGGAAAGTACCTACAAGCAAAGCCTCAAGTAAAAATACAGATTGTCCACAAGATCCATTAGAATTCCTAGAAGAAATGATGTAAGAGAAATGAGAAGGATGGAGAAAAGAATTGGAAGATAAATTATAACTATGGAGCAAAGACATGGAAAGAGAATTAACAGCCTGGCACAAGAGGTACAAAATCTTAACCAAGTAATAGACTTTCTGAAAATTAGAATGGACCAAAACAAAGTTAATGATTCCATGAGACAACAAGAAGTATTAAAACAAAATAAAAAGAGCAGGAAAGTAGAAAAAAAATGTAAGCTATCTCATATGAAAAACCACAGACTAGAAAACAGATCAAGGACAGAT
This sequence comes from Vombatus ursinus, assembly GCF_900497805.2. Lineage (NCBI taxonomy): Eukaryota > Metazoa > Chordata > Mammalia > Diprotodontia > Vombatidae > Vombatus > Vombatus ursinus. Next base: position 28,688,187 of record NW_020954577.1, read on the forward strand.
AATTTAAGAATCATCAGAATGCCTGAAAGCCATGACCAAAAAAAGACCCTGAGTATCATATTTTAAGAAATCAAAGCAGAAAACAGCCGGTGTCTATTAGAATCTAAGGACAAAATGAAAATAGAAAGAATCTACTGATAAACTCCTGAATGAAATCCCAAAATGAAAACTCCTAGGAACATTATAGCCAAAATCCAGAACTTCCAAGTCATAGAAAAAACAATACTGCAAGCAGCCAAAAATAAAGACTTCAAATACCGAGGAACCACAATCATTTAGCAGCTACTACTCTAAAGAAGTGGAGAGCACAGAATATTGTATTCCAAAAGGTCATGGATTAGACTTGCAAAACAGAGTATCATCCCACAGAGGAAAAAATAAATAGACTCGGTGAAATTCCTGATGAAAAGACCGGAGTTTAGTAGAAACTTTGAAATACAAATACATGAGTAAAGAGAAACATTAAAAGGTAAACACAAGTGAACAATCAGAAAAGACTTTATAAGGATGAAGTGGGGAGGGACGTGATACAAGCATCCCTCAAGTAGTGTGTTGCCAGCAGGTTTCATAGAGGAAGTCAAATAAAGTGGAAAGTCTAAGAGTAGTTTTTGTTATGTTTTGATGATCTTAAAAAATGAAAAGGAAAGAAAGAGGGGAAAAGGCAGAAATTAGGGCAGATAAAGGGAAGAAGGGAAGGGACTTATCTCACATAATCAGTGGGTCCAAGTAGAAATCTACATAAACAAGAATGAGTTGGAGGAAGTAGATGTCAGTTGAACATCACTTTGAATTGATGCAGAGTGAAGTTAGCAGAATCAGAATGATTTTAATAACAACATTGTGAAAATAAACAATTTTGAAAGACTGAAGACCTCTGATCAAGGCAATAACCAACCATGATTCCAGATGACTAATGATTTAGAATGCCTCCTACCTCCTGAAAGAGATGTAATAGACTTATATACACAGAATGACACACACACACAGCCAAGGTTGCTTTATTTTGTTGCAGAGGCTTTGTTTTTCTTTTCTTTGTTTTCCAGCGGGGGAAGATGGTTGAGGGGAGATGAAAGAGGGATAGAGGACAAATGCTTGTTAATTGAAAAAATAAAATTTAATTAAAAAAATACAAAAAACCCTCCACAGAAATATGTTCTAACTAAAAGGAGCCAAGAAAAAAAATCCTATCTGGATAGCATTTAAATTATTTTTTTAATAAAATGCATTGTTCAGATGGGCTATAACCAAAACTGCTATTAAAAAAGAAAGAAAGGAAAAGCCTGCGTATTAAGATACCTTCTAGTTATAGAATCATATCATTCTTTCATTTCTGAAAAGGCAGAACAACATTTCCACACAGCACCCTTATTATAGAGATTGCTGTATATTTGTGGGTGTATCTAATTTTTTTTTTCTGAGCCATTCTCTATTTTAATTTCCCAAATCGTGGTGCAGTTGGGAATTTGATGGGCAAACTCCACTGAAAGCTTTATCTATTGTTTATTAGTTTGGGATGAAAAATGACTCTGCAGAAGCATAAAACCTGTTCAAATATAAAATTCAAAGTTCACCTAAACTGATTAAGTAACCTCAACAAGGTTCTGGCTGCTGAACAGGATAAAGAATAAGGATTACCTTAGTGGATATAGACTTCATCACAAGTAAACCGGGATGACAAAAATGAAAATTTATAATATGTTAGCACATTGTACAATGTCCCTGATAATCAGAACATAAAAATGTCGCAGAGAGACCCTACAGTAAAGAAAGAGCATGGGAGATCTAGCTACTGAAATGGCTATATTAAAGACAGCTGTAAACACAAATAGCAGCAATGCAAGGGGCTGCTTTCTGTAAAGCCTTCTTTGTATAAATAGGTGAAGATGAAATGTTATTGACTTTCAAACCAGAAAGTTTCATTTTGAAAACTTGAGATTACAAAACATAAGAACCATGCAATTTTTAACATAGAGCTTGAACAAAGGTAGAACAATGTTTATGAGGCAGGGAGGAAGGACAAGGCAAAATGATAGTTCTGGACCTTGAGGCAGGTTAAAAACAGGAAGGACAATTTGAAATCAATGCATTGGAATGATTTTCCTGGCTTCTTGCCATTCTTTAATTATTTTCTCAGTTATTCAAAAAGAGGTCTTCAAATAAGGGGGAAAATGGAATCTGCAAACTGTAGGCCAATGAGCTTGACTTTGATTCCTGGCAAAAGTCATTCTAAAACTCTTGCCTCATCAGCATCCTTGTGACTCTACAAGAGTATGCTCATCACAGGGGCAGCTAGGTGGTGCAGTGGATAGAGCACTGGCCCTGAAGTCAGGAGGACTCAAGTTCAAATCTGGTCTCAGACCAGACACTTGAAATGTACTAGCTGTGTGACCTTGGGCAAGTCACTTAACCCCGATTGCCTCACAAAAAAAAGAATATGCTCATCACATCAGCTCTGATTACAAAAACTAGCCCAAGATGGAGTTGTTTTTTTTTTCTGCACCAAGCACTGAAGATACAAATAGAAAAGGAGAGACAAACCCTTGCTCTCATAAAGCAGACTCCCCCTTACTGGGGGAGACAAGAAGCAGGGCCGATGGAAAGTTCTCGAAGTCCTAAGGGTACAGCGGTGGTATGGATTGTAGGACCAGGCCAGTAGAGCAGAGAGCAAGTGCCCAGGGGTTTGGAGGACATAGTGGTAGTTCAAATGGTAAGGCCTGCCGGATTTCCATCTTACCAGAAGGATCATAGTTGGTGACTCCCAGCTCATCCAAATGAAATGAATAGCCATGTCTGGTGGGGGTGATTGATCCACCACCAATGGAAGGTGTGCCTGAGGGACTGGGTGTAGTACAGATCAGGGAGTTATTACACTGTTAGCAAGGGAGAAGGGGGCTTTAGCAAGAAGGTTGAGGAGAAAGGACTCTGCTGGCAGCCATTTTCCCTGTCTCCCCAGCCCTTGTCAAGGTCTGAATGGCTTGCATTGGGGTAAAGTAGAAAGGCATCAGAAGGGAGAAGGAAGAAGAAAATGGTAACTGTGCAGTTAAAAAAAAACCAACAAAAAAAGAGTTGAAGGAGGGTAGGGAGTGCAAAGATAATGGAGATCTTTTCAAGTAGGGTAGGAAAGTTATTGGTGCTTTCATCTTCTCAATGATAAATTCAGTCTTTCCAAGAAAAAAAAGCTGTGCAAGCAGTTCTTCCTGCCCACAGCCCAGGTCAGGGTAGAGGGGAAGGGGAACCCTGCTGGCTACTCTTCCTGCCCAGATTCCTAGACAACTAATGAAATCTTAGGTTATATCGAGAGGATTCTTTTTGGTTGTTGTTGCCTAGACTTGTGATTTCATCAGTATAGGGAATTCCTGGTAAGGAAAGTCTCTAGCAAAGAGGTTCAGCAGTTTTTCTATGACTTGTAGTCTTAGTGATCTGCTTGGGGCATTGAGATGTTAGTCAACTTGTTGAGGATGTAGAGTCTCATCTTGCACCCAAAATTCTCTGCTGCCACATCTAGCCCTCTGTCCACTGTGCCTTTCCAGAATGCGTCAGTGGACAAGGTTCTATTTCTAACTGAGCAGGAAATTGGAAGTATTCAAAGAAAGTGGAAAGGCAATGATAGAACCAGCCTCTTAGTACAGATAAAAGCAAAGATGGTAACAAGAGTGTGGGCCAGTGGCCAGGAATATCTTAGTTGAGAGGAAGAGGGCTAGAGAGGGTACACCAAGAGTAGATCAATTGTCTAGAAGTCTGTTCCTTAGTAGACAGGAGGTTAGGAATTATGTGCAGAAAGTGGAGTGTCAGCCAGAGATATATATCCTAGTTGGCAAAGAGGTGGAGTGAAGTATTTAAAATCAGTTGGCAGTCAGATATCTACCCTCTAAGCAATCAGAAGGCCAAGAGGAGATATTTATAAAATGGGACAGCATCCAGAGATCAATCTCTTAGAGGACAGGTCAGTAGAGTATTTAAACAGCAAGCTGATAGTCAAGGAGTTATCTCTTAGTTGAGAGAAGTCAGAGATATCCTAACAATGGCATTTAAACAAGGGATCTTCCCTTTAGTGGACCAAATAGGGAGAGAAGAGACTGAAAGATAGGGATATATCCCATAAAGGGTAGGCTTGTGCCTACCAGCGGTGACAAGTTATTTCCCAGGAATTATGCTGAGTTGTGCTTTCTGCAAGTGTAGAACAATGTCCTTTCTAATATTTTTGCATCCTTAAAATTTCATATCACCCAATCCTGAAAGTTCCATTTTTTAATGAAAGGGCCAAATCAAGGCTCCTAAAAGTGCCAGCTGATGCCTCACTAAAAGAATTGAGTCATTATCTCTGAAATATTCTCTATCATGACTCAGCTAAAAGTACTAGACCATGCTTATCAAAAGGTCCTGAATCTTGACCAATAAAAATACTGAGTCATGCTGCTGAAAAATACACTGAGTCATTAAGATCAGAGCTCATGAAGTAAGACTGGAAATACTGTTAGATTAGAAGTTGGAAACATCAATCTATTTCCTGTTCTGTTTTCACTAGTTTTGAGAAATTGATCATCACTTGACTTCTGAACACCTTAGTTTCTTCATCTGTAAAATGGTTATTAAACATTCCCTGTCTACCTTACAGGGTAGCAATGAGGCTCAAGGAAGGCAATGCCTGTGAAAGTGCTTGTGAACAATGCATTTGCTTTATAAATACCAGGTAACATAATTATTCACAATAGAAGGAAGTTTGTGCAAAGTCTCCCTGGCTCCAGCCATGACTATTAAAAGATTTTTCCTTTATACTCTCTCAAATTGATTTTGAAATGCTTAAAGCTCAAATTCTATGGGAAGGAAACTTCATCTGTGAGTTTCTTTGCAATTATCCACCCTTTAACTTATATAATACTTCATGAGCAAATAATATTATCCTAATTTTCTAGCTGGGGAGACGGATATTTAGGGAGGTTAAGTGGCTGACCCAAAATTTTATAGAAATCAAAATAGCTGGGGTTAAATTCTAGATTCCACTTATGACTTCAATATCCTTGCACGACTCCACTCTATCTACATTTTTCTTTAGCAACACAATTAGACAGTAATGGAAAGTCAGTAACCTACTATACAGTATTTGAAATGAACTTACAGTGTAGGTAGGAGTAGAGAAATCCTGAAATGGGTTTTCAAATCCACACTTAGGTCTTCTGAAAACTCCTAGAGTAAAATGGATCACACAATGTTGGTAAATTTTAAAATCGCTCCATTGACATGATTGCTGACATGAGGAACTATTACAAGTATTTTGGTAGTTATCAGCACCGTGGACAGCAGTTGGGTGCCGCCAAGAATTTGTAGGGACCAGGATTACAGCAGCAGAATACAGCCGGGTCCTAGTAGCAGGAACATATTGTGCCACCATTGTGTTATTTTGTGTCTGGGTGGTGGTGGGAGTGTGTTAGTGGGAAGATTTAAGGAGAAAGAAGAGTATAATCTGAATTGGTGGATTTAATTAGGCATGCCCATTTTTTGTGCATTTTGGCAGACTGGTTGTATACAGGATGAGAGTAACCCCCAAGGTAAATTTTGAGGTTGTGGGAAAGGAACCATTGCATTGTTCCCTGTACCTCTTCCCTCACATGCTAAACCAGCAGGTTGTATTCTTTTTCCTAGATGTCTGTGCCTGTGCTTTCTATTAGATCTATGTGGCGAAGGGTCAAGGGTCTGCAAAGGGCTGAGTCTCGAATGGAAAGCTTTTCTGACAGCTTTGGTTGAATTTCTGATATAGTACCATCCTATAACCCTAAGGGAATATTCTGAGAAATAAGACATAACAGACATAACCCAACTTAACCTGGGTCTTCATTAGGGTTCTACAACTGTTTGATCCTGAAATCTTCCCTGGTTAGTCTTCAATCTAATACCGTTACCCCCACATCCCCTGTTGATGACTTGCATTGTCAATTCCCTCCCCCCATCTTCTCAGCTGAAGAGCTAGACTCATGCTCTAGTGAAAATTGAGGCTATTTGCTAAGAGTTCATTTTTCCTTCTCTTTGTTTCATGTCACTAAGATGTCCTCTTTACTAGTCTCTGATGAAGAAATTCTCCTAGATAAGGCCAACCCATGCACCTGTATCTGTGACTCCATTCCATCCTGTATTCTTCATCAGGCAGCCTCCACTACCATCCCATCTCTCTCACTTCAAGCATCTACTATCTACTGGTTCATTCTATTCTGCCTACAATCTTGCCCAAGTCTCCCCCAGCTTTAAAAGGCCTTCACCAGACTTGACAATCTTCACTAGATATATCATTTGATATCCCTTCTTCTTAGCTAAACTCCTTGAGAAAGCTGTCTACACTAAATATTTCCATTTCTCTCAGAATTCTCCTCTAAACCTTCTGCGCTCTGACCTCATCTTCTGACCTCATCATTCAACTGAAACTCTCTCTCCAAAATGGCCAGTAATATTTTAATTGCCAAATCTAATGGTGTTTTCTTAAGCCTCATCCTCTTTGACCTCTGCAGTCTTTGACACTATTGATTACTCTCTTCTCCTGGATACTCTCTCCTCTCCAAGTTTTTATGGTACTCTTCTTTCCTGATTCTCCTCTTATCTGTCTGACTCTCTGCCAGATCTTCATCCACGTCACACTCACTAATCATTGGTGTCCTCCAAAGCTGTATCCTGGGCTCTCTTTTCTTCTCCCACTATACTATCTCTCTCGGTGATTTTAATAGCTCCAATGGATTTAATGATCATTTCTATGCAGATGATTTTTGGTTCTAAATACCCAATCTGAGACCCTCTCCCAAGCTCCATTCCTGCATCACCAACTGCCTTTTGGACTCCTCAAACTGGATGACCTGTAGGCATCTCAAACTCAACATGTTTAAAATAAAATTCCTTGTATTTCTACCTAAATCCCTTTTCTTCTCAACTTTCTTATTACTCTCAGGGGCACTACCATCCTCTAAGCCTCATGGGCTTAAAACCTATGTCATCCTCAACTCCTCACTTTCACAAACCTCACATATCCAATCTGTTATCATAGCTTAGTTTTACCTCTGAAACATATCTTATATAACATCTTATTCTAACTACCCACATAGGCATCACCCTGGCATAGGTCCTTATTGTCTCTTGCCTGACTTATTATAAGTCTTCAGATTGGTCTGCCTACCTCACTCTAATTCAGTCTCCACTCAAAAGCCAAAGTGATATTCCTAAAGCACAAGTCTAACTATGCCACTCGAGAAGCATCATGAACAAATGAGACCTGAGAAAGTGGAGCTAAAGTAAAGAAGAGTTTTTATTCCTCTTTCTCTAAGTTTGAAAAGCAGCTAGCCTTTCAGTCAGTCTTGCAGCTCTATAGGAGTTCAAGTACATGAACTTTTGGAATTCCTGTCCTCCAGTGGACAGAGGTCATAAGAAGATAGATCTAGAACTGGAAACAGCCTTGAGGACGATCTACTCCAACCTTCATTTTACAGAAGAGGAAACTGAGACCCAGGAAGATCAAATAACTTCCCCAAGGGCATCACATGGGAAGTGTCAATGACAGGATTTGAACTCTAGGTTTATGGCTCCAGTTAGTGATTTTTTAAAAAAATATCTACTAACAAGGTAATGGGTCATCCCACAGCAGTTTCAGGGTTTGTGGAAAGACACATTTAAACCAAGAAATGATGAAGGTGAAGGTGACAGCAATATTTTTACTTTGAGTCTTTCTTTATGTGCAAGTCTAGCTACTTTAACTATAAGTCCTATTTCAACACAAAGACAGGGAGCAAGTACTGTGGCGGTGGCTCCTGCATTACTTTCTTGTTATTGAATTGTAGTGAAATATCTCTCCAGAGCCAGTTATATGAAGAGAGTGAAACCAAGGGAATATGTACATATTGTCTTCTTGGGATAGGCCATGGACTCACAAAGAACTGGGATGTCAGCTAGTCCTCGGGCTAAGATGAGCCTGTATGCACTTCCCTCGGAGTTTTATCATCAGAACAGTAAGAGCTCAGCTACCCAATGATTCAATTCAAACATATATTAAACATGCTTCTCTGCTGTAAAAATGAAAGTGTAGAAATTTTAGGCATAGCGACAGGGACTGGAACTGCAATTCCAATGGCGTGGAGATCTCCCTGGGTAAGGAAACTCCATCTAGCTATGCAGGTCAACACGTTGTCTAACTTAGAGTTTCCTCAAGCACTTAGAAATTAAGTGACTTTCAGGTTCATATAGCCATGATGTCCCAGAGACAGGGCTTGAATTCTGTTTTTCTTGACTTTGAGGCTAGTTCTCGATCTACTATGCCATACTGCCTCAAAATTTTAGCAAGGTCTTCATTCTCATTCCATGATGGCTCACGGTCACATTTTTTTTTTTTTTTGGCAGTTGGGGTTAAGTGATTTGCCCAGGGTTACACAGCTAGTAAGTGTCAAGTGTTTGGTCTGAGGCCAGATTGGAACCCAGATCCTCCTGATTTCAGGGCTAGTGCTCTATCCACTGCACCACCTAGCTGCCCCCATGCTCACATTCAATCAAACAATCAACCAACAAACATTTATTAACCACCTACTATGTGTCAGGCATTGTGCTAAGCACTGGAAAATTCCACATTATGACACCTTGTGTGTTCCTGTGCAGTGGGAAGCCTTATTCATTCTTTGGCAGAAGCCTGACTAGCTCTCAATGATGCCCTTCTCATTCTTATTTTGGGGCTAAGCCCTGACTTCTTGTGCATATAGCTGATGTCATCTACTATTCCAATGAAGTCAATGAGCCACAGTTGTGATAGAAATGGACTGGTAGGGAGCAGGCTCCTCCTCAGTGGAGATCTTCAGGTCAAGGCTGACCAGCTATAGATGGAATTACATGTTGTAGAGGAATTTTTGGTCAGGTGGTTGTTGGAAGGTCTCTGAAGTCCCTTTCAACACTGAGATCCCAGGATTTTGTATTTAAGCTAATACCTACTCCACCCTTCCAAACTTCATTGGTTCCAAGAAAAAAAAATCCCACCTTCTTGGGGCTGTGAGATCTCTACATGCATTTAATATTTTTTACATATTTATATTTGGATATTTTAGTAGATGGAGGTCTCTGGCTGTCTGCCATTCACTGAGAAAGCACTTTAAAGCAGAATGCTGATGTTACCATTTCTGCTTGTTCTTGGGCTGAATTGATGCTTTTCTTGTACTCTCTCTCACCAGCTAAACAGTCACCTACAGGCCAGCAGTATTTGCAACTAGTGCATTATTTTCTGTGTTTCTATCTGTAACTCTATCTGTATCATAGCTACACAGCAGCTTTGCAAATAATTATCCTTCTGTCCAACCAGGGCACCTAAATTCTGAAGGTGGTTGACTATTCTGGTTCTTGGTAGTTGCTTCCTTTACGAGAATGAAATGGATGTTTGGTAGCACAGTGGCACTTAGACATATCTACTTGTCTTGCTCTACTCTCTGACTTTCCTTCTGGTGTTTATTGTCTTTGCTTGAGAAGAAGTTGATCAGTCAATAGCATTGATGGGTAAAGAGAAAGAGTGCTGGCCTTCGAATCAAAAGAGTGTGTATTTAGAGCTAGAATGTAGCTCAGAGGTCATCTACTTCAATTTCTTCATCTTAACATAAGTGGAAAGTAAGACCCAGACTGGCAAAATGACTCGCCTCAAGACCACACAGGTTAACACAGGAGGGACTGGAATCCAAGTCCTCAGACTAAAAATTCAGTGTTTTGGTACACAACACTGATTCTGGATTCAAATCCTTACCAGGGGTGTAAGCTTGGGCAAGTTGTTCAATATCTCTGAATTTCATTGCAAATCAAAATGACTCTGAGGTACCACATCATACCTATCAGATTGTCTAACATGACCAAAAAGGAAAATGATAAGTGTTGAAGATGTGAGAAAATTGGAACACTAATGCATTGTTGGTAGAGTTGTGAACTGCAATTCTGGAGAGGAGTTTGGAACTATGGCCACAGGGCTATAAGACTGTGCATACCCTTTGATCCAGCAATATCACTGCTAGGTCTATATCCCAAAGAGATCATAAAAAAGGGGAAAGGACCCACATGTACAAAAATATTTATTGCAAGCTCTGTTTGTGGTAGCAAAGAACTGGAAATTGAGGGGATGTCCATCAATTGGGGAATGGCTGAACAATTTGTGGTATATGAATATAATGGAATACTATTGTGCTATAAGAAATGATGAGCAGGAAGACTTCAGAAAAACTAGGAAAGACTTGTATGGTCTGATACTGAGTGAAGTGAGCAGAACCAGGAGAACACCATATACAGTAACAGCCACATTGTGCAATGACTGACTTTGATAGACTTAGCTCTTCTCAGCAACGCAAGGATCTAAGACAACTCCAAAAGACTCGTGATGGAAAATGCTAGCCACATCCAGAAAAAGAACCATGAAGTTTGAATGCAGATAGAAGCATACTATTTCCTCTCCTTTTCTTTAGTTGTTTTCTTTTATTTCTTCTTTCTCATGGTTCCTCCCATTAGTTCTAATTATTCTATACATCATGACTAATGTGAAAATATGTTTAATATGAATGTATAAGTAGAGCCTATATCAGGTTACATCCTGTCTTGGGGAGAGGGGAGGAGAAGGAGGGGGAGAAAATTTAAAACTCAAAATCTTATGGAAATGAATGTTGAAAACTAAAATTAAATAAATTATCTTAAAAAAATAAAAACAAATTTTCAAAAACAACAACAAAAAATTTCAGAATTTCAGTTTTCCCATCTATGAAATGGGGATTCCACAACAGCATTTATTAAGTGCTGACTATGTTCAAGGCATTGTATTTAGTTCTTGGAATTCAAAGACAAAAACAATCCTTATGGAGAGTATACTTTACCATGAGGATGACAATTTTTGCACCATTTACTTCATAGAATTGTGTGAAGAAAATGCTTTGTAAAGGATAAAATATTATAAATGTGTGATATTATTGAGGTCACAAAAAGAAGTAGAAGTCACAATTTTCACCTTTAAGAAGCTTTCGATCTAAAGGGAGGAAGTTGAGTTTACTTTAAAATCATCATGAAAATATGGTATTTTCATTCATTAAGATGACACTGCCACATTGTCTCCCCAAATTTTCTTGGTGTCCAAGTCATGACTGAGATCCACAATGTAAATATGAAGTATTATATGATGATTAAAAAAATACCATTCCAAAATGCCACTTGCATAGAAGTTCAAATTAGCAGTTGGAGAGAAAATAAAGCTTAGTACTAAGACTTTGTTTATTGGATTTAAATTCCCTTGTTGTAGAAAGTGAAAGCAATAGCAGTAGATCAGTAAAGAAATGTAGAAATGGATGGGAACAAGAGATTATTTCTATAAGATGCCTGGGGAAAATGTGTAGTATTCTTTATGCAGGAATAGTACTAATGATCTACCACAATTCAGGACATATATGTTGAGTTGCTTTTCCAGTGAGGTGATGAATCAGCATTGATTCATCCACCCATATTCTGTCTTCTGCTTTCTGCTGAGAGCGGCACATATTCATGACATCTAGAATTTTGTAGAATCATAGTTCTTAGAACTGAAAGGAGCCTCAAAAAAACCCTCTGGGTCAGCTCCAAAGCCTTCAGATAAGCATGGCATTATGAGTTTATTTTGCAGATGAGGAAAGAAAGGCTGTGATATGCCGAGGGTCCCAAAATCAGTAAGTGATGGAGAGTACACCCATAGGGATACTCTCTGATTGAAAGGTAGCAATATATTCCAAAAATAACTGCTGAGAAAATTGGATTGGTTGGTGGATTTCACACATTTTGAGTAATAAGAATGAAGTAAACCCTGAATGTCAACACATTGAGGACCCGTGATTTTGATATGTACAACTGTGTGACCCTGGGCAAATAACTTAATGTCTCTCAACCTCCATTTCTTCATCTGTAAAATGGAAATAATAATAGAACCGTCTCAGTTTCCCCATCTGTAAAATGGGGATAATAATAGCATCAACCAGGGTTGTTCAGAGAATCAAATGAGATAATTTGCACAAAGCACTTTGTAAACTTTAAAGCATTAAATATGTGCTAGCTATCATCATCATCATCATCATCATTATTATTATTATTATTTTGTCAGTGTAGAAATTTCTTCCAACATGAATTAGAGAACATCTATAACTTATGATCCCAAGAGAAATTCCTTGAGGCTCACAGAGGGTAAGCCACTTACCCATGGTCACACAGCAAAGTATCGGAGGCAGGAACTGAACCCAGGTCTCATTGACTCCAGATACAACACTATATCCACTTCACCGCACTGCTTCCCCTGAACACAGTGTGTCAAAGGAGTCTTTTCTCTCAGGGATATTATTTGCATAATCATTGGAAGCAACTAATCAACACACACTTATTAACACTACTATGTACTCGCAGGACTATATACGCCTTGCCCAGGTTGGAAGTGCAGTGACCACTCATGGGTCTGACCTCAGTATCGATCAGCACAGTAGCTTTGACGTGCTCCGTTTCTGATGTGGGTCAGTTCACCCCTCCTTAGGAAGCCTGATAGCCCCATATGGCTCACCACGTTAGTGCCAGATTTAGTGTGGACACCTGATTGGCCTAGCCTACTATGGTCCAGACTGCAGAGCTTCTGTGATGCGCCAGTCTCAGCCTCACTAGCAGCAGAAAATACTGGTGCATGCCACAATGCACAGGGGGACCATATTTTTTTGTTTCCCTTTTGTGCTCATCTTTGGATTGAGGTCACTAATGTGTTGGTGACTCTAAGTCACCAACAACCAAGTCACTCAAGTCAATGTGTTGACTTGGTTTGGAGTATCTTGTCCAATTCTTCATAGAATTTCTCTGCCCCTTCAATCTTCTGTAACAGATGTTTATGTCTGAACCACAACTATTTTTATTGCGGCCTTTTTGCCCATGATCATCATAAGAACTTCAAGACTTTCTTTTGTCTTCTGGTTTCACTTAAAATGAGTGTTAATACTGATATGGTTCAGTTCCTCTAGTAGTACGTCCATTTGTTAGCTATTGGACAAGGATCTCATATTTAGAGAAAAGACCATTAAATTCACCCTTATAGGTGGCCTAAAAAGTTGGGTGATTCTTAGCGTTTCCTTTTCTAGCTCTTCAGACTGTCTCTGCAGAACTGTAATAAGGATCTTACCAGACTGCGGATCATTTTGAATTTTTGTTCATTTCAGGAGATGCCATGGCCGAAAAAAATCTTTTTGTATTTGGTTAGGTTGGTCTTTGGATAACAGACATGGTCTTTCACCAGAACTATATTCAAATCTTTCCCTGCTTTGTAAAACCTGACAAAGTTTGAACCTTGCTGGCACAAACTTTGAAAACCTAGAGTTGCCTTTATGCCATGATGAATCATGGGAGCATGGCATTTGTGGCAAGAGTCAACACGCACTTGCTCTTTCTGCCAAGCAGACAGATATGACAGAGGTAACCATGGCTCAGGATAGAAATTGATCAATAAAATTTTATGGAGGATGATAGTGAAAGGCTATGATGGCCGTTGGTCTCATAAAATAGAAATGAGTGGCAAGTTAATTTTTTAGAAAGTTTGGCACATATCCCAACTAAGCAAATTCATCACAAGATAATTTGTAGATGAAATCAGAAGGACTATCCGTAGTCAAGAAACAGAAACAGGTCTTTCAGCAATCCTGTATCAACTTTGTATCATCAGTGGCAATGGAGCCATCATATTTGGATTCAACTTCTCAGTCTCCATTATGCTATTGTGAAAAAATGGAAATGAAACTTAGGTAAATCAAGTCAGAAAGAGAGGCTGAAAGCCCTCAGATGTTATTTTTCCATTCCAAAAGTATGTAAAGGCTAAATTATTGCACAGGGACAAATAACTAAACCTATTTTCTTTGTAAAAAGTTTTATTGATGCCTTTGATTTGTATATGATAGTTGTTTCTGGAAAGATATCCCACCCCCTTTGAAAGTGAACTTTCCTTTGTGATGAAGAAAAACAGTTAAGCAAAAAATAACAAACAACAAAAAACAAACAAACAAACCACTTACTACACATCTGAGAATGTATATAACATTTTGCCCTAGTGAGCCCCCTACCTTTGCCAGAGACATGGAGAAAGAAAATTTTCTACAGAATGCTGCTTCCAGTGCTATTGGGGATTTTTGGAAAAGGAGGAGGAAAGGCATTTTGAAGTATGGAACTTTGATTTGTGGTAAAGAAAAAACCTGGTTAGGGCTGTCAGAAATGTTTGCAAATGTGTGAAAATCAGAACTCTTTGCAAGGAAAAAATAATAGAATGTCACCAAGTAGATAATGTTGTGCTAATTTAGTGTGACAACCCCATGACATTTTTCTTTTCCTCCTCAGACCAAGTTTTACATTTCTTTGTACTAACCCATTCTGACAATGATATGCAGTCTAATTATTTATTTTTTTTGGCACGGCTGTAACTGAAGCCCCTTTATCCTTCATTCAAACTCGACACTACCTACCTTAAAAATATATACAAAGCAACTTTCAAAAATGTATTTATGTCTTCTACCTGCAGTGCATTTCTGCTGTTTGAGTTTTGAAAACAAAAAGCATTCACCTTTCATTATACCCCAATATGGCTAAGATTAGCTTATTGGTGAGACCACATGGAAAGAATAAAAATCGGTGCAAGCAGGCATATATCATCATCACCTTCTATTTTACAAGTGTTTTGATCTCTTCAACTCAACCTATCTGGGTTTACAAACTTTCCAAGGTACAGGAAACCTGAATTAATTTAAGAATACGATTTGAACACTGAGGAAAAGCTGCTCGTTTCATCCTCAAATAATTTTCAAGTGTGAGATTATTATTGTATTAACATTGTATTGTATTAGTTACTGTATTAAAGTAATTCATCTTGTATTAGAAAACATATAACCTCGGGGCAGCTAGGTGGCGCAGTGGATAGAGGACCAGCCCTGAGTTCAAATGTGACCTCAGACTAAACACTTGACAGTTACTAGCTGTGTGACCCTGGGCAAGTCACTTAACCCCAATTGCCTAAAAAAAAAAAAAAAGAAAGAACATATATAAACATATAAACTGAAAGAGCCATTGGGCCATTCACCAATTACACTCACCTTTAATCTAGCTCTTATTTTCTTATTTGGGTATTGGGTTCTACTGAGTGGGATTATATCTTGTAAAAGGGATTTTGAGAAACAGGAGAGGGTCCAATGCAAAGAAATACAAAGAGTAAAATGAAAAATTGGAGCTGTAGATTAAAGCAACTACATTACTTTGAATGAACAAAGGAAGAATGAGGTATAATTTTAATATAGATAATTTAATATAACCTATTTAAATCCACAGCTTGCAACCCCATCCACCCACTAATGTTTCCTTTTGGCCAGGCTAAACCATATTACAGGTTAATTTGGGGGACATGGATTGCACCTGTGATTATATGACCATAGGGAACTCCAAGATAAGGAGTCCCTCTATCAACGCAAGCACCTTCTCTGCAATTCCATAGTCTTAGAGAATTACTTGTTACACTGAGAGTTTAAGTGACTTGGCAAGGGTCACGAGACCTGTTATGTATCAGAAGTGGGATTTGAACCCAAGTCTTCCTTACTCCAAGGCCAGCTCTCTATCCATTTGACTATACAAATAGTGACAAACTCAAATAGATTTGGAGCCCACAAAAATGTACCAAAGTATCCATAGGTGGCATATTGACTTAGAAAACCGCAAGTTAATATTATCTATGTTCTATTGCATTTTTGGTTATTTTGTTAAATATTTCCCAATTACATTTTAATCTGCTTCTGGAGTACTTGGGAGTGTTCTGTCACCTCTGCTGCCTCTTCAAAGCGATGCCACTTAATTAAGACACAAAAGTAAGGTAAACAAGGAAATTCCTCCACACCCAGAGGACAAATTCCACCCTGTTGGTATTGGTCTGGACGACTCAAGCTTCTAGAATTATATCCCTGCTGAAACACTTCTATTTCTGAAGCTTCCATTCGCTGCTTCCCCCACAGAGCTACTGATGTTTTCTTTGCTAGGCTGCCATCTGTGGAGTTAATCTGCGGTTTCTCTGCTCTTCCCTGTAAAAGAGTGGTAGCAACTTTTTCAGAGAGAACGTAGCTTCAGGGCTACGTCAGCTTTTTATGAGTCGAACGCACAGCTGTACTCAGCCAGCACAGCAAGTCTTCTTCCAGTCGTATTTTTTTTTTAACTGACTGCTTTCCCTTCACTTCCAACTCATCCACATTCATTTTTTATTTGGGTTGTAGTAAGTTCCTTTTAGGTCAGCAGCTAGGTGGTCAAGTAGATAGAGCATCAGGCCTGGAGTCAGGAAGATTAAATCTTTCTAAATCCAAATCTGGCCTCAGACACTAACTAGCTGTGTGACACTGGGCAAGTCATTTAACCCTGTTTGCCTCAGTTTCCTCATCTGTAAAATGATCTGGAGAAGGAAATGGCAAACTACGCCAAGAAAACCAGAAACAGGGCTGTGAAGAGTTAGGTAGACACAACTGGAAACCACAATAACAAAGTTCCTTTCAACTACTATCATGGCTCTGGAGGCTACCATTAGGGCCCTGCAGATTCCTTGGGATCAGAGCGATGGGGTAAATCTGGTGACCTTTATGTTACATTCTTCAGTCTGTAGCTAAGTTTATGTTCTCCTTTTTCCTGAAATATAATTACAATTTTATACAAGACTTTATCTTAATTTAGAAGAGATTTAGGTTGGACACAGGGAAGAGCTTTTTAATGGCAACACATGACTGGCATCCCTATGAAAGACTGTCAAGTTTCTTTTGGTTATCCACACTAGATTCTTGTCCCATTTATAAGTCATTTCATGTGTATATATCTTGCCTCCTCATAGATGCCTTGAGGATTATAATTATGACTATCCACTTTGGTACTGGGGCAAATGGCATGAGATATACTCTCACTTTTGAAAACAAGTTTAGTTGGTGGGGGGCGGTGCTGAGACCCTGGGGAATTTGCCTCCAAACTCACCTGGAGGAGGGAGAGAAGAGGAGAGGAGATGAGGAAAGAGAGGAGAGGAAGCTGCATTCCATCTGTCAGCTTCTGATTTTAACCAATTATTCTCAATAACTCAATGTTCAGCTCAGTTGTTTCTCACTTGGTGAAGGAGTAAGTGGAAAACCTGTCAATGTGCTCTACATTCTGAAGTCCTGTTGGAAAAGGCCCCGTTGCTCTGACATAGTGATGGTTTGTTGAGGACAAAGACGGTATTTTCTCTTTCTTATGAATCATCCATAGTACCTAATATAGTGTACTGCTTATTATAGGTTTTTATAAATGTTTGTCTACTGACTATTATGGATGGTTCACCCACCATTGACTTGTGTTGCATCACAAGATTTTTAGCAGGCATATCTTTTGGTCTTCAGGACATCTACTAGACCCCTACATCGTGGGGTTATTAACAATTATTTTTCAGAATAGAGAAATTGTTCACATCAAATGAAATTGCTTTAGCTCTCTGCCATGCCAGGGTTAATCAAATCCCAGAGTTACTTGAAAAATAGCAAATCTTTTTTAGGAGGATTCTATTAAGGACATCACAGTATTTACAGCAATTTTGATTTCTTAAGATCTTAAGCATGAGCTAAAGATCCATAAAAACAAAGTTTGAAAGTCCCAGAAAACTTGAAAAAAAATTAGTAATTTGGTTAAACCTGATTCATAGCTCACCATAGCTCACTGTGCATAAAAAAGCAAAATAATCTAATAAATAAGTCTTCTTTGAATAGCTTATAGGGTTAGTGTTTGAAATGTATCCATGGAGGGAAAATGTTAGGAATGATATAATGCAAATTAGTACAGTTCAAGGGTTCTTATGCTCTTAAGACATTTCATTAAAGAGCTAGTGAGGTATATACCTCAATATATATTGGATGAATATCCAAATTTATTAAGGCAATTAGGTGGTGCAGTGGATAGAGTGGTGGGCCTGGACAGAGAAAGACTTGAGTTCACATTAAACATTGACTAGCTGTGTTAGCCTAGACAAGGGACTTAAACTGTCTGCCTCAGTTTCTTCATCAACAAAATGGGAATAATAACACGACCTACCTCCCAGGGTAGTTGTGAGGATAAAAATGAGATAATATTTGTAAAGTGTTTCGCAAACCTTCAAGTTCCATAGAAGTGCCAGCTGTTATTATCACCATGTTCTTGTATCTGATATCCAAATGATCTGTTTTTAGGCGGCCATGGCAGAGTGATTACAAATCTGGCTTCAGAGCAGTTACACCCTGGGTTCATTTCACCCCTGACAGTAGTGGCTATGCGACCCTGGGAAAGTCAGCTTCTCAGGGCTCGGGTCCAGGCAACTCTATGAGACGTGAAGTTGCAGAGTAGACACCAACTTCATTGTAGATGAGTTTGCTTATCTGGATTCCCTATATCAGGAAAATCAGGGACTAACCTGCTTCTCACCCATCACGGTGGCTCCTTTCTCCTAACCCTATCTGCCTACTGAGGCACAGAAAAGAGGTTATTTTTCCTCTCAAAGGCTGATGACTGACTAAAGACTTTATCATTCTAATTTTTGCACATAGTTGCCTCATTTGAGACAGCTGGTAGCCCAGTGGGTACAGCTTTGGGCCTGGAGTCAGGAAGTCTGAGTTCAAATCTGGCCTCAGATACTTACTAGCTATGTGACCTTCACCTCTGTTTACCTCAGTTTCCTCAACTGCAAAATGAGAATAATAACAGTGCCTACCTGACGGGGTTGTTGTGTGGATCAAATGAGATAATATTTCTACAACGCACTTAGCACAGTGCCTGGCATATATAAGAATGCTTATTCCCTTCCTCCTTACCTCCTTACTTTTCCTCACCCCATATATTCAATCAATTGCCAAATCATATTGCTTCTATATTGATATTTTTCACATTCATCCTTTTCTCTCTATTCACAGAACTAACATGCTAGTTTAGGCCCTTGTCACCTCTCACCTGGACTATTTCAACAGGCTCCTAATTGTTCTCTTTACCTCAAATGTCTCCTCTCTGGGGTCCATTCTCCTTTAAGCTGCCAGTTCAGTCTTATCCTTATGATAACCATTATTTGGCTGACACTCTTCATTTGTATAGACTCCCTCTTGCAAACCTAAAGTTGCCTGCACAATTTTATTCTGAAAAGGCAAACACAATTTTAATTATGATCTCCCCTTTTCTTGGCTGGGTGTGGCATGCTTAGGTTTACATGGTAAAGGAAACCTGGGGATGATGTAATGCAGCGTGCAGGACCAGTGGTCAAAGGCATAGGTTCCAATCTAGCTCTGCTGCTCATGCGTGGCTTCTTGCCACCTCGATGTCCTCATGCACAGAAAAGGAATAATGGTACTGAAAGAACTGCTCCCAGGGTTGTTTAGCAACACCTACTGTGTGCCAAGCACTATGTGCGCCACGAGCTAGGGACACAAACACCAACGTGCAGGGGCCCCTTCTCTCCACAAGCTTACAACCTTTCGGAGAAAAACAACCCCACGCTTTCTCATGGAGAATAAATAGGAAAGAAATACACGGGAGGAAGGGTAGTCACAGAGAATGAGGTTAGGAAAGGCTTCACGGAGAACTGGGACATGCTTCAGCTGAGTCTGGAAGTAATATAGGTGAGGAAGGACAGGCCTCCAGGCCTGAGGAATGGCAAGTGTGTTATGGGGGCTTGGGAGATGGTGTGTTATGCTTGAGGCCAGTTTGGCTCAGTCTTTTGGTGTGGGAAGGACAGTAATTGTGATGAGTCTGGAAAGGCAGAATGCTTTGTAAACCTTGGAGAGCTATACAGTTATTATTGTCTAATTGTATACAAGTCTCCGAATGAGGTTTGGTGACAGAATTTACTGATGAGCTACACTAGTGGTTTTCCTGCTAGGCCAAAGAGAAAACCAGGGGTGAAGTAGAGTCCCCATACTACCCAAGAGTCTGCCCTTCTTACTACTTGAAAAGATGGACATTTGTTGTCTCAGTGAGTGAGGATTCAGGCTGAGCTGCTAAACAAACCTCCCAGATGCTGGCGGTGACCTTTGTGAACAGGATCCCTTCTGTTGGAGAGCTGGGTGCAGGGTGGAAGGAAGTCACCACATTTGGAACCAGGGACCCGCATCTGAGGCTTTGCTCTGAGGCTACCAGTCGCTGTCCAACTTGGCCAGATCACTGAGCCCCTCCCCTTTTTTGTCTAATGATTAGACCTGTTGGTTCCAAGTTTTACAGAACAAATCCCCTTAATAGAAGGATTGGTTCTGTAAAGTTTGGATTCAGTAAAAGGGCTGTACCTGAGGACCTAGAGGGCCACATGTGGCCTCAAGGCTACAGGTTCCCCAGCCCTACTCTAATTCTTACTCTTCTATTTTTCCACTTTTTCCAGCCTTTCGATCTCTCTCTCTTTTCTTTCTGTTTTTCTCTCTGTTTCTCTCTCTCTCTCTCTTTCTCTCTCTGTCTCTCTCTCCTAAAAACTGGATTATTTTCTTTCTTTCCTTTCCTTTCTGACTCCCCCACCTCCTCTTTCATGTCCTTGCTAGCCACCTTTTTACACCAGTGCAGGGTTTCTTCACCTTTTCTGTGTTGTGGATTCCTTTGGCAGGTGATGCAGCCTAGGGATGCCTTTTCAGAATAAGTGTTTTTAAATGCACAAAATACATAGGAACACAAAAGAAACCAATTATATTGAAATACAACTATCAAAAAATTTAAAGGCTAATAATCCCAACTTAAAAATCTCTTATGATCAGAAAGATCTAGGTTCAAACACTTCTGATTAAGAAGCTGTGTACCCATGGGTAAGCCACTTAATTTCTCAGGGAGCCCAACAACTTTTTTTTTTTTTAAGTCACAGAAGAGTTACTAAGCTGTATTCATGGAGAATTTCTCCACTGGGAAAGTAGAAGCTGGGCGACTATTTGCCAATTATATTGTGTATGGATTTGGCTAGATGGCCATTCAAGTCCTAGTTCTCAAATTTTATAATTCTGTGAGGACGTAGGGTCACCTCCACAGCACTATAAAGCATCTGAGTGGGACTTTAGTGGGAAAATCTACCCGCTGTGGATTATTAACTCAATAGTGAAGAATCTACATGCTATAGCAAAGTACCTATTCATCCAGAGACTATGTTGCTATTTGATGTAACTTGGTTGGCTGAACATGTTGTAGCAACCATTTGGGCCCACTCTGTCCAGTGACCAAAGGAGTAGAGAAGGGAGTGGGTCCCCTGCTTCAGAAGGATGTTTTTGTATTTTTGTCCTTGCTATATCTTCTCTGTAAATATTCTTTTGTAAATGCAAATTCATATTAAATAGTTAAATTGAATGGGGTGGTACTCATTGCATCTACCAATGATGTAGAGGAGATACTAAATGTAACTGGTGATGGGTAGGAGGGAGAAATATGTCAGAATGGGGGCTCAGGCTGACAGAATTAGAATAATCCCAACCCCTGAGTGATACCCCTGGAATTCTGAGAGGGAAATGCAGCCAGCTGAGATCTCAGGACTCTATTTGCCAATATGAGTTGGATTTGGGATGATAAGGGACAATAACATCTATATAGGCTATATAAAAGTAAGAGGTAATATTGTCTGTAATGAAGAAATATTAAAGGTCATTCCAGTAAGATCACAGGCATAACAAAGGTATCCATATTACCACTATTATTTGATGTGTTCTAGAAATATTAGCTAGTATAATAAAGAAATTGAGGATATAAACAGCCAAAAAAAAAGGAAGAAGCAAAAGTATTGTTTTTTGCAGGTGATATGATTGTTTATTTTGAGAGTCATAGAAATTTCACCAAAAATTAATTGAAACAATGAATAATTTCAGTATAGAAATGAATAACTTCAGTATTTATATATATAAATAATATAAACCCACAAAATCATCCAACTATCTCTCTTTCTCTCTCTGTATATCTATATCTATATCTATATATCTATATATATTCTGGAACAAAATCTAGCAGAGAGAAATAAAGAAACTTTATTCAAAATGACTACAAAAATCTATGAAATATCTGGGAGTTAATCTGCCAAAGCATTCTCAGGACTTACTGTAACTACTTGAAAGCAGTTATAAAACACTCTTTAGGGGCAGGTAGGTGGCACGGTGGATAGAGCATCGGCCCTGGAGTCAGGAGGACCTGAGTTCAAATTTGGCCTCAGACACTTGACACTTACTAGCTGTGTGACCCTGGACAAGTCACTTAACCCCATTGCCTAGCCAAAAAAAAAAAAAAAAAGAAAGGAAGGAAGGAAGACAATAATTGAAGGACTAGTTATTGTTCATAGTTGGGTCATGTCAATATAATAAAAATGATGATACTACCTAGATTAATTTCCAGATTTTGTTCCATACTAATTAAATTATCAAGTGGCTATTTTTTAGAATTAGACAGAATTAAAACAAAATTAATCTGTTTCTTTACAATCTTCCTGCATTGCAACCTCTACCTAGCATACTAACTAGGTCCCGTGGTCCCTGTTCCACCATTTGTCCCTGGGATTTTGATTGATGAGTGATCACTATAACTAGCTTTACCCAAGCTCATTCTACTACTTCTTCCCAGCCTTTCAGTACTGTGGCAACTCTTCCTCTCACCTCTAATTCTAGGAATATTAATCAAATCAATACTACCATAGTACCACTACTGGAAAGGATGCTTCAACCAATTGTCTTGTAACTCTATTCATTATTCCTATGGTTTTCCTGATGACAATACATTTCCTTGGCTACTTTATACCTATTAAAATATAAGCTCTGCTTTTCATATCTGTATCCCCAGCATCTAGTATCGTGTCTGGCACATAGTAAGCACTTAATAACTGGGTTTTTTTTCAAATATTCATTCACTTAGAGTAACAAAAGGTCAAGGATATTAAAGGGAAATAAAGAAAAGAAGTAGGAAGACATGACTAGCAGTGCCAGATCTCAATCTCTGCTACAGAACAACATTATTTGGTGAGAAAGAAGAGAAAGAAAGAGAAAGAAGGAGAGAGAGAGGGAGAGAGAGAGAGAGAGAGAGAGAGAGAGAGAGAGAGAGAGAGAGAGGTTCTAAAGATCAGATGGAGTAAATAAGACCACAATACAATAGACTTTAGGAACACTGAGTTTGATAAGCCTAAGGACACCAATTACTGGGGCAAGGACTCTCTGTTGACAAAAACTGCTAAGAAAACTAAACAGTAGTCAGGAGAAAATTAGGATCAGACCAGCAACTCCTACCATATACCAGCAGAAGCTCAAGTGGATATATAGTTTAAATATAAAAAGTAACATAATAAATCAATTAGAGAAGAAAGGAAGGAGATGGTTTTCATAACTCGGGATGGGGGAAGAGTTTTTGATAAAATAAAGCATGGAGATGACTATACAATATAAAACAGATAATTTTGATTACATAAAATTGAAAACATTTTGCTAAAGGAAAACGGATGCATTTTGAATAAGAAGAGAAACAGTTACTTGGGAAAAAATCTTGGTAGCAAATTTCTCTGATAATGGTCAGATATGATAATTATATAGGGAATTGATACAAATCTGTAAAATACAAAGCATTAAGAGCCATTTCCTAATAGATGAGTAGGCAAAGAACATGAACAGTTTCCAATTAAAGAAAGGCAAGTCATTAATAATTAAATGAAAAAGTGCTCCTAGGCATTAAGGGAAATGACTATGAGATTCCACCACATACTCATCAGATTAGCAAAGATGAAAAAGAAAAAAATGTCAGTTGTTGGAGGGGCTGGGGAAGGACATTTTTAATAATTCACTCTTAGCAGAGCTAAAAAGTAATCCCAAAGAGCAATTTGGAACTATAACCAAAGAGTCACTTAATTGTGTACACCCTTTGACCCAGTGATGCCACTACTAGACAAAAGAGATCAAAGATGGAAAGAGAGAATGCATATGTACAAAAATACTTATATTAACAACTTTTGTTGCAACAAAGAATTCGAAACAAAGTAAATACAGAAGATATATGATTGACGAAGAGTAAAACGAGCAGAACCAGAGAAAAATTTACATGATGATCAGAATAATGAATGGGGAGAAAACTTAAAGATTATAGAACCAGAGATCAATGCAGTGACTGCAGTCCTCTACAGTCATAAGCAGTCACTGCATTGATCTTGGCAGAAGAGAGGTCATGAACTAGAAGTGAAGAATAAAAAAAGAACATTTTCAAATATAGCCCATGTATTCATTTTTTCTTGACTCTTGTTTGTTATGAGGGAGAGCTTCTATGGGAAGGAGTGAGGAATGAGTTTAGTAGGTAGTGATAGAGATAAAAAACACACACACGCATAAACAGAAAACCAAGAAAAGAGCATCAATAAAACATTAAAAGTACATAAAAGAAAAAAATTTCAAAAGGAGATACAAATGAGCAAGGTAGTTTTGTTACTATTATGTTAAATTTAATATATACTTAAAAACAAACTAACCATTAAAAACTGTTCATGGTTTAATATACAAGCCTCTTTTTTGTTCTTTGTATACTGAAATGTTCAGATTAGCTGATGACTGTTAAATTTGTAATAATAATAATAAAAAAAAAGGGATCGGAACTAGGACTGGACCTGTGATTTCCTACCATAGGAAGCTGCCAGGGGAAGAAATTCCCTTTACCCATGGAGGTTGACACCTTATGGTCTTAGAGAGTTGTCTAGAACTCTGAGAAGTTAGGTAAATTTCCCAGGTTCACATGGCCAGTAATGTGTCAGTGATGGGACTTGAATCCAGGCCTTTCTGACTCTTAGCAAGCTCTGTATTCATTATACCATGCTGTGTGAGAGAGAGAGAGAGAGAGAGAGAGAGAGAGAGAGAGAGAGAGAATGGCATGAACCAGGACAGGTCCAATAGAAATGGTGAGAAGCTAAATGTGAGAGACACTATAGAAATGACAGATCTTCAAACCTGATTGGTTGTATTTGGTGAGGAAGATGGAATAATCAAAGATGAATTCATGGTGATGAGGCTGAGAGATGTAGAAGATGGTGGTAGCGCCAATGGAAATAGAGCTAGAAGGAGGATGAATAGGTTTAGAGGAAAAGATAATGAATTCTGTTTTAGACATATTGAGTTTAAAGTACCAGCTGGTTATACAGGTGGAGATATCTAGCAGCAACTGGAAATAGATAACTGAAGTTCTGGGGAAGGCATTGAGAGTAGAGATATAAATGTAGGAATCATCTGCATTGGAATGACAATTAAACCATAGGAATGGATGAGATTACCAAGGGAGAGAACATAAAGAGAAAAGAGGACCCAGAGGACGGAGGAGGAAGAGAAGTCGGGAAAAGGGACAGAGAAGAAGTATACAAGGGGAGGAAGAGAACAATGACACTGTAGTGTCCTAGGAGCCAAAGGATGAGAAGGTATCGAAAAGAAAGGAGTAGTGTACAGTATCAAATGCCTTAGAGAGGTTGAGAACACTCAGATACTTAAAAAACAAACAAGCAACCCACCAGTTGGATTTGGTGATGAGCAGGCTATTAGTAAGTTTGGAGAGGGCTCGGGGTGACTGATGGTTGAAGAAGTGTAGATAGTTCATCTTATAGTTCATATTCTTTCTAGGCATTTGGCAGTGAAAGAGAAAAATGGGAGAGGGAAGTAGTTTGAGCAATAGCTTGAGGGGATAAAAAGGTTAAGAGAAAGGTTTGGTTTAAGGACAGAGCCTATCTGGGCATGTTATTAGATTGAGGGTAAGGTCTCATTAGAGAGGAAAAAACTGAAAATGAATAAGAGGCTGATTATTCTAAGAAGGTCTTGGAAGAGATAGCAAAGGATGGAAGGGAAGCTGTCAAATAGAAGGGTTAGCTTTAGCAAAGAGGAAATTTGCCTTTCCCTTTGAAACAATGGGAGGATATGTGGTGGAGTGGTGGTGGAGGGGGAAAGAGAATAGGTGAGGACATTGAGAAGGCTAGAGGATTATCATCAATTCCTTTACTCCTTTCTCTTATTCACACATCTTTATCTTCCTTTTGAATTCTTTTTTAAAAATTTTATTTAGTATTTTATTTCTCCCCAGTTACATGTAAAAACAATTTTAACATCCATTTTTAAAACTTTTGAGTTCCAAATTCCTCTCCCTCCTCCCCCCCATTGAGAAGGCAAGCAATTCAATATAGTTTATACACGTGTAGTCATGGAAAACATTTCCATAGTAATTATGTTATGAAAGAAAATGTAGACCAAAAAAAAAACCTTCAAGAAAAATAAAGCAAAAAAAGTATGCTTCAATCTGTGTTCAGTCACCATCAGTTCTTTCTCTGGGGATGGATAGCACTTTTCATCAAAAGTCCTTCAGAGTTGTCTCAGATCATTGTATTGCTGAGAATAGCTAAGTCATTCACAGATGATCATCTTACGATATTGCTATTTCTTTGTACACAATACATTTCACTTTGCATCAGCTCATGCAAATCTCTCCAGGACTTTTTGAGAGCAACCCACTCATCGTTTCCCATTTCCCTTCAAATTTCTGCTAATAATTTCATTTAATTCTAGGTCCTTCTCACTCCTACTTCCAGATTTCTGACTCTGATTAACAGGTTTCCTAAACTATTCAATGTTCCTCTCTTCTCCCTCCCCTAAGAAGCTTGGGAATACTTGTTTCTGGATTCATATTTGTTTCACTGACAAGACATGATCACAGGTAGCACTGCAGAGCCCATAGTCCATGGAAGAGTAAGCTAATTTCTATTCTGCATCATAAACCAGCCTAAGAATTATCCCCACTGTGTTTTGTTGCCTAATCTTTATAGCTGCTGTTGATGTATATAGGAGAAAAAAACACAGATGCTTTAGGAAATCCAAGAGCTCGTAGTAATAGGCTGTTAAAAAGCTTCCCAGGGGCCCCTTACATTTTGGTCTATGTCTTTAATGTGTTTTTTCAGATTTCTGGCTTTGCACACAGCACTGGGAATAAGTAAGCACTATGGTATCTTTTAGCCAGTTCACTCTGGGTGACACAATGTCAAACTTGTAGAAATCACACCTGCTAGGACACTGTATGTCTTGATTTTTAGATTAAAAGCAAGCATGAAGTAAGAGAGTATACTGTCTCAAAAAGTTCAGATATGCAATCTTCTTCCCTTGACCTTATTATAAAATGTCTCCCTTGAATTTAGGGTTCAGATTGAGATATACTTTTGTTTTGAACATGGCCAATAGGGGAATTTGTTTTGCTTGACTATCTGTTGTCACAAGGGTTTTTCCCCCCTTTCTTCAATACTGGGGTGTGAGAAGGAGAGAGACTAGACTTTTGTTCATTGAAAAATAATTGATTTTTAAGATTAAAAATTTAAAAAGTCTCTCTTGAGCCATTTCTCACCAATTATTTTCTCAATGAGCTGGTGCAAATCAGTCACTGGTTGAAGCAAGGATGAACTGTGAATGGTGTGTTTTTAACTTAGTTGAGTTGTTCACTTTACCCAGTGTTATGTGAATCATTAGATATAAAAGATCATTTTTTTATCTTTCATGATGTCTCAGGTAATTAAAAAGAAATTATTTTTAATTTCAAAACTTCCTACTACTTTCTCTTTCTTTTTTACATTTTCCCCACCAGTAGTATCATGGCCAACCTACTTCTATTTATAATCTCTTCAATGAGTTGCAGACCACAGTCTCATTTCATCCTATGTGATATTTGACCTTGTGTTTCCATAGAGAAGGCTGCAGGTCTTGTTCTGGTTCCTTTAATATTTTGTGGATGACCATTCTAGAGAATTCATGATGAAGCATGCTGTTTACTTCTTAAAGTACAAGCTAAAAAATATGTGTGTCTCTCTGTGTGTATTTATATACTGGATGTAGCCAATGCAGGACTTTATTAATTTTGAATATATGTTTGTTTCAAGGGTTTTGTTTTTCTTTCTTTTTCATTGGAGTGGGGGAGCAGGAGGAAGAGGTGAATTTTTGTTAATTGAATAGAAGTTTATTTTAATTAAAATGTATATTTCAGGATACTAGAACAATAATTGGGCTATCCATGTGTTATCCCTTCCTCTTGCCCAATGATCTTGTCCAATTCCTCTTTTCTACATGTCCTTTATGATTTAAATTATGTCAATGCTCATGCAGAGTCATCAATGGTAATATGCTACAGCTGAAATGTATTTGCCATGTACCTTTCCGGTGTCATTTGAGTCATCTGCAATTTTTAAAAAAACTATATTTTATTTTTTTCAATCAGCAAAAATATACCTTCTTACCCTTCCCCTACACCTCTTCCCACCCCCAATTGAGAACTAAAGAAAAACAAAACCTGGTACAAACACGTATAGTCAATCAAAGCAATGTCCACACTGGCTATGTCCCAAAAAAACCCATTGCCCTCATTCTGTGTTCATCACTTCTCTGTCAGGAGGTAGGTAGCATCTTTCATCATTAATCCTTAGGAATCATTATTGGTCATTACACTGATTAGTTCCTAAGTCTTTAAAAGTTTTCTTTTACCATGTTGTTGTCATCGTATACATTACTCTTATGGTTCTGTCCATTTCACTCTGAATCAATTCATACAAGTCTTCCCAGATTTCTCTGAAAAAAAGCCTCCATCATTTCTTATAGCATAATAACATTCTATCACATTTATATACCATAACTTGTTCATCTATTCCCCAATTTATGGGCATCCCCTCAGATTCCCATTCTTTGCCATCTCAAAAAGGGCTGTAAACATTTTTGTACATTCTTGGAGTTTGTTTTGCTTAGGACTAACCCCTCCCTTAATCTATCTGCCTGCTAATTCCCCCCTCCCTCCTTCTCCTTTTTCCCTCCTATTTCCCTGTTGAATGAAATGTATTTCTAAATGTAACTCTGAGTGTGTGTGTGTGTGTGTGTGTGTGTGTGTGTGTGTGTGTGTGTTCTGCCTTCTGTTAACCAGTTCAGATCAGAGAAATCACCTGCCATTTTGGGGCTGAAAGGCTCGGGAGGTTCCATGGATTCATAGCCACATAAAGTAGCACCAGATCAAAGTGTAGCCCCCTTGCTCATAATAGTCTGTTTTCACTCCATTGCCTTTTTGAGTCTTCCCAGAATGCACTCCACCCACACTGACTCACTTTCTAACCTTACCTGAAAGTACACCCAGGACTCTCTCTCCATAATCACTGAGACTCCTTCTATGCTACTGGTCACTAAAACCACCAGTTGCTATATACACCTCAGCCCTGAGACCACTTGCTGATACTCTTATTGCCTCCTGTGAGGCTACAAACATTTGTCGTCCCTCATAGCTGCTCTCGCAACAGCAGGTTGAAGGGAGGGAATCTCCTGAGATGGGAGCACACCTTTGTCTCTTCTCCCCTTTCAACCTTACAATAACCCAAACTCTGGACGATTAAGAACTGCTCCTTTCTGATTTTTCTATTGCTAGGCATGTTCCTGATGATTTAAAGTCTAGCCCTGAACAAGAGGGGTCTTTAGTAAAATTGTAAACTAGATATTGTCTCTGGGGTGTCCTGTAGACATTTCAAACTCAATATATTCAAAACCAAACTCAATATGTTTCCCCCTAAACCCTCTCCACTCCTCCTACTTTCCTTATTACTGTAGAGAGCAACACAATGCTCCCTGTTCCTTGGGCTCACAACCCAGGGAGTCATCCTGGACTCCTCACTACCTCCCACCCCTACTACCATCCAAGGCCTGTTCATTTCACCTCTGCAACATCTCTCCAATATGCCTCCTTCTCCTCTCTTACCCTGGTGCAGACCCTCATCACCTCCCACCTGGACTATAGTGGCTCTAGTGGCTGGGGCATCTGCCTGCCTCATGTCTCTTCCCTCTCCAGTCCATTCTCCATTCAGCCACTAAAGTGATTTTCCTAACACACAGGTCTCCCTTTACTCCCCCTACTCAGTAAATTCTAGCTATTGCATCCCTATTGCTCTAAGAGCAAACACAAAGTCCTCTGCTTGGCATTCAGAGTCCTCTATAACCTGCCCTGCTCCCTTTTCGGTCTTCTAACACTGTACTCCCCAACGTGGGCCCTTTTGATCCCGTGGCACTGGCCTCCTGGCTGTCCCATCTCTTGACTCTGGACATTTTCTGTGGCTGTCCCCATGCCTGGAATGCTCTCTCTCCTCAACGCCATCTCCTGACCTCTCTGACTTCCTCTAAGTCCATCTTTGACCGTGAGCCTTTCCCGCCCCTGAATTCCACTGCCTTCCCTCTGTTAATCATTTCCTATTAACTTGCTTTGTGTATGTTTGCTTGCATGTTGTTTGGTAACTGTGGGCAGGGACTGTCTTTTGCCTTTCTTTGTAACCCCAGTGCTTAGCACAGTGCTGGGCACATAGTAGGTGCTTCATAAATAACTGTTGATCGATTGATCTGGTGCTCCCACCTTCCCCCATTCTGGTCCCCTTGTCCAACTCTCTCCTTCAGTTTGATGGCACCCTACTCCCCATTCCTAAGTCATGCAATGTTCTTTTAAAAATTTCCACCCTCCATAGCCACATCCTCTTTCCTCATTCCAATCTGAAGCCATTGTTCTCAGGAAAGGATCCCACAGTCATGTACAGGGTATAAATGACTGCTTAAAGTGTTGTCTTTTATTTTAAAATATCGTGCAAAACTTTAGGCTAAAGGAATAGAGAACTAACTCTGTCATCATCCATTAAGTGTGTGATGGGGTATGTATTCTGCGGTGGAGCTGCATCTTCCCACTGAAATCATACCTCATGAATCTCTGACTCTACCTGTGGTGAAGACTAGGCCTGGCCCTGAAACCTGATTGTACTGTGTAATTTAAGTGTATGAACATGAAAAACACACACTGATTTAATTCAGCATATCAAGATGTCTTTTTTAATATTCATTTTTCTTTTTAGATTTCAATCTCGGTCAGGGCGTGCCTCGGGAGAATTGATAGCTTTGGTCTGGATTGTGAACTAGGAAGACAGAAAGCATAAAACTCTCAATTCCTCAAAAGGAACTAAGCATCATTTATATTACACCCTCATACACAATAGAATTTCATGAGTCAGTTGATAAGGATAATTAAACAGTGTAGGTCAAGGACTGGACACAATCCATTCAACCTCCTGAAAATCCATTAGTCTAAATGCTAGGAAACATTATTTAAAAGCTATAACATTTAATGTCGGTGCATATCTAAAAATGTTTTATTGCGGTCAGGTAATATTCAAAAAAGGATAAAAGAAAATGTCTAAATTATCAGTTCCCTTACATTGTTAGAAAAATCATAATGAGATCATCTTCTGTTTGAAATGTTACACTCATTCCCACCTCCGGGTTTTACTTATTTAGTCCTCTCAAAGAAAAAAAAAAAAAGGAAGAGATGTCTCTACTCTTGTTCACTTCTGCAAGGTGCTGGTTCACAACCTCGCTCAGCTGCTATTTCCAAAACCTCATGGGCCGTTACTTCTCTCTTTTTGGGCTCTCCAGCTCCTGAAGCTGCCAAGCTGGAATGCTCTGGTTCCTCACCTCTGACCCACAGTATCCCTTTCTTTCTTGAAGATTCCTCTCAAACACTACCTTCTAACCTTCTCTGATCACTGATACAGCTCTACACCCAGGACTCTATCCACTAGATGCCTCAAAAGGCAAAAAAAAAAAGACTGGCTTCCAGCTCACATTCTGATCAGCTTATTTCAAATTGTTTAAAGAGAGGGTCAGAAAATTGTTGCTAGAGTTAAAGGATGTTCTTGCCCTTTAATATCAAGAAGGCGGCACTGGAAGACACTGCATAGGTAAGATGGGGGAGGGGTGGGACCAGAATAGTCATCTATATTTTTTGGAATCATAGGATTTTAAGGTTGGAAGGAACCATTTGCTCAGGCTCACACAGCCAATCAAGGCCACCACACGAAAAGGAGGTGATGAGGTTTTGTTTGCTCAAATAATTTTATTCTGTGACCTGAGCTCACCACCCTTGCCTGGGAAACGAACCGCTTTTTAATATTATATTTTCATTTTATGGAGGTGTGGTGATTCCACAAAGGGGAAAGGAATCACCTAACATGGATCACAGCTGTTCCCTTTGATTTTAAAGAACTCAAAGGTCATTTCACTGCACCAAACTTCCTGGGAAACCATGACCTCTGTTCTGGAGAATTAGAACCTCCCACTGTCCTGGTGATGGATGGAGAGAGCTCTGATCATAAGTGGAAGGCTCTGCAGAGCATCTGGGGCTGTTGGAATGAGTTTTCCTCCTCCAACAGCTCCCATCTGTGATTGTGGAGAACTCTTCCTAGAGCATGGGCATTAACTCCTTAGAGGCTGTAGAGTTTCAACCAGCCCAGTCCAAATTGCAATCCCATCTAATCCAGCCAATGTTTATGAAGCTCAAGAAGCAGAGGATAGAAAGACAAAACAAAAGATAGTCCCTGCCCTCGGGGAGCTTACATTCTACTCAGTGGGATACTTTTGTTTAGGGGACCACTGGATTGCCTTGCAAAAACTCCATTCTTTTCCAGGAGATCTATGAGTGAGCGGCACAAAGTGAAATAGAGAGTCCGCATCTGCTTTTGTCACTGATGACCTCCGTCACCTTGGACAAGTCACTTTCTCTCTGTGGGCTTTGGTTTTCTCATCTGTAGAATGGAGGGGTTAGATGAGCAGCCTTTGTGGTCCCTTACAAGTTTAAGTACTGTGATCTCTAGGTCTGTGTATCACAGCTGGTCTAGGGCAGTTTTGTTTGTCCACATTGAAAGGTCACTGTAACCTTTGTTTTGCAAATAAGTTTCCAAAATTTCAAGACTCCACCCTCGCTTTTTTTTTTGGTTTGTTTTTTATTCATTTTGCTTTCCCTCAAAACCATATAGAGAGCAAACTATATAAAATCACAATTCTTTGCAACTCAAATGGTATACATGTTTATTTGTTCAGGGTGACCTGGAAAATAACTTGCCTACAAAGCCATCTTATCAGGCTAAGGGCAGGAATGAGCAGAGCCAGAAGATAGAGACTGGACCACGAAGGCTGTGTTAAGGGCAGCCTTGCCCAAAACAGAAAGGTGGGAGCCGTTGCTCATCCTAGATTAATGCAAAAGCTAAAAGCACGCATATGATGAACATTTATCACCGAGGGCAGGGCCCGTCACAGGAGTGTCCTACTTGGCAAATACCTGAAAGGGAGGACAGCCCTTGTATGGCTACTACATAGGCTATTAATTTGCTTCCCACTGACAAATGGGCAGAACGCATGTTGAGACCTGGAGAATGATTCGGGATGATTTATCATTCTCACGCAGAGATGACCAACATGCTAGTAGCGCAAGGTCAGCTCTGTGACTGTGCCAAAAACCACAGCTGAGGAAAGATAATTAAACACAGGCACCAGGCACAGTGATATTTGCAAGCTTTCAATGCATCTTGACCCAACTTTTAGGCTTATTTCTCTTGGAGGTCACACACTGAATTGAAGTAAAAGACCTTCCTTCAAAAAGTAAGAAATCACTCAGACCAGTCAAAGATGAAATACAATTTAAAAAAAAATTTACCATTAATGCAAAAAGCCGTGTGCTTCCTCCTTTTATCTCCCTGATAAACTGTTATAATTCATATATACATATGCTTTACTGGCTACATGATCATGGGCAATTCATGTCAGTTCCTTGAGTCTCCATTTATAAAATGGGAATAATAATATTTGGCCTGGGGCCTAACCTAAGAATGGAATGCCAGGACTTTACCCCAGGGTCCTGGTATTCAGAGGGCAAAAAGTTTAACACATAAACTCCTTCAGTAGATGCAGAGCTTGGTAGGCCACTTAGCTTCTCTGGGCCTCAGTTTCCTCAATTGTAAAATGAGGGGATCAGAATAGATGACCTTTTAGGTCCCTTCCAGTCCTAGACTTATGCTATATGATCCTAAGCCACCATAATAATTCATTCCCCTGCCTCTCAACGGAATTTGTTTTCGTTACATGAATTATTTTCACTATCACAAATTATAAAGCATATGTGATGGCATTTCCTGCTCCTGGCCCTAGGGTTAGTTATAGCTCTGACATGAAATCTCTACTACCTTAAGGGACTGTGAAGAAAGCACTTTGTAAACAGTCATATACTATAGAAGTGTGGGCTATAATAAGGATGATAACAACAGCTGGCTGTATGAAGTTGCAGGGCCTTCTGATTAAGAAAGCATTGATGTGCCGTGTCTCTGAGATTCACAACAACCATATGATGTGGGAACCACAGCTAATATGTTTATCCCCTGTGGCAAATGAGAAATAGGAAGGCAGAGAGGTTGGGAGCTGGGATTCAGACCCAGGCGTTCCTGATGCCGTGTGCTATTGATAGGACTGATAGGACCAGAGAGATGCTTAGTCAGGCAGACACAGAAAGACAGAGGGCTGGAGGGAAAACAGATCTGCTGAGGATCCCCTTGGGGTCAAGGCCTGCAGTACTCCCTTCCCCAAGCCCAGGTTGTCCGTGGTGTTCTTTCCTGGTACAGTTAGCAGAGTATAGGCAGAAATACCCCCCTAATCAACAGGCCCACTATTGGGAGAGCCTGTTCAGGTCAGCTTTATGGATACCCCATGGGTAACAAGTGGTTGTAGACACAGAAGACCAGAAGTGCCATTAACTAGTTGCGTCACCTTGGACTACTCTTGGCCTTTGTGCCTTAGTTTTCTCATCTGTAAAATGGGGAGATTGGACTACATGACTCTAAGGTCCCTTCCTGTGCTAATAGTTTATGGTTCTGTTGCAAAGGAGGGGAGTGAGGGAGGGGAGAATTTCAGAAAGAGTCCTGGATAAAAATGGAAACATCCCTTGATCCTTAGATATAGCCGGAGCAACTCAGACCAAAGGGCTGAAGCTTCCACATGGCTAGTTTCCATAGAGGTTGGAGGCCAAGCTTTCTAAGAGCTGATGGATGAGAGCCAGCCTATCCCAGGTCAGGGCCTGGCTCATGACCTGGAACGCTAGTGCAGGCCATTACTGACCCCTGCTCTTGCCAAGGCTTGCAGTTTTCTTTTAGAAGAGGCTGTCAAGATTTTCCCCAAACTTTCAAACTTTTCCCCATTTGCCCGAGAAGGGTGGGTTATTCTTCATGGCAAATGGATAGGTAGCCCACCTTGTAGTTGGCCTGGTGGCTTGGTCTGGCCTGAGGCTCATAAACTGATAGAGCTGAAAATTCATCCATCCATCTAGCAGACTTGCACATAGGAGACTGATTGGTCACCATCATAGCTTAAGGAAGATACCCTGATGGGATCCAGGAACCGGACATCTCTCTTGCACGTCTTCTTTCCATAGACAGTTATCTCTTCCACATCTCAGGGAATAAGCTTTGAAAATGAGGACTTTATGATAAATGGTCAAAGGATATGAATAGGCAGATTTCAGAGGAAGAAATTAAAGCTATCTATAGTCATATGAAGAAAATGTTCTAAATCACTATTGATTAGAGAAATGCAAATCAAAATGACTGTGAGGTACCATATCCCATCTATCAGATTGGCTAACATGACAACAGGAAAATGATAAATGCTGGAGAAGATGCGGGGAAACTGGAACACTAATGCATTGTTGGTGGAGTTGTGAACTGATCCAGTCATTCTGGAGAGCAATTTGGAACGCCCAAAGGACTGTAAAACTGTGCATACCCCTTTGATCCAGCAATACCACTTCTAGGTCTTTAAAAAATGAGGGAAGGACCCACATGTACAAAAATATTTATAGCAGCTCTTTTTGTGGTGGCCAAGAATTGGAAACTGAGGGGATGCCCATCAATTGGGGAATGGCTGAACAAGTTGTGGTATATGAATGTTATGGAATACTACTGTTCCATAAGAAATGATGAACAGGCGGACTTCAGAAAAACCTGAAAAGACTTGCGTGAACTGATGCTGAGTGAAGTGAACAGAACCAGAAGAACGTTATACACAGCAACAATAACAAAGTGTGATGACCAACTTTGATAGATTTAGCTCTTCTCAGTAACGCAAGGATCTAAGACAATTCCAAAAGACTCATAATGAATGCTACCCACATCCAGAGAAAGAACTATGGAGTCTGAATGCAGATCAAAGCACACTATTTTCTCTCTCTCTCTCTCTGTTTCTTCTTTCTCATGGTTTTCCCCTCTGGTTCTAATTCTTCTTTACAACGTGACTAATGTGGAATTATATTTAAAAAAAAAGAATTTAGTCATAAGCTCTGTGTCATCTGCTGGCCTTGGCGTGTCATCTGTGACTTCCACAAAGTTCCCAAAAAATTCCCATTTACTTTCTTATGCCAACTCATGATAATTCAAAACCATGATGAGGAAAGTCAAGATTTGGAAGGGATAACTGTACTCATTCCCTTTTGCCCACAAACATGCTCAAGTCTTCCTGATTCTAAAAAAAACCCAAAACAAAACATTTTTCCTTGACCCTGATACCCTCTTAAGCTATCAACCTATCCTACCTCGGAAGGGTAGATTGTACTCATTGTCTCTCCCTTATCATCAACTATACACTAATCAACTTTTTATAATCTGGCTTCTATCTCATATTCTACTACAACTCTTTTATAGATCTGAGACTTCTCTCAAAGGTCAATAATGAGAATTCCAATGGCCTTATCTTAATCATCCTCCTAGAATTCTCTGAAATAGGTCAAGGAGGAGGACCACCCTTTCCTTCTTGAAGGTCTGCCTTTTCTTTGCTCCAATGATACTACTGGCTCTCGTCCTATTTCTCTGGTTGACCCTTCCCTGGCTCCTTTTCCTCATTCCGTCTCTCAAATGTAGACATTTCCCAGGGTTCCGTTTTCAATTTTTTTTCTCTCTGAACTGTTTCCCCTTGGAAATCAAACCTATTCCTGAGGTTCTGATGGTTATGTCCAAAGATCACAGGGTCATCGATCAAATATTCAGAGTTCGAAGGGGCTTCAGAAGTCACCTGGTCTAATTCTGTCACTTTATGGCTGAAGAAACTGACGTCCTGAGAAGGTACGTGTCTTCACCAATGGCGCACAGGTCGCCACGGTAGAGCTGGGGTTTGAATCCTTAGGTCCTTTGACTCCCAGGCTAGCACTCTTTCCATTGTGCCATGAAATTTAAAAAAAATCACTACTTCTGGCCTTTCTCATAAGCTTCAGCCACTCATTTCTGACTACTGGACATTCATTGAAGTCCTAGCAGCACATTCAACACAACAGGTGCAAAGTAGTACTCTTTTTTTGTTCCTCCAAATCCTCCAATATTCTTCCTGACTTCTCTGATTTGGCTAATGACTGAAAACCTTGGAGTAATTTTTGACTCTTTGCTCTCCCTTGGTTCACACATCCAATCACCCTCTTGAAAATTCTGACTTGATGAAATCAGCATAGTGCTATCCACTAGAAAGAGCCTCTGTAGGACCTCTAAATCCACAGAGAATCCTTCAACTTCTTCCATGATGAATATCTTTGGTGAGCATGTCTCCCTGATTTATGCTTTGTTTAATATTGATAATCAGAGGATTGTTAAACAATTATTTCTGTGATGGCATCCCTGACAATTTTACCTCTGAAACATTCTCATCTATCCTCTTCTCTCCATTTCTATTGGAACTACCTTAGTTCAGACCATCACTCCATCTTGGCTGAACTACTACAATTTTGTCCTAACTGGCATCCTTTTGTTTCTGGTATCCCTCCCTTATAATTCATAATACATACCACTGTCAGAATAATCCTCCTGGAACTTTTGTATTAGAAGCTCTTTCCTGAAAGAAAGTACCCAAGTATACTTTAGAGACCTTATTTGTGGCTCATAGACTCCACTGAAGTGAAACCTGGGAATGTCAATCAATATCTGGCACTCCCCCAAAGATAGTCACCTACTCTCCTTAGAAGCATTCAGCCTCACAAAGCTCAAAACAGAAAAGTAAATCCAAGCCCAGAGTGAAACAAAAGACCCTCCCTCCCCCCCCATACCCACTCACTATACTGACATACTTTCTTTCCCCTAGTGACCTAAACAGAGTGGGGCTCTGGCAAGTAAGGAGGTTGGGGTTTGCTGCTTCCTAATTGCTCTCTGCTATCCATTTCCTATAAACCCCCTCAGTTCCTAGGCTTCATAAACTCTATGGGCTATTCTCCATAGCTCCATCTCCAGTGACTCAGTTCCCAGAAATACTGCTTCTCTGCATAGCGGTTCTTAACTTGGGGTCTGTGAATTTATTTTTTAAAAAATATTTTGATAACTGAATTTCAATTTAATTTTTCCCTTTAATCCTATGTATTTTATTTTATGCATTTTTAAAAAAAACCTTATTCTGAGAAGGAGTCCTCAGGCTTTACTGGATGGCCAAAAGAATCCATGGCATACAAAAGTTTAGCATTATTTCCTCTGTAGGAAAAATGTCTGCCACTTTACAGCACCTGACACTCATCATTTCATACTGAGAAATAGCTCTCTGGTCCCTGGTTTACACATAGCAACCAACTTTCAGTTATATTAACCAAATCCAAAGGTATATGCCCATTTTCATCCTGTACTGTCTGCTTGTTCCAAAGACATTTGTGCAGATTTTTGACCTATTTATTACATACTCTATGAATATATTTATATACATTATATTATATATTATAATTATATATTTAATTTATATGTAATATATGAATATATATGTAATATACGAATATTTTAAATCCTCTTTTTTTTTTTGCAAGGAAGTGTTCATCTTTCTATATTTACTTTAGGGTTACTGGCCTTGAACAGGTGTTTGTTGGGATACTTTTGAATCTTTTATGGTTCATTTTACAGTTCTGAAAATATACATTAAGACTGGTATTGCATAGGTGTTAATTGCTTTAAATATTTTCTTCCCACTAAGCTTTGAATTCAGTTTGCCAATAGATCTTGTAATGTCTTCTCTTCCATATCTTGAAAAATTTTGCCTGGAGGAGACTGAGGTATTTGTAGGTATCACCTTTGATCATAGCAATGTGACCTCTGTATTCAAGCTCAGAGCATCAATATCTTTGGCACAAATTAAGAATTTTACACTTATACAGTCCAAATAACATTGTTATATCTTTGAAGAAAGATGCCATATGCTATGATGGACTTGTTTAATGTGTTTTTTGGTGGGGTCATATAGGTTGATGTCATACATGTACATACAGTGACTAATAAGGTATTTTGGTTTGACTTTTTTAAAGAAATAATTAGTTTATTTATTTTAGTTTTCAACATTCACTTCCATAGGATTTTGAGTTTTAAATTTTCCACCCTTCCCACTCCTCTCCCCACCCCCCAAGACAGCGTGCAATATCATATAGCTCTACCTATACATTCATATTAAACATATTTTCCCATTAGTCATGATGTAAAGAACAATTAGAACCAATGGGAGGAACCACAAGAATGAAGCAATAAAACAAAACAAAGGAAAAGGAGAACAAATAGCATGCTTCCATCTGCACTCAGACTCCACAGTTCTTTGTCTGGATGTGGGTAGCATCCTCCATCATGAGTCCCTTGGAATTGTCTTAG
Organism: Vombatus ursinus; assembly: GCF_900497805.2. Classification (NCBI taxonomy): domain Eukaryota; kingdom Metazoa; phylum Chordata; class Mammalia; order Diprotodontia; family Vombatidae; genus Vombatus; species Vombatus ursinus. The sequence continues at coordinate 28,727,650 of NW_020954577.1, forward strand.
ATCCTTGCATTGCTGAGAAGAGCCAAGTCTATCAAAGTCAGTCGATCCCACAGTGTGGCTATTACTGTGCACAATGTTTCTCCTGATTCTGCTCACTTCACCCAGCACCAGTTAATATAATTCTTTCCAGGTTTTTCTGAAGTTCGTCTGCTCATCATTTCATCAACAGAATTCCATTACATTCACACACCACAACCCGCCCAGCCATTCCCCAGTTGATGGGCATCCCTTCAATCCCCAATTCCCCGACACCACAAAAAGGGTTGCTATAAATATTTCTGCACATGTGACCCCTATTATTTCTTTATAGTGTTCACTGTCTTCCTTTATATACACACATATACAGCCTCAGTTCCTGAATTGGAATTCCATGGCATTGTCATTATCTGCCCCTTCATTTTCTCTTGGATGGGATGGTCAGACATTTTTACCTCTGTCCTCAATGACTTGTGCTACTGCTACTGACTCCCCCACACCATTGTATCTGTGTTCAGAATGCTTAAAGGTTTCAGGCTCCACTGGATTGTCTAGGTTCAGAATGCTGTGATCCTCCAAGCCTTCTAGAGCATTTCCGGTGAGATTGCAACGGACTTCTGACTTCTCTAGAGTGGTCAGTGTCGCTGACTCCCAGCTTTGCTCTCATGGTCAGTGTGGCAGACAGATAGGAGTTTTTTACCTTCCTGGAGTTTCCCTGTCCAAGCACTCTTGGCTTCCTTTCTTGCAATACAGAGCAGTTCAGGGTTCTGGCTTCTGAAGAGTCTCAGGACAAAGTACTGTGTTTATACTTCAATCCCTTCATTTTCACCCCCTGGGCATTTTAGCCAGAGCACTACCTGCTTCTGTACCCATATCCACTCTCAAAGTAGTCAGATACTTGTAGGTGATCCTTCTAAAATCATCCTATCTGTTCTCTATAACTTTCCTATCATTTGCATACATAGTGCTGCAGGCTTCGGGTCCCTCTAAAGCATCTCTGATTCTAGCACTGGCAGATTTCCAGTTCAATTACCTGTACTCATGCTGGCTTCCCTGGTGAAAGGGAAGCCTTCTTTTTGTGCAGTCCTGGACTGAAAGAAGACAATTACTGTAGTTTCTCCTTAAATCTCATGATTATTTCTCACTCTTGTGTTATTGTTTTCATCTTTGCTGGGATAAATGTAAAAGAACCAGGCTCATTTGTCATCTTTCAGGCCACCATATTAACTTTTAAGTTGTCTTTGGTGTTCGTGGGTTGAGAAGTCTGGAAACTGCCACAGCTGCCCATGATTCAGTCCTCTGAGGCCTGCTCCAGGTTGGCTGCGGCCGAACTGCTCTCCTCTCCCCTCCTGGCACAATATACCTTTCTGATCAACCATCCAGGTTGTCTTGGGCTGGAAATTTGTTTCACTCTGTCTTTTTGTGGGTTCTGCTGCTTTAGAATTTGTTTAGAGCCATTTTTTACAGGTATTTGGAAGGGTTTGGGGGAAAGTTCAAGCAAGTCACTGCTTTTACTCTGCCATCTTGACTCTGCCCCCCATAGGATCTCTCTGACTTTTTTCTAAATTTGGAAGATATGCTTGGTACTATTTAGGGAAGATGATAATTGATTTAAAGCTAGGTGTAACTAAAAAGGACTTCAACTGCCTCCCTGAAAAAGGTCCCATTTTGTATTAGTTTTTCTTTATATGATTATGCTGGTGCTTGTTTTAAATAAAATTTTCCATGTGAAGACAGAATTTTCTAGTGTTCTCACTTTATTAAGGCCAGCTTATGTATTTTCAGGACATGAATAAGCCATGAGTGCAGAACTTAGTCATAGGTTTTTGATAATCAATAAAGGCAATATGTTACAGCACTTAGGGCAAGTTGTTTAACAATTACCAAATTGATAATAATTTGCTCTGGGGCTTTTTGAGACATCAGTTATACTCTCTGGACAATATGTTGTTTTCTTCTAAGTATTTGTAGGGGTTCTTTGGGGGAGATACAAGCTGTGAATACTTTGTCTAAAGTTCATAAACACATAAATAACCTTTACTTGGAGGAGTCACTTGTGTTCTCATCTTTTGGCAATAGCTATGTGAAGGCTCCTAATAAGAAAGGTGAGATCAGGCTTGCTTCGGAGAGGAAGCTGGTAAAGTGCTTTGCTAGTAATTCATGTGCCACTGGGAAACACTGGAGTCAATAATTATTGACCTTATCTGGCCTCTGCTTCCATTTTGCAGAGAAGCTAGAATTTCTGTCATCTCCTTTGATATAATAGCCTTCATTATAGTAATAGTGTGCAATTTTTTTTTTTTGTTTTTTGCTTAACCCAATGTGCGTTTTCATTGTGCTGAACTTCTTGTAACCATAAAGTTTCCAAAGCCTCTTTCACTGGGTTTGGTCTCACTTTTGATTTCTTTACTTCTAAGACTTCTGTAGTAAAGTTTTTGATTGATGTTGAATTGTTTATTTTGTTCATTATGCTGCTTTGATACCTCCTCTTGCTTCAGGCTTTTGACTTTTAATTTTAATTGCTGATTAAAGGAATCAATGATAATAGTAAGAGTAATTGTTATTGTTGCTGTAGTTATTATTAGTTCCCCCTGATTTTCTCTTCTTTCTTCCCACTATTCAGACAGCTGGGTCAGTCTACTCAAAGTACTCCAGGCCTGCTTCTGAAAATACTGGCTGCAGACTGTGGAAACAGCAGCCCATAGTATAGGTGCTGCATCCAGGCAGAATTAGATTGGTAATCCTGCTAGAATTCCTAAAGTATAGCTCTGAATATATCTCTCAAGTATATATTCCTTAGCCTGATATTCAAAGTCCTCAGCAATTTCAATCCTAAACTACCTTTCTCATTTTATCTTCCACTACCAAAAACTTGTCCCTGCCCCCACTCCCCACACCAGGAAAACTGGACAACTTGCTGTTCCCAAAATCTGCCCTCTGCTTTTTTTTTTTTAAATCACTGTACCTTTTGCTATATTCTCCCTCGTGTCTTCACTTGTCCAAATACTTCTCATTTTTTGAAGCCTAGATTAATTAGTTTCTTCTATGAAAGTCTTCTCTGAATTCCAACCAGAAGTAATATGATCCTCCTCTTCCATTCCCATAGAATTGTGATGCTCTCTTGTAGTATTGATCATATTTTACTGTGTCCTACGTTGCACATGCTCTAGAATTATTTTCTTGACCTTTACTAGCACTGGCTGTTTACTGTGAAGAACCCCAACTTGTCCCCTAAGAGCAGCCCTGAAGGATTGGCTGTGGGGGTAGTTGTTTTAATGTTACAGCTCACAAGTGTACTTCCTAATTGATATCAATTAGTCAGACTAAATTAACTTTTAGCAAGGGGTAGTTACTGCAGTGGGAGAGTAAGAAAGTGAAACAAAACATCCCTTTCATAGGGGTTTACTTTCCTACCAGTACATATGGAGCTCAAGGGAAAGTGGGCTCAAGCTTAGAGAACACAGGTGGTAAGAGGTAGCTCATAGCTCCTTGAAGTCCTCTTGGTGGAATCCTTAAGATATTCCCTTTAGGTATGGTGTTTTGTTTCTTTTTTCCCCTACTGGGTACTTTGTAGAGCCTTGAATCTAATTTCAGTCCATCCTTGGCTTCTGATGCGAATGCAAATGCAGAAGTTAGCTAGGATGCTGGCAGGAAGATGGGGAATCCAAAATTCTCTGGATCTTTGAAGCTTACAGGATCCTCTTCCAGAAAAGGAGGAGGAAGGACGTGACCAAAGCATTCTCTGCACCATGGGATACCTTCTCAGGAGGGTTTCTCTCATCCTTCTGTAGCCAGATCTCTCTTGAGCTTGGAGTTAGCTACCTGGTTTTATACAGACCCATCCAATCACAGAAGACTTCCTCTAGCATCTAGTTGAAATGTCCTTGATTCAATGACTTGGTTTGTCCTTTGTTTTTGAAGAGGACCATGACATCAGGAAGATGATGACATGACTTGCAAATGAATTGGATTTGAGGGAGTCACCAGCCTCACTTTCTCCTCCAGAGTCATATGGGTCCAGGTCCAGTGGCCAGATATAGATTAGGATGAGATAGCCTGGGACTCAGTGGGAGACCTTGGCCTTTTTAAAGAAGATCTTTAAAAAATATTTTTAAAGAAGTCTTTTTTCTTTTTTTTGGTGAGGCAATTGGGGTTAAGTGACTTGCCCAGGGTCACACAGCTAGTGAGTGTTATGTATCTGAGGCTGGATTTAAACTCAGGTCCTCCTGACTCCAAGGCTGATGCTCTATCCACTGCGCCACCTAGCTGCCCCTAGACCTTGGCCTTTTTAAGCTAAGATCTTTCAGAGGTCTCACTTTGAGTGAGGCAACACCCATTCAGAGAATAAGGCAGTTTAAGAAGTGAGCCAAAGGATGGCCCCTTTAACATATATAAAAAAAATCAAACTGGGAGGGGAAGACCCTCAGGGTCGCTGGCCAAAAGAGAAGCAATTACTATTTACATTCATTCTGAGCCATTATGGCCCAAAAAGCAGCCATTAAGTGGTGCTTGGGTAGGGACATATTGTTGGCCAATCAATGAGAACCTGAGTGAATTTGGGCTTAAGGCATGGTTTTTAAGAAAGAAATCTAGCCAGCATACTCCAAGATAACTAGGTAAGTTTCAGCCATCAAAATTTACCTTCCTTTGGGCAGAATACCCTCAGGTAAGGGCATGATCAATCATCACCTGACAATTGGGGTAAGGTGGTCAATGGAACCTCACCCTTATGAGTAGTTTTCTTTTTTTTCTGTCCTCTCTCTTACAAAATTGCAAACTGCTTGAAAACAGGGAACAGTATGAGGGGACCTTTGAGATCATCTACTTAAAACCATGAGTGGTTAGGTGACTTGCCTAAGGTCACGTAGTTAGTGTGAGAAATGAAAAAGACAAGTTTCCACATAAGTAGATAAGAAATCAGCAAACTGGCTAACTTCTCAGTCCAAGGGGGGGGAGTGATAACACAATTCTAGGCACATAATGTATGTTAGGGGTGGGGCATATAAGGAAGATTGTAACCCAGAAGGATTAGGACCAATCCTGATCCAGAAGGGAGGAGTTAGGCAATTACTAACTATAAAGATTGCTCTGGCTTCTTTTACTGGGCGCATTTTCTCTCCTTCCAGGGAGGTGCGTCTGGTTCTGGGCACACTTCAACCTCTTTAATAAAAAGTCTTTGAGACATCAGTCTTCGGAACTGAGTCTGGGGTCACCTTTATAACATTAGTAAGTAGCTTAGCCAGAATCTGATCCCAGGCTCAGAGACAGCAGATGTAATATCATGTACGTGGAATAGTAAGTAGGTCAGTTTGTCTGGAACTTAGAATTCACAGAGGAGAATAATGTACCATAAGTTTGGAAAGGGGGCCCAGATTGGAAAGGGTTGTAAAATCCAAATAGAAGAGAATACATTTTATTTCAGAGGCAAGAGGGATACGTTTAAGCTTTACTGAGCAGGAGAGTAACATGGTTAGATCTGTGCTTTGCTGCTACTGTTGCTGTTGAGTCGTTTTCAGTTGTATCTGACTCGTCATGACCCCATTTTGGGGTTTTTCTTAGCAAAGATCCTAGAGTGGTTTGCCATTCCCTTCTCCAGCTGATTTGATAGATGAGGAAACTGAGGCAAACAGGGTTAAGTGACTTGCCCAGGACTACACATCTAGTAAGTGTCTAAGGCCAGATTTAAACTCAGGAAGATGAGTCTTCCTGACTCCAGGCCCAGCATTCCATTCTCTGGGCCACTTAGCTGCCCATGATTTGGCAGTGGTCAATCAGCAAGCCTTTATTAAGTGCTTACTTTGTGCCAGGGACTGTACCAAGTGATGAGGATGGGATCTAGACCCCAAAAAGGAAAAACCCTGAACTTTCCCACTTGGCCAAATCTCTGGTGTTTGCCCCAGGCCTCTTCCCACCCTTAATTCTATCTAGGCTCCATTCTGCCTTGGTCAAGTGGTCCAGATCCCTGGAGTTCTATTACCTCATAGACTACTTGGCCACTCCTAGATCCCTCCCATAATCTTTCTGTATATAAGGTCCATCTTGTCTCCATTAAGATGCTCAGATTTTTACAATCTAGCCAATAGCTCACAGGTGTTCAGATTCCTTAGGAGTCTGGCCAACACGGCGGATTTTTAATAAACTTTGTCTTTGACTGAAAGAAGGCTTGGGTCGAATTCTTTCAGGCAGGACCCGCGTGTTGTGATTTTTGGGGTCCTAGCACCTCTACCCCTCTAGACCTCATCACTAAGTGCTGGGAATACAAATAAGAGCAAAAACAATCCTTGCCCTCAAGGAGCTCACATTCTGCTGTGGGAGACAACACGCAGACAACTACGGCCATACAAGAGATATACGGTGTAAATGGGATGTTATCTCAGAGGGAAGGCATGATGGAGGATGGCCTCGAAAGGGGAGAAAATGAAGGCCCAAAGTCCAATTAGGAGGCCAATGAAATATTCCTGTTGAGGGATGACGGGGGCTGTGTGAATGGAGAGATGTTGGGAAGTCATGAGGGTGAAGGAAAAGGAGAGGAGGACTCTGAGTTTTGAGGAGGGACTGAAAGGGGGATGGTAACAGAATTAGGGAAGTTGGGAAGAGGGGAGGGTTGAGGAAAAGGATAACGAGCCCTTTTCTGGACATATTGAGTTTGGGAAGTTTATGCAAACAATAATTTTAGAAAAAAAAATTATTTTCAGGTGTGGAAAACTGTCTCCTAATCTGTTTATTTTGAAGTTTGGGCTTTCATACATAGAATATTCCATTTTAAATTTCTATCTAAAATTTCTTCTAGAAGTTTTCTAAAAGCAATTCATCTGTCCCATCCCTGGAATATGAAGCACATGAGTTCAAGAAAGAGAGCTAAATGACTGATGATGTTGCCTATGGGTTGCTCTGATGTCTTTCTTCCTCATTGACAAATGATTATTTATGAGTCTGGAAATGAAAATTAATGACAGAAATGTGATGACGGTGTCAACACTAACATATGTCTTTTCTCTGAGGGCCCTAAATTGTGAAAGAAAAGGGGCTTAGGAGAACAGTGGGTTGGGGCCTTTCCAGAACATACAATTTTTAATCTTTATTTGGTCTGCTCTTGAGACCATTGTAAAATGAAACCCGTCGGTACAGCATACTGTGATTTACTGCCCTCTTGTGGAACTGCCTCTTCTAAAAAGAGTTTTCCCCTAGGATATGCAAGGAGAAATGTGGTTTCTCTGATTGCTGTTCCTCCTGAGGGGAAAATGACTTGTTTCTGGGAGGGTGCCTTACCAACACACCGTAGCCTTTGGCAGGTCCTACTAAGAAGGCAAGGCTTGGGATATGTCCAAAGATAGACAATCTACCTAAGTCAGGGGAGGCTCCTAGTAGGAAAGAGGGCTACAAGGTGAAAATATTTTTGGCCCTAATTGTCAATTATGGCATGGACGGATTGGGCCTACAATGGAAGAAGTGATATATATCTCAATGAAATTACTGAGTATGTGAAGTGAGCTACTTATTTAACAACCATCTTTTAATTTGTGGTATCCCTTTCTGGTACCACTTGCCCAACTCTCACTCACATTGGTGGGCCCCAGATTGATTATTACTGCTTTGGAGTTCTAGAAGCAACCCTGAGGGTTGCTGGAGTTTTTAGAACTGCAATCCTATAAGCCCCCACCAGTTTGCTTCAAACTGATTGCAAGCCAGACTAAAATAGCTTTAGAAAGTGTATTTGCTAAGTAGGTATAGCAAAGATACTTGTACCAACCAAAACCTTTCCACCCACCCTCCCCCCAAACTGGGGGCATATTCTCCATTTACTCACACATAAGGTCCCTGGAGAATGGGTTCATACTTTTTTTCTTTTAAAAACATTCATTTATTTGTTTCTTTATTTATACAAGCATTTATTATCTCATCCCCCCCCATAGTCCTCCCCTCTAATTTAACTACAAACAACGAAACAAACCCTCATTACAAATATGTGCAGTCCAACAAAACAAATTCCCTCCTTGCCCAAGTCCAAAAATGGATTTCTCCTTCGGCATTTTGTATGCATCACCACTCTAGAAGGACACGGGTGAAATGATTGGTCCTTAGTCCTTTGGACTCACAAGTTTTTGTTGCAATGACTAGAGTTCTAAAGTCTTCCAAAGTTATTTTTCTCTATAATGTTCTTGTCTTTTCTATAAAAATTGTTCTTTTAGTTCTGGTCATTTCAATCTGCATCAGTTCATAGAGGTCTTCCCAGTTTCCTCTGCAACTCTTTATTTCATCATTTCTTATGGGATAATAATATTCCATTGTATCCATATACTCCAATTTGCTTAGCCATCCTTCAAGAGGTGGGGACCCCTTCAGTTTCCATTTTGGCACTAAACATATTTTTGTATACCCAGGTCCTTTTCCTCTTTCTTGGATCCCTTTGAGTTATGAGCCTAGTATAGTGTGAAGAAGCATTCATAGTAACTTTTGGGGTATCGTGCCAAATTATTCTTGAGAATGGCTGGATCAATTCATAGCTCCACCAGAGGAGAATCAATGTGCCTATTTTCCCACAGCCCCTCCAATTTTTGTCATGTTTGTCAAAATGATGGGTATAAGATAGAACCTCAGAGCTGCTTTTATTTATGGGTCTCTAACTGTATTAAGTATTCTTAGAACAAAGAAAAACATAACCAGAAGAAGAGTTCTTTTCCTGTTCTCCTTTTCTTGCCACTCCCCCCAACCCCTTCATAGAATTTCTTCTTCTCTCCCCTTCTCCCTTAGTCTCAAACAAAGAAATGGGCTTTCTCCTGTCTAAGATCAACACCTTTGTATTTGCATTTGATCCCATTGTCCCCTATCTTCTCCAACAGAATCCAACATCAATCACCTGCCATCCCCTCAAATCCTCAGTCTCTCCTTATCTAATGGTTCCTTCTCTGGTGCCTTCAAACATGACCATATCTACCTAAAATACAAACAAAATACTTCCTCAGACCCTTTTCTTCCCTCAAGATATTGCCCTAAATCTTTCCTCCTTTTCTCAGCAAAGGGGCTAGGAAAAAAACATTATTTATACTTGGTGTTTCCTCTACGTCTCCTTTAACCCTTTGCAATGAGTGGGCACATACTTAATGCACAAAGTTAATGAGGCACACCTAAAGAGAACATATGTAACAAAGGGATAATACAGGGTTCCTTATCCTTTTCTCCTTTTGAAGAATCCTCCACCCTAAGGAGTCATGCTTCCTGAAGCTGCTCTTCCTCAGTGTTTCTAACTTGTCCTCAGTAGGGTTTCCAGAGCAGACACTGCCACTAGAGCTGTAGCTTGTTGCAGGACCACTGCTATCTAGCAGATGGCAACTACAGATTCTCGGACCTTTCAAAATTCAAGGTCATCACTGATCTTTGGGAGAATAGAGTGAGAGAAAAAAAGAGAGAAGCTCTTCTCCTCCAGCCCTAGGCGATTCCCTCTCAGGAGTCCTTCAACTCTGGGTTTGACCACCACCTGAGTGACTGGATTTGAAGATGCTTGTTATTTTATACATAGTCCAATGTCTGATTCAGTCAACTGCTGTCTTTATCTAATGAGCAACATGTTTTATTCCTCTTAATTTGATTAAGATTTTCTTTCTACCTACAAACTCTCTGGCCCTTCTATGATTAAGCGGATCTTTGTTCTTGTTTAGTAGTTTCAGGCATGTCCAACTCTTTGTGACCCCATTTTGAGTTTTCTTGGCAAAGATACTGGAGTGGTTTGCCAGGAAACTGAGGCAAACAGGGTTAAGTGACGTGCGCAGGGTCACACAGCTAGTGATGAGGTATAGAGGGTTAGGGGTGCTAGGACCCCAAAATCATGACATGCGTGTCCTGCCCGAAAGAATTCGACCCAAGCCTTCTTTTAGTCAAAGACAAGATTTATTAAAGATCCACCATATTAGCCAGATTCTTAAGGAATCTGAGCACCTGTGAGCTATTGGCTAGACTGTAAAAATCTGAGCAATGTCTAGAATCTAAGAATCTGAGCACCTTAATGGAGACAAGATGGACCTTATATACAGAAAGACTATGGGAGAAAGCTAGGAGTGGCCAAGCAGTCTGTGGGGACTGTGAGGTAATAGAATACCAGGACCTGGACCACTGGGCCAAGGGATAATGGAGCCTAGCTAGGATTACGGGTAGCAAACGGCCGGGGGCCATAGGGAGGTAACACAATGCAGGACTAGGCTAGGTTAAGGGTAACAGAGAATTGGGAGATTGGGCATAGCCACAATGACAGGCCAGTTGATGGGATTATAGCCTCAGGCGAACTCCAGAGATTTGGCCACGTGGGAAAGTCCAGGGTTTTTCCTTTCTGGGGTTCAGATCCCAACTACATCACTAGTAAGTATCTGAAGACATCTTCCTGACTTCAAGTCTGGCACTCTTTCCATTGTGCTACCTAGAAGCCATTAAGTAGATCTTGACATATTCCATATACATTAAAATACCAAGGAAGTCCTTACCACTAATTTCCGCTAAAGTATATTTGTGTAATTATTGCCATTTTATAAGTCAGAAAATGTTGTGATCCCCAAGCAGGCTAAAATCAGAACTGATCATTTTTGGTATTTAAACCAACATGGCCAAACGATTCCTCTGCAAAAATTCAATGAGGCATCTGTCACTCTTTCCCGCTGCTTCTTTTAGGTGTCTCAGTGGCACCCTACCCCTCTTTCTTTCTCTCTTTCTTTTTTTTTTTTGGAGGATATATTAAACTGCTCAAAGACTAAGAAAAAAAGGCACTGAAGACTAGATAAGGTATGCAAAACAAAGGCAAATTCATGACGATTAGAGAGTATAGTAAAGTGGATGGCTGGGAGGGAAGGAAAGGGAATGAGTATTTACATTATTTATATTCTCTTCTTTAGCAAATCACTTAACCTGGGCCTCAGTTTCCCTATTTGTAAAACAGACTTGGACTGGATGACTTTTAGGGTTGCTTCTCACTCTAAATATATGATCTTACAGTACGAAGCTGGTTTTATGTTCTGAGAGCTTACCTTGTTCCTGCAACCTTCGCTGGTATTTTTCCGACATGCATTCCTTTGATTTATGAAATATTAAAAGCCCACATATTGCTAAAAATTCACCCTTTTCTCTAACACTTGGCAGTTTACAAAGCACATTCTTCACAAGCCCCCTGAGAGAGAAGCAGCGTAAATATACTTATTTTTACATTTCTAGATAAGGAAGCCAAAGCTCCCAGAGATTAAGGGACTGTCCCACACCGAAGAGCTGAGCCATGAACCCAAGCCTTCTGACTCCAAGCCTAGTGCTCTTCCTACTCCATCATACTGCCTTTCAAGTGGTTTGCTTTAATGAGAAAGAAACTAAGCTTGTACTCTGACCTCACTGTTAGGCATAGAAAGCAAGTAACACTGAAAGAGACTTCTTTTTTGCAGGGAATTGGGGTCATTATTTTTGCTCTTGTTCATCGAAAAGGGGCACGTAAGCCAAAATTGCTGATGCTATCAGCCTGGAAAAAGCCTGACTGCTAAGCTGTAATTGTATTGTCCGTGGCAGGTGGAGCGTGTTGCCCAGTGTTGCTGTGGGAGCACCTACTTGCTTCGTTTTTATTAGAGAGCCAGCTATTAAAAATTAGATATATTTCTAAGGATTACAGATATAAAATAGCACAGGCAGCAGAGACAGGCTTGTATGACACATACTCTATACTTAAACAACAACAGAACTGTTCAAAGGCTCCAAGTGCCCTGGGAAGCCATCCAGTACAATTCTTTGTGCCATAGTCTGGGCATATCAACTTTATCTGGGGCTAGATCTCAGGATAAAGGGGAAAGGAGAAAAAGCATTCAAAGCCTAAACACAACAATTTCTAATATAAACGAACTTGAAAGTACTATAAAGGTGAACCAACAGCAAACAATAAAAAGTCCATGATAAAAATCCCTGTACTTAGTAATATTGAAAATGACTTGAAAATGTATGAAAAATATTATTGTAATCTATTATGTTATCTCCAGGTGCTTCTGATTAAAAATGATGTTATCAAGCCCTGGAACACTGCAGAACCTACTAATTGAGATCTATAATCATTCAAAAGAGTTTGGTCATCTAAATATCTACACAGGAAAAAATAAGTGGACGAAGAATGTCTATTAATCACGCTATGCAGTTGAATGGACGACCTATAGAATCTGCCTACTGGTGTATACACACATATACATACATATATATACACACATACATAGACACACACGTATAGGACAGACATGATAAATTGACACTGAATTGATAATGGGAAAGGAGTAGTCTCTTGCCTTTGGGAAATTAAAAGTTCTTTTAGTAACTTCAAACTTTTCCTTGAAACAATGGCCCACCTTTCAATGTCAATATTCTTTTGGCGTTGTTATATGGTGACAACTTATGTAATACTAGAGTCTCTGAAGAATTAATGTTGAAGACCGCCCAAAGGTCAATGGAGAGGCACATGGTGGACGTAAGTAGGTCATAACTATTAACAAACAAGGAATTTCGAAGGAGAAGACGTAGAAAGGATGTTATCAAAGAAATACACGATGGAAAAAGATAGGGTGGTCACATGAGGAGTGAGAGAAAGTCAATAGACACCCTCTATATTGCACTAATTTTCTCACAATGTTAAGACAAATTAAAGAAGGCTTGGGCCACCTAGTACCCTGGGTAGGAAACTTATGGGACGAAATGGACAAAAATGCACACAACATAGGCAGGCATGGATAAGTTATTCTTTATAACATAGGAACTACCTTGGTGGTATAGTGGATAGAGTGACGGTCTTAGAATCAGGAAGACCCAAATTTAAATCTTGCCTCTGATAATTTATAGAGGAAATATGTTTTGCTGTGTAATTGTTTGATATTTCTTAGACTTCATTTTGTCACTTGGGGCCTATCTTGTAATTCTGACTTGTGATTCACTTTTAATTTGCTGTGGAATTTAATTTTCTAGCTAGCTTACTGAATACCTTGGCCTCCCCTGAATGTATGTTCTGATAAGCTACCACCCTTTGCCTTGTTCCTTGGCATCGGGCCATCGTTGTCAAGAGCACCTTGTTCATATCCACCGCCAGCCTCAGGTAATGGTAAGGGCACCACTAATAAAGCTTTCTGTAATGACTTGGAGTTTTCTCTTCCTCTCAGAATCCAACTGTACCACCTAAGTGGTTAATAGGTCAAGCCTGGACCACCAGTAGCTCCCGTTAGCTCACGAGCCACTGACCAAAGTTAAGACTAGGTTTCTTGGCAGCCATACCTCCGCTGGTAAGATGGGACAAGTAGCCTGGCTGCCACTCTTTGTCACCTCTGGAGAGAACAAGGGCTGAATCACTGAACTTTGTTCTTTAGCCGTAAGGAAGCCCCTTTCATCTTAGACCTCTAAGTCATTGACCAGGACTAGCACTAGGATCCCTGGGAGCCACACCTTTGTGGGAAAGACTACTTGCCCTCACTCAGCAAGGGCTGAGGGTCTAAACCCCATGACTCAGAGAGAGGGAACACCTTCCTGTTCCTTTGTTCAATGAGCTGCTGACTAGGGCTAAGAGCAGGACCCTTGGGTCTGATGCCTGAGCCAAGTAGAAGGGAGCCTTTTTGACCACAACAAAGGTGGAGTGTGGCTTGTACCACCCAGTGATACATATTTACTAGCTGTGTGACCCTGGGCAAGTCACCTGACCTCTCTCTGCCTCAGTTTCCTTGTCAGTAAAATGGGTATAATAATCACTGGGCTGTTGTGAAGATCAACTCAAATGAGATAATATATGGAAAACATTTTGCCAACCTTAAAATACTACATTAAATTCTAGTCATTATTATTGTTATTTATTTATTTGCTTGTTTATTATCATATCCACATCAATGACATTACAGATTCAGCTGAATAGGCTATTATTAAGTAGTAATTTCTCCTTAGGATATTAATTATATCAGGCACATACTAAGAATTTGCTTATCATGCTAATTGTACATGGGTATTTGTAAACATTTACTGCAGACTTTTAAAAAGAAAGTTTTATTGATTTTTTTTTAATAAACACAGGTTACTCCCACTTCGTGGGACGTCTCCTGTTAATTTTCTTTTTTTGCAGTTTAATTATTTCTAATGTAATTTCTCACTATTTTCCAGAATCCAAGTGCTACATTTTACCAATGTAAGAAATAAAGTCCATAGAGGGAAAGTCAGTTGGCCAAAGCACACAGTTGGTCAGTGTAGTAAGGACTTGAACCCAGGTCCCTTAATCTCTTGACTGGTTCTTCTTCAAAGTGTCTTTAAAATTTTTTTTGTTCATTGGCATTTGCAGAAAACTCATAAATGTCTGTCTTTAATTAGTGCAGATGAACAACAATCCACTTCTATCCCTGGAAAGCCAGAAATTATCAGTGCTTTGGAAGATTTGATTTTCATAGCTCAAAAAATAGTCAATTTATAGTTTTGAGAAAGTAGATCTCAGATTCATTCTATTACCAAGATAAAAAAAAAAAAAGATGAATTGGGGAGATCTCTTGTTACAAAGTAAAATGGTTAAGAAAAACTAAAAATAAAGTAACCTCATCTGAAAGTACATGCAACATTTCACATTTTAGCCCAACCCCTACCCCTATTTTTTTAAAATAGAAATCTATTTTTCTCTTCCTCATATCCCACTGTAAATTAAAAAAAAAGGAAAGAAAAACAAACACACATAGTCAAGCAAAAGAAATTCCCTCAATGGCTATTACTCTATTTATATATCTTTCTGTACTCTCAATCTGTCATGTTTCATCCTGGATAGCATGTTGCATCAGGGGTGCTCTGGAATCATGAACGGTCATTGTTTTGACCAGAGTTCTTTTGTTGTTGTTCAGTCATTTCAGTCCATCTGACTCTTTGTGACCCCATTTGGGGTTTTCTTGGCAAAGACAGTGGAATGATTTGCCATTTCCACCTTCAGTTGATTTTACAGATGAGGAAACTGAGGCAAACAGGATTAAATGACTTGCCCAGGGTCACACAGCTGGTAAGTGTCTGAGGCTGCATGTGAACTTGGGAAGATGAGTCTTCCTGTCTCCAGGTCTAGTACTCCTGCAACACCTAGCTTTTCAAGTTGTTTTTATAGTGTTGTTGTTATGGTATAAACTGTTCTTCTGGTTATGCTCCCTTCACTCTGCATCAGTTCGTCTATATCTTTCCATGTCTTTTTTTTTTAAGTTTATAGAATTTATTGTATATTTAAACAAAAAGCAATATGAAATGAAGATTCACATTTTGATGTAGAATTTTTTCGTGTTCTATGTATAGGGATCCACGTCTTTTTGAAATCATCTACTTCCTCACTGCTTTACAGTACAGTTGTACTCCATCATATTAACACAAATGATTCAGTCACTCCTCAATTTTTGGATATCCTCTTAGTTTCCAGTTTCCCGCTACCACAAAAAGAGCTGCTATAACTGTTTTTGTATGTTAAGGGCTTTTTTCTCTTTCTTTGACCTTTTTTGGATATAGGTCTAGCAGTAATATTGCTGAGTCAAAGGGCATGTACTGTTTGTAACTTTCGTGTATAATTAAAAATTGCTTTCCAGAAGGGTACTCATTCACAGGTCCACCAATGGTGCATCAATATGCTTACTTTCACACAGGCCTTCCAACATTTTTTGTTTTCCTTTTTTTTGTCATCTTTACCACTGATGGGTGTGAAATGAAATTTCAGAATTGCTTCAATTTGCATTTCTCAAATTAGAAGAGATTTGGAGCATTTTTTTTTCACATGGCTCTAGACAACTTGGGTCTCTTCCCTTGAGAACTATCTGTTCACATCTCTAGACCATTTCTCAAATGGGAAATGCCTCTTTTTCTTATAAATCTGAATCAGCTCTTCACATATTTTCTAAATTGGACTTTTATCAGAGAAACTTGCTACAAAGATATTTTCCCAGTTGTTTTCCTTTTAATTTTAGCTTTATTAGACTTGTTTCATTTTATCTTCTATGATTCTCCCTATTTCTTATTTGGACATGAACTTTTCTCTTAACCATAGATGTGACAGGTAATATTCCCCCATGTTCTCTAATTTGTTTGTGATATGACATTTTATATCTAGGTCATGTATGGATTTGGAGCTTGTCTTTGTAGAAAGTGTGAGGTGCTGGCCTAAGTCGAATTTCTTCCACACTGCTATCCTATTTTCCCAGCAGTTTTAGTCCAATAATGAATAGTCCTTATCCCAGTAGCTGAAGTCTTTGTTGATCAAATTCTAGGATATTATTAGATGCATTTTCATGTATATGTTGTATACCTAATTGGTTCCACTGAATCTTTTTTTTAACCAGTACCAAATTGTTTTTAATAATTACTGCTTTTCACTGTAGTTTGAAATTTTGTACTGCTAAGTCCCCACTGTCCCCATTCTTTTAGTTATTTCTCTTTAGATTCTTGATCTTTTTTCCTCCATAGGAATTTTGTTATTATTTTTTCTAGTTTAGTAAAGTAGTACTGGTGTGGCATGGAATAGGTAAATTAATTTAGGTAGTATTGCCATTTTTATTATATTGGCTCTTCCTACCCATGGTGTTCAGATGTTTCAGTCATGTCTGATTCTTTGTGACCCCGTTCGAGGTTTTCTTGGCAAAGATACTGGCCATTTCCCATTTGCCATTTCCTTCTCTAGTTCATTTTATAAATGAGGAAACTGAGATAAACAGGGTTAAGGGACTTGCACAGGGTCACACAGATAGTATGTAAGTGTCTGAGGCTGGATTTGAACTCAGGTCTTCCTGACCCCAGGCCAAGCACCCTATCTACTGCACCATCTAGCTGCCCTCTTCCTACCCATGAACGATCAATATTAGGTTTTTATATATGTGTTTGTAGCTATATCTATATGGTTCTTGTGAGTCTCTTGGAAGGTAGACTTCCAAATACTTTACACATTCTATATTTCTCTTTCTTTGTTTTCTTGATGTGTTATGGTTAGGCTTAGAGAAAGGTGAAATATGGCTGGGTATGCCTGAAATAGAAGTCCAGGTGAGGCACACTCTAATCAGGACAGCAGACTGGAGGGTAGAAGTTACAGAGATTGAAGGGTTAAAACCTCTAAAGTATGGTCTCTGGTCTGGTGGCAAGGCAGCTAGTAAGAAGATATACTTACTTTCTCATTTTTATAAAAGTTCTGTGAGAATGATTTCTCTATATGAACATCAAGGCTTTTCTTCATAAAAATAAGAGAAAAAAACAGGGATGCTTCCATAATGATTCTCTATGGCATACTACATCCTTATGGCCATACAAGTGACTAGAAGGTAGACGGGACAAGATTCTGCTGTTTATTGTTTGTTGATGAAAAAAAAAAAGCTCATTTGATTTGGTAGAGCACAATACAGCCTGAATAACGGCTCTCTTCTAATAAGGAGTTTCTTATGTACGTGTTAAGACTATACAAGATTCCTTGACAAATGCACCAACTGAGATTAACTCGACCCAATGACTTTCATTATTGACTTTGGGTGAGGTATAAAATAGCAATATGTATGCTCTTCAAAGGTGTATGCCACTGTCACAGAGGGTCATTAAATGGAAGAGCCCATAGACATGATGATGTATTCTAGAAACTCTTGTTTGTAGGTACTGTTATTCGGACTATATCAAGCCCCTAGAACATTATAGGGTGTCCTCAATGAAGTTCATGTTTATGCAAAAGGCATCAGTTTTACAATCCAATGTGAAAACTAAGTGTTTGAAAAGTGACTATTGTTTAATCAATCAACAAGCATTTATTAAGCTCCTAATATGCAAAAGGTACTGAGGAAAACAACAACAAAGTAGGGCACTGGCACTTGAGGGGATCGGGAAAGGCTTCATGTAGAAGGTGGCCCAGTGAGCTGCGTCTTAAAACACTAGAGAGATGATGCGAGGTGGAGGTGAGGAGGAAATACACTCCGTGCCAGGCAAGGGGAATGGCTAGTGCAGAGGCAAGAGATGGAGGCAGATGGTGTGTGGTTTGTAAAGTGCAGAGACAGGGCTGGTTTGGCTGGATTGGCAGAGTGTGGGGGGGAAATAATGTCCAATGAGGCTAGAGAGAGGGGTTGGGACCAGGGTGTGAGGGGCTTTAAAACTTAAACAAAGGGCTTTATATTTGATCTTCGAAGCATTACAAGAGAGCCATTGGAGATCAGCGAGTAGGGAAGCGACACGGCCAGATCTGCACTTGAGCAAAAAGCATTTTGGTGGCAGTGTGGAGGACAGACTAGAATGACGATGGACTTGGGACTGCCTGAGTGCCGAGAAGTAAGGGATCTTTTGTTTTTTTTCTAGAGGCCTAGACTCAAAATATATTCTGAATGATGTTCCAAGGAAAGGCCATGGCTGGGAACATGAACCAAAGAAAGAGGTTTTGAAAGGTTTTTCTCTCCCCCACCAAGATGGAACCAGGATCCTGTAAACCCGTAGCTGGGGCTCTTGGCCATGTGTTATTCCCTCAAAATGTGAAAAAAAACCCTAGAATAAGGGTTCTAGCACACTGAGCTCAATATTCTATTGGATAGGACAAGAAGACATGGATGAGTGGTGACTTGGATATTATTCATGTATCACTGGTGGTTTGCATGTTATTAATAAACCCTGTCAAGCTAGATTTAAGGAGTATACAGCCATGTTTGTTATCACCGAGATTTAGAACTCAGAAGACCTGTGGCGTACAGGTGAAAGAGTGCTGAACTTGGAATGTTAACACCTTGGTTTGAATCTGGCTCTGCTATTTACTACCCAAGTGACCTCGGACAAGTCACTGAAATCTTTTTGGGCCTCAGTTTCCTGGGATGTAGGCATCTCAAACCCATCATGTCCAAAACAGTCATTATCTTTCCCTTTAAACCCACCCTCTTCAGAAATTCTCTATTTTTGTCAATGGCACTACCAACATTTCAAGACAAGTCAACAAGCACTTGTTAAGTACCTACTATATGTCAGGCATGGTCTTAAGTACTGGGGATTTAAAAAAAGGTAAAAAACCAGTCCCTGATCTCAAGGAGCTCACAGTATAATGGGGGATAATATGCAAACAACTACATACAAGATTAACTATGTACCAACAAGCTACATACAGGATAAACTGGAGATAATCTCAGAGACAATATATTAAGATTAAGAAGAACTGGGAAAGATGGGACTTTGGCTGAGACATGAAAGAAACCAGGAAAGCCAGTCACCCAAGTTCTAAATGTAGGTGTCATCCTCCACTCTAGACTCTCATTTATCACCTCCCCCCATCCAATCAGTTGCTAAATTTTATCTTTCTTTCTCCATAACATCTTTCCCATCTCTCTCTCTTTCTTTTTCTTTTTGCTTTTTGGCGAGGCAATTGGGGTTAAGTGACTTGCCCAGGGTCACACAGCTAGTTAAGTGTCAAAGGCCAGATTTGAACTCAGGTCCTCCTGACTCCCAGGCTGGAGCTCTATGCATCGCACCACCTAACTGCTCCTCTCTCTTTCTCTCTACTCAGACACCCACCACCCTAGTTGAGACAGCTAGGAGGTACAAGGGAAAACATGTTGGACTTGGGATCAGGTAGACCTGAATTCAAATCCTGTCTCAGACACTTACCAGCTATTGGATAAAGCACTTAACCTCTATCTGCCTCAGTTTCCTAGTCTGTAAGATGGGGATAATAACATACCTTACAGGGTTATTGTGAGGATCAAACGAGATATTTGTAGAGAGTTTGGCAAACCTTTATAAATGCTAACTATAATTATTACTAGGTCTTCATCACTCCACTAACCTGGACCATCACAATGGCCTCCTAACTGGTCTCCCTGCCTCCAGTTTCTTCCTTCTCCCATCCATCTTTCACAAAGCTGCCAAAGGGATTTTTCAAACTAAGGTTCAGGTTTGATCATGTCTTCCCCCCTTCTCAATAAACTCCAGTGGATTCCTGTTACCTCTAGGATTAAATTTAAATTCTGTTTGGCATCTCGAGCCCCCTCACAACCTGACTCTAACCTCTCTCTCTTCTTCATCACCCTACGGTCCAGGCCGATTGCTTGGCACTCCATCTGCCCCCTACCTGGACAGCCTGCCTCTCAGAAGCCCTGGCTCCCTCTGAGTACCACATTCTGAGATTTTCCTGACATCACCCCCCCCATAACCCCCCCCCAAGATCCCCCGAGGAGCTAGCGCCCTTCTCCCCAATTACTACCTTGTATCTATAGGATATCTACCTGCTTATGTAAATGTTGTCTCAAGAGGTTGGAATGTAAGCTCCTTGAGGGCAGGGATTGTTTGTCTTAGTCCCAGTAAGGCCGGCTCAGGAGGCATTTCATAAACGCGCTGCTTGGTGGATGGTCCCGAGCTCTCAGCGTCTTCCGCCTTCCTCGTCTCCTAGCAACCGAGGCACCTCGGAGCGCTTCCGCCTTTCCCTGACGTCACTTCCGCAGCGTCCCGGAAGTGAGGTCTAACCGGTCGATTTCCCCGCGGGCTGCGGGTCTTGGCGCAGCCGCTGGGGAGCCGGGGGTGGGAGGTGCCGGGGCGTCCGTGGGCCGGACCCCGCGACTGTCCGTCCGTCCGTCCCGCCGCCCGGGGCTCCGGCCGCACGCAGCGAGGTGGGCTTGGTGGAGGCCGGTCCGGGGGCGAGATGGGGCGGGTGGGCTGGGCCGGGCCCGGGGCAGGGGGGATGGTCCCTCTGTCCCCCTCCCCAACTCCCTCCTCCGGGCCCCCCCCCGGGGTAAAGACTCCCCTCGTTCTCGACAGCCCCTCACCCAGGCCTCCGCGCCTCAGGGCAGGTCCTACCCTCCCCCCCCAACTTCCAGGACAGGTTCTTACTGCTGTCCTCTTCCCCCCAAGCTAGGCTATCACCTAGCTGGTTCGTCCCCGCCCCCACTGGTTTCCTCCCTCCAGCCCCCCCGACCCGCTTCTCGCGCCACTCGCTAGGATTTTCCCCCCGGGGCTGCCCCCCCCTCCTCCTCCCCCCCCCCCCATTCTCCCCCGCCCCCACCTTTCAGGGCTCTTCCTCTTCCCCCTCAACTCTGGTCCTGGAGGATGGTCTCCCGGCAGGGATGGGGAACCTGCGGCCTCGAGGCCACCTGTGGTCCTCTGGGTCCTCAGGTGCGTCCCTTTGAATCCAAACTTCACAGAACGAATCCCCTTAATAAACGACCACAGGTGACCTCCAGGCTGCAGGTCCCCACCCCTGCCCTAGCCCTTGATACACTGGCCTCTTAATTTCCTGAGAATCTGCTCGTTTTTTTCTGCTCTTCAAAACTGGGGAGTTTAGCTCAGTTGAGAACCTGAGTCTTGTTTTGGTTTTCTTTCTCTTTTTTGGGGGGGGGGGGCAAGTCAACCACAGCAGAGTCTGGCAGCAGCTGCCATCGTGGTTTACTAGTTTCCTTTTGTTTTATTTTTGCTTTAATTTTAGCAGCTTTGGCCAAGATTCTTCTCTGCTTCCCCCTTCTCTCCCCATTGTGGAATGGAAGCCTCATGACCTTTTATAGAGGACTTTATGGTTTACAAAGCACTTTACAAAGCTTATCTCATTTGATCCTCACAACAGCCCTGTGAGGTAGGTATTGCAGCTATTATTTATCCCCATTTTATGGTCGAAGGAAATGAAACTTGGGTTAGGCTGGTCATCAGGCTTTTATCGTGCTTTCTCTGTGTCAGGGACTGTGCTAAGCACTAGGGATACGAAGAAAGGCAAAGACAGGCCCTGCTCTCCAAGAGCTTACAATCTAATGGAGGAGATAACATGCAAGCAACTATGTACAAGCTACAGGGTAAATACGTAATAATCAGTCAACAGAGGCACGGAACTAAGATTAAGGGGGATTGAGAAAGGCTTCTTGTAGAAAGTAGGATTTTATTTGGGACTCAAGGGAAGCCAGGAAGCAAAGCTGAGGAGGGAAAGCATTCCAGGCATCAGGACAGCCAGTGAAAATGCACAGACTGGAGAGATGGAGTCTTGTGTGAGGAACATTGAGGAGCCAGGGTCTTTGGATTGCAGATGGGAGGGAGCAGGGTGTGAGAAGACTGGAAACCTAGGAATGGCCAGGTTAAGGGCTTTGAATTGCAAAGGGAGGATTTTGTATTTAATACTGGAGTCATTAAGCATTTATTAAGCACCTACTATGTGCCAGGCACTGTGCTAAGCACTGGGGATACAAAAAGACAATCCATGCTCTCTCAAAGAGCTCACAGTCTGATGGGGAACCAGCATTCAAACAACAAGATGTACAAACAAGATAGATACAGGACAAATTGGAGATAATCCTGGAGGTAATGGGGGGCCTCAGAATTGATTGAATGGTAGTGTTCGGGGTGTGTGGCATGGTCAGAGCTGTACTTTAGGAAGATCAGTTTGACAGCTCAGTGGAGGGTGGACCAGAGTTGGGAGAGACTTGTGACAGAGGCCAGTGAGCAGACTATAGCTTCGGTGAGATGGTGGGGGTCTGCATCAGGTGGTCTCACCAGGGGCACATGAGAAATGTCACAAAGGTGAAATCACCAGGACCTGGTCACATAGTAGATGTAGGCAAGGAGTCAGGAGTGACGTCCAGGTTTCGAGCCAGGATGATTGAGTGGCTGGTGGTGCCCTTGACAGTAATAGGGGAGTTTGGAGGGTGGGGGAGGTTATGGGGAAGAAGAATGAGTTCACTTCTGGAGTTTAAGAAGTCTGTGTGGCATCCAGTTCCAGACATTGGCTATATCTTAGCCTCTGAGGTCCAGTTGTTGCTGATTTAGTTGGCTGCCACTGGCTGTTAAGTAACAGAACTCAGGTGTTCTGAATCCAAATCCAGCACATTCTCTTAATACACCAAGTGTTTTGATGCACATTTAAGAAGAGCTATGTGAGAATGTAATTCAAGTTCTGTAGTTAGGTCTAGCACAGGGGTGGGGAACCTATGGCCTCCAGGCCACATATGGCCCTCTAGGTCCTCAAGTTTGGCCTCTTGAGTGAATCCAAACTTCACAGAACAAATACCCTTAATAAAAGAATTTGTTATATAAAACTTGGACTAAGTCAAAAGGCTGCACCCAAGGACCTAGAAGGCCACATATGACCTCAGGTTCCCCACCCCTGGTCTAGTATAACAGATAGGATTGTAGATGTAGTGCTAGGAGAAACTTAGAGGTCTAGTTCAACCCCTTCATTTGTACAGGTGAAGAAACTGAGAGCGGAAGTGATTTACCCATGGTCATGTAGGCATTTAGTGAATTGAAACCAGATTTTGTGACTCCCAATCTTCTCACTGTGTTGGGCTAAGATGGCTAGCCTTTTTTGTCCTGCCTTTGTGGCAGTTCAGCTGACTACTTGCATAAAATGAGAAAGTGTGTTAGTGTTGTGTGTTTTTCTTTTTTTTCCTCTAGGGTAGGGTGATGCTTCTTTTTTATGCCTGGCCACAGCAATGAGCTTATGATAGATGCTAAGTAAATATTTTTTGAATTGAGTTTTTTTTAAATCAAGAAATGTAAATTCTTAATATTTTCAGCTTACTGCTTAAAATGGCTTTATTTCACTTTATTTTCCCAGATGGCTAGATCTTCGTGATGGACCATTTTCAGATAAGAGCATCTTGAACATAGAGAATAACTTGAGGTTCTGCCAATCTCAGTGAAAGCATTTAGTCCATTTATTTCTTAAAAAACAGGAGGGACACGTAAAGGAATGTAATTACCTCCTCTGCCATCTTTTTCATCTGTCTTTTTTTGTAGGTATCATCTGGACGATATTGACGGAGATTCTGTCATTATGGGAAACCAGCTGGCTGGCATCGCCCCCTCCCAGATCCTTTCTGTGGACAGCTATTTTTCAGACATTCATGATTTTGAATATGACAAAAGCCTTGGGAGTACTCGGTTTTTTAAAGTTGCTCGAGCCAAGCACAGAGAAGGTTTGGTGGTGGTGAAGGTATTTGCAATTCAGGATCCAACATTACCTTTAACTAGCTATAAACAGGAGCTGGAAGAGCTGAAAATAAGGCTTAATTCAGCCCAGAACTGTTTGCCGTTCCAGAGGGCCACAGAAAAAACATCTGAAAAAGCAGCTCTGCTCTTCAGGCAGTACGTCCGAGACAACCTCTATGATCGAATCAGTACCCGTCCATTCTTAAATAATATTGAAAAGCGGTGGATTGCTTTCCAAATCTTGACTGCTGTGGACCAAGCTCACAAATCTGGGGTCCGTCATGGGGACATCAAAACTGAAAATGTCATGGTAACCAGTTGGAATTGGGTTCTTCTAACAGACTTTGCCAGTTTTAAACCTACTTATCTTCCAGAAGACAACCCTGCTGATTTCAACTATTTTTTTGACACATCGCGGAGGAGAACTTGCTATATAGCTCCTGAGCGCTTTGTGGATGGCGGCATGTTTGCCACAGAGTTAGAATGCATGAAAGATCCTTCCACCCCCTTAGTGGACTTGACGAACAGCAACCAGAGGACAAGAGGGGAGCTGAAGCGTGCAATGGACATCTTTTCAGCAGGTATGTATTTGAGTTGCTGAAATATGCTAAGTGAACGATACTTCTCCTGTTCTCCCACCTCCCATTGCAGTGATGACTTGCATTGCTTTAATTGGTTAGATCTTGAGAAATTAATTGGCATGACAACACTCTTGCCAATAGATGCCACTGGCATTAATAGCTTGCATTTCTATGGCACTTTAAGGTTTGCCAAGAGCTTTACACGAGTTATTTCATTGGTCCTCGCAACAACCCGGGGAGGAGGTGGTATTGTCCCCATTTTATAAGTGAGGAAACTGAGACAAAGAGAAGTTAAATGACTTTGCAAGAGTCACACGACTAGTAAATATCTGATGCAGGATTTGAACTCTGGTCTTTTTGACTCCAAATCCAGCACTCGATGCACTTATATGAAGTCACTATATTTTTACCAAAAGTCCACTGTTGCAGACACACTGTAAATTGAGTATTGGTTGTTTTAGACAAAAATGCCCATATTTGTTTGTTTTTTGTTTTATTTAGGTCTTTCCATAAGTTTACATATTATATATGAGTTTAATCTATTTGAGTTCTTTTTCCTAAAGAAGTTGAAGCCAGTTTTAAACTAGTTAGGAAATTTATTAAGATTGTAGTGCATTTGTGCATCCCACAAATATATTTGTAGAGCTCATGCCCACAGCTCCTTTGGTATGGAATGATTTAAATATTGTTATTCTGGATCCTTCTTATGCTTGGTCCAGCCCACTCTTCTGTCCCTGATAGTGACACCGAAGGATATTTAGGAAGGTTATACACTATCATATTAATTTCATAAGTGTGTCTGTCTTGTGGTAACATTCTGGTTTTTCTTAATCTTCTGTGGATTTCTGACCAGTGTATTTATGTGAATTCTTTTTGAACCTGTCTCATTTCTCTCACTTCTTGGGGGAGGGGTAGCGACATAATGGCTTCCACTTGTAGAAATAATACCTTTCAAAATTCTTTCCAAAATTAATCATTTTTAATCTTCAAGAGGTCCTTCCTAAATCTAGCATTCCATTATCTTGTAGACTTCTTTTTGTAGACATTATCGATGGGGTATGGGCCCAAGCCGAGACCTTTACCCCTTACCCCTAAAAGAATTTGGGTCCCATTTGTCTAAGGGATTCTTCTTGAGTTCTCCCACTTGATCAGGGAGGTCTCTGGAGTTCTCCTGAGGCCATAATTCCATCAATTGGCCTTTCCTTGTGGCAAGCCCAATCTCCCAAGTCTGTTACCCTTAACCTAGTCTAGCCCTCCATTATTTTACCTCCCTATGGCCCCAGTCCACTTCCCACCCTTGGTCCTATCTAGGCTCCATTCTCCCTAGGCCAGGTGATCCAGGTCCCTGGAATTCTGTTACCTCATAGACTACTTGGCCACTCCTAGATCTCTCCCATAGTCTTTCTGTATATAAGGTCCATCTTGTCTCCATTAAGATGCTCTGATTCTTATAATCTAGCCACTGCTCAGATTTTTACAATCTAGCCAATAGCTCACAGGTGCTCAGATTCCTTAAGAGTCTGCCCAATATGACGGATGTTCTAATAAACCTTGTCTTTGGCTGAAAGAAATCTTGAGTTGATTTCTTTCGGGCAAGACCTGTGTGTTGTGATTTTGGGGTCCCAGCACCCCTAAACCTCTAGACCTCATCAATTATTTCATAGTCACCTCCTCTCCTAGGCTTCCATTTTCTTTCCTGCTGTATGGGCCTACATTGTTTGGCTTGTGTCATGCAGCATTCCTGCCGTCTTCGTGAAAGAGATCAGTAATTCAGATGTTTTGGATGTGGCCTCTCTAAATACTTCAGCATTTTGGAAGTTGAGTGCCGTTTTTCTAGGTCGTCAGTCCATTTTAATGGCTCCTCTCTGCCGATTTGAGGCAGATATTTGTATCCTTCAGGCTGTCATCCAAGACACATAAGTCCCAAACTTTGTGAGTGGCTGGCAATCTTGAAAGAGCATAGAGAGCACTGATGGATTCCATAAAGTGAATATAAATTCCTTCCGCAGACTTCTCCCTTTGCACACAACCACAAAACTCTCCAGTAAACCAACCCCTCAAAACCTACACTGCGTAGATGGGAACAAAGCAGTTGTGGGCTTCCGTTCTGTGAATGAAAGCCACTAAATAGAATTGGAAAGCTATTTTTAAGGCCTTCTTTAAGCCTGTTTGAGTGCATATTGTGATTCAAGGAAACATCCTTGCCTGCTTGGGAACATGGGTCACTTGGCAGTTCTTGGGTTGTTGGGTCTTGCACAAGTTTGAGGTGAGTAGCACGTGCTGCCTTATCAGCAGTGTTTCCTTGATGGAAGGTCGCCTGTGACCTTTAATTGATTAACCTCAGACAGTTTTTTTTTTTTAGTGTAATGGTAGGAAAATAGTTTTCCTAGATTCCTGTCTCCTTCCTTACAGTGGGAGAAAGGATTAATGAGACTTTGTGCGTTTGGGGTCCTAGGTTGAGGATTGTGAGATCTTAGATCATCTTAGCCACTCGCCTTATTTTATAAATGAACAAATTGCCCAATTCAGCGAATTAATATTTACACAGGGACTGGGTGTACCAGAATTGGGTTCTGAACTCAGGTTCTTTGGCTTCAAATGTAAGGTTCTTTTCACTGTACTACACTGCCTATGAACCTTTGAAAATCAGATTTCTCTCCATTTGATCAACACTGTATGGTTCGGTGTTACTTGTGGACCTTGGGACAGTTGCAGACCCTCTTGGAGCTTCAGTTTACTTATCTGTAAAATGGGGACAATAGTACCTATAGTACCTATTTGTGTCTTTTTGTGACCCTGAAATAGAATAATGGATGTAAGATGCCATCTCTGTAAACCGCAGCTCTTAATATTATCAGTAGTAATTCATTTTACTTACTTTGTATTTGAGTTCTAGGAATTTGTTGAAATGTTTACTCTGTGTGGATAAAATGTGTTGGATTTAGTTTCTGTTGTATCTCCTTCGCTGTAGAGGTTACGTCTTATGTTTCCCAGGTTGTGTGATAGCTGAGCTATTTACCGAAGGGGTCCCACTGTTCGACTTATCCCAGCTTTTGGCTTATAGAAATGGACATTTTTTCCCTGAACAAGTGCTAAACAAAATTGAAGACCGTAGCATCAGAGATTTGGTAAGTGTGGTTAGCTGGAAATTGGAAGTCTGTGATAAGTATGTTTTAGAAAGACATCTTAAAATTCTTGTTATAGTGATAGCACTTTAACCTGGTCATCAAACACCTGGTGTTGTCATTTATCTGGAACGGTCTAAATCTGGAATTGGGTACAAAAGCCTCTGAGCCACAGAGAGTTGGCGTTTACTGTGCGGAAACTGACTGAAGCCTTCTCCTTCTCATCTTAGGCCCCGAGCCTGTTTGACTGAATTTCTCACACAGTGCTCTTTTACCTGAATTTTCTTGGTGTCCTTCAGTTCCTCCCTGAGTTACAATCAGTGAGGAAAAGGAGAGAAGAAACGTAGGAAATGAGGCACAGACACAGACACCACCCCTTGTTGCTTAGTCTTAAAAGCTAGGGGAGGGGGCAGTTAGGTGGCGCAGTGGATAGAGCACCGGCCCTGGAGTCAGGAGGACCTGAGTTCAAATCCGGCCTCAGACACGTAACACTCATTAGCTGTGTGACTCTGGGCAAGTCACTTAACCCCAATTGCCTTACCAAAAAAAACAAAAACTAGGGGAGAGCAGAGGTAGGCATGAGAGGACACCAGTTAACAGAATACAGCTTCTCCTCATTCTGGGATCGTCCAGTGGGTTGAGGAGACAGAACCACTAACCATATCACAGCCTAGGGAATTTAGTCAAAAGAGAAGTCACTACTTCATTCAGCCTGAGGGAATGATAATAACAGTGTAGTGGCATGCATTTCTGTGCCACCTAACTTGTGCCAGGCGCTTTACAAATACTGGTTCATTTCATCCTCACAAGAACCTGAGAGGTAGGTGCTGTTATTATCCCCATTTTCATCTTGCTGAGTTTTTGACCTCCCAGTTATCTATGGCTGGTCCAGTGAGATCCAGGTGGCAATTTGGATGACTCATTTATCATTGATGTATATATATATTGATCAGTGTACTGTCCAGTGCAGTGACTCAAGGTCGCTGTGGTATCACTTGCACTGTTCTCTGGGCCTGTGGTATGCTCAGGCCTGTTGATGTGGGCAGGGGCACATTAACTTAGACTTCCCCTCAGCTGCTGCATTGCTCTGAGGATTCTCGGTTATGAATTTCCATCATAAAATTGCAAAGTTGCTCATGCTATTTTTATCTTAGTTTTATTAGGACTTCTAACCTCCTGTCTCCATGGCCTTTGATTCATTCATGCTCGGTGCAGGTGACCCAGATGATCCATCGTGAGCCTGATAAACGTTTAGAGGCAGAAGATTACTTAAAGCAGCAGCGCGGCAGTGCTTTCCCTGAAATATTTTACACGTTCCTCCAGCCTTACATGGCCCAGTTTGCCAAGGAGACGTTCCTCTCTGCCGATGAGCGTATTCTGGTCATAAGGAAGGATCTGGATAACATTGTCCACAATCTCTGTGGTCACGATCAAACAGAAAAAGCCGAGGGCGAGACGAAGGAGAACGGGCTGGTGATTTTGGTGTCTGTCATAACTTCCTGTCTTCAGACCCTCAAGTCCTGTGACTCCAAGCTGGCTGCTTTGGAGCTCATCCTCCACTTGGCCCCAAGGTTAAGTGTGGAAATTCTTCTGGATCGCATCACGCCGTATCTTCTGCATTTGAGCAATGACTCTGTGCCTAGGGTGAGGGCAGAAGCTGTGCGGACACTCACCAAGGTTCTGGCTCTTGTCAAAGAGGTGCCCCGCAATGATATCAATATCTATCCAGAGTACATTTTGCCAGGAATAGCCCATTTGGCTCAAGATGAAGCGACCATTGTCAGGCTTGCGTATGCTGGTAAGTTTATCCTCCGACTAATGATTTTAAAAGCATTTTTGTGAGTTCGTGACTGTGACTCTTACATAAGTCTCTTCAATTTTAGTGGGAATTTAATTTTGACATATAACATTAGTGTCACGTATATTGAAAAGGAGTTTTGAGATTACGTTATTAGGTTACAACTCTAATGACTTCTGTGTACCTTTATACTCTTAACATTTTTCAGAAGTAGCCAGTGATGATTGCATAGAACAGATTCTTAAAATTTCATAGGGATTACAAATGAAAATCTGACAACTGGATTTGAGTAACTTGAAATGAGAATTAATGGTTCCCCATTAACATGCAGTAACATTTTACTGAAATGCATCAGAATGGTATAGAGGTGAGCTGGAGTTCACTGAGGCCCTTCTCGTGGAGTGTCCATCCTAGCAGGTCCTGCCAAGCTGGAAGGCTTTGACCACGTGGACCTTTGGGTGTGGAGAGGCCTAGCGAAGTATGGAGGAGTGCATTAACAGGGTGACTGCACAGTGATGAGTTTATCAGTCGTAGCATCTCGACATAGACCATCTGCTGATTGGTAGAGGGGTTGGGATGTGGCCTAGAGGGAGCTGTAGAAGCTCCCTGTGGAACCTTTGGAGTTTTGAAGTAGAGAACCCTTGGGAACCCCCTTGTGTCTTGAAGTTCTCAGTGTCCCTACTAGAGTAACTTAGCTTGACTAAGATTGGAGCTCCTGGACATGGCTTCTTTTTTCTGTCTGTTTGATGATGAGTAAATGCACTTTATTGGTTTCCTGGCCTCAGTGGAGGCTCACTTAGCCCCACCTTGAGTTGAATGATTAACTGTTCATCTCACCCCAAAAACAGACTTACATGAATTCTGGAAACATTCATTTCAGCATGAAGGATTTCTTAGCAATACAAAACTAATCATATGTGTCTGTGTGATAATCTAGTGGATGTAAGAGAGTGTGTTTAATTCTCTGGTTAGTATGTACACAATAAGTGTGGTATTGTCATTGAAAAGGATTTGCCAATGTGAATTGTGCTGTGTTACTTGTTGCCGCTGTGTGAGATTCTGGGGCATGCTCCCCAACAAGGGCTTTTTGAGGTTTTTTCTTGCCAATGGTGAGTTGACCACCTGTGACTGCTGCCAGATAAATGGCAGTGCTGCTTTCTGTGTGTGAAGCCCAGCAGATACTGTGTTGTGGGGTGAATGGCATTAGGACCGAAATAAGAACCCACAGATATACCAACTAATCTTTATCAGTTACATATTTATATAATACAGGATTAGTTGAAGTAGATAAATAAATTAACTGATTTACTTATCAAACATAACTTATGTTATGGTAAACCAAACAACACCAAGTAGAGGGCAAAGACAAATCCCCCAAGGTCAGTGTCAAAGACATCAGGCCACACCTAGAAGACCCAAGAAACAGAACAAGTGTAATCATTCTAGTGTGCACACAGGAGCCAGCATTACTGACCATGTGGCATTGGCCCCAAAAAGTCCATTGGCCCTGCCAAGACCTACTGGCTGTGGGACGGCTTTGAAGACTTAGGATTGTACAGTTAAGACGTGTTCCACGTGTTAATTGGGCCAACAGTGCTTCATCCTGTTATGTAGCACGGTGCAATAGTTGATACTCATTACAACCCTTGGCCTTTAACACAAAAATATATACACGGTATTCAGTATTTGCTGTTTACTAAGTCATGGAAATGTATAGTACTTTTTAGTCTTATCAGGAGGCTAAAATGGAAGTGCTAAACCTCAAGTGAGCCTGGAAAATGCATCCTTCTCCAGCGATGCCAAGTCAGTGAGGTCTGTCAGGTGTTGGTTAAAGTGGGAAGCAAGTAAAGTGTAAACGGCTAATTTAGTAATACCATCTTTAATAATCTAGTGACTCTGTATTTAATCAAGATATTGTTCATCAGGTAAGCCCATGCAAAGAGGATGCTCTTAGGCAAGAAAAAGCATTACCTTTACCTAATATCATTAATTTGTTTTTTTGTTTGTTTGTTTGTTTTTTTG
Organism: Vombatus ursinus; assembly: GCF_900497805.2. Taxonomy (NCBI): domain Eukaryota; kingdom Metazoa; phylum Chordata; class Mammalia; order Diprotodontia; family Vombatidae; genus Vombatus; species Vombatus ursinus. Next base: position 28,759,032 of record NW_020954577.1, read on the forward strand.
GCTAGGCAGTGGGGTTAAGTGACTTGCCCAGGTTCACACAGCTAGTGAGTATTATGTGTCTGAGGCCGGATTTGAATTCAGGTCCTCCTGACTCCAGGCCCAGTGTTCTATCCACTGTGCCACCTAGCTGCCCCCATTAATTTGTTTTGAGAAAACATGACTTTGGGTGAAAAGCCATGGCAAGGGGCAGCTATTCCCTGTTTGTCCCTCATAATCGAAAAGGACCATGACATCAGGGAGGTGAAGTGTAAGTGAATTGGATTTAAGTGAGGGAAGCCTGTGTAAAGTCACAGCCTCACTTTCTCCTCCAGAGCCATCTGGGTCCAGTGGCCAGATACACTAGATACATATGGCAGTGGTATCATAAATGGAAGAGACATGTCCGGGCACCTCTGTCTAGATGATGGTGCTGACATTCGTGGGGCTGGAGTGGGCGGGGCGGAGCTGGTACACTAACAGGCCTTTGGGGAGGAGAACTGCCAAGTCCTTGTGTGACCTCTGACATTTCTAATCCATGAAATGAGGTGGGGGTAGATAAGGGTCACAGAGTCCCCTGATTGCTGGGAGGAGAGATAAGCAGCTGTAGCTCTTTCCTCCCTACTTCTCTTCTTAGCTAAGATCTAACCAGAGATGGTGGTTCTCCTTGGAGAGTCTGTGAAGATACTTAACAAGCCTGCTGAGGAATAGATTGGGTACCAGGGCTGAGCTGTCCTAGTCAGAGGGACTGGTTGGTGGGCCCTGTGTGGAGCAGAGCAGATTTTAGGGTGGCACCCAGAATGATGTGTTAATGCAAGCTTTATCGATAACGTTGTTTGTGGTAGCTTTTTGGAGTATGTACATGTAGCAGTGGGGGTTAGGTTAAGAAAGGATATTGCATTCTAAGGTTCATAGTTTTGAAAATAACTAAATTGTATATTATGAGGTTGGTAATTGGAAGTTTGACTAACTCAGTTACTTTGAGAATGCATTACAAAACTTGAACATTTTTCTTAGTTATAAGACTTAGGATTTTTTGGAAGGGATGATGGGGTGGTCAGAATGAAAAGTATTCAGATGTAAGCACATGTTAATAAGGATCATTGTTTTAATAAGGATTATTGTTTTCTCATTGTTCTTCTTCATCTTATAGAAAACATAGCATTACTGGCAGAAACAGCTCTGAGATTCCTGGAGTTGGTACAGCTGAAAAATCTCAATATGGAAAATGACCCAAATAGTGAAGAATTAGATGAAGTTACACATCCCAGTGAAAATTATGACACAGGTAACATGGCTTTCACTTTCTCATTGCCGTTCCTTTTGGAGTGGTCAACCAAGTCAGGCCTGGCCAGGATGAGGAAAGTCAGAAACAAAGCTGGGAAGTGAACACACTCTCTCCTTTGCTCTCTTGCCAGTTACACTGTGACCAAACTTTGACTATGCTCGGTAATCTGACGTTCAGATTCCAATTTTTACATATTTTCAATATATGTCTGTATGTGTATATGTTCACACACACACACATTTTTCCCTCTGTGGAAATTTTAATTGTATCAACATTTCTTTTGTCTTTAAACCTGCATGATTTAATAGTAGCTGAAAAATCTTAACTTTGGTCCCCTTACTTAAGTGTATTGTGATGGTCTTAAATTGTAAATAATGAAGCCTTCCTCTTATGGCTTCTCGGGGAACTTCCTTTTCAGAATTGGTCCCTTTTCTCTGTGCAGTAACTATTGTAAGGCTCCCTGTGGTCCAGGATCCTGCTTTTTCCTCCTAGCACCCATCATAGCACTTAAGTGTCGTGGGTAGAGTAGATGCTCTCCAAATATCAAATGAATGAAAGGATTCAGAATCACCCGAAGAAGTGTAGACTTCTAGAGTGTGGAGCTCGAGAGGACTTTAGAGGTCACCTGATCGTTTTACAGATGAGGAAACTGAGGAAACTCGACTAACCCAGTCGAGGTTATATGATGTATACAAGGCCATACAGACAGTAAATAGAGCCACCAGTTAATGACCAGAAGTGATCATTGTAACTCCAGGTCCAGTGATCTTTGAACTAGATTAAGGGCTGGATGAATAAGAGAGTCCTGAATTGTATGACTGCATAAGGCTTTTTTATGAGACAGTGTGGAAATACTATTATTTTGGGAATAAATGAAAAGCTCTAGGTAGAAAATTGATGAATCAGCAAGCATCTATGAAGTGTTGATTAAGTGCCAAGCACTGTGCTGGGAACTGAGAATACAAAGAATGAGACAGTTTACCCTTCTGATAGAGCTTACATTCTATTGAGGATGACATGTACATATATAAATAGATGTGGAATGAATATATACAGAATATACTATCATAGATGTACTGTCACATACAATAGTTGGGAGAGAGTTGTAGTAGTGGAGGATGGGATCAGGAAAGGCTTTCAGTAGAAGGGAGGACTTAAGCTGCGTGTTGAAGGAAGAGAGGAATTTGGTGAAGCCAAGCTGAGAGGAGCAGACATTGCAGCCACGAGGGAAAGAAGCTTGGAGATAGAGAGGGTGAGAGTGTGAGTGTGTCTGAGTGAGTGTATGTCTTTGTGTGTGGCCAGCAGAAAAGATTGGTTGGGGCCAGGTTGTGAAGGGCTTTAGATGCTAAATGGAGGAGTTTAAATGCATTTGATTCCAGGGCCATGGGTATTTACTGGAATTGATTGAGACGGGAGTAGCACGGTCAGATCTGCACTTCAGACAAATCCCTTTGGCTGCTCGGTGGAGGACAGATTGAATTGTGGGGGGACTTGCAGCAGAGAGATTGATTAGTCTGGGCAAGAGGAATTGAAGGCCCAGACTGACGTGGTAGAGGGCTGTCCCGGGCGTAGGGATGGCGAGACTGGGCAATCGTTTTGATGGGTGGAGAGTGCTTGAGGGTCAGAGTGCTGAGGATTGAAGCTGAGATTGGTAACCTGGGTGACTGCAGCGGTTCAGAAGAGGGGTGGGTTTGGAAGAAGAGAGAATGAGTTCTGTTTTAAGCATGTTGCTTGGAGAGGTCTCTGGGATATCTGGTGTGAAAGGTCGAATAGACAGTTGATGATACAGAAGTAAAGGTCAGGGGAGATATTAGGGATGGATGTACAGGTCTGTGAATTATCTACGTAGAGATGATTATTAAATCCATGGGAGCTGATGGAGGTCATAGAGGAAGAGTATAGAGAGAGAAGAGGGCCTAGGACACAATTTTAGGGAATACCCAGAGTTACAGAGCATGAAGTGGAGGCTAAGCTGGTAATGGAAAGGTCAGACAGAACCTGAAAGCAGAGAGAGAAATTTGGAGAGCAGAAAATGTCTAGGAGAAGAAAGTGGTCATCAGTGTCAAATGCAGTACATGGGTCAAGAAGGATGAGCACTCATAGAAGACTGTTGGATTTGGCAGTGAAGAAATGATTGTTGAGTGATGAGGTCAGAATCCTGGTTGCAGAGAGTTGAGGAATGAGTGAAAGAGGAGGAGGTGGAGGCAAGCATAGGCAGCTTTTTCTAGGAATGGCTGAGAATTAAGGAGTGATGTAGGATGATAGATTGAGGAGATAGTATGGTCTAGTGAAGATTTTTTTAAGAACAGGGAAGATTTGGGCACAGTTGGGGTAGTTAGGGAGGAATTAGTTAATAGGGAGACATTGATTGTAATAGCTAAAGTTGGGAGGATTGAGGGTGTAGTTGCTGGAGAAGTCGTGAGAGAATGGGATTGATTGCACACGTAGAAGAGAAGGGTCAGCGACTGGGGGGAAAGGAGGAGGGAGTAAGAGATGATGTCAGGGGGTTAAGATGAAGAGAGTGGGAATCTTTTTTGTTTTTGTTTTGTTTTTTGGGTTTTTTTGGTGAGATAATTGGGGTTAAGTGACTTGCCCAGGGTCGCACAGCTATTAAGTGTCAGGTATCTGAGGCCAGATTTGAACTCAGGTCCTCTTGACTCCAAGGCAGGAGCTCTATCCACTGCATCACCTAGCTGCCCCAGTTTTTTTTTTTTTAATTGAACTTGAACATCAAATTATTCCCCAAATTAAGCCAATATTTCATTAATTTCCTGATTGAATTATCATATGCAAATATCCTTACCTGTATTTTCCCTTTGTTTCCTGATCCTTATAAATGGACGTTTGTCAGTTGGGATAATGATTATGTTTGCAATATTTGTTAAGTAGGATATTTTTTCATTTATCTTTTGATCACATTTCTGCCAACTCAGAGCTTGGGATTCTGAGAAACATTTATTATCAGAAATCAGTTGGGGAGCCAGCTGCTGGCAGTGTTGTAGTTTAATTTACTCTTGTGAGGTAGCAAGAAGAAGGGTTTTTATGATCCCACAAATACTGACTCCTTTTTAATCCTTTTGCAGAACTCCAGGCTTTACATGAAATGGTCCAGCAGAAAGTTGTCACCTTGCTGAGCGACCCAGAAAATATTGTGAAGCAAACCCTGATGGAAAATGGAATCACACGTCTGTGTGTGTTCTTTGGACGGCAGAAGGCTAACGACGTCTTACTGTCTCACATGATCACTTTCCTCAATGATAAGAACGATTGGCATCTCCGGGGCGCTTTTTTTGACAGCATTGTTGGTATGTTTTTGACTCTGCTTTTATAATTCATCTTTAAAATGTAATTTAATCTGTGATATTGCAGGATCAGCACTTTAGAGCTGGAAGGGACCTTAGAACCCAACCAGTCCTGTCCCCCTATTGTGCAGATGAGGAAGCTGAGGCCTGGAGAGCTTACAGAGGTTGCCCAAGGTCAGCTGGCTGCTAAGGGGCAGAGCCAGGATTTCCCAGTTCTGGCTCCCTGGCCAGCCGCAGCTTCTTGAAATGTGGTAATGCCCATCTGGAATCTTTTACCATCATACTTGAGGTCTGTGTGCTCATGTGGACATTTTCATCCATGTAATTCTTATTTTAAGTATGTGATGATAAAACATGTTAAAAACTGTTTTGAGGAGCACTGTGGTTTTAAAGAATCAGGGGGCCAGAGTCTCAGGAGACTTTCAGGAAGACTTTCAGACTTTCATTAAGTCTCAGGAGCCTCAAACCGGGGTCCTGGGACTTGATTAACTTTTCAGTATAGTTGATTTCCTTTGCAATTTCATGCACTTTATTTTGTGTTCGAAAGCTTGATTTTAAGAAGAGGTCTCCCTCGGCTTCACCAGCCTGCCAGAGGGTCCAATGACACAAAATGTGCTCAGGACTCCTGGACTAGCCCCCCTTGTGCTGGATACACTTGCAGTTCTGCTTTTGGATAGCTCTGATTACTAAGGCTTTTTCGCGTAAGTCTCCCTTGTTTCCAGCTCTGGCCTCTGGGGCTAGGCCGGAACTGTCCCTCCACTGCGTGACCTCCAGATAAGCAAAGGCCGCTGTCTTCCTGTTTTCTCCTGTACTTACGTCACTCCACCCTTAGCAGTGTGACTTAGTGAGCAGTAATTTTTCTCTTTCACAGTAGTTATGGCTTCAGTTAAGTTTCAGAAAAGCCATTTCTGAAATGGTGAGTGGCTGCCTTGGTCTTTGTGCCTAATCATTGAAAAGAGTACGTGCACTTTTTGTCTCTGAGTATTTGGGTTTGAATTAACCTGTGTCAGAATTCCAGAAGTGCACTTGCAGATTTCTCTGCAGGAGGCACATTCTTCGTTTCTCTATTTCCCAGCTGTGGTTGAGTTGATAAAGCCTCCTCTATGATTTTTTCTGCTGGATTAGGCTTCTCTGGCCTTGAGTTCCCTCTTTGCTACTTAGTATCATGTATCTGTAGCCACTAATTTTTTTGAATAATTTTTTTCCCCAATTACATATAAAACAATTTTTAACATTCATTTTTAAAAATTTTGAGTTCCAGATTCTCTCCTTTGCTTCCCTCCTTGCCTCCTCCCTGAGAAAGTAAGCAAATTGATATAGGTTTTACATGTGCAGTCATGCAAAACATATTTCCATATTAGTCATGTTGTGAAAGAAGACAGACCAAAAAAACCCCCATCAAAAAAATGAAAGATAGTATCCTTTGATCTGCATTCAGACTCCATCAGTTCTTTCTCTGGAGATGGACAGCATTTTTCATCACGAGTCCTTAAGAATTGAGTTGGATCATTGTATTGCTGAGAATAGCTAAGTCATTCACAGTTGGTCATCATACAGTATTGCTGTTACTGTGTACAATGTTCTTCTGGTTCTGTTCACTTTACTCTGTATCAGTTTGTATAAGTCTTTTCCAGGTTTTTCTGAAATCTTTCTACTCGTCATTTCATAATAGCACGATCGTGTTTCATTACCATCATGTACCACAGGTTGTTCAGCCTCCCCAGTTGATGGCCATCACTTCAATTTCCACTTCTTCACCCCTACAGAAAGAGCTGCTATAAATATTTTTGTACAATTAGGTCTTTTCCCCTTTTTTGGGATATCTCTGGAATACAGATCTAGTAGTGGTATAGCTGAATCAAAGGGTATGCACAGTTTTATAGCCCTTTGTACATAGTTCCAAATTGCTCTCCAGAAAGGTTGGATCAGTTCACAACTCTACCAACAGTGCATCAGTGTCCCAATTTTCCCACATCCCCTCCAACATTTATGACTTTCTTATTCTGTCTTATTAGCTCATCTGATAGGTATGAGGTGGTACCTCACAGTTGTTTTAATTTGCATTCCTCTAATCAGTAGTGACTTAAAGCATTTTGTTTTTTAGGCAATTGGGGTTAAGTAAGTTGCCCAGAGTCACACAGCTAGTAAGTGTCAGGTGTTTGGTCTGAGGCCAGATTTGAACTCAGGTCCTCCTGACTTCAGGGCCGATGCTCTATCCTTTGCACCACCTACCTGCCCCACTTAAAGCATTTTTATCATGTGACTATATGTAGCTTTGATTTCTTCCTCTGAAAACTGCCTATTCAAATCCTTTGACCATTTATCAATTGAGGAATGACTTGTATTCTTATAAATTTGACTCCATTCTTTATATATTTGAGAAATGAGACCTTTATCAGAGATACTTGCTGTAAAAATTTTATCCCAGCTTTCTGCTTTCCTTCTAATCTTGGTTGTATTGGTTTTGTTTGTACAAAACTTTTTAATTTAATATAGTCAAAATTATCCATTTTGCTTCTTGTAATGCTATCTTGTTTGGTCATAAATTCTTCCTTTTTCATAGATTTGACAGGTGAACTATTCCTTGCTATTCTCATTTTTTTATAGTATCACCCTTTAAGTTTAAGTCATGTACCCATTTTGACCTTATCTTGGTATATGGTGTAAGATGTTGTCTATACCTAGTTTCTCCCACATTGTTTTCCAGTTTTCTCAGCAGTTTTTGTCACGTGGTGAGTTCTTGGCCCAAAAGCTTGTGTCTTTGGATTTATCAAACTCTGGTTTGTTATGGTCATTTACTACTGTGTATTGTGTACCTGATTTATTCCATTGATTCACCACTCTATTTCTTAGCCAGTACCTAGTTGTTTTCATGAGTATACCACTTTATAGTACAGTTTGAGATCTGGTATGGCTAGGCCATGTTCCTTCACATGTTTTTTCATTAATTCCCTTGATATTCTTGACCTTTTGTTCTTCTAGATGAATTGTGTTATTTTTTCTAGTAGTTTGATTGGTATGGCACTGAATAAGTAAATTAATTTAGGTAGAATTTTCATCTTTATTATATTGGCTCAGCCTGCCCGTGAGCAACTGATATTTTTCCAGTTGTCAAAAATTCCCTGGTTGGAATTGATTTCTTTCCTTTTCGTTGCCTGGTGAGGTGTGCTAGTAATAGTAAGCAGAATGAAGTCAGTCAGGCAACCAAAGATTTATTGAGGGATTATAAGGGATGAATGATTTAAATGATTTAAAACTGGTGTTATGTGGGGGCCACTTTGAAAGCTCTGTGATTTGCCTGCAGAGCTTTATTAGAGGGTCATGGTGAATTGTCATCATTCCCTGGTTGCCAGCTTTCTTGAGACTGGCCACTCACAAGTTAGCTAGACGGTCCTCAGATGAAAGATGTGACTGGTCCTTAGCTCAGGGTCTATCCAGCTTAATTGGGTGTCTGACCTTGTGCTTCCCTGGCATAACCCTTGAGAAGCTTCAGTTTCCTCATTTGGGAAGAACAAAAAAGGGAAACTATGTGCCCTGTGATTATAATAACCAAGGCTGACTTTGGAGAAGAGTTAAGAGTGAATGGAAGAAGCCAACGGATTCCCTTCTCTTGTGTGCAGAGGCAGGGTTCTAAGAGTGTGGAATATCATGTGTGTTGTCAGGTGTGGCTTGTGTTGGTCTTAATGAACAGCCATTTTCTCTTTTGTACCCTTCAGTATTAAGGGATAACTACTGGGTACAACGGGAAGGTACCTGCAGAAATGAAGGTGAGAGAAATACAAGATACTCGTTTAAAAACTACCATGAGCAGGTTGGGCTGGGTGACCTTTCAGGTCTTTTCTAGCCCTACATCTGTGGTGCTCTGGGAACCCAAAGTCACCTCCGTGCTAGTAAAAAACATCGATGGAAAACTTTCCTGAAAGACATTGATCTTACTACAAGGGTTAACTGACTTGGCTTAAATGAGAGCTGACTTTGATTACGTGTATGTGTATGTTTATGTGTGTGTGTATATGTGTGTGTACACGCACACACATATATGAATGGCTTAGAATTGGTGACTGTAGCTAGGTGGAAGTCTAAAGTCTCAGTTTCCTTCTGCCTTTGTCCTCAGTGCTGGCTTCCTCCCTGCCCAGCACTGTGTGCTCTTGACCACGGGCTAGCCCTCTGCTTCCCTTCTGGGCCCCCTTTTTGTCCATCTCCTATTGACAGTCTGGATTGTATACAGAATTGAAGTGACATTGGCCCTTTGTGTAAGGCTTCAGTGAATGCAGTAAGAACAGGCAGATGTTCATAAAGCCTCCATCTAGGGTGGGATTTAGCCAGAGGCCCTCATGGGTAAGGTTAGAAAATGTCTCTTTTAACTTTGAACTGTTTTCTGGCTTCTTTTACTTCTCATCTGACGCCAGGAGGTGTCCCTGCATTTCTAGAGCTAAGGGTAGATATATAGATTTGTTGTCTAGTCTAAAGCCTCCTTTTTATAGATGAGGAGAATGAGGAACAGAGAGGTGCAGTGACTTGCCTTTGGTTATACAGCTGGTTAGTGTTGCTTACTGGACTGGAAGAAAATACTGCTGATGGTCATTTCGTTCTTCCTTCTGCTCCCTCTTAATGAGTGGGAAACAGTTTGGGGCCATTCTCCTGTAGTCAGAGTGCACAACAGAAGCAGCTGCTGGTGACTTAGGAGTTATTTTTCATTGTTGAAGAAGGAAGACACCCCCTCTTCCATACTTTATTTAAAACGATGGCCTCTCCCTCATTCAGGCTGCAGACTTGGAATCATCTTTGAATTTTCCCTCTTGGGTTCTCCCTGTCCAGTTGGTTATCCATATTGATTCTGTGGTTCCTTGCACCTGATCAGTGCTTGATACGTTCTTGGTGATTCATTCCCTTGAAAGTGCCTCATCTGCTGCCCCCTCTTCCAGACCCTTTTTGTGACTATTTCATGGTGGTGTTCTCTCCGTTGATATGATTGTAGTCCTTGGGTGTGTACTTTGATTTCTTGGCTCTATTTACTTCCCTTCAAATTCAGTGACATAAGTTTTTTCATGCTTCTCTGTATTGATTATATCCGTCACTTCCTGCAGCACCGTGATATTCCCTTACCGTCAAGCTTTCTCCAGGCAAAGGGTATCTGCTTTTCCAGTTCTTTGTTACTTTACAGAGTGCTGCTGGAAATATTGGGTGTATATGCGGACTACTGTGATAGACTTGTAGTGAAACCTTTGGGTTGGAGAGTAGGGACAGTTTAATCACTTTAGTTGCATTATTCCAAATTGCTTTCCAGCATGGTTGTACTGATTCATAGCTTCACCAGCAACGCGTTCTGGTACCTATCTTTGCAGCCCTGTTTCCTTCCCCCAACACTGACATTTCCATGTTTCTTTATCTTTGCCATTTTTCTGTGTGTGAGGTGAGATCTCAGGGTTGTTTTCATTTGTTTTTCTCTTATTAGTGATATGGAATATTTTTTCATGTAGTTAATAGTTTAAATTCTTTGAGAACAGTTTGTTTATATCTTTTTTTCTCCTATCTATTGGGAAATGGCTTTTGGTTTTATATGTTTGTTATGGTTGTCTAGATAACTTGGAAATTTAAACCCTTGTCTGAGAAATTTGATGCAAAGATTTTTCCCCCCGTTTAACTGCTTCCCTTATCCCGGATGCATTAGTTTTCTTTGTGCAGAAGCTTTTCAGTTTTATGTAATCAAAATGATCAGTTTTATCTTTTAAAATTCCCTCTGTCCCTTGTTTGCTTAAGAATGTATCTCCTGTCCATAGCTGTGAGAGATGTGTGATCTCATCTCTTTGAGTGTTGGTACCCCCGGTTTTAATGCTCTCATCTTTCTCAGATGGCCTTTGGTTTGATAACCCGTGCACGTGTGTTCCCTGATAGAACGTGGACTTCTCACTTTTGTGTTGGTATCCTCAGCACCTAGTGCAATGCCCCACACATAGTAGGGCCTTACTAAGCACTTGTGAAGTGGAATTCTGCTAGGCCATCGTTATTTGTCTTTTGTATAGAAGTGAAACTGAAGAATTTGCCCAATTCTATAGGACGAATCATTGTTCTCAGAGTAAAAATAAAGGAGCCGACATTTGTTGGTTCCCTGTTGACTTTCAGCTCACTTTTCATTTTCTGTTTGGATCTGATTGGCCACATGCTTTGAAATTGGAGATTCATAGATAAGTTCATGTTGGCATCACTATACTGTACTTGGAAAGAAAATGGAAGCCTTTTTTGAACTTTTCCTCGGGGGAAGGAACGGACATATGATTTCATAGTTAGGAAACATTCCCTATAAGGCGATTGGCCTCGCTCTGCGGGTGATGGTCCTGGCGAGTGCACAGGCGGGTGAGAGGTTGTCAGCAGGTGTCAGAGCTGTTTGATCTGCTCCGCCATCCATGCCGCCGGCTGTGTGTGCACAGATGGGAAACTGTAGGGTTTTGTCTGAACGAAGATTTGTGTAGTTTAGTGGCTGAGGGGCTGTGAACTCTTCCCCACAGCAGGTGGACGTTTCCTTATCCCCACTGTAAGATTTGTTGGCATTACTTTATGATTTTAAACTGCAGTGCACTGCTGTGGACTTTGATTTACTCTCCATTTTAGCGTAGTGCATAGCGTCTACATTTCAGCCGTAAAGGGAAGTGCCAGTGTCCTGGATTTTAGATGGAACAGATACACAAGTATTGGATGCTGGGGGGGGCCGGTGGGAAGGGTAGACAGCTTGGGCGCCATCGTGCAGAGTGACAGGCCTGGAATCAGGAAGATCTGAGTTCAAATGTGTCCTGACACTTGCTAGTTGTGTGATCCTGGGCAAGTCACTTGGCCTCTATTTGCCTTTGTTTCCCCATTTGTTAAATAGGTATAATAGTAGCTCCCTCCTCCCTGGGCTGTTGTTAGGATCCAGTGAGAGAATGAATGATTGTAAAGCGCTTAGCGCAGTGCCCAGCACCGAGTGAGTGCTGCGCTATGTACATGGTGGCTAGCAGCATTATTATCTTTTATTACAGTTGCCGCATCATATTAATGGCGTGTGCTTTTAAAACTGAAAAGTTTAAAAATATTTTTTATGCCGATCAGAAATCCAGCTGGACTGGATTATAAACGTTGTTGTCAGGTCATGGAAAACTGTGAAGCTTCACATTTTAGCTCCTGATAGTCTAGGAAAATAAATAATGTTAAAGTTTCTGTGAGACTTATGGTGAAGTAGACAGGAGAGAAATAATAATTGCTGACATTTACATTGCACTTTTAAATTTCTCAAAGTGAGTTATAGACATTTATTTATCTTCAGCAACTGTATGAGTGTATGAGTGAGGTAGAAATTCTGGTCATGTCCCCACTTTACAGGTAAGGAAACTGAGGCCCTACCTGGATAGAATGACAGTCCATGGGGGCAGCTAGGTGGCACAGTGGATAGAGCACCGGCCCTGAAGTCAGGAGGACCTGAGTTCAAAGCCGGGCTCAGACCAAACACTTGACACTTAACTGGCTGTGTGACCCTGGGCAAGTCACTTAATCCCAATTGCCTACAAAAAGCAAAACAAACAGACAGTCCGAGGCATAGGCAACATTTAAGCCATGATGATGTCATGAGATTACATTAGTCTGACCTTTATCCCTTAGGCATGGCTTCTAAGGTGATGTAGAACCTCCTCCCTTTCTACCCTAGCTATATCCTGTCTGATATCACACGAACCCTACTTTCCCACTCTCTTTCTCACACTGGCTCTTCATCTCCTGTCCCTGTCGCTTTGCATTGGCCATTCCCCATGCCTGGAGGGCAGGCCCTCCTCACCTCTGTGGCATTTCTCTCTTCCTTTCAGATGTAAGTTAAGTACCACCTTTCCTGACCTCCTCAGCCCCAGCCTTCCGTCTCAAACCTCATGTTGAACTCCTTTTTTTTTCATCTGAATGTATTCTTTTTGTGGTGGCAGCATGATGTAGTAGAGAGAGAGCAAGCCTCAGAGCCAAAGAGGCCTGGGTCAAGTCCTGTCTAGGACATGTTGGTCGAGTGATTCTGGGGAAACCTCCCTGGGCGACTCTTACAGACTGAAGACAATCTGAGGGATGCCCCCAGCTGGGAGTTCACCAAACCATGATGTCACAGGTCCAGTTTCTAGCTTCATTCTGATTCTGCTCATTTTCTGTATATGCTTATATACACTTATTGTCCTTGCTGTTAAAATGTGAGCTCTGTAAGAGTGGGCTTTATTGTGTTCTCTGTACTTGTATCTTCAACGCTTATCTAATACCACAGTATTAGGACCTTAATGAACACTGGTTGATTAAGATTCATCATGGGCCTGAGTTAAGAAACAAACCCTTTCAGATTGGAAAGTTGGCATTGCAGACTTCTGTTCTGACTGCTCATTAGTGATCCCTTACATTTATGTTTTGTTGAGGCTTCTTCTCACATCCAAGGCTTATTTCCTACCCATAGAATTCTTCATTTCTTATACTGCTATACTTGTTGCAATTTCCTTCTAAGTTGTCCTAATCTGAATTCTTAGGCTTTGTTTTCCTTAGGAATGGCCCTAGAGTTTCTCCAGCTATTGACTTAATCAGCCACACTAAATTCTCATGTCCCATCGACAGAATTCGTGTTTTTACAGCAAGTATTCAAGAACAATTTGAAATTTGGGCAATATATTAATGCACATTTGATATTTGAATTTTTTTGCCTCCAGCTCATGGTAATCAAGTTTTGTATTGATTTCCTTGTTGTAGGAGAAAAACATAGAATCATTTGTTAAAGTAGCTTCTTTTGTCTGGTTTCATTGGGCAATATGATTGCCGTTCTTAATTTTATTGTTGTTTTTTTTAATGGTACATAAAATGATTCCTCTCCTGAGATCTGCATTCTCATTAAACATTGGTTTTGTTTTTCAGGTGTTGCTGCCTATGTTGGGTGGCAGAGCTCTTCTATCCTAAAGCCTCTGCTACAGCAAGGCCTCAGTGATGCTGAAGAATTTGTCATTTTTAAGGCTCTCAACGCCCTTACCTGTATGTGCCAGTTAGGGCTGTTACAAAAACCTCATATCTACGAATTTGCTTGTGATATTGGTGAGTACTGACTGCTCACTGTCCTTTTGTGTGGACTTGAAGGACACCTGCTAGAGATCTGTAGAAATTCCTTGGCATTTGGAAGGATTAGCCTCACATGCAGTTTTAAATTGTCGTATGGGAGAATTCTGTTTTTCCCACCTTAGCAGAGGACTGATTTCTTTGTTCTCAACTCTTAAAGTCATCTGAGTTAGTTTCACATATGAAATCTCCTATGTTCTGAATTGTAAGCAAATCTGGCTTACTTAATATTGTTTATACACTGTAACAGGCTTTTGGGCTACCTTTTAAATTTATCGTACTTGGAAGTTAGTAAAATTGAACTTCTAGGACTTATTGTTTCAAACAATTAAATGAGTTAATTTTATGGCCCATAAACCCATTGATCCATTTATTTCCAGCCGTTAATATTAATTTAAAACATTGATAGAATTAACACTGAATCAATAAATTTTATAAATATGTTAAACATAAAAGCATCTGAACATTTTTAGTCCTATGATCAATCACTGTTTTCAGATGGCAAGCAATAGAGAAGTGCCAACTGCCTTTATACTGAGTGGAAAAAAAAGCAAATTGGAAAAATTGTCTAGTCAGTAAAACATTGAACTGCTCTTCCCTATTTCCTTAAGGAAAATTAATAGCCCAAATCAGAGGTGGGAATCTGCGCCCTCGAGGCTACACGTGGTCTTCTAGAGCCTCAAGTGTGATCCTTTGACTGAATCCAAACTTCCCAGAAGGATTCAGTCAGAGGGCCACACTTGAGGCCCTAGAGGACCACGTGTGGCCTCAAGGCTGCAGCTTCCCCACCTCTGGCCCAAACCATTAGACTTAGAGGATGAGTGTTCACCCATGGCAGTCATTGAAGAGAAGAGAGAAGGAGCTGTGGATGTCAGTTGTTTGAGAAGTTCGTAAGCAAACAGACTGTCTCAGATATGTCATATTTAAACTATTTAGGAGAACAGACTTTTGTAGAATTTTAGGATTACCTAATTTACACATATACAACTGAGATTTGGCCTCGCTGGAGCTATTAGAAGAAGCTGCCTGAGTTTTAGGATTTGGATTTCGTGTTTACAGATTTTGTGATTGTGTGAGTGTTTATGGTGTTTGCCAATTCATTATAGATTTAGCAGTCTCCATACCACCTCAACCCCACCCTGTCTCCTGTTTGTTGCTGTTGCTAAAGGAGCTCTGAGTCTGTTATTACAATAAGGTATTTGTGGATTTATCTATTCAAAGGAATCCTTAGCCCTGATTTATAAGTGATAAGGGTTTTCTATACATACTTAAGAGAATAAAATTGCATTTTTAGAAAAAAGTTTGAAGTAGTACCCCAAAGGCACTTTCTTTGTCAGCAACATTAAATATAACATCTCTTTAATATTGACAGAAGGTGAGCTTTCACTTGTGAAACTAACAGTCTGATACAGCATTGGATTTGGAATTAGAGAAGTTAGGTTTAAGTCACTTCACTACCATTTATTACTACCATAATGATAATGGACATATCACTTAATCTTTCTAGGTCTCATTTTCCTCGTCTGTAAAATGAAGGAATTGAAGGAGATGACTTCTAAGGTCCCTTCCAGCTCTAAATTAGAATCCTATGACTTCCCCTCCCCAGTTAGTCCAAATTAGTAAGGTTTACTCTGTTTTAGTTTTTATATAACTATATCTTTAGGTTAAGTTGGAAGGAAATTACGTTTTCTCTTAATTAATTCTATGCATTTTTCTTGGTTGATTCTGATATTTCACTTTTTATATGTTAATTTGTATTTATTCCCCCATTAGATTATAAACTCATTGGGAGAAAGAGATGTAGAATAAAGTATACTTTACTTCATCCGTGTCATAATTACTTGGTATGGTGCCTTGCACATAGTAGAGACTTAAGAATTATTGGGTGAATTTATTGTAAGAGTAGATTTTAAATTCCTGAAGGACAGGATTTGTTTGACGGTATCTATTAATCTGAGATTTATTGTACTATAAACTTGATATACCAAAGCCCACTAAAAAAAATGAGTCAAGTAAACAGATGGTGAAATTGTTCCTTTGATTTTAAGTGACTTAGAGAATGAGAGAATGCTTATTCTCCTACTTGCTGAATGACATAAGTGACCCTGAGCTAGTGAAGACTTACCATTGTGACATTTTGTGTGTATATCAACATATCTTATATGTAAAGTAGTTTTTTAATTTCACTATTATAAATAAATAGTTCACCAGCTAAAACTTTTGGATTGTTAAAGATTTGGCCTGTCAGCTGTAAAGTCTTATTTAACTTGTCTGTATTAGTCGAGGATTATATTTCCTCTTTTATATTATTTGAACATGTCCCTACAGAAAGAAATATAATTAGCTTCATCTTGATGGCGTGTATGCCTAAGGGTAATTTAGTATGTAGAAGGGTCTTAATGAATCAATCCATGATGTACCATTATTGTGAAGTTGGCATTGTCGTGAAAGATACTGATAAATTTTTATTTTGGGCAGATGTGTGTTGAAACTATTCCTGAAACTGCTTTCATTCTTCTTTTCTTTTAGCACCCTTTCTGTGCCATCCCAATCTTTGGATACGCTATGGGGCAGTGGGATTTATAACAGTGGTAGCTCATCATTTGAACATTGCCGATGTCTACTGCAAGCTAATGCCTTACCTCCATCCATTTATTACTCAGCCAATAATACAGGTATAATTTGTATGCCTTGGAACTCTTTCTTCATGTTTAGAGATTGTTTGTTGGAAAGAGAATTTTAAAATTAAATTGTTTCCATGGGTATTAGTATTCTTATAATTCCTTTCAAGACAGTATTACTTTTAGAGACCTGATAACTTTGATGGTAATCAAAATTAAACTGCATCTTATATGACTTTATATGTATTACATTTAGTGGAGCAGTGTTTTTCAGTCTTCATTTTCATTATGTAATACAGTAAAACATCTGTTGTTCGATGATATACGGCTTAGCAAGAAAGCATATGTTGATGAACCACATGCTAGTCTTCCGAGTGTTCATTGCAAGAAATGTAATTGATTTTGGTTGAAATCGGCATTTATGATTAGTTGGGGAAAGTTTTTTTTTTTTTTCAGAAGTTTAGTGTATAGAGGCAGAGTTAAGATGGTGGAGTGAGAAGAAGCATTTTTGCCAAACTCACGCAGTATACCTCCTTCACAGTGATCTAGAAAATGTGCCAAACTGAATTCTGATTGGGAAATCCAAGAAAAAAGTCGCAGTGAGTCTTTTTTCCAACCTAGCAAGATAGCCAGAGAGATCCTGAGGGCCCTGGGGGCCACTGAAGTTGGGGCAGTGACTGTGGTGGGGAACACTGTTATGCCCAGGGAGAGGAAGAGGAATGAGACAGAACACTAGGGCAGAAAGCCTTGGGGCAGAAGGAGAACCCAGAGGATTCTTGAATTGAGGCAGAGTACAGGACCAGGTCTGGCAGCTCTGGCCCATTGCCCCATTCCAGGTCACAGTTTCAGGGTGGGGAAGAGCATTTGTCAGGTACTGTAGGCTTACCCTAACTCTGCTCTGATCAAGGAACAAATTCCAGAAATGTAGATATGCATCTCCGAGTCCAGGTACAGAGCAGCAGGGACTTGGTTTTACCCTCTAACCCAGTGTCAGAGCCTGCAGTAGAATAACCAGGGCAGGAGTCCTTGCCCAAAGGGGAACCCACAGTTCAATCACTGACGCTGCAGACCTTCCCAGGGGGCCAACGGTGACTAAGTGCAGCAGCAGTCAACTAAAACTCAGCCATGCACAAGCCAACAGACCTAGGTCAGAAACTTGCAGAGCTCAGACGTGTAAGGCAGTAAACAGACCTCCCTCCAGATCATCCTGATTTGGGAGCACTGGAAACTTTTAGGCCTTCAGGCTGACCTGTGAAAGCAGCTAAAGGACATAAAAGGACAAAATCTTGGGACAGATATCACCTGTCTCCTCACTCCCCTAGGCCATGCAGAACTTGGGACTAACATAAAGTCCAAAGACCTGATAGTAAAGAGTTATTGTGGTGACAGGGAAGCCCAGGACACAGTCACAGAAGAGAATCATTTGAAGCACCTACAAGCAAAGCCTCAAAGAAAAGTGCAGATTGGACATAAGCCTAAAAGAATTCCTACAAGGGTTAAAGAAAGGGTTTTTTAAAAAAAATTTAAAAATAAAACAAGAGCTATAGAAGAAAGATATGAAAAGAGAGTTATACAGTTTGGTAAAAGAGGTATAAAATCTTACTGAAGAAAATAAGTCCTTGAAAATTAGAATTGGCGAAGCGAACTAATGACTTCACAAGACAATAGGAAATACTAAAAGTCAAAATGCTGAAAAAAAATAGAAGAAAATGTGGGCTATCTTATAAGAAGTTTGACTTGGAAAACAGGGGAGAGATAATTTAAGAATCATTGGACTACCTGAAAACCATGAATAAAAGAAGAGCTTAGACTTCATATTTCAAGAAGTCATAAAACTGCCCAGATCTCTTAGATCCAGAAGGCAAAGTAGAAATTGAAAGAATCCATTGGTCACCTTCTTAAAGAAATCCCAAAATGAAAACTCCCAGAAATATTGTAGCCAAATTCCAAAACTCCCAGGTCAAGTAAAACATACTGCAAGCAGCCCGAAAGAACACATTGAAATACCGTGGAATCATAGTCATCGTAACACATTTAGCAGCCACCACTTTAAAATAATGGAGAGCTTGGAATGTGATTTTCTGAAAGGCAAAAGATCTAGGATAACAACTAAGAATAACCTACCCAGCAGAACTAGTATATTTCTACAGAGAAGAAAATGGGATTTTAGTGAAAAAGGACTTTTAGGAATTGCTGATGAAAAAACCAGTGATAAGAGAAAATCTGACATACAAAGGACTCGAGGAGCATAAAAAGGTAAATATGAGGGAGACAGCGTGAGGGACTGACTGAGCAAGGTTAAAGTATTTACATTCTTATATGGGGAGATAATACATGTAACCCCTTTATCTCAATAAGGGTCATAGAGGGAATCTAATTAGAGGTCCTGAGTGTGATTCTATTATGTTTGGATGATCGCAGAAGAAGAATAGAAGGCTAGTGAAGAAGAATGCACTGGGAAAGTGGGGAAGAGAGACAAGTAATAGAGTGTGCAAGGAACAGTTTATACAGCACAGGGGACAGGGATGGCAGGGTACCACTGGAATCTCATGCTCATTTGAACTGGTTAAAGGAGGGGAGAAAGCGTGTGTGTGTACACACACAGTTGAGTACAGAAATTGTTACCAGCAGGGAAGTAGGAGGGAAAAGAGGAGGGGTGTGGAATAAAAGGACAGGTAGGTTAAGGGAGGTATTAGACTCTGAAAGAGGGGACAGGGCAAAAAAAGAGAAGGAAAAGTATAAAACAATAAGATGGAGAGAAATGCCCAGTAGTTACAGCTGTGAATGTGACTGAGGTGGATTCACCCACCAAATGGAAGAGGATAGCAGAATAGATAAGAAACTAGAATTAAACAGTATGTTATTTACAGGAAACACATTTGAAACAGAAAGACATATACAGAATTAAAATAAGGGGATGGAGTAGGGTCTATTATGCTTCTGCCAAAGTGAAAAGGGCAGGGGTAGCAGTAATGATTTTAGAAAAAGAAAAAGGAAAAATAAATGTAATTAAAAGAGATAAACAGGGAAACTACATTTTGCTAAAAGGTATCATACACAGTGAATTAATATCAGTGCTGAGCATACATGCACCAAATGGCATAGCATCTAAATTCTTAAAGGAAAAGATGAGTTACAAGAGGAAACAGTAAAACTATAATAGTGGGGGACCTCACTTTACCCTCAAACCTAGATAAATCTAACCATAAAATAAGCAAGAAAGAAGTTAAACAGATGAATGTAATTTTAGAAAAGTTAGATCTGGTACACTGGGAGAATAATGAATGAGAAGGGAATATATCTCTTCCTCAGCTGTGCATAGCCCTTTCACAAAAATTGATCCTGTAACAGGGCATAAAACTTCACAAACAAATGCAGAAAACTAGAAATATCAAATCCAGCATTTTCTGACCGTAATGAAATAAAAAAAAAGTACATTCAATAAAGAGCCTTTGAAGTATAGATTAAAAATTAATTGGAAACTAAAGAAGTTAATCCTAAGAAATGGGTGGATAAAAGAACAGATCATAGAGACTGTCAATAATTTCATTAAAGTTAATGCAACAATGAGAGAGCAAACCAAAATTTGTGGGACTCAGCCAAAGCAGTACTTGGGGAAAACATATATCTCTGAACTTTTTCATCAGTAAAAGAGAGAACAGATTAGTGAATTGGACATATAACTAAAAAACTAGAAAACCAACAAATTAAAAACTTCAAGTTAAATAACAAAATAGAAATGCTAAGAATCAAAGGAGAGAGATTAACATGATTGATAATTAATAGTTGAATTAATAAATAAAACTAGGAGGGGTTTTTTTGGGGGGGGGGGATATTGACTAATTTGATTAAAAAAAAGAAAACCAAATTACCAGTATCAAAAATGAAAAAGTTCACAACTAATGAAGAAAAAGTAAAAGCAATTTTAGGAGCTATCACCCAACTCTATGTCAATAAAACTGAGTCTAAATCAAATGGATGAATATTTACAAAAATATAAATTGCCTGGATCAACAGAACAGGAAATAAAATACTTAAATAGGTCTGTCTTAGAAAAAAAGAAATTGAATAAGCCATGAATTAACTTCCAAAGGTAAAAGCCCAGGATCAGTTAGATTTACAAGTAAATTCTACCAAACATTGGAAGAACAATTCCAATACTATAGAAACTGTTTGGTAAGATCCCTTCTTTATTTTCTCAAACTACTTCCGTGACACAAATACAGTCTTGATACACAAGCAACAGAGTAAAAACAGAAAAAGGAAACTGTAGGCCAATTTCTGTAATGAATATTGATACAAAAATTTTAAATAAAACATTAATAGGGATATTACAGCAATATATCACAGAAATTATACACTATGACCAAGTTGGATTTATACCAGGAATATAGGTCTAGTTCAATATTACGAAAACCATAAACCTAATTGACCATATCAGTAACAAAAACAATAAAAATTAAGTGGTTAGTTCATAACATGCCAAAAAAGCTTTTGACAAAATACAACACCCATTCCGGGGGAGGGGGGGAAGGGAGGGGCTGTAGAATGCTACTGGAAAGTACAGAAATAAATAGAACTTCTTTAAAATGATAAGTAGTATCTTTCCTAATTCCAAAAGGAAGTGTTGCTTGTAATGGGAATAAACTAGAAGCCTTTCTAGTACAGGAGTAGAGCACAGATTTTCATTATTGCCTTTACTGTTTACCTAGAAATTCTAGGTATAGCAAAAAGAAAAGAAAAAAGACATTGATAGAATGAGCATAAGAAAATGTGGTAATAAAACTATTAATTTCTGTAGATGATATGCTAGTTTACTTAGAGAACTGTAGACAATCAACTAAAAAACTAATTGAAGCAATTAACAACATCAGCAAAGTTGCAGGATATAAAATAAATCATTAGCATTGCTGTATATTATCAGCAAAATGCTTTAGGAAGAAATAGAAAAGTTCCATTTAAAATAACTATGAACAGTATAAAACATTTGGGTGTCTACTTGCCAAGTCACAAATAGGAACCATATGAGCAAAATTACAAAGCATTCTTAAATAATGACAGATTTAAGTAATTGGAGAAATATTAATTGCTCTTGGGTAGGCCAAGCAATTGTAATAAAAATAACACTACTACCTCAATTAGTTTATTCAATGCCATACCAATCAAACTACTAAAGAATTACTTTAGAGAACAAGAAAAAATAATAACAAAATTCATCTGACCAAAAAGTCAGGAATATCAAAGGAATGAGGAAAAAATGAGAAAGAGGCCTAATAACACCAGATCTCAAACTGTACTTCAAACTGTAATCATCATACTGGGTAAGAAATAGAGAGGTTAATTGGTGGAACAGATTAGGTACATGATATATGGAAGCAGGGGGCACAGTAACCTAGAATTTGATAAATCCAAAGATGGCAGCTATTGAACTAGGTACTCACTATTTAACAAAAACTATTGGGAAAATTCTAATATAGTGTGGCAGAAACTAAATATAGATCAACCTCTCACACAGTATACCAAGATAAACTCAAACTGGGTACATGATTTAGACATAAAGAATGATATCGTAAGCAAATTAGTGGAACATGGAAGAAATTGCCTCTTAGATTGGGGAAGAGTTTATGAGCAAATGAGATAGAGTTTTAGGAAGTAATTTTGTTTACACAACATTACAAACAAAACCAGTGTAGCTAAAATTAGAAGAAAAGCAAGAAACTGGGGAAAAAAATCTTTGCATCAGGTTTCTCTATTGATACGTCTCATTTCTAAGACATATAGAGAACTGAGTCAAATTTACAAGGAAAAGAGACATGCCCTGATTGATAAATTGTCACAGGATATGAATGGACATTTTTCAGAAGAAGAAATCCAAGCCATCAGTGGTCATATTAAAAAAATGCTCTAATCACTAATAGAGAAATGAAAATTGAAATAACTGAGGGGCCACTTCACACTCATCAGATTGGCTGACAAAAAAGGAAAACAACAGATGCTGGAGGGGCTGTGGGAAAATAGGTACACAAATGCACTATTGGTGGAGCTGTGAACCAGTCCAGCTGGTCTGAAAAACAACTTGGAACTATGCCCCCAAAGCTAATAAATTGTGCATGACCCAGCAATTCCATTACTAGGTCTGTACCCCATAGAGAGCAAGAAAGAAGGAAAAGAGATCCATATGTACAAAATTATTTATAGCTGCTCTTTTTTTGTGTTAGCAAAGAATTGGCTCAGCTTAGAAAAGGCTAAACAAGTTACGGTATAAAAATATAACGGAATATTATTGTGCTGCAAGAAATAATATAGGGGATGGTTTCAGAAAAACTGAGGAAGACTTAGTGAACTGATGCAAAGTGAAGTAAGCTGCTGAACCAGGAAAACAATTTATACAGTAACAGCAATATTGTAAAGAAAGCTCTGAAAGACTTAGGAACTCTGATCATCACAATGACCAACCACAATACCAGAGGACTCATGGTGAAATGTACTATCGACCTCCATATAGAGGTGATTGGATAGTCAAGACATCACCTTCCTGGTGTTTGTCTTCAGGAATGAAGGACAAACAAGAGAGTTGATAGGGTCAGATTGCACATTAAAACATATTTTCTTCCCTTTTTTCTTCTTTATTTTTTTGGATGTGGTTAAACTGGAAATATATTTTGCCCGACTATATATTTGTAATGGGTTTTGTTCTCCTTGCCTTTTTAGTTGGCAGGGTAGTTGTGGGGAAGGAGAGAGAATTCAGAAAATAAAATTATATTTAAAGTAAAATCACCAAAAAGTTTAGTGTATTGGAATATTAGCTATGATTACATTGTTTCTTGATCAAATGAGGCACCTAGAATTTTAGCACTTGATGAATTTTAGGTCTTTGTTTCATATATGCAGAAACCATTCACCCAGCCTGTGAGAGTTTAGACTCATCATCCACATAAACAGTCACTTCTCCAAACCTATTTCTAAGAGGAATGGAATGTTGCAGGCTGCTTCAGGCAGTCATGGGGTACTGCTAAAGTGATCTTGAAATGTCCTATTTTTGCCATTTAAAACCATGTTCTCCATTTGGAAATTCACATGTCCTTGTGGATTTCCTCCCTTGCTTTTTCTCTGCCAACCCAGCTTTCTTTTTGTTGGAATAAAACCACCTCTGGAACAGGTATCTTTTGGAGACTGAGAGTCTTTGGCTGTTCCTTCAACCATCAGTTTGTCCCAGTAGATTTGTCCATTCCTAGGAAACATCGTGTTCTTTAGAATTGTTGATTCTCTACCCTGTGAGCACTTTCTACAATGATATTTTTACATGGAAGAATATGGACACAGTAAATGGGAGCAAAGAAATCCTTTTTAAAGAAAAAAAAAGAAAAACTTTTATTGATATCTTTTGTTTTTATGTTGCCTAAATTTCTCCCTATATTCTTCTTTTTCTCCTCTGAGAGCCATCCCATATAACAGAGTGTTTTTTTTAAAGAAAGAAAAAGAGGAAGAAGAGAAAAACCTCAGCAACATCAATCGATACATTGAGAAAAATATGAAAACACAGGCTGTCCCCGAAGTCTTAAACTTTGATAGCTTAAAACTACACTAAGACTAAGAACTAAAGTTATGTGCTTGTGGACCTCTTGCCTGTAAGAGGGCTTTCTCAAAGTGGATTTGAGCTGTCTTAGAAATGGGACCTAATGTTATCTGAACTTAAACTTTGACAGCCATGAAATTATTGCTCTCACAATTGCTCTGCTTTGCTTGGGTCTTTTCCTCTTGTTCACTGAACGCTTGCAGTGCATCAAATTACCCAATGTCATCATAGTCACGGGGATAGTGTTAGGAAATTAAGGACCAGCTGCCAATGCATTTGTAATGATTTTCAGTGAAAGTTTAGTGTGGGATAAGTGGGGACATATATGTGAGTTGTTAGAAGTCAACACCTGCAACTCACTTTCTCTTCCAAGAAAAGCTCACTTTTTTGCTTTTATTTTCATCTGTTTATGGTTTGCTCTTAGTAACATTTAAGTGTATAAAAGGAATTTGAGAAGTCAGTGTGACTGCAGTGAGGAAGGTTCAGTTCCACATATGCGTAGTTTAACTTAATAGATTAAATAATTTGGCCAAACCCAAGGATTTCCCTCCATTTTGGAAAGCGTTGACTTTGAGGGTAGCCTAGGGCATAATTTACATTCTGGCAGATGCAGTCAGCAAGGAAGACCTGCCTTCAGTGGTTGACCATCATAGCTGCAGGCATAGTTGGGTGGCACTATGAATGCTTATACTACAATGTTTGGGAATCCTAGGTCTTTTTAAGTCCTGGAGGTCATGTGCTATTTATATGTAGTCTGCATAAAGACAGACCAGTGGCTTATGAGAGTGTCTAGATAAAGACATTTATTAACTGCCTTTTAGCTTTCATCCTTTATGTGTGTATTAGTGATGTCATTTTCTTGGGAAGAGTAATTGGCTGCTAATGAAGAAGCCAGGAACTCTTACTCAGTTATTGAGAACTAGCATTCATTTCTCTTCTGAACATTAAACATTGAACAATGGGGATACCTTAGACTTTCTTTAGGAAGAAAATAACTGCTTTTCCTTAGAGAATTTGTTTTCTTGAAGTCAGGCTTGGCTTGCTTTTTGCTCTGTCGTAGTCTAGGTTGATAATTTTTCCTTTTTTCCAATGCAGATTGATAAGGAAATTGTTCTCCTCAGTGTTCTCCAAGAGCCTGTGAGCCGCTCCATCTTTGATTATGCCTTGAGGTCCAAAGATATCGCTAGCCTTTTCAGACATCTGCAGATGCGGCAGAAGAAACGGAATGGCTCTCTCCCCGACTGCCCCCCACCCGAGGATCCGGCTATAGCACAGCTTCTGAAGAAATTGCTCTCACAGGTATTATCACCTTTTGAAAATTACCTTTTATGAGCATAGGTTTAACCATATCATGTGCCTTGTTTAAAAGTTTCCTTCATGGCTTATTTTTACACTGTAGTTGTTAATTGCTATTTACCCACATCTTCATTGAGCCCTCCCTTGTAACAAAGAAAAACCGTCAAGCCTGTCGGATTGATGGAACCATTGCCAGTCCTCCCTTTTACCCTAGAGCAGAGGGAAATGTCTCATTAGGTCTATTGATTAGGTTAGAGTGGAAGCAGATTGAGTTAGGGACAAACTCAATATCTTTCTCTATTTTTCTTTTTGCTTTTCCATTGTGTATTTCTACATTTATTCCATTTTCTTTGGTACACATGAATCCTGGGTACACTGATCTTCAGGGTACATGGACTTCATATTATAGGGCACTCACCAAAAAATTGTCCAGCCTTAATTAGTATCACTCAGGTGTTATTGTTGAAATTCCCATTTAGAAGGACATAAAATAATGTATTTTCTTTTAATCAACTGCCTGTTCATTTTGTCATGTCAGGCTGCAAAGAAAAGGGGCAAGAGGCAGGCAGGCTGGTCTAGACTAGCCAGTCATTTCCATTGGCTTCAGAAGTAGATACAATCCTAATTGAGGAGGCAAGAAGAGAACCAGAGAAGAGACAGTTATACCTGCAGGTGGAAGGGGAGGGGTAAAGGTGTGTTGTTGGCCCCTGCCTGAAACCCAGACCGAGCTCCTTTTCTTTTTGCACTTATCCTGGTCTCTTCCTTCCTCCTTTGGATTATGCATCTGTGCAGGGCACTCAGACAGGTGCTAGGTCTGGGAACCATCCATTACCTCTCCCTTTCCCCCTTGTACAGTATATCAGCAGCCCTTCACTCCACCAGAAGTTCTCTGCTCCAGTAGCGTCTTAGGTTTAAGTGGGCTCTTAGGGGGCTGGCCTTGGAACCTTTAATAATTCATTCCAAATGACCAGTGCAACCTTTTTAAAAGTTGGAGACTGTCGGTGCTCCAGCTGTTTAGCAAGGGCTTACTGTCTGAAGTGCTCTTTTGGACAGAACTCGGCGCTCTTGGCGTTAGGTGGAACCTTCCTGCTCGTGCTGTGTCAAGTGTAAAGAAATACTTTGGCCCTCACTCTGGCTCACTCCTCTTTTTAAAGGGCAAGTCTTTAGATTTAACATCTCTAGCTTTTTTAACAAATTCTTTGTTCTTAAGAAAAGTTCCAAAGTCCTTTACCCAGCATGACTTTGGCATTTTTATTTCATAGTTTTCCCCCGATTAGTCCTTTCTAGCCCTTTGACCACGTGGACTCAGCCCCACACACTCCTCCATTGCATGTTGGGTTTTGATTTGATTCCGCCAGACAAATTACACACACGCTCAGAATATCAAGCTGAGAACATGCCTTAACAGAAGAGAGAAAAAGGTAGAAGTTGGTTCAGGTTTTTCTGAAGAAATTGGCCCATTGGGATTTTTTGCTGAATTGTTTTGATGAGATGAGTATTTAGTTATAGATAAAGGCAAATCGGCTTGTGATTCTATTTGAGCATTTGTTACTAGGCCCAAACAGATAGAGATGGTTTACTTAAAAAAGTGTGTGCCCTCTGGAGTCCTGTTGGCAGTGTCCTTGCCTTCTTAAAGAGGACCCCCAAGCTGCTTCTCTGTTGGTCTGAAATAGCAGTAGTAGATCACTTGGAATAGCCTCATTTAACTGGGGGGTTGGGTCACGGATTGAATATTACAGGCTTAAGCGCAGGACCGGAATAGCTGACTGCAAAACAACTGGATTTTTGCTTAGCATGTTTGGGACTCTCCATCCAGGGCTTGTGTAGGCTTGTGCTGCATCTCAGGCACTGACACTTGTGTGTTATAATTGGTAGCCGAGATGTTGCTCCGCCCTATTTCTTTTTTTTATATATATATATATATCATTATTATTCACCTCTCACAAAGCACAAGAGGAAGACTGTCCTGAAGCTTAGAGAGAGGCATTTGGAATCAGACTGGAGACCTGCGTTTTGCTCTTCAGTCTCTCCTTACCAAGGTTGTTTGAGCCTCTGGGCCCTTATTTTTCTCCTTTATCTTTATAGATAAGGAAATGCATATTTTCCCCGCACATCTGAGGGAGTTTGGTTGTTTTGTGCTCCATTTTCTGTGAGTTCCTTGGAGAAAGGTGCAATAAAAAGAAATGAAAGAAGTGGGTGGAGGTGTTTCTGTTTTTGAGAGATGGCCAGTAACACGGTTCCATTTTATCATCTAAATGTGGAATGTGAAGAAAGAACGGGATTTATTGTCCACCTTAAACACGGGATCGATATTGTTTTAGTAGGAAAAGAAGCCAGAGGCATATTGTCATTTGTATAAAACAAGTGTCTCAGGTTAACATTAGGCAATCATTCATTCCAGGGTTCCTCTGGGTTTATTCTGTGACCTCTGTGGCCATTTGATTCACATTAGTAGTTTTAAAACTGTTTAATCTTTGCTATCATTGACCGTTTGAGAGGCATTAACTTTGTGATTTTTATTTTTCATGACAATTATAAAATAGAGATTATATCATAAAAATTACTGTATTTATATCATAAAAATTACTGTATTTATACTATAAAATCATAAGATTATAAACATTATAAAATTACAAATTTCATGAGAATTAAACAATTATGTAGGGAGACCAAGATATTTTAGCTCCTTTAAGTAAAGGAATGGGGCCCCATTTTGGCAAATTAAAAACTGCAGATCAGTGGTTTTGAGAGTGAATGAAATCAGAGCTGTAAGGAGGAAAGGGTGTGGCCCCATGCTCATTCCCCAGAGTACAGAAGCATTGATTGATTCTGTTCAGCTTTGTGATTTACTGTTGCACGTTGAGATCAGAGGTCTACTAAATAGAGACTGTATGTAGGGAGTGGGGAAGGTTCCTCTTGACTCCAGATATTGATCACTTCCTCTGTTTATCTTCTAGGCCCTATCACTGTGTCTTACATATACCAAGCACTTAAAGTTCATTGAATTCAATTTGACTCGGCCTAGTTTATTACTCATTTGGCAAACACGTGGACGTTGTTTATAGACTGACTGGAATCTAAGTTGTTTGACCACTGGTTTTCTCAAGAAAATGAAGCAGAACCGGGAACTAATTTGCTCCTGTCCTCAGCTTGCTCTTGCTCTTTTTCCTCAGAACAATTCAGACAAAAGTCTCAACTGGTCACTTTCTTTAGAAAAACTGAGCTGACTTATACCTTTTTTGGCATCTTATGTTCTCAGCTTGCTGAGATTTGTCCCTTAGTTGGGGTGGGGGAGGGGGGAGGTCCCTCTATGTATGTTGGTTCTTGCGAAAACAACTTCAAAGTTCGCTTGTCATTGTAGGGAATGACTGAGGAAGAAGAAGACAAGCTTTTAGCGCTGAAGGACTTCATGATGAAATCCAATAAGGCTAAGGCCAATCTAGTGGACCAGAGTCACCTGCATGACAGCGGCCAGAAAGGAGTCATTGACCTGGCTGCTCTTGGCATAACTGGGAGGCACGTGGATCTTGTTAAAACCAAACAGGAGCCGGAGGACAAGCGAGGTTGGTGTCATCTCTGGTTTTTTGCCCAGTACGTTTTTATCATCGGCAGTTTAACGGAACTGGTTTCAACAAATCAATACTAATATAAAAAAGCCATGTGTGAATTCTTCCAAAATTTAATGCCCACAGAAAGTGAAATAGTTTGATTATTTGGTTGTTCACTTCATCTGAAAGGTAATTCATTTAATCCTGCTTCAGGCTGGTACTTTTGTATGGATCTGTGATTTTATCAGATTTTATCAGTTATCTGCTGATACCAATCATAGCCCATCCACACCTTCTCATCCTTTGGGATTCGTGTTCAGATTCTTACATCACTGTTTTCCAAGCGACTTAGCCACCATGTGGGATATGTGGCTTTGTGTCTTTTAAGGCTTCACGGGCACTCAGGAATGCATTTCTCCATTGCTTTTGGTTTGCCAACAGTTTTGACATTTCAGAAACTGTGGTGTTCTATAATTTGTCACTCTGTAACATTACTGAGGAAATAATGTATTTTTTTAAAAGATGGATTAGTGGGAACGTCTAGGTGGCACAGTGGATAGAGCACTGGCCCTGGAGTCAGGAGGACCTGAGTTCAAATCTGGCCCCAGACATATAACACTTCCTAGCTGTGTGACCCTGGGCAAGTCACTTAACCCTGATTGCCATACACACACACACACACACACACAAATTGGTATTGTCAGGGAACAGTTTCTTCATATGTAAATACCATGAAGAACACTAAAGGTAAATAGTATGAAAGGAGGCAAAAGTTTTAGCTTCTAGTAGGTGCCGAGGAGACAGACAAAAATGGGATGGTACTTTTTCTAAAGGAGTTTTTATTCTACAAGGGCCTCTGTGATCTATATATCTGTATCTATCTCTCTAAAATGTATGTGTGTATCTGTCTCTTTGTATCTTTCTACCTAAAATCTGTCTATGTATGTAGATATCTATGATCTATCCATCTATCTTTTGGTCTGTTGATGAATTTAAAAAGAAAGAAAGAAAAAAAACAAGATGATATGAGTGGAGAGAAAGCAGATCCCTAGCCCCTTGAGAGATTAGAGAAGGTTATGCATAGGAAGGTGGACTGCAATGCACCCTCGAGGGAAGCTAAGAGTTTTACGAGGCCAAGATGAGGGAGAGCTCTGTCCAGGCATGGGGAGAGAGCCTTGGTGCAGATGGAAGGTGGAACACAAGGATGCAGAACATTTAGGAGACCAACTTCTTTGGAATTCAGTGAGTGAGAAGTTGAGTAACGTGAAATAAGACAGAAGGTTTTAAATGCATTAGTGTAAGATCTTCTTTTGCTTGAGATGAGCACCTTCCCAGAGCACTTCCCAGTTGACAAAGGGCTTTCACTTTCACCCACATTATTGATTGTTCCCCACCACAACTATCCATGATTACGATATCCATCCCTTACCAGTGTGGGATTGGACCCTGAGATTCAGCGACCTTGCTTGGTGGCTCTGCAGTTAGCCAGCAAATAGAGCTTTGGGTGTCCTTCCTATACTATTGTTGTCTGGCTCTAGAAATAGAAGAAAAAGGCAGAAGAGCAAAGGAATTCTCTCTTCCTTTAACATTATCGAGCAGACAGAAGCCCTTGTGTTGTAGAAGCTAGTCCTGTGTGATGAGGTCAGATGCTGAGGACCTGGTGTTTTTGTTCTTGACTCTTTTTGCAAATGTTGCATTAAGTGCCAGAGGATGCCTTCTACTTTAATCCAAGAAGCAGATTTTGAAGGTGTATAATAACAGTAGAGAGCCAGCTGCACAGATCATGTTAGTTTGTTGTGTTTTAGGTTAATACGTGGCCGTAGGGATCCCTTTCTATTTGAGTTTGACACCTTGTCAAGTCCAGCCCTCCCATCTTATACAAGAGACTATTGCCAGAGTGACATAGCAGTCTTGATTGGAGCCCAGGATTTCTGAGTCCAAATCCAACCCCACTTTTTTTTCTTCTTTTCATGGGAAATACCCGATGGAGTGGAAGGAACATCACGCTCGGAGTCAGGAAGACCTGAGTTATAACCCTGCCTCTGCTGCCTTCTTCTGAGTGTGTCACCCCAGTGTCTGATATTGGGTGGGGAGTGCCCACCCTGATGGGGTCATAGCTCCTGAGGGCATAGATGCAGGAGCTGCCATTCATTGAGTGCTGTAAAATCGGCAAAGCACTTTTCCTCACAACACTCTTTTGAGGCAAGGGCTACAAGAATCACGGCCTCCATTTTATAGAGAATTACATAGATGTTTAACCCCTTGACTTCTGACTTCCCTGAAGCAAGATTCGACCTTGGTCTCCCAATTCCCAGTTTAGTACTTTTCCCACTACACAATACTGGTCATTATTTAAAAAGACCTTGCTTTCCCTTCACTGTTATAAGACATCCCTGTGAGGATAGATTTCACCCCTCTTGCTAGTTTGCTTTCCTGATAAGGAGTGCTAGGACCTTGATCCAATTATTTAGAATTGGGACATTTAGAAATAATATGTTTCTCTGAAAAGGCAACTGCTGTCTACTCTGATAAGGTAGTTAGTTTCTTGAGGCTCAGCTAGCTTTGGGAGGGATGAGGAGAGAGAGGGAAGGAAGAAGCCAGCATGGCTTATAGACTAGACCAGAGCTTCTTAAACTTTTTTCACTTGCAGCCCCTTCAACGCTTCTTAAACCGTGAAGCGCTGGACCAGATGAGCATCCTGTCTTCCTCATCCAAGGGCTGACTTCAGCTCTGCCCCTGGTAGGCGTTGTTAGCTCTGGGAATTCACCATGGCCACTGCTCACAACTGTTCCATCTGTCTTGGTCTCCTTGGGGATCAGCTGAGAGATAATGAGTCAATTTCTAAGTAATTTTGAGATTCCAGAGAAGACACGAAACAGTATTATTGTCAAATAACTTGTGTGATTAGAATGTAGAAGCTGTTATCAGCCTTTCACTAAGCAAGGTGGATCGCCACTTGAATGATTTCAGAGCATAAGTGCTTTTAAAAATCTACATTTATACTTTGTAACAGTTCTTGGGTATATTTCCACAGCCAGGAAACATGTAAAACAGGATTCAAATGTAAATGAAGAATGGAAGAGCATGTTTGGGTCCCTGGAACCAGCTCACATCCCCCAGGCCCTTCCGAAAGGACATGGGCCATCAAGTGATCAGGAAGCCACTCCGGCAGGCAAACCTCTCCGTCCCGAGTCTTCGGCTGGCCTTGGGATAACCCTGTCGTCCTCTCCTCAGGTACTGTGAGAGCAGTCGTGTTAGCTTTCTTCTGTTTTCTGTCTAATAAGTCAAAGTTAGGCTATACTGGAACTTCACTGGGTGTCATGACCCTGGCTATGTGTTGGCAGAGAGGACCCAGATTAAGGAGTTTGTAGGCAATTGGGAACCAGGGAATGTTTTTGAGCAGTACTGGAAAATAAAGAGATCTCCCCCCTCAAAAGATTCTCTTTTCGGCTTTGTGGAGGCTGATTTGAAGAGGGGAGATGGTGGGATCAGACGGACTGGTGAGGCTGCCATTAAGCGGTGCAGAGGTGATGATGAGCCATATTAGGGTCGTGGCTCTGTGAGCAGAAAGAAGATAGACACGAGAAAGGCTAGAGATTGTTTGGATATGGTGAGGCAGAGGAAGACGTCACTGATAATGCTGAGATTGTGAACGGGGGGGACTGGTTCATATGGTGAGAGGCAGTCAGGAAGACCTTAGTTCAAATACTGCCTTAGACATGTCCTTACTGGGTGACCCTGGGCAAGTTACTTAACCTCTCTTCGCCCCACTATCCTCACCTGTAAAATGGGGATAATAGTACCTGTTTCACAGGGTTATTGTGAGTTCAAATGAGATAGTCTTTGTAAAGTGCTCCGCATGGTGCTTGGCATGTAGTAGGTGCCTTATCGGTACTTGTTCCATTGACTTCTCATTGGGAGAATACAGCAGTACCCTCAGTCGAAACAGGCATGTCGGGAGGGATAAGGGCGGGTTTAGAGGAGGGGGAGGGGGTCGATGACTTGTGTTTTGAGCATGTTGAGTTTTCCGTGCTGATGGCACACCCAGAGAGAGATATCTTACAGGCAATTAACTGGGAATGATGAAAATCTTCATATGATCTGATGGAAAGGGAAGGGAGCAGAACCAGGAAACCACTAGCCACAGTCACAGCACTGTCAATGGGAAGAACAGCGGCCACAGAGATTAAAACCAGATGTTTGAAAATGATAAGCACAAGCTTGGTCTCAAAGAAGAGATAAGGGAAGACAGAGGTTGAGATCCGGGCATGTGGAGCATCGCATATAATATGGGATTTTGCTCCATGTGTTGCTCAGTTTTGCTGGATTTTTCCCCCTTTTTCTTTACCTTAAAAAAACAAACAAACTTTTGTTTTAAGGGATGACTATTTGGGAGGGGTTAGAGAGAGGAATTCTGGGGAAAAGTGAGGTGATAATTAGAACAGAATAAAAATGAATTTAAAAAAACAACAACAATGTATGACTGGAGTTTAGGCAAGAGATAGGGGGGAGAGATAGACTGGGGCATCATCTGTATAGAGATAATTCTTGAATTCATGGCAGCAGAAAAATTCTTTAAGAAAGAGTGTACAGATAGAAGGGAAGAGAACCCAGGGGAGTGCCCTAGGGAATAGGCCCTGATTTCTAAGGGGACAGAAGATGGATAATGATTTATTTTAATGAGAAAGTTCAAGAAGACCTGAATTGAAATCCTAACCTTGATCCATCCTGGCTCTGTGACCCCAGGCAAGTCACTTAACCTCTCAAAAATTCATTGATAGATTTTCTTAATTGAGAATTCCTTATACTAATGAAATCACAGGTCTTTACCTTCCAAATTAATATGTACAAAGAACTGGTTTCATTTGTTGTCCATCACTTAGGGATTCCTTGTCTGATCTGTTGTTTGCTGACCAGAATACATTTGTGCCAATTTGTGATTTTGTGATAATGTTGACTTGGTTGTTTGTTCCAAAGGCTCAGGTTGTAAACCTTCCTGTCCAATCCTGCCCGTGCTGTGCAGCCTTTTTCCCATAAATATGCTGGGCGTGGGGAGGACCCGCCTTGCTTTCTCCTGACATTGTGTCGTTTCTAAACCATGAATAATTTGTTTATAGAAACTTCCATGTGAAGGTTTCTAGAATTTTTCAGTGTCTCTATCTTGACACAAGTGTTTGTGTATGATTCACAGGCTCCTGAAATGTCGGCTGTCCAGATTAGGAAACCTGCAGGACAGGTGTTAAGCAGCACTGTTTTACCTTCCACCTACCAAATACGCGTCACGACCTGTAAGACGGAGCTTCAGCAGCTGGTCCAGCAGAAGCGAGAGCAATGTCACGCAGAAAGGATAGCCAAGCAGATGATGGAGAATGCCGAGTGGGAGAGCAAACCGCCACCACCAGGTAACGGTCTGATTGCCATTATTGTCTGCCCCAGGGTCTCCTCAGCTTGGTGAAGATGTCCTTTAGTCTTTAAAGGGGAAGTATTTTTTTTTAAGAATTGTCAAACATACTGATATCATATGAGTGAGTTCTGAATTTTAACTTGGGAAATTTGTATTTTGAGCTCTGCATTTATGATCAGGTATTGTTTTTCGATTTTTAGCAGTGTGTTTTTAACCTGAAAACCCCCTGAGAATAGACAGCATAAATCTGTACATACCTGGACACACAGGGGGATGTGCACATTTGTGGGTCCTTGAATATGCCACTGGGAAAGAGTTGGAGCTTCAGACGTCTGGTGAGCTGTACTCCTGATTCTGAAATTGCCGACTGGTGCACCTGGTCATTCAGGGGTGGTAATCGTCTCCCTGCATTTAGGCTGATGTTTGTGGGGTGTCAGTTTTGTGGTGCCACCCCTCCCTTAGAATCAGAAATAGTTCATTCTGAACTTGTAGCCAATTTGTTATTTAATGGTCTCTCTTTATGAGTGTCCTCTTGTATTTAACCAGACCTATGGATTTTATTCATCCATCAAATGAAAGCGATCCAGTTTTGTGGTTCAAGAAGTGTGCCACCACAGTTTGCTTTTAAAATTTCTTTCTGGACACTTCCATGGGCATATTAAGGCCTGTTTTTTTTCTAGAGGGGTATGTTCAGCCTACACTGGCAGATTGTCTTGATGTGGTGGCAGAGCATTCTGATTGCCTTTAAACCCAGCACATCCTGTGTACAGAACAAAGCCTCCTCCTCTTTTTCAAATTATGGGCAAGAACTCTTGGGAGGTAGATGATTTATTCTTGACTTGCATATAGCCTTGCTCCTCACAGTTAGCCACTGCTGGCAGAAATTCTTATTCTTTCTTGTTTAAAAAAAAATGTGCCCCCAAAATGTCATATTTATCACGTGAGTAGCCAAAAAAGTTGGCTCCCACTGCACTCAGATCCTCATCATGATTCTATTTTTGAAGCTTGTTTCATACAGATTCCTTAATGCCATTTCTACCTCACTGTTGAGGAAGGAAGTTGGCAAGTTTCCATAAAGAAGCCTGAACCTGTTTCCATTCTGCTAGACAGCAGGCAAAATTGTTAGGGAGAGGGAGGCCATTGCCGCTTCTTTTCTGTTGCCCTGAAAAAGGGCACAAATTTCACTGCACTCTTTGGGTTTCTTGGAAAGCACATGACTCACTTCTAGAGTATCCTGACTTTTCATTCCATAAAACATCATCCCATTTCTACGGTGCCTACTGCATGCAAAGGCATGCTGGGCTGGGCTCCGGGCATACAAAGGTAGGAGATTTTGCTCAGTTGTTTTTGAGTTGTCTCTTAACTTTTTGTGACCCCATTTTGGGTTTCTTGGCAGAGATACTGGAGTAGTTTGCCATTTCCTTCTCCAGCTCATTTTACAGATGAGGAAACTGACACAAAGAGGGTTAAGTGACTTGCCCAGGGTCATAGAGCTAGTAAGTGTCTGAGGCTGGATTTGAACTCAGGAAGAGGAGTTTTCCTGACTTCAGGCCCAGCACTCTCTGCACTATGGTGCCACCTAGAAGCCTGACCTCACAGGCTTGTCAGTAGAAAGACTGTATGTCAGTAGATAGACTCTCGTTTCATAGACCGTGAAGGACTTAAAAGAAAGTCCTTGTCGTGTTATGTCTTGTACCTGTGGTAGCTTCTAGAAGCACTGTGTCCACTGTGCTATTTGGCTGCCCCTACATGAGCCTTCTTGATAGTCATTTGTTCTGTGATCACAGGTATCCATTGAATGGCATACTGGCATCTAGTCTGGTCCTGGTGGCCATTATCCATGGCCCTCTGGGACATTATCCTTCTTTTCTCAGGGAGTCTTCCTCAACAGCCCAGCTCTTACTCTTATATTGTACTTTACTATATGTTAATGATCTCTCCACTAGCCCAATTTCGCAGTTAGGGAAGCTCAATTCCTATAGTAACCACAACAACAGTAATAGTGAATGGCTAAGTAGATAAATAAAGAGAATGATGATGATGATGATGATGATAATAGATAAAAACGGTATTGATGATAATCAACAAATGATCACGATAATGGCATTAGCTTCCAATGTCAACTCCTTTACTCAGCTTCAGCTGCACACAAGGAATGGTCATACCTTTGATCTTTCCATCAACCACAAGTATTCCACTTCCACATTAAAAAACTCTAAAATTCTCCTATCTTTTATCATTCTACCTGTCCCTGTTCCTAACTACTCCTAAACCTTCTCTTCATCCGCTTTGGGATCTCTAATCCCACTTCTCCTCTATACTTTCTCAGGCTAGCACCCTGCTCTGACTATTTTCTGCTCCTTTCTAAGGCTCAGCCCCTTGGTGAAGTAGCTCTACTCTACACTGCCCTCTACTCTAATGTCCCTTGTTTCCTTGTCCTGTTACTGCATATGCCTTGCCAAACCCTAAACTGAGAGTACTCCTACTACCTACTTTCTTTGCTCATGCTCATATGGGGCAAATGGGGCTGCAAGAAATAATGAAACTGTTGCCTAGGTCCACATACATTTGATAATCTAATTTTAACTGAGCCCTCATTGCAACAAGAGAATCCTGCTTCTCCTTAATTGATTCTGTCCCACTCCCCAAAGCAGCTGTTCCAAACCATTTCTTTTCTCCTTAAGCCCATCATGACATCCTTTCTCTTGGACCTCTCAGCTGAGGACTTTATCTTGTATTTACCCCCAAAATATCAAGTATGTCTGCTGGAAGCTTTCTCTTTTTCTTTGTCTCACATCCTCCTGATAGACTCTGCCGCTTTCTCCTCCTTTATACCCATCTCTGATGAAGAGGTGGTCCTTCTCCTTGGCAAGACCGACTTCTTTACCTGTACCCTCGGTCCCATCTCCTGTTTTCTGTAGCATCTTGCTCCCTCTCCCGCTCTCATCCCATCTCTCTTATTGAACTTCAGGCTCTCCATGTCTATTAATTCCTTCCCTGTTGCCTATAATCATGTCCAAGTCCCTTCAGTCCT
This sequence comes from Vombatus ursinus, assembly GCF_900497805.2. Taxonomy (NCBI): domain Eukaryota; kingdom Metazoa; phylum Chordata; class Mammalia; order Diprotodontia; family Vombatidae; genus Vombatus; species Vombatus ursinus. Next base: position 28,796,167 of record NW_020954577.1, read on the forward strand.
TTTAAAAAAAAACACTAGATCCTACCATCCCCAGTGCCTTTGTCCTAGATCTCCCTTATTTTTTCAAACACCTTGAAAAGCCTGTCCATAGTCAGTTCTTCCACTTGCCCTTCCTCACTGCTGGTTCTTCTGAACTATCTGCAATCTGACTTCCAGCCTTATCTCTCAGCTGGACTTACTCCTTCCAAAGACACCGGTGAATTATTGTCAGATCTAATGCCCTTTTCCCAATTCTTCTCCTTGACCTTTCTGCAGTATTGATGCTGTTGATCACCTTCTCCTTTCTGGATTTTGGTGGCACTGTTCTCTCTTGGTTTTCTTCTTACCCCTCTAACCATTCCTTAGTTTCCTTTGTCACACTCACTAACTGTTGGTGTACCCCAAGGCTCTGTTTCGGGCCCTTGTGATTTTGATCTGTCCTCTCCCTTGGTGATTTCATCAACTCCCATGGACAGCATTGATATAATTTCTGTTTAGGCGACTCCCAGATCAACATACCTGGCCTGAATCTCAGGAGCTCCAGGCCTGTATCGTAGATGTTTCATAGTTGATGTTCTGTGCACATCCTGAATGAGTGAATGAATGAATGAATATTAAGTGCCAGCAAAGCAGCCGGCTGAGTGCTGGTAATACGAATAGAAAAGCAAGACTGTCTTTACTCTCAAGGAACTTGCATTCAAGTATTGGGAGACATTTCAGCTGCAAGCCATATGGAAAGGCCCAGTGGTCCTTAGGGGACAGTGACAAAGCAGATGTTAATGTATTTTAATGACATTTTCATTGGTAAAACTGTATCTGTTTCTAATGTTGAACCATTTGTCAGTTCCCAGGGCTTTTGTGACTGGAACTTTCTTTTTTGGGACTTCATTGGTTTTGTCTGTTGAAGGAGTAGGCTGTAGCACCTGCAGAGGCCGTGGCCAGATTGTGTCTCCCCAAAGGAAACTCAGCAAGTCCAAGACAGAATTCATTTCTCTACCTGGGTATCATCCTCAGCTCTTGACTGCATTCATCCCACATGTCTAATCAGCTCCCAAATCCTGTTATTTCTGTTTTCATTACCATCTCCCATATGTGTCCCTTTCTCTTTCCTTAAGTGACCACAACCCTGGTTCAGGCCTCTGTAGACTGGCCTGGACTGTGGCAGCAGCCTTTTCATCGGCCCCCTGCCTCAGGTCTTTTCCTACCACAGTATATTTTCCACAGGAAAGGTGCTGAAGTGCAGGTCTAACCTTGTTACCTCCTCCTTCCTCTGGTTAGCATTTAAAGTTCTTTAAAAAAAATTTTTTTTAAGTATGTAAGCATTTGTTTTCCTTCTCCTGCCCCTCCTTTCCCCCAAATTTGGAGAAAAGGAAAGAAAAACCCATCAAAACCCATCTAATAAATATGCATAGTTAAACAGAACAAGTTCCTGCATTGAGCCGTGTCTAACAATGCATGCCTCATTCTGCATCCTGAGTCTGTCCCCGCTCCGTTAGGCAGCGAGGGGCCAGTTTCATCATTAGTGTTCTGGAGTCAGGGTTGGTCATCACATTGATCCCAGTTCTTAAGCCTTTCAGAGTTGCCTTTACCGGGCCGTTGTTCTGTGAATTATTCTGGTTATTGTCCCTCCTCTGCATCAGTTCATGCAGGTCTTCCTGGTTTTCTCTGAAACCATCACTTTTACAATTTCTTATGACACAGTAACTTTCTATTCATTTATATCTTGCAGTTTGCTTAGCCATTCCCCGATCCATGGGCACTGCCTTAGTTTCCATTTGAAGTTCTTAAGTGGTCCCCTTCCTGTGTTGCCCATTTTCTTGCACATCACTCACCTCTGTGCCTTCCACCGTACAGCCGCACGGATCTGCTTGCTGTTCCGTAGGTGGAAGGGTACCTCTCCTGGTCTACTGTGCCTTTGTATTGGCTGTCCCTCAGGCCTGGCTGGGCTCTTCATTTCTCATAGAAAGCCTGATTTTTTTCAAGACAACTTCTAAGCTCCATCTTCTAAAGGTGGCATTTCTTGGTCCCCTTAGGTGATAAAGCTTTCTTTAAGATTACATTTTATCTATTTTGATCTATCCATTTATATACATATTGTCTCCCCTTTTGAAAGGGAAACTCCTTGAGGGCAGGAACAGTTTTTGCTTTTCCTTTGTGTCCCCCGGACAGCTCAGTGCCTGACACTGAGAAACCACTTAATAAAATCTTGTTGGTTGATTGATTTGATCAATGATAATGAGTATATTAAATCTAATAAAGACAGACGAGGGGGGCAGCGTCAGAGAATTGTCTCTCTAAAGTCACAGTTACGGTACACATAAAATCTCGTATCCATTTCTTTAGGATGGCGGCCCAAAGGCCTGCTGGTTGCTCATCTTCACGAGCACAAGTCTGCAGTGAACCGCATTAGAGTCTCTGATGAGCATTCCCTCTTTGCAACATGTTCAAATGATGGCACAGTGAAAATCTGGAACAGTCAGAAAATGGAAGGGAAAACTACGACCACTAGGTAAGAAACAGAAGGAAGTTCTCAAGAGGGGGCACCTTTTGTAGGAAAACTGCAGAGCCTCCCAAACATGAAACAGGTACTGCCCTTGGTAATGTCCAGATTCCATAATTATTTAAAAATAAATTTAAAAAAACTTTCCCTCTATGTTTGTGCTAGAAACTGCCTTGGTTTCCTCCTATGTTAAGTATGAGAGGTGATCTCTAAAGTTCCTTCCCTTTCTGAAATTCTGTGGTGGCTCAGATCTGCCCAATTCATTCTGTTTAGTGACGCCTCCGTTTCTTGTCCTACCTTAAACAGTATGTCATGATTAATGGTTGAGAGGGGCAGCGACCTTTGCCAATGAAGTATTTATGTGTGTGTACGTGCCCGCATCCCTTCCCCCATCCCCACACACCATCTTATTCAATATTTAAATGTGTACAGAAAAATCTTTGTCCAATTTGTCCCTTAGGAGGCAATTTTGTAACCTACTATTGTTATTTTTTCCTGACTTGAGCTTAGTGTTTTCTGTTTTCTTAGTCTTTCCCTACTTCAGCTTGAATATTTCCACATTCACATTGCCTCCATACACTTTTACTTACTTAATAACAACATTTTGGAAAGCTGTTTTTTGTACTGTAACTCATTTTCTACCTTCTTCTAGTTAGTTTTTTTTTTTTTAAACTTTTCTTTAGTTGAATCAAATTTGTAAGAATCATTCTGGTATTCAGTTCATACTCTTCAGATACTCCACAAGCTTGTATGACTAAGCAAGTCATTGAATCTCTGGGAGCCTCAGTTTTTTTTCATCTGTAAAATGGGGATGATAATAATAGTTTCTCCCACACAGGTTTGTTGTGAAGGTCAAATGAAGTCATGTATGTAGAGTACTTGAAAAACCTTAAATTGCTACGTAAATTTGAGCTTTTATTTTTAACATTGCTTTTATTTCTGCACATTTCTCTAATGTAGATCTGTTATTTTATATCTGATCTTGTTGACATTTCCACAGCTATACTTGTATAGAAAGCATTATTTTCCCAAATAAATAGAATTATGTTTCTATGTGGAGAAATTGGGATTTCTCCTGTTAGCTACTCAAAAGTTAGTGTTTGCTGAGTGTGGCGTTCTTGTGACGGATCCATCTTTGAGGAGCTGGGAAGCCTCGACTGCTTAGCACATCAAAGGATAAGAAGAATAGGATGAATGCTCAGGGCTCTGAAGCTGCCCATGTTTTGGATGTGAGGGACTTAAAGGAATGACTTGTTAGGTTGCAGAAAAGAAGTGATCCCAACTTAAGGAAGACCATTAGACAACATTACACTGGGAGCAGAGGAAAGAATGTTTGGTAAATGTGACTGAGAAAAGTAAAGGAGTCCTGATGGATCCAATCAGGTGCCTGCTTTGTGCCAGGCCCTGTGCTCAGTGAGAGGGATACTGAGAAAGGCAGAGGGGCTCCTGCCCTCAAGGAGCTTCACATTGAGTAGGGGAGACGTTCTGCAGGTAATTATGGGCAAGCAGGATTTACCCAGGGCAGGTGGGAGGTGATCTTAGAGCCTGGGGAAAGGTGTCAGGAGCATCAGAAAGAAAGGTTACATGTGAAAGAACATTCAAAGCACAGAATCAGAAGTCTGAAAGGATGTTCTCCATCAAAGTGGGGAAGCCACTGAGAAGCTCTGAAAGAGTATATCTCCTGGTCATTGTCCAGTTACAGGGTCTGGGGCAAAAACAACGATGCTGCTTCTTCAGATGCAAAGCCTGAGCGTCTCTGGGTCACCCGGTCCACATGAGCAGGAGCTGCTCCCACAACAAGTGGTATCCAGCCTTTCCTGGGCACTTCTTGATTCACTTGGCTTGTTATAATTCATTAAAATGAACCTATCTCCCAGTACTCTGTGATGATCGGTCGGTTACAGAGAAATGCAAGGCATAGTCTCTTACCTTTAGACATTTTAATTCTAATTAAATATCAGCACAAGACTGGTACGTCATTTTGTTTTTTTTTTACTAACTGAATAAATCAGACTAATTGTAGAGTCAAGAGGAGTCAGAGATCATTGCAGCCATTAGGTGCACGGGAAGGCTGGATGTGAGGTTCAGAGGGAGGGGGGAGTAGTCAGGGATCAAAGAATGGCATGAGTGGAGACACGGAAGCACAGCAGAAACGGAGAGTTGACCAGTGTGGCCAGAACAGGAGATTCCTGTTGGGAATGAGGGAGATGAAGGTTGGAAAAGTTGGTTTCTTCTAGATTGTGAAAGTCGTGGAATGCCAGATTAAGGATTTTGGATTTCTGTCTTCTAGTCAGTGGAGATTCTTTTATTTTTTGAGCATGTTAGTGACCGATGGAAGAAAGAGTAATCTATAATTAGTGGCCAGATGTTTGGGGACAGTAGGGACTAGAAGCAGGAGACTCAGTCCAGGCATGACTGGGTTAGGGCCTGGGCCTGGCTATTAGCAGGGAGTTGGGAAAGAAAGGAATGGAGGCGAACGTTTTGAGGACAAATCAGCAGGAATTCATGGCTGATGGTGTTGCCAGGGTGTAAGGGACGGGGAAGAAGGACGAAACAAAGCTAGGGAAATTGAAAGGACGAGCCAGATCTGAGAGAAGGATGTCGTGTTTGGTTTTAGGTATATAGAGTTTGAAGCCTCGAAGGTCATCTAAGTGGAAATGATACTCTTGGAAAAGCTTTGGACACAAGTCATGGGCTGAGATGTAAGTTGTGGTGTCAGATACATACAGCGTGAGAGCCCTCGGGTCTGTGTGCTAATGTGCGCAGGCCCAGGAAGGGCCACGAAAGACGTTGGCACTGGCTGTAGAGGCCAACAAGCCTCCATAATAGACCTCAACTCCTGGGAAGTGGCTTGAGTTTGGCCCAAGTGTTACTACACGTTGCAGCTTAGATTCCTAATCTTTGGCATATCCCCTTGTCTGTGAATGCCTCACCTGCTTGTCTCAAGACTTTGTTTGCTTTTTAAGCTCAAGTCTCACCTCCACCTTCAGCGAGGATCTGTATCGTCCACCTCCTCCCTCCCTCCTTTCCCTAACTACTGGTGTGCATGTCCCTTTTTGCCTTCGGCGGCACCATAACAGATTGACTGAAGATGTAGGACAGATTAGTTCTCTGAGAAAGACCAGTGTGGAGAGGCAGGATTAAAGGGTGAAAGCCTGAGCCTTTGGAACCATTTAGGGTATGGAGGAAGAATGGGAGGCCGGAAGAGAAGGAGGTCAAAGAGAAATGTTCCTTCTGGCTCTGAATCTGTGACTGTGTAAGTGTGATGAGATGTGAAGTTGGGAAACAACCTCTCTCCCCATCTCATCACATGAAGACAGAGTGAAGGAGCCAGTGGAGGGAAAGAAATGAAAGGCTCTAGGCAGAGAGAACGACTGAAGGAGTGACGCATGAGAGGGGCTCCTTTTCTGCTGATGGCGCAAAGATTCGAGCAGAGCTGGTTCGAACACTTCACACAGCAGCAGTGAGCATTTCATCCAGCGTCCCAGTATGTAGTAAAGTGACTTAAGTGGCCAGAACCACTTCTGTATTCTAATGGTATGCTCTTATATCCTCGTCTGCTCTGTGGATTAGGGGGCAGCTAGGTGGTTGCAGTGTATAGTGCTCTGGGTCTGGAGTCAGGAAGAAACCAAGTTCAAATCCAACCTCAGTCACTTACTAGCTGGGTGACCCTGAGCAAGTCACATAACCTCTGTTTGCCTCAGTTTCCTCATCTACAATATGTGGATAATGACAGCAACTATCTTCCAGGGTTGTGCAAGGATCCAATGAGATGGTAATTCTAAAATGCTTAACATGGTGCCTGGCACACAGTAAGTGCTTTCTAAATATTAGTGATTATTATTATTGTGTAAAAGCAAATTTTTAAGCCCCACGAGAACTGGGTATGTGCCTCAGTTATTTTTGTTAGCATTCCCAGAATTAAACCCTGTGCTTTGCAGTGAAGAAATAAATGATTGTTGACTAAAGGAATGGATAGAGAATGAATAGAAAAGTGGAAGAAGTGTTTAGAAATTGTTTACTCTGTGCCCAGCATCGTGCTCAGTTTTGGGGACACACAAAAGTAAAGGAGATCCTGGCCACAGGAAGCTTCTAACAGTATGAGACAAGGAGCAGTACCCCTGGGTGGGGGGCTTGTTTTGGTTTGGAAATTGATAGGCATGGTGAGTGGGTGAGCAGGCCCAGGGCAGATGACCTACCCTTTCCAGCAGCACTGGCAGTATTGATTTTATTATGGTTCAAGAGCTGGAAAACCAAGGAAAGGGCACACATTCAGCGGCAAGGTGACAGGTGAGATGATACGAGTACCTAAAGGTGGCAGGATGGGGAAAAGATGGAGAAGCTCCTGGTGCATGGTGTCTTATGTCTGATGTAAGTAAGAAGAGCTTAGTAAAAGTAAGGCTGAGGGAAATTTATAACCTTATTTTTAATAAAATAGAATATTTATTTCCAAGATATGCCTTTGAGCTGAGGTTCTTAACCAGAGCTCCATGACTTTGTAATTATAATAATAATTGTCATTATAGATCAATTCTAACGTACACGCGTATTGGAGGACGTGTGAAGACCCTCACGTTTTGCCAAGGATCCCACTACCTGGCCATTGCCTCTGATAATGGTGCTGTGCAGCTCCTTGGGATTGAAGCTTCTAAGTTACCCAAATCTCCCAAAATACATCCCCTTCAAAGCAGGTATCCTTTTTTTCTTCTCAATTTCTGTTTTATTTTAAGAATGGTTATACGGTAATTCTGGTGTTACACTCCTTCCACCTCCTTTGGCTTATATTAGATGAAGAGGCTTTTGTCCTTAAACAAAAGTTATTTATCAGCTGGTATTCAGTCTGAACATCGATGCTGTCATTGGTATGGTCATCACAAAATTTCACAAGTCAGAAGGACCCTTACAGGAAGGGACATTTCATACAAATTCTACCTGTCCAGGAATAACCTTTGCCACATTCACCAGGGACAGGAGATGGGGAAAGGTAGGGGGCCTTCCTACCGCTATTCTGAATATCCCTTCTCCTGGAGACAGATGTAATTGTGGGCAAGTTTTTCCTGAAATTGAACTGAAATCTTTTCTTTGTAACTTTCACCCATGACCCTTTCTGCCCTTTGGGAATAATCTGGGCTCAAGTAAGTGTCCTGTCTCTTGTACTTGACGGCCCTTTTCACCCTTGAACAAGGCCATCATGTCCCTTCAGTCTTTTTTTCCCCCAGGCTAACCATCTCTACTTGTTTTAGCCAGAACCACTTGGCAAGGTCTCTTATTTCCCCATTGTCCTGATTCTCCTTTGGATGTGCTCTGATTTGTTCATTTCCTTCCTAAAATGTGCCACCCTCCCAAAGCTTAAAGTTCAGATGTCTGAAGAGGGATATTGGATGGAGAAGAACTGTCAAGGTTCAGGGTACCGTCTGAGGCCCTACGGACACAGAAGACGGAACAGACAGTCTTAAAATTTAGTAGTGGAGTTAAGACATAAAACACAAATGCAACTTATAATAATGCCAATGCCTAGGAGAGATCTAAATAGAATGATACAAGAGGTATTAAGGGAGGGAGCTGGGGGTAAAGCGGTGCCTCATGGAGGAAATGGTGTCTGAGTCACTGCTGCCATTTCAGCAGACTGAGACCTAAGAGAAAACTTTCTAGGCTTGGGGGGCAGTGAATCAGAGACTCAGAGTTAGTCCAGTGTTCAGATCACTTCCTTATCTTAGTGAAGTAAAAGGGATTGTTCTTTATCAGTGAAAACCCCCCAAAATGTTGTCAGCTTTCTAGCTCTTGATATAAAACCAGAATGGATGATGGGATGATTTTTTAATGGTTGCTATAGAATTTTTCTGTTTGAGATTTATACTCCGCCCTTTTATGAAAGATCTCGAAGCAATTTATAGAGTAAATACTGTAAGGTAAGCAAGGGGGAATGGCTGGTTTTAGGCAACAGAGTTAAATAAATGAGACTTGGCCAGTAGGATCCACGTTGCATGACATCACTTTCATCTTCTGACAGACAGCAGAAAGCATCCTCCTTCATCTGCAAATGGAAACTGATGGTAGAAACTCACAAAGAAGCGAGAAAAGTCACCCCCTGTTATTTTGTTTCACTAGGTTTTTAGACCAGAAGGAGGATGGATGTGTTGTAGATATGCATCACTTCAACTCAGGGGCCCAGTTAGTTCTGGCCTATGCCACAGTGAATGGCTCCTTGGTTGGTTGGGACCTCAGGTCTTCGAGCAATGCCTGGACATTGAAGCATGATTTGAAGTCGGGTCTCATTACCTCATTTGCTGTGGACATCCACCAGTGCTGGCTGTGTATCGGTAAGCTGAATTTCAGCTTTCTGTTTTATTTTCATTGGAGTAGTAAAGTAAATAAATATTTATTCATTGCCTCCTGTAGCCTTTGACTTACTTATCTTTGGTACTAGAAGTAGGCAGTTACATGAATAATTAATACTTGGAATTAATCTCCAAACTTAATTTAATCCATTACTTTCAACCTTGCTTCACTTGCTAGATCTTTTTATTAGTTCTTTTGAAAGTCATGTTATTAACAAATTAGTTTCTCTCTGTTTTTTAGCTTTTTAACTAATAGTATTGCTAATAAAAAGAGGAAAGGTCAGAAATTAGGCGGTGGGTAGAAAGAGCAGCAGTAGTTGGGGTCCAGTGTATTCCACATCTTAGAAAATCGGCCATTAGGGGCAGCAGGGTGGCGCAGTGGATAGAGCTCTGGCCTTGGAGTCAGGAGGACCTGAGTTCAAATCTGGCCTCAGACACTTGACACTTACTATCCGTGTGACCCTGGGCAAGTCTCTTAACCCTGATTGCCTCACCAAAAAGCCAAAAAAAAAAAAATCAGCCATTAGACAATTACCAAAAGATTTTAGTTAGATTTAAATTGGATTACTTTTATAGAACTTCTTTTTGAAAAATTTGAATTTATTTTTATAATTAATGAATTTGGGCCATAAAATTATTTTACTGTTTAACTAGATAAATTCCTCAAGTAATGTTGTTAATGAGAGGGAGCATATTCAAGTGGAAAGATGACTGTATCTGAAATTAGACGACTGGGGTAGAGGTCTTAGGGAATATAGGACCTCAAGATTTAAGGTGTTATGTAAAAAGATAGTTGTTATTAACATTCATGATGACTTATCAGACTTCAAGGAAGGTCCAGGGCAGTGGGGAGACCTTTCGTGGAGGATTTACAGCAGCCAATGGGCAGGAATTGCACAGGATGTCAGGATTTGGATGAGCTGGGACCTAGCCTGGGGGAGGGGGAATATCCACGTTGGTGAACATTAATAGCAACAGTACTAGGGATCATCTGCATCGCTTCTCTCTCTAAGGAGTTTGATTGTCTTACAGATTTCTTGATTTTGGTTTGAGATCTGACCCTTTTTCCCTCTTTATGAGGTAAATTGGAAGGGGACAAACAGACTTATCCTGCACTAAGATCAGAAAGTTAGTGGGGAGCAAAGACAAGGATCTTACATCTGTAGGATGTTAGCGCTGTGCAACAAAGTTCAGACATTCAGCTCGTTTCACTTCCACAGCCGTTAAGCGTTGGTCCTATTGCACTGTGCTAAGTACAGGGGATATGTCCTCTCGGGCCCTGTGTCTTACTGGGGAGCGAGCACATGCATAGAGCTGTGAAAGCACATGTGGTATTCTCAGGAGATCTCCAGCTACTGGGGAGATTGAGGAAGATGTAAATGTAAGACACGGCATCTGAGGCGAGCCTCTAAGGGAGAGAAGCTGGCTTCTGAGAGGCTGAGGGGAGACGTTGTGTGCATGGGCAGCGTTGGGGTGTCATTGGGTGGAATACCAAGGAATACTGGCCAGTGCTAGGGAGTGAGTCTGCAGAGGCAAGGAGGACTCAGGTGGTGCCTGACTGAGGAGCTTGTATTTTATTCTGGAAGTACTGGGAGACACTGAAGGTCAGACCTAGGGCTTAAGAGACGATTATGGCGGCTTTGTAGAGGAGGATTAGGGAGGGCAAAGAATGGAAGTAAGAAGATGAAACGGGAAGGTAGTCCACGTGGGGTGTTGTGGTGGCTGTAGGAGCAAGCTGGGGATGTAAAACTGATGAGGCCGATTTGCTGTGGGGATAAAGGAGAGGGATAGTGGTGCCATAACTAGAAATAAGGAGCTTTGGAGGAAGGCTGGGTCTAGAGGAAAAGATGGTAAATCCCATTTTGTTTCTGTGAAATCGCCTATGGAACATCTAGATGAAGATGTCCAGCCTGCGGATAATGCACGACCAAAATTTGGGAGGCAGGTGGGGGTGGATGTATGTGTGCATTTTGGAGACTTCTGATTAAAGATAATAACTGAACCCAAGGGAGCAGATCAGATCAACAGGGGAGAGATCATAGAGCAGGTGAAAGGGTCTAGGAGGGAGCTGAGGGGGCATCCATAGTGTGGGGGGGGCAGGGGAGACTGAGGAGTGCTCAGGCGACTTTGATGAAAGCCGGGAGGGAACCAGAGGAGGCAGGGAGTAGTTGGCAGGGTCAGAGAAGACTGAGAAAAATCCTTCAATGCGAAGCAGCAAAATCTTTGTTAGCTTTGGAGAGAGTAGTTTCAGTAAAATAGTGGGGACCCAAAGTCAGGTTGGAGGGGGCTGAGAAATGAGTGAGAGGTGAGTCAAGGGAGGGTATGATTGCATGTGGTTTCTTCTAGGTGTTTGCTTGTGGATCGGAGAAGATTCATGGGCTGATAGCTTGAGATGACGGTTATAGGAAGGTTTTTAAGATGAGTGAGGTTATTGACCTGGCTTTGTAGGCCCCACAAAGGAACCATTAGATAATGAACAGGCTCTCTGAAGAGACCTGAGGTATTTGGAACAAGTAGAGAAATTCACCTTACGAGGAGAAAGGCCCTTCATTAGGGACCAGAGCAAAGGAGAGTCCTCTGTTGGGGGTTTTGAAATGAGAGGGAGAGAAGAGGGAGCTCACAACAGCAAGCCTCAGTTTATTTAGTAAAGTGGGAGGTAAAGTCCACTCATTCATTTTACAGATGAGGAAGTTACATTTTTCAGGTTACCTGAGAAACCCAGGCTGTAATCAGGAGTAGAATCAAGGCTTCCTAAGAAGGCCCTTTCTTGTTAGCAGTGCGCAGTTAGCAGGGCAGCTGTGGCCCCGCCGGGAGCCCTTTGGAGGGAAGCTACCAGCATCTGGGGGGAGGCAGCCTTTGTTTTCAGTGGATTCTTCCCATTTGTCCATTCTGTGGCCCTCCTTCATCTTCTTTTCTTCCACTCCTGTTTGGTGCTTGCATCTGAAAAGTACCTTCTCAGGGTGGCCCCTGCATGCCATGGAGCCCACCTGTGAGAGGGAAACTTGTCCTTTTAATTTTTTTTAAATAATTTATTTATTTTTGGTTTACTTCCATAAGATTTTGAGTTTTAAATTTTTTCCCCCGTCCCAAGATGGTGTGCAATCTGATGTAGGCTCTACTTATACATTCATATTAAACATTTTCACATTAGTCGTGATGTAAAGAAGAATTAGAACTAATGGGAGGAGCCACAAGAAAGAAGAAACGAAACAACAAAAGACAAAGAGAGCAGGTAGTGCGCTTCCATCTGCGTTCTGCCTTTCTTTTACAGAGCAGAAAACCAAGGCTCAGAAAGATTGAATGGTGGGGTCAGGGTGGTTGAGCCAGAAGTAGCAGCCAAACCTTGTGCATGCAAGTGGTCTGCGCTCTCGGCGCTGAGTGTTCTTTCTCCTAACACCAGCATTGTATCAGCTGGATTTGCCATTTTGTAGAAGGGAATTTTTCCAAAATGTTTAATCTTGGTAGCTGGTTTTTCCCCCCCTTTTGTATAGCCATTGTGCATCACATTTTATCTTTTCATTAAAAACAAATTTGAAAATTTGTGAAATCTGAGTGTTCCCAAGCATGAATCTGTTTTCCACGTCCTGTTCCTCCTCGTTCTTTAGTGAACTTGTTTCCTTTATAATCGTCATGGTGATGATTTTTGCTGGCATTCTCAGGCTGCATTTTGGTGGCCTCCATTTCCTTCCATGTACCCTGATCTTGTGTGGCTCTTTGCCCGTTTCTAGATCCTCGCCCCCCCCCCCCCCCCCCGGGCTTTGAAGAGTATTCTTGAGACTGTGCCACAGAATCTGTCCTTTCTTATTCTTTTCCCTCTTCTTTAGAAGCATTGTGACTTGCAGTACTTCTGCTGTGTTTCTGGATTTCCTGACTTGCTTTTGTGAAGTCTCATAATTAACTTACCTTTTCCTTATTGCCTTCTGGACAGGTTGTTTTTATTCATCTGGGATAGAAGAATCAGAAGTTTAGATTACATTGTCCTTAAGGAATGTGCGTGCATGTGTTTTCCTATTCTTGTTGCATGGATAAGCCAGGGCCTGGTGTTTGAATACTTAATGGTATTGATGCTTTGTCTCGTCACATAAAAATATACAGTGGCACTTGTCAGAACATCATGCAGGCCCTGAGACATCTCCCTCCTTCCCTTGCTGGTGGTAACAGAAGAAAAGAACTAACCCTTCCTTCAACATTCCCATCCTTCTTTCCCTTGGCCCACTGGAAATTGTGCTCCCCTGGATGACTGCCAGACCTGTAGGGTTTATTTACAAGGCGTTAGGCCTGGACCTGTGCTGCACAGACCAGCATCAGTGCCCTCCCCTTTCCTCCCCTTCCCGCAACAACTGCCTGTCATGGGTTCTCGAGGGATGGCATTCCTCCTCGCCCCCCAAAACCACTGATTTGAGTCCTTAATGCAGTCCCAGGCTGGCCCCGGCTCAGCTCAGACACAAAGGCACTTTTCTCTTGACTCTGTTCAGTAGTTTCTACCCCTCCATCTCCCTGCTAGTATATCAGAGAGAGGCCCAAGTTAACTGTGAGTAACTCATAATCCAGTTGATTGAGAATGGATGGTAGGTGCAAGGCTGAATGAATGTTGCCAGTTTTGAACTTCAGCAGTAATCACTGACTAATGAATAAAATTCCACTTCCTTCATTTTGTAGTTCCTTTGTAACTTTTGTAATGTGTGGACTAGAGGAGCTTTTAGACAGTGGAGAGGTTAGGGAAGGAATAGTTTAAGGACAGCAGCTAAGAGGCCTTTTTATTGTAGTAGTTGAAAGCCAAAACTTCACCTGTTGAATAAAATTTTCCCCAGCTGCACTGTGGCCATTAGACGATGATCATTTTACTCTTTCCTCATGTTGAAAGGTACAAGCAATGGGACTATGGCTTGTTGGGACATGAGATTCCAGTTGCCAATTTCTAGTCATTGTCATCCTTCGCGGGCCCGAATCAGACGCCTCTTAATGCATCCTTTGTACCAGTCATGGGTAATTGCAGGTAAGATACAGGCTTGTTTTCCAAGTTTTTGAAGCTGAGAGATTTCTTTAAATTTATCCTATTTGTCAGACTTCAGCTTTTGTTTTTGTTTTTTCTTTTCTATCTTATACATGGATCAGATCCTTGCTTTTAGCATAGATTCCATTTCTGTGTGTTAGGTGACATATCGGCTGGCCTAAGAATAGCATTCCATAAGGCCCACTAAGTTCATCCTTCTTTCTCTCCTGGGAAATGCTGTACAATTAGTTAAAAATGTGGAGGGAACTCCATTTCATTCTAATCCCTATGCTTTAGTACATTCTCACACTCAGGGATCTTATCCTGATTTTCAGTTACATGAAGAGGGTAGCGAGTCTTCAAACTGAAAGCCAGTGAAATTAAGTTCAGTTGCTAGCAAAAGTCATTATTAAAGGGATGGTATTTGAACATTTAGAACAGGAACATTCACACAGCTACATCAAGAACAGGTCCTGCCAGACTAGTGTTATTTCCCTTTTTAATAGTGTTACCAGACTAGTAGATCGGTGAATTGGATTTTACCAAAGCATTAACAGAACCTCTTACACTATGTGAGTGGGGTTAGGTGACCTTGGAACTGGTTGCTTGAGTGAACTAAAACACGTGATCATTAATGGAGAGATGTTAGTTAAATCCTCAGCTCCCCAAGGGTTAACCCCTCTTTTTACCTCCCACATGGCTTGCACAGTTGGGAGCACCCTTTTCTGACTCCCCTCAAAAAATGTTGAAATGAATTGGGCAGAAGTTCCTGTGGTCATGGTTCTCTTGCTTTTGAGTCCAAGGCTCTTCTGACAAGTGATAACTGAAAGAATTCAGCACACCTCAGAGATATTCTCATAGATAAGAATACTGTAGTCATGACAGCAGGTTTTTTGGATTTGTTTCCATAAAAAGCTTATCACCAATTTGGGTCCATTAAAATTCTTCATGTAGCAAATACGCAGAGTGGGCTTGAGACAGATGCTAATCTCAGATCTGAATGGGTTTAGAATAATGAAGAGGGAAGTGGTGTGCATGTAACTTCCCTGGCCCATTTTGACTAAAGATAAGGAAAAAATAGTCAAAGATTTAAGTGATGAGCTTTTAGAAATAGCCAGTGGGTTAATGGTGTGGTAGGTAGTCTTGGTCGTAGTGAAACTGTAGAGGGAAAAATAGAAAAGGGTGTGTGATTGCATTTCCTGTACATTTCCAAAAGGCTTCCATTTTAGGGTGCCAGGGCATTCATTTTCCAGTGATGCATAGTGATGGAATAGAATGCCGCCATAGGTGCTAGGGATTCCAGAAAAAGCTGACCCATTTGACACAGAATACATCTAAGCTTAGCCTGGATTTAAAAGGAGAAGGGGGGAGGAGAGGGACTCTTGTTTTCATAAAATTAACTCCAAGGGAAGAGATACATAATAAGTGCTTAATTAAAAATGTTTGTTGACTTGCCATGTGTTTTTTCCCCTAACAGTACCAGGCCCAAAGGGTTGCCATGTTTAGAGTTGGCCTCGAACACTGTGCTGACTTTTATGGAGCATTCTTATTTGAGTTTTATAGATTAACTGGTAGTTGGGATTTCTAATAATTTTAGAGGATTGGAATAGAATTCAGAATAGCCTGTTGGAGAGAAATCATGTTCTTGGCATCTGTGGTCCTAACACACACAAAGATGCTGCTGGATGGGGAAAGAGGATGACTAGTATGGGCTAGATAGAAAAGGACTGTATTTCATGTTAGGTTAAAATCTGAATGAGACTTCAGTAATATTAATAATAGTAACAATAAATTTAGCTGACAGTTACTGCGTACTAGGCAGTGTCCTACGCACTTTACAGTTATTATCTCATTTGATCCTTACAACAACCCTTGGAGGTAGGTGCTATTATCTTCATTTTACAGATGAAGAAACTGAGGCAAACAGAGGTTAAGTCCTTTGCCCAGGGTCAGCTAGGAAGTGTCTAAAGTGGGATTTGAACCTCCGATCTTCCTCACCTCAGGCCCAGTGCTCTATCTACCATGCCACCAACTGTAGTATGAGGCCCTTATTTTAATGGTGTACAAGGTCTGGATATTATAGTAACATAGTCATGAGGGCCCATGCCTACACATCCTCTCCCTCTCTCTTCCTCCTTTTAGCCTGCCTCTAACAGACCCCAGGAACCTTCATATTTTCTATGTAAGTCATCTGGGTTCCATTTTAAGCCTCTTTCCTCTGTCCTCAGTGGCAGCTGCCAACATTCTCCCTCCATCTCCTCTGTAGAATAGATCAGCTTAAGTTTTACTTCTAAGAACACTGCTTGAGGCCAGTGCTCCATGGAGGTCTTGGGGAAAGAGGCCGCTAGGGCAGCACTGACTGGACCAGCTGGCCAAGCCGTGAAAGCAGGGAGAGTAATTTTGTTGGCCTTGTGTCTCCCTTAGCTGTTCAAGGCAACAATGAGGTGTCCATGTGGGACATGGAAACTGGTGATAGACGCTTCACTCTCTGGGCCAGCAGCGCACCACCTCTTTCCGAATTACAGGTTTGGCTTCACTTTTTACTGTAAGGACCAACATTTTTTCCTACTCTAAGCACTATTCTGGCATTCTGCTGAATCTGGTTTCTATCATGCCTGTGGCTCTGTTTTTCATTTGGAAGTTTCATAAGGCAAAACACTTTGTGACCATGTTTCTTTTCTCCCCTTTTTGTCTAATATTATTTAGGGTATGTAGTCTCTTTTAAAGTTGGGGACATCTCCACAAGAACTCTGTTGTCTCATTTAATTCTGATTTTCTTTCAACCAATAAAGAGTTTCTTTTGCGCTTAGTTCTTACTAGTGTTGCTTAGTAGAAACTGAAGTCCTGTTCTGACATCCTTAAAGAATAATACATTTTCTTTCACTGTTCATTTTTTGTCAGGTAGATTCAAAGTCTCTTTTGGTTGTGGTGATACTCAAAACTGACATTGAAAATGAAATATAAAAAATGCCAGAGAAGTTAAGTAGTCCATTCACCTGGTTAGAATTTTAGAAAGACAAGAAGTTCTTGAGACCCTGGAGTGGGAAAGGGGTCAGAGAGCTAGATCTCTGTGCCAGACACACACACCTTAAGGTGTCTGCTACAAGAAAGGGATCGAGTGATCATAAACAAGTCTTCCAAGACAGCAGAATTGTTTTCAAAAGCCACATATCTTATTTGATGTAAACTAGTGATTTCACTGAAATTTTGTAAAGGAAAGATACATGGACATTCATCTGGGCCCACTTTTGTTCCTTCCCAGCCTTCCTCACACAGCGTTCATGGCATCTATTGCAGTCCTGCAGATGGAAACCCTATCCTTTTAACAGCGGGCTCTGACATGAAGATAAGGTACTCAGAGAGATGTGACAGGATTTTGCGGTGGGGATTTGGTTTGGGGGAGGAAGCTCTCTTCACTTTTGGCTACCGAAAGATTGTTTTTTGTTTGTTTGTTTTTTTTAAATTAGAAACGTTGGCTTTATATTTGTCCTTAAGATCGTTTATGCTTTGCCAGGAAAACTGTTAATGCTTTGTTTTATAACTAATTTTAGGCTATCGTTTCTAGGAAATGTCATGAAATCTGAATTCTCTTAAAAAGAAGGAAAGTTACCATTTTCTACTGAGAAGGTTAAAGCAGGATCGGTGTTACTGTCTTGGGCCTTCAGAAGTTAGTCACTGTTTGAATTTTCTTCCCACAGATTTTGGGATCTGGCTTACCCAGAGAGGTCCTATATTGTTGCTGGAGGTAGTAGCTCGCCATCTGTTTCCTACTATAGGAAAATCATTGAAGGCACAGAAGTTGTCCAGGTACGGCAGGCTTGCGCACGGTTATTTTGTTTCTCCAACTTTTGTTACTGTGAGATGGCACGGTCCTTAAATTTCTAGAGCACAGGTAATGGTTAGAGCCACAGCAGAGTCTGGACAGTATCTGGTACAGCCCTTTCTGCCCGTTGGACAGGACCTGGGGCACTGAGGCTCCGATTACCAGAGGTCACAAAGCTTGTGGCACCGTTGGCCTAGAGCCCAAAGCCTCTCGACTTTCTATCCAGGGCTTTCTGCATCTTCCCTCGTGGCCTTTCATGGCAGTTTTTTAAGTATCAGCAATTAATTTCTATGAGGCTTTTCTTTTTTTAAAGCAAGCTCAGCTGTATGCTGCAAATAAATGTTTTTCCATCATTCCTTAGAGAGAAATTCACTCATTCAGTGATTGTCTGTTTTGAATGGCAGTTAGAAATTGCCTTGGTTGAAAATAATCATTATATAAGCTATGTCACCATAGAGTAATTAGATCAATTCCACAAACTGCATAGGGATATTATGTCTCATTTTTCATAACACTTTATTTTAAAGTTAGACTTCCCTCATAGCTTGGAGCACTTTAGAAGGAAGAATACAAATGAGCTATTGGGTTTAAGGGAAGGAACCAGTTGTAACAAGCCAGAAAGCTGTTAGCTCTGTTACCTGTGCAAGGCCAGTTCACTGCTGCCTGACACTCATGGTTTCAGTCCTAATTAGACCAGTATGGGATTGGTAGATTGTGTGTGTGTGTTAGGCAGGGGAAGAGCACTTTGAGCCAACCCAAAGTTGATGCAGGTCATCCTTTCAACCTTGTGTGCAGTCTTGGGGAGCATTTACATGAAGGGTGCAGGCAACCCCAGCTAGCCAGGTGCATCAGCCAAGCTAACCCTCATCCAATGGATTGCAGCCTTATGCCATTCATACATGGGATGACGTTAGGCCTATCTAGGCAGTTTGACTGAATCAAGAGGATTCCATTAGCCCCAAAGAGTCACAAAGGAAAAGAATATATTTACTTTCAGTAGTTGTTGTTGATTTAGGCAAGTACCATTTTCACATGATAAGAAACATTATGCCTGATTAATGCTTGTTTTTGTGATGTTGTGGACCCTTGGGAGTGGATGCTGCCTTAATGTTTATGGATGACTTGTTTATTTTGAATCTCAGCTATGTCTGTCCTGTAACTTTCCCTCTTGAGGACAGATAATGTATGTGAAATGTGTTCTTTCTCAAGTACCTAGTCCTCAGCAGGTTCTGAATTATTACTTCATTGTAGGATCAAGCTGGATCCTGAAGGGATTGTAGTTTCAAACAGCAACCTTTACTGATAGAACCTAGAGTTGAGGGGATAAGTCAGTCAGTAGACATCTATTAAGTGAGTACGATGTGCCCCAAACTGTGCCGTGCTTTCGGGATACAAAGAATGGCAGAAACAGGTCCCTGCTTTCAAAGTGCTCACAGCCTCATGGGGGAAGACAACCATGTACAAACATGCCATATGTATAGAACAAATAGGAAATGATAATGGAAAAGAACAGTTTTGTTCTGTCATAAGAGATTTTAAAGTTGCTTATCCCTAGGATAGGCTCCACCTTGAATGTAATGGTGGTGTGCAGCCTCACCTGCTATCCTGTCTGTTTTCCCCGAGTTTTATAGAGATGTGTAAGAAGCTTATCCCCAAAGCAAGAATCCTCACCCAGCCCAACTCTTAGAGCCTCCTTGTGATTTTCTGGCCTTGTCTTTTCCCTCCTGTTGGACCTCTGATTAGGAAATTCAAAACAAACAGAAGATTGGACCTACAGATGACACCCCTCGGAGGGGCCCAGAATCTCTCCCTGTTGGCCATCATGACATCATTACGGATATCGCGACTTTCCAGACTACACAAGGCTTTATAGTAACTGCGTCGAGAGATGGCATTGTGAAAGTGTGGAAATAGAAACTGCACTGATTTGTATAATTTGTAATAAGGAAATAAATAATATACTACAGTTTTCTATATAAAACAGTATTTTTAGAAAACAGAATTATGGAAGAGGGAGGTGAAAAGTCTTATCATTGGTGTTGTTGTCTTGTGTTTAACCCAGCTTTCGGAATCATTGTGTTCTGTTCAGTATTGTGGCTGAGTGAGCTGAGAAAACCATACCCGAGGTGGTCAGGAAGTGATCGATGGCATGGGATCTGATACATTCCACCTTCTTTGAGGAAACACTAGGAGAGTCACGTCAGATTGTGGAGATGATGAATTTGAAGTGCCAGTATAGAGCAGCATATTCATCAGCTGGTTTTTACTTTCAGTCAGTTCAGCAAATGTTTATTCCTTGAAAAAGACATCGTGAAACGTTGCCCTCCGCATCCCATCTGCTCCGTTCAGCATGCTTGAAAATAAATGCCACTTGACATGTTCAAGTTGTATTTTTTTAAACACGCAAACTTTGGAAGGGAGAAAACAAAGCTCCCAGTAGTTTTAGCTCTCTGGGCAGGCGCGGCGTATAGTGCGTTCTTAGATACTGACGAGATCAGCCATTGGGCTTGGCTGTCTTTTTAAACTAAATCTTTAACTGGAATTTGATGAGGGAAAAGCATCATGGCAGTGTTAGATATGCCTGAAAATCTCTTTGGTTATTCAGTGGCATTTGGAAAATGTCATGCAATAAAGACACTTCATGTGCTAGAAATGTTGGAGCTAGCCAATTTGTTGACTGGCACACAGGTCTAACTGCAGGAAACTGTTTCAAAAACAGTGACCCCACTGTGTAATCACTATCAGGGCCCTGTCCTGGCAGAGCTGAGACTTCAGACACAGCCCCTTTAACCTGTATCTGAACAGGAGCTCCCTCTTCAGGGCCCTCTAGCAAAAGGCTAACCACGCACCTATATCGTCAGGTCCACGCCCAGTCCATTTTTGTATAGCTGTAATCGCCGGGAAGTTTTCTGAATCTTACTTTAGAAAAACAAAAACTTGTATTACTCACTTTTTCAGACTAATTTGAGTTTGACTTACAGGGCTTCCCTGGCACCATGATGGTTTCTAGGTTTGCAGGCCCATTCTCAAACAGACCCATTTTGACATAGAAGTCATCAGTCAATACTTTAGAAGATCCACAAATTCATTGCTGTAGGGTTCCTCCTTCCGTTGATAGAGATCACAACTCTTCCATGCCTCAGTGTGGTCAAAAAGACTATTTATAATGTTGCCCTTCCCAACTGACAGCCTGACCTTGTGCTCTGTGGTCAGCAAAACCTTTGAGAATATGGGACTACTTTCAGGGCAGAAAGAGAGGGTAGGCAGATTGTACTAAGTCTGTCATTTCCACAAAGTAGCAATTTAAAAACAACTTTCACTGGAGTCAGTACATGAATACCTTGACCTAACTCTCTCACGGGAGCTCGTCCCTAGGCTTCAAGATTCAGGAAGTAGGAAGACTTCAGTTCTGGGCCCATGCGTATTTGCTCCCTCCTTCTTCATCAGAGGTATGATGAAACATGTTCATTTGTGGTCACTGGCTAGCTACATTTCCCAGCCTGTTTTGATTTTTTATTAATATTTCTGCATTAATGTAGAATCTAAGACTTGGTTCAACACCATTTGTGTTAGACACCAACTAGTCTCAATAGTCTGCAGTGCACTCTTAGAGAGAGATGGCAGTATTAAAGTGTTTTTACTATTAAAACATTAAAAAATTAAAATTAAAAAAAGACATTCATTTTCTCTCTGTAGTGAGGAATGTTATTTCTCAGCAAGAAAATTCCTTTTTCATCATGAATTCAGTTACAAAAGTTTTGAGCTTAGAAGACCAGAAAACTGAAAATGGATCACCTGGTGAAGAAATGTTCTAAAAAAAAAAAAAACCTGTCTCCCAATTAGTTTTCCTTAATTATAAGTATGAGGTTCCAGTCCTGCTTCTGACATATCTTGGCTGTGTGACTGTGGCTGAGTCACCTCTTTGTCCCTGTCAGCTGCCTTGGTGTGGGAGTGTGAATAAAATGACATGCAACCCCTAGTTCCTTCCCAACAATGACAACAGACTAAGTAAAACATACCCCCCTTTCACTGAGCCCTTTTACTGCAGCCCACCGTAGCGTTCCCAGGTTCAGGGTTTCATGCTGGTTAGCAGTTAGCTCCGTAAATGACCACGCCCCACCGTAAAGGGCTATCTTTGGTTTATCCTAAAGGCCAGAATGATCAAATGGACATATGTAAACGTATGTGTGCCCAGGAGCTCAGTGACTTGGCCTAATTGGGAAACAAACACAGTGTTGGCCTCTTCAGTATTTTATCCACAATCTCCTTAAAAGTCCTGTTAACCATATTTATAATTAAAAGAACACAGAGATGGGGGGGTTGGGGATGTGTATTGGGAATAAATTCTACATACACTACAACAGTGAACATTTTTCAGAATTCTTTTTCCCTGGATCTATGGAAGAAAGACTCTTGTGCTTGACCTCTTCAGTTTCCTTGGAAAGCTGCCACTTTTAAACTTTTCACCGGTCATTGCTGCTCAGTGCCATCAGATGCATGGCATCCTACCAACAAACAGAACAGATTCTTGTAGAAAGAATTGGGAGAGAATTTCACGATGCTGATTAATATCATACACGTGTCCACATATATATTTAGCTTTTAGATGTGGAGAGGAGAAAGGAAGGAGGTTGCGTCTATGGGGTCATTGAGCCTGTTTCCACAGGCTATTGGCTCAAGCCTCTTTTGAATTTCATGTAAATATTGCTTAATCCAAAAAGTCCGACTCATTGCCCTACTGTATAAGAATCATGGGAGCCATAGATTTGGACTAATTATGAATTCATTTGTTTCAGAGTGAGTGTTTCACCCTCATGACAGATCAGACCTGCCTGTTTACTTGGCGCCTGGTCACTAAATTAAACTCGTCACTAGAGCCTTCAATTAACTGGGCTTTTCCCCCTAGTGTTTCACTTTCAGGCAAGAAAGGCGAGTCTTTAAAAAATGAAAACCAAACAACTGCGTTGACAGATGGGATTTATTTATTTTAAATTAGCTTCCACCCTAGGCCCTGGAGCTTGTGCATGCCGAGGCGAATCTCATGTCGTGTACACCTACAGTCTAATACGATAAGAATTTATATTCAGAATGACAGGTATTAGAAGGAACCTCAATCGCCTAAAGCAGATCATCTTACTTAACAAAGGAGAAATAGACTAATATAGTTCCAACATGTTTTCAACAACCAGAACTGAACCAAAAAACCCCAAACAACCTTTTCTGCTTAAATTAGCAAAAAAGTCAATTAACCAGAACTAATCTTAAAAAAAAAAAAAATGCAGTGAAGTTTTTTTTTTTCTTGACAGTCTGAACTGTAATGTTCCCCACCTATATTGGGGAAAAAAAAAAAACAACTGAATAAACCACAAAAACCACAGATATGCTTTCCTCTGCATTAAGTTGTCATTTCCCCTTTGACACCTGAGTATGAATATTATGTAAAACTCCTTGGAGCTCTTGGTCCCCTGAAGTCTGTGGAAGCCGGCTCTGTAGTTTTGCCCGAGTGAGATGGGCAGAACTCGGGGTGTGGTGGGCGAGATAAAGAGAGGTATGGAAAAGAAATCTGGCTCATGTATTAAAGACTGACCCACACCTATCTGGGCTGAGGAATGGGAATGAAATGAAGGACAAAGTGCTGCTGCATCCTGATCTTGGGGGTCAGTAAATGACAACCTGGCTGACCCAGTCTTTCCTTCCGAAAGGAAATGGTGGCCCAGGGCCCAAGGGCACAGAGTGCTTGAGGGAAAAGGCAGAGGGTTAGGAGGACCAAGCAGCATCTGAAAATAACCGAGAGCTAAACCACCACCATGACTGCATTTTTGAGCATTAAACAGTTGTAAGTGGAGAAGGCAAGCTGGGTGTGTATAAATCAGACTGGAGTATAATTTGCAAAACCCAACATCGTTGCCATGAGCACACGTCCACACAATCTATACATTGCCCACAGCTCACATATGTGATCTGTAAGCATCAGACTTTTCAATATGCTTAATACGACTGGAAAAACAGCACCTTGATTCTTTGATTCTTCCACTTCCCATTTATCATAGTACTCTGAAACTTCAGTTTTAAATTGTTGGAATGGTCTGAGTGTCTAGTCACATAAACACTAAGACAAGGTGTACATGTGACAGGACCAACAGTATGCCAGTGTCACTCAGAAACATTCATCAAATTCAGTCACAGCTCCAAGTTGCTAAATTCAGGAAATTTATCCCCATTTAAATGTGATTTGCTGATTGTTGGTTCAGTACTTAAGCTGCTCAGGCTAGTCCTGGAAATACAATGACTTGGGCACCGCTACCCAACACAGACCGACGTTGCACTCGGCAGCTTCTTAAAGATGAGGCCTGGGAACAATGCTTGGCATTTTGTTTGCAGTTTTAAGGAGACGGGATGTATTCCTGGTATAAGCATTAGTGTTCCAAACAGCATTACCCCATGCTACTCGAGAGAGAGGTTTTTTGGACAGAAACTTTGCTCCGAATGGTCCAGCACGGGCAAGGCTACATAAGAGAAAGATGGAAAACACATCAGAGGGTAAAGAAAGCCAATTTTGTCCAATTATGAATAAAAATGTAATGGTTACTCTACCTTCTGAAATTACTTTTGTGCCCATTTTCATTTTACCTCAGGATCCTAGAGCTAGAAGAAACCTTAGAAGCTTATCTAATCACTTCATTTTACAAATGAAAAAACCAGTTCAGAGAAGCTGTGACTTCCCCATTTTTCATTTTCACCCACATATTTTTTAAAGTTGTACATGTGACCAGTTCCTATGCTGTAAGCCTTATGTTCCTTGTTCCTGGTGCTTGGTCTCCACAATTCACTGCTTTTTCATTTACTCCACCAATAAATGAACAATGGAAAGAAACAGACAGAAAACTCCCAAGAGTCGATTTTGCAAATTATAAGAAGCTCTGGCAAAATGTTTGGTAGAGAAAAGAAAGATTAAAAAGACACATTAAAAATAGCTTTTGTTGTTGTATCAAAAGGAAACTAAAGGGGTGCCTAGTTATTCAGAAATGGCTAAAGTAATTATTTGTATGTGGACTGTTGTGCCCAAAGAAATGATGAAACGGACAGACTGAGGGGAACCCAGAAGATCTGTATAATGAATGCAGAGAGAAGGAGGCAGAACTAGAATAGTGTATCTAATAAACATTATTACAGAGAAAAACAACTTTGGCATTGGAACTTTAGTCAACACGATAATAAACCAGGAGCCCCAAAGAATGAAGAGACACGTCAGCCCTGTCCTGCCAGAGAGGTATTGGATTCAGAATGCACGACATATTGGACAAGTCAATGAGGAAATTTGCTTCATTGACAATGTGTATTCATTATAAGGCTTTCCTTTATTTTCATGTTGTTAAATTGGAGGGAGGAGAGTGGAAGGGAGAAAATAAATGTTCACTGGAAAAAATAAAATACTAAAGAAAGTTTGTTAGGAAACAAATATTAAAAATGCCAGTTCAAATTAGGTCAGGAAGGAGTGAGGCAGGTTAGGAGAAGGGGAAGAACTGTATTGAATTGTGGATGTCAATGTCCATGTAGCCTGGACATATTAATGAATAAACTATAAACTAAAGAGCTTTTGCCTATTACC
Source organism: Vombatus ursinus (assembly GCF_900497805.2). Classification (NCBI taxonomy): domain Eukaryota; kingdom Metazoa; phylum Chordata; class Mammalia; order Diprotodontia; family Vombatidae; genus Vombatus; species Vombatus ursinus. The sequence continues at coordinate 28,821,409 of NW_020954577.1, forward strand.
AGAATTACCTTTGAGATACACACACACACACACACACACACACACACACACACAACTACATATAATATGCATATAGATAGATATAGATATGTATGTCTGTAGAGAGATTTTGTTTATTATCAGAGTTACCTTTCATACATATGATATACATATACATACTTGTATGTGTGTTCGTATATATATATATATACACATATGTGTGTGTGTGTGTGTGTGTATAATGATCCCCCTTCATTCAGAAGATAGACATTTTTTAAGTAGCTTTTTGACAGGTATAATTTTCATACCATAGTTGGTTGAACTGTCTTGGTCTCAGTGCCCCACTCACTTTAAGGGCCAGGCAGAAGCAATTTCCTAACTGGGTACCATAATGAACAGGTGACTGCCTGCCTGCCTTTTATTGTGTCTAGGCTGACAGGGCTCTTACCACAGGTCTTCCCTGGACAGTCAACCCTGGCTGGCCATCTGTCTCCTTGGTTGTTCGTGGTCTGACATGCTTCCTTTTTTCCCTCTCTAATCTGACAAGCACCATTTATCTTCCACCTATATCTCAAGAAGCCCAGGGGGGGATGAGCCAATTCTCACTCAAGCTGTCCTGAGGAACTGCAAAGTCATCTTTGTTGCTTCTCACGCTCCCCATACACAGCTGGTACTTTTATCTCAGACAGTCTCTGGTGTTCAGTCCAATCTGCTGGCTTTCCACTCACATTTCCTGTGCACAGTACAATTAAGGGTTGCCAGGGGAAGTTGTGTGGGCTTATCTTCTGTTGCATTTATTGGATACTGAGAGACAAATCTGACAAGGTTCAGCCAACATAAACTGTGAGAAAGCTCACAAATAATGCCATTGACTTCCTGTCTGAATCCCTTATTGCCCTCTCAGTTTGTCAGCAATGCCGTCATTTGTGAGACATACAGGAGCTGCCCTTGGCATACCTAGAGTTATTTGGAAAAGGGGAAACCAATAAACAAAAAAACCTACCTTCCAAAACTTATTAGAGCTTGTCATTCAGGCTCTTAAAATGGAGAATACAGTGTTTTGAATACAATTTTAACTGTATAGATTGTCTCAAGGGATGTCTTCATAGTCCCTAAGGTGCCCAGAAAACCAGGATGAGTTCACCACCTACTGAGGTTGTCACATGACTACGAACAAGCTACCTTATTGTAACAGCTACCCTGAGTCCCTAACCCCTGGGCCTGTCAAATGATACTCGTTTCACTTCATTCTAGAAAGGGAGGATCAACAGACACCTTCAGTTTAGAAGAGTCGTTAGGCTAGCTTTACTTCCGGAGGCATTTGCTGCTGGACAGTTCCCTGGTTGATTACTCAGTACTAGGGGAGCCCATTCTCATCCCGGCAGTTGAAAGTTCTCTCTGGGCTTCAAATCAGGCTGAAAAACCCGTAAAAATAAGACACAAACACGATTGATTTGATGGGAACATTTCTTGTCCCAATCTTCATCAGAGGTCAGGGATATGAACATAATTCCTAATGCAACTACCTATCAAGAGTGGTCCTGGCATGTAATTTCTGGCATATGCAGAGGCAGCATGACTTATTAGAAAGAACTAGGGACTGGTAGGCAGAAGACAGCTGGGTTCAAGCTTCACCTTGGCCACTTACTAGCTGTGTGACCTTGGGCAAATAACTTAAACTCTCTGAGCTTCTGTTTCCTCATATACAAAATGGGGATAATAATATCTATATTCCTTACTGAACAAGACTTAATGAGATAATGTATGTACAACACTGTAAGTTTTAGGACCATACCTCAGGACCTAGAAGGGACCCAAGAGGCCATCTAGTTCCACCCTTTCGTTTTATAGATGTGGAAAATAAAGTCTTGGAGTACAATATGATTTTTATTAGCTGGCTTTCATTTCTAGGAAGGAGAGATGTATATATGTAAAAAACTTACAGAAGCATGCTAGTGTCTCTCTCCTACAAACTCAGACTGAATTTGTTTTCTAAAGCACATCACACAGAAACAAGTGCAGAAGGGAGAACTGGAAATACTTCTGATAACAATGAAATCCATGTGTCTGGTCTACCAGACACATGATAGATGCTCCAACTTACAGGTGGCTTTGTTGTTTCAAAGGCTGCTTTGGTTCTGGAAGGCTGACTTTACTGCATTTTGCTTTGAAGTTTATTGGTGGATACCTGTTGAGTGCACCTAGGGAGAGAGCAGGTTGTTATTAGGGTTACAGTAGTTTCCTGTCAACATGATTGTAAATCTACATGCTATTCAGTGTAGGACTTTCCACTTCTCATTACCTACTTCAGAAACAGACAGTGACTGAAGTGGTAAAATATGTTACACATTAAATTTCTCAGCAAACTCATTTGTGTATACAGAAAATCCATCTATGTTAAGTGTTGTTGCTGCCACAAATGCTAAGTGACGCCACTGTCAAAGGATTCTGGGTAAGAAGAATTACTACTTGGCTAGAAGATGCAGGACCACAAAACATGGTATGATCCAACCACACCTGCCCAGCCTTAAGACCTCAAGGGTCCAAATTCCTTCACTGTCTAAATCCCCTCACTACTGAGCCCTGCTATGTCCCAAGAGCTCCAGCAATTGCTAATGGAAGGACCTCAGTATCAGAGGCTGGGGGAGTCAATCCACACAGCAGATTGACAGATGCTTCTCATTGAGAACTAAAGAGCCCAGGCTGGGGGACTCATCCTGAGGATGGAGCAGCTATATCTTTTTTTTTTCCCCCTTTGGTGAGGCAGTCAAGGTTAAGTGATTTGCCCAGGGTCACACAGCTACTAAGTGTCAAGTGTCTGAAGCTGCATTTGAACTCAGGTCCTGACTCCAAAGCCAGAGCTCTATCCACTGTGCTACCTAGCTGCCCCTGGAGCAGCTGTGTTGACTTCTGTATCAACTCCCAGAATCCTTCTCCCCTAATTTGTGAACACATCATTTGCCTCAGAACACAGATAACTAATAAACATGCTCCGGAGTTTGATTTTGCAGGAGGTTTGCCTTAGGAACCTATTTTTAAAATATTTAATACTTTATACATTTTATAAGTATTATATATAATTTTACATGTTTAATTTTTCTACCCACTGGGAATTGCCATCCTTAATGCTTTATCTAGACATCTAAATATTATTCTCTACCCTGGCACACTAATAATAATAATGATGCTAACATTTTTTAGCCCTCTTTTGTAGGGGAGGAAACAGGCTCAGAGAAATTAAGTCACTTACCCATGTTCACATACTTAGTAAATACTGGAGGTGGGACCCAAGGCAAGGGATTCCCGAGTCCAAGGCCAGCACTTTATCCACTTGCTACACTGCTTCTAGCATTAGACCCCAATGAAATCTCAATAACTTTCACTTGGATGCTAATCCCACCAAGAAGCCAAACAAAAAATGTAAATGAAAGGAAAATCTAATAAAGCAAGGATCTGACCTCTAAATGGACTAATCTGGGTGATATTTTGCATTTTCCCCCTGTTCTGCAAGGTTACAAGGTTTTTGGAATGAACAGCTATGGCTTAACTGCCAAATCGAATGACCTTTTCTCAATCCTTATCCTTCTTGAGCTCTCTGCATCATTCCAAACAGTTAATACCTTCTCCTCCTGGATACTTCTCCCCACCCAGGCTTTTGTGACTTTGTTCTCTCCTGGGTCTCCTTGTATCTATTGGTCCACTTCTCAGTCTCCCTTGCTGGCTCTTCATCCACATCACACCACTAACTGCAGGTGCCCCCTTCCCTTTTCATACAATACTACCTCTCTTGGTGATCTCATCAGCTCCTGTGGCTTCAGTTATTGTCTCCGTGCAGATGATTTCCAGATTCATATATCTAGATATAGATATACGGAGATGGATAGATGGATACGGCCTCAATCTTTCTTAGTTCCAATTACACATCTTTGACTGCCTCTTGAATATCTTTACTTAAATTGAGGTCAAATTCAACAGGTCTATTACAGAACTCATTACCATTCCCTCATCCCCAACTCTCCCATCTTCCCAACTGACCCATTACTGTCAAGGGCACTACTATGCTCCTAGTCACCCAGGTCAAAACCCCAGAATCATTCTCAACTCCCCACTCTTATCCCAGATATCTAAACCAATGCCAAACCTCAGTATCACTCATATATGTCCCCTTCTCTCTGTTCATTAAGGCATGAGCCTAGTTCAGGGCCCTCATCACCTCTCACCTGGACCACTACAACCGTTAAAGCCTTAAGTCTCTCCCCACTCCAATCCACCCTCCTCTCAATTGCTAAGGCAACTTTTCTAAAGCCTCTATCTGGCTCACATCATTCTCATGGTCAAGGAGCTCCATGGACTCCCTACTATTTCCAGGATAAAATAGAAAATGATCTGACATTTAAGGTTCTCTCTAACCTGGCCCCTTCCTAACTTTTCAGGCTTCTTATACCTTACCCCACTCCACACACTTGATGATCCAGCTCACATTAGTCTACTTGCACTTCTCTTGGACAGGACACTCATTTCCTACCTCTCTGCCTTTGCATCTGCTCTCTTCTGTGCTTGGAAAGCTCATCCCCCTCACCTCCAATTCCTCGTGTTCCTGGCTTCCTTCAAAACTCAGCTCTAATAGAAGACTTGGACACAACTGAACGACAACCACCAAAATCTGCCTACCTCAATGCCTTCCCTTGCAGACTATCGTCACTTCGTCTGCATAAACCTTGTGTGTACCCAGTTACTTGGGCGCCATCTCCTCCACTATCATTATCATAACTAACATTTATACATCACTTACTATGTGCCAGGCATTGTCCTAAGCACTTTACAATTAGAATCTCATTTGATCCTCACAACAACCCTGGGAGGTAGATGCCATTATTGTCCCATTTTCATTTGAGGAAACTGAGGCAAACAGGTTAAGTGACTTGCCCAGGGTCACGTAGCTAGAAAGGGTCTGAGGCCGACTTGAACTCTGGTCTTCTTGACTCCAGGCCCAGAGCTCTATCCACTGTACTTTTTGAGGACTGGAACTGGTTCTCTCTTTCTTGACATCCCAGCCCTTAGCTCACAGTGCGTAGAGCACAGTAAAAACTTAATACTTTCTTTTGACTGACTCTTAGAATGATGTGTTAAGAATAAGTAAGGCTCAGCCCAGTGTATGGGAGTTTTCATATTACTTCTGAGGCTTTCCTCCCTTCCAGACTCGCAGCTCATGTTCCAGAGGGTGGAAGGTGCCAGATGTCTGACCTCCAGATGGGTGGTGACGTGGCTGCTATGCTTTTCTCTCCAAAGAGAAGCAAATCGCTTTCACATATATCTTACTTATGTTAAATAATTTGGGTTCTTTTTTTTTTTTTTAAGCAGGGATGGATCATTGAGCTCAACATTTATGCTACTACTGTTGTGACCGTTAACCATAGCACTCTCCCAGACCCTGCTGCTGCATGCATAATAGCGTGTGCAGCTGCTGTGATGACTCCTTCTTCATAGGAGCCTGAGGTTGGACATGAAAAGTTCTGGAGCCTGGGATTCCCATCACACTTTATCACCTCTAGTTTTCTGACCATGAGGTAGGGATGTCTTCAGGTCTTATCCTGTAACTTATTAAATGAGTCTGTTTTCAACATGTGGCTGATGCTGGCCATATATAGGCACCAACATGTCCAATAAAATCTCAGATCCTTCTTTAGCTCAAGCATATATCTCTACTGCCTGTGAAGTTCCCATTTCCTGATATCGATCCCAAGGGTTGCATGCTGTAAATGTTTTCTTGGAACCATTGAACACAGAGCAAAGAGCCTCAGGTCTAAATCGGGCTTTCTTTCTTCCTGCATAATTGGGGAGCTAAATGTGATTTCACTGATACAGCGAACTTCTAGGTAACGAAACTCCCTTTGATGATGCAGGCAGACACCTTCTCTGCCACTTACAGCCTAAGGAATTTGCCCAAATCACTGACAAGTTGAGTTACCTGCCCAGAGTCACACTGCTGGTATGTATGTCTCAGAGACAGGACTTGAACTCATGTCTCCCTGGCTTGGAGGCCAGCCTGCCATTCACTACACCCATCTCTCTATTTCTCTGATAAACCATTATTCCTCTCTGGCTCTCAGTTTCCTCTTTGATAAAATGGGGGGGGGAGAGATCAGAGAAAGCTCAGGGAGACATGATGTGTGCTTGGTGGTCTGTCAGGTGGGAGAGGGATGATATTAGACTTGCTCAGGGGACAAAACAAGGATCAGTGGGTAGAATTGTAGAAAGAAGGAGCTTCTCAACATTTAAGGATGTCTGGAGGAGAAATGGGCCGCCTCGCAGAATAGCAGAGTTAGACACCTCCTCAGAGGGCCTCTTGTCAGGGATTCTCTAGAGGGGACCATAAGGCTAGGTGGTGTTTGAGGTTCCCTTCCAACTTGGACATTCCATGTCTAAACCAACCCCAGAGCTCAGCCTTAATTGCTCTGATTCTGAGTTCTAGTTTATTGAGCCAGCCACTCTCTGCAGGTGCTTTACTCTCCAGTCATTAACCTAGGGTCCATAAATCCCCAAGGGCCTCCTGCACCCCTAGGACTCCCCAAGGAGTCTGTGGGTAGATTTCACAGGGTCTGTGTACTTAGTCTTTTCTTCAATTATTCAAAAACATGATTCTGAGAAGGGACCTGACCAGACTGCACACAAAAAAAGTTAAGTTACATTTAAATAAATATCGAGGCCGTGCTTCTGAGGCAGAATCAGTGAAGAAAGATGGTCCGTGTTTCTTTTTATGAGTCCAAGTTGCAGTAATTACCAGCACCCCAAGAAATCCAAGGCCTTTTCATAAGGCAACGCTTCATTCTGATGGACAGAATGATGCCTCTGAAGACTGCAAACGCTGCCTTAGGATCTTAAATAAACACGGAACCAAGTCTCGCTTATTTATTTCTTCTTGGCTCTTACTTTTGGTGTTCACGGATAAAAACATAATTTTCCATGGAAGAGCGCTATGCTAATGTTATGTGGCAGAAGTTTCCAGTCCCTAACTCAACTGCACCCTGTAACCTCCCAGTCTCCCAGACCCTGCTGTTCCATGCACCACAATGTGTGTGCAGCTGCTGGGATGACTCCTTCTTCTCAGGAACCCAAGAGCAGACATGAGACATTCTGGAGCCTGGGATTCCTGTCACACTTTATCACTCCTAGCTTTCCTTCTGACCATGCCATTTGTTCCCTTGGAGGATGCCAGGGAGACGCCCGAGTGCATGGCTGCCTCTTGGCCCATTTTATGAACACCAAAGGGAGAAGAGAACTACTCACGTCGGATGGAGTTTATAAAGGATTTCACAAACTTCACCCCGTATCTGTGGTCTGGTTTGTGAATCCGGCCAAGTTGGACCAAGTGTTGATCGAGGGGCTGGCTGGCTAATTCTTCGAGCTCCTCGTCATTGTGCAAGAGGCCAAAAGAGAACACAAATACGGCGTAACCTTGACATTTGGCCCGCAGAGATTCCTTCTTCAAGACTTTCCTGTCCAAATAACTTGTTTCTCCAGCAGACACCACAAAAATGACTTTGTTTTTTCTCAGGTTGGGTGTGCCCAAGAAGATATTATCGATTGTCCATTGCAGGGCATGACCCAAGAAAGCTTCGCCGTTCAGCTGCTGAACTGATTCTTCAACATGTCTCTTCATCAGGCGCTTATTGTTGTACGTGGTTAAATTGAACTCCGTCCTGACTGGGCTTGACTGAGTATTGGGTACAAAGCCTGGAGGAGCATGGCTCAGTAATGCAACCCGATCCCCAACAGCAGAGGTCTTGGGTTCAAAGGCAACATCAAAGTTATCCAATACTGCTTTCAGGAAAGCTTTCACATCCTCAAACTCAGCACTTCCCACATCTCGGGAGCCTTGGAAAAGGAAGGCTGCATCGATGTAAGCTGGGACTGCTGGAGGCTTAGCCTCCTCACAAGAAGCTTCTGGCTTGCATCGGTCTGCAAAGAAACAATGATTATTGTTGTTACTAAAATGGAAAATGGATGGCAAAAGGGGAAATCAGAGTGTCTAGCCTTTGACTTCTGGAAACTGCATAGATATGTCCCAAAAATCCCAACTGTATAATTTAATGGACTTCTAAATAAATAACCTAAGCAATTACAAAATGCTGGTTCATTTGTCTGAGCGCTCCATTGTACTAAACAGAAGTGTTCACAGAAGGCCTAAAGGGATGAAAAGGATGAAAGGCATCCTGTTTTCTTTACTGCATGACTCCTGCCAGGATCTTTGGCTGTCCACTTGACTTCTTCTGAATTTCAAATCTTATCTGTACCCTGGGGCCCCTATGACTAGTGGAGATAACTGTAACAAATGTTCCCACAATGAGGCCAAATTTGAACTCAGACCTTACTGACTCTGGGCCTGGAGTTAGGAAGACCCATCTTTCCAAATTCAAATCTGGCCTCAGACACTTACTAGCTGTGTGACCCTGGGCAAGTCACTTAACCCTGTTTACCTGTTTCCTCATCTGTAAAATGAGCTGCAGAAGGAAATGGCAAACCACTCCAGTATCTTTGCCAAAAAAAAACCCCAAATGGGGTCATGGAGAGTCAGACATGACTGAAAAAAAATGACTGAACAACATCCTTTAATCATGGTACCAATGCTCCAATAAGAAAATATTTGTAACACTTAACACAGTGTCTAGTACATAATAGGTTTTCAATAAATGCTTGTTCCTTTTCTCTTCCTGTCTTTCCCCCTACCCAGCAGGTACTTTTTCTCACCTACTTCCCTTTTTAAGTAGAAAAATCTTTGAACAATTAAACTTTCATCTCAATTTATACAAGATTAGCATTTATGTTGCAAAACTGGAGCACAGCATACAATACATGTTTGTGGACTTTCATAAGGGACAGAGTCATTCTTCTTAACACGGACATCTCTAATTGCAAATAAATGTTGGAAAAAGAAAAAAGCACTGAGTTGCTTTTCTTTAATTTGACTAACCATTATGGCTATTCAAACTTTCATTATATTTGAAGTTGGAGCTCCAGAAGGGGACTCATGACAGTGACACAGCCCAGAGCAAATGCTCTGTGAGCTCATCAGAGTGAGATAATTCTTCTGTGAGTTCTCCTTCCAGTTAATCAACCAATTAACAACTATTTCTTAAGCTCTCTTTACGTGCTCAGCACCTGCTAGATGCTAGTGATACAAGTAAAAAGAATGAAACTATCCCTCTGAAGTATTGAGTTGACGTTCTAATCGGGAAGCTAGCCCACATAAAAATACGTGCAGCATCAATTGCTGCTGTTGTTCATCCTTCCTTCTCAAAGGGGACCAATGACATCAGGAGGGTGATGTCTTACCTTGCCCATGAATTGGATTTTAGTGAGGCAGGGCTGTGCAAAGTCATCAGCCTTACTCTGTCCTCCAGAGTCATCTGGGTCCAGTGGTGAGACACACATAGGTCAAGACACTGGATGCAGTAGGAAACCTTGGCCTTTCTAAGCTAAGGCCTTTCCCAGGTCTCAGTTTGTCTGAGGCAACACCCATTCAGTGCTCCAGTGATTAAGGGTAGGTAAGGCAAAAGAAGGCCTGGTTTGTCTTCATAAAAGAATCAATCTGGGAGGGGCAGACCTTCAGAGTTTCTGGCCAGAACAGAAACAACTGCTATTTACACTCCTTTTGACCCATCAAAACCCGATAAAGTTAATAAATACACATACAAATGTATGAGGGGGTTTGGGAGGGAGGGACAGGATCAAGAAGGGTTTCAGGCTGAAGTTGTAGCTTCATCTTAAAGGAAAGGAGCCATTCCTGGAAAGGAGGGACTCTAAAGGCAGAGGACTTGGGGATTAAATGCTCCCTACCCTTTACTTTCTTCTTGTGTCATTGACTAAGTCATTAATCCTAGGGAGTCTCCCGAGGCACGGAGAAGGATTACACAGCTAAGAAGCATCAGAGTGAGGAACTCATAATCATACTAGCTAACATTTATATGGCACTTATGTGTCAGGCAACGTGCTAAGCACTTAACAATGATTCTCTCATTTGATCCTCACGACAACCCTGCCAGGTAGGTGATGTTTTATCCCCATTTTACAACTGAGAAAACTGAGGCAAACAGGGGTTAAGTGACTTGCTCAGGGTCACACAGCTAGGAAGTGTGTGAGACTGGATTTGAACCCAGGTCTTCCTGGCTTCAGGTCTGGCACTGTGTGCACCATGATGCCATCTAGCTACCTGACACTAAGCCCAGCACCATATCTGTCCACATTGTACAGCTTCTATGTTGTACATAGTAGGTAGTTAATAAATGTGTGGTGGATGAAAACATGATGTTGTTGTTGATGACCATACTGGCCATTTACCTGCTGTCCACCTCACATATTGTATATTCTGGACATTGTCATCTACTCTTCTACTATACCCTCCCAGGGGACTTAGCCCTTTCACATCTGGAGCACTCAACTTGGGGTCCATGCTGGCCTGACTGGCGAAAGTGTTACAGGGATGACTCTGGACCCATAATCAAATCAGCACCATCACTGTCATGGAAAGGGCATGCCAATCAGCTCCCCTCTGGCTCTTGTTGAGATGGCTAGGTGGCACAGTAGCTAGAATGCTGGACTTGAGAGTCAGGAAGCCCTGAGTTCAAATCCTGCCTCAGGATTTACTTACTAGCTGTGAACCCGGGGCAAGGCATGTGACTTATCCTAGCCTCAGTTTCCTCATCTGTAAAATAGGGATAATAATAGCATCAATAAGATTTTTGTGAGGTTTAAATGTGGTAACATACATTGGTACTTTGTCAACTTTAAAGAGCTATATTGATGCCAGTTCTTCTGATTATTATGGCTTTTCTTATCATTCCTGTGATTTCCTAACTGAAAATCCCTCTCCCAACCCCCATAACTCCCCTATACATTCTGACTTGCCCTTATTGAAGGGCCAGGGCTATCTTGCTTTAGTGTTCAGCACCCAGCAAGAATGTCATGAATGCTTTCGATTCATTCATTCATCAAGTGAAAAGCATGGGAAACGATATGAAACCCACTCAATGGCTGTGATGCCGTTGCTATGATGGAATGCAATGGAGAGTTATGCCCGTGAAAGATTAGTTAATGTGGGGAATCTGAGCATGCAACAGGAAATGCCATGTGTTAGTACTGGTGCTGGAACAATTAGAGATATGGCTATGGACAAATTATCTTTCTCTTGCTGAAATCTAGTGAAGTTTTATGACCGTGTATAATGGTCTGATTAAAAACAAAAAAAAGAAGAGTCCTCTCTCTGTGCACAGGCAGGATGCTGTCTCTGTGATTCCGAGACAGCAGGGTGTCCATTTGTTCAGTAGTGGTTATTTTAATTGCTGAGAACTACAGCCAAAATATCTTTCATCCTGTGCCTAAGAGACCAAGAAAAAAAAAGGTCTGAGCCAAGGAAACTGCAGCAGAAGCCCTCCCTAGACAGAGGCATAACGATTCCTCACTGTGCCACGGACCAACTCAGGGCTGGCTGTACCTGAGGTGTTCATACCTCACGGTGGAGTCTGCCTGTCCTGCCTTTCACTGGGACTCCCATTTCTTCCGGTCACCTCCGAAACAGAGCAACATAACAGGGAGAAGAGATTAAGAGATGGAAGGAAGGGCTGGAGGGAGGGGCAGGAGGAAGAGAGAATCCAAATGGAGAAAGCCACCTTGCCTTCGCTATGTAATCTCATTTACCTGACAAGCATTCAATTCAATTCTACAAGTATTTCTGGTCCTGTCTGTTGAATTGGATTTGAAGGAAGCATTGACACGTTTATGTTAGAGGTGGGAGAGGTGTAGACAGTTTGCTTATAGTGACACACTAAATCCCCAGAAGGTGGGATATGACCTCTTGGCTCAGCCTCCTACACGAGACCAAGCCATTGAGATGCTGGGTGATCTCCTTTCTTTACACTGGAATTAGGGGTACAAGTCTACTTCATGGTCTGTCAAACAAGGATTTGACTTGACTTGCTCAGCTGTAGTGGAAAGAGCCAGGAGAAGTGGGTGGAAAATGCAGAGAATGAGATTTTGATGTAAGGGGGGGAAAACCAACCCTAACAATCAGTCATCAAAACTGCAATGGTCTGCCTGGGGAAAGTGTGGGTTCCCTCTCACTAGAGTAGAGGGCTTCGAGTTCTTATTGGGAATTCCCGTTCTGCTATGGCAATTCTGAGGTCCCTTCCAGTTGTGAGATTCTGGTTTTCAATTTTTCTTTAAAGGTCATATTTGGGGAATTGGGATATTTCACATTCCATGTAACAAAGGGCAATAGGTTCTGCAAGTTGCTTCTGTCCCTACCAACCCATGCAATGAAATAAAAATTCCTGAGCACAAATGTAGGGGATGAATATCTGAAAAGCAGATTTGGGAGAATCCAGAGGTTTAAGGTTATAAAAATGTACACAGTACATATTTACAGCTCCCTAGTGAAAAAACCTGGAAATCATAAATGACAGATTTTCTAAAAACCATAAACATTTCCAAGTAATATCACACGGTCCAGCTGGCCTCTGCTCCAGTGGAGTTATAAGGAAGGAGAACCTGGCCCGGGGAAGCATGGGATCCAGGCCAGCCAAACAGAGCAAGGCCATGCCTGCAATGTGGTCAGGGCTCCAGGGAAGGTCTCCTCAAGTTACACACATCTCCCCTGCCATGTTCCAGTTCCCCTCGCCAGACAGTGACTCAGTGTCCATGGAAATCCAACTCGTGCTCTGCTGGTGGCTCTTACCATAGCAGAATGTACATTGCTGGAGCCTCTTCAGCATTGGCCTGAAGTCAGCCCCCGGGGGAATAGTTATCACCTGAAAAGCGCCGGTGTCATCAATCTACAGGGAGCGAAAACAAGAGAGATCCTGCTTAGTCTGATGCATGGACTTCCATGGAAAAGTCACTGGGGCAGAGACCCAGAATTTCGAGTATGCATCTCTGGGAGTAGCTGCTCTGAGAGGTTGGCCCCTAGGGGGTGCCATAGTACACACAGGACTGGACCCAGAGTCAGAACGACTGTAGTTCTAATCTGCCCTTGGACACTTGCTAGTTGTGTGATCCTGGGCAAATCACATAATCTCTTGTCTACCTCTGTTTCCTCATCGGTGAAATGGAGGGTTTAATTTTTGTTGTTCAGTTTTCAGTCATGTCCGACTCTGCGACCCCATTTGGGGTTTTCTTGGCAAAGATTCTGGAGTGGCTTGACCATTTCCTTCTCCAGTTCATTTTATAGATGAAGAAACTGAGGCAAGCAGGGTGCAGTGACTTGCCCAGGGTCACAAACTTAGTAACTGTCTGAGGCCGGATTTGAACTCAGGAAGATGAGTCTTCCTAACTCCAGGTGGGGAGTTCTGTGTACCGTGGCACCACCTAGCTGCTCCCCACCCAGGTATAGATACAGAGGCCCAAAGGGATTAAACATTTGTCTGTGAGCACACAGCCAGTAAAACACGGAGACGGAATCTGCACTTAGATCTTCCGGCCTTCAAGCCCAGCATTCTATCCCCCAGACAGACTCTGCTCAGCCTCCGTGGTACCACTCACTGGGCCTGGGTCTCCTCCCCATAAAGGTAGGGAACTGGACTCTGGGTCCAAGGTCCCTTCTGACTCTAAATTCTATGATTCTATGGATGGAGGACAGAAAAAAATCCCAATTATTTGATTGCTTTGGTTAGTTCTGTTCCAGTTGATCCAAGTTTTACTGGATTTGCAAAGTTCTTTAAATCCCAAGAACTAAATTTCATAGGAAACAAAAGGTACAATGGTTGAATTATATCACCTGATAATAAAGATACTTAAATACCATTCACAAAGTGCTGCAAATGACTGTTTCAGTCAAGGAATCTTAACCTGCTTTCTATGTCCCTTTGGGCAGTGTCTAGAGGAGCTTGTGGACCCCTCCTCAAAGGATTTTAAATGCACAAAATAAAATACAGATGATAAAGAAAACCAATTATATTGAAATGCAGTTATCAAAATACATTTTTAAAAACCGCATTCTTGGGTCCCAGGTGATGAACCCCAGCTTGGTGCTGGGTGAAAACGTCCCAGGTATTGTCTGCTGTACCTATCTCATCACTGGTGGAGGAATATTTTGAGACCCACAGGATCTACGCACACACATTCACAGGGCGCTCTGAAAGTGCACCTAATTGAAGTTACTTTCCCTCTTTGGTTTAGCCTCTTGTATAGAAAGATGCCAGACCTTAGAAAGTTTGAGTCTGTTCCACTTCAGGGACCTAAGGACGGTCTCAATTTTCTATTTCTATCTCTGGCACTTCACATAGTGCTTGGCACCAAGTCAGTACTTAATAAATGCTTTCCCCTTCCAATTCAGGTTTTTAAAATGCATCTTTTGTAATTCCTTTGGATGGGCTCCTTTAGAGTCAGAAGTTCTGGGTTTTACTCTCTACTCTGGCAGTTAATGTATCTGTTTAATTTTGAGAAAGTCACCCCATTTCTCTAAGCCTCAGTTTCTTTAATCTGCAAAAAGAGGGTACTATCTGTACTGCCTAAGACAGCTGTCATGAGAATCAAGAGTAGAGGCCACATAAATCCAAGTAGGAGTCATTGTTATTAAATCATCAGACCTCAGTATTTTATTTAAAAAATGGCACCATTCTGGTAAACAGGAGTGGAAAGGGCAGGTGGTCCACACATCTCTTGCCTCAGCCCATGTCTAAGAAGCACTGCTGCTATAGAAGACATTTCCTCTTTTCTCCTCAGTGTGACTCAGTGCACAAGCACTTACTAATTAAGTGATTGCTCTATGCCAGTCACTGGGCTATACACAGGGTGGCAGCTGAGATGAGCAGATTGCCAAGCAATCCTCTAACCCTTGTCTGTGGGGTTACGGCATGGCAGTCATTTCATTAACTGAGCAAGACTGAATAAACAGTGTGTTGCCCTCAGGAGTTACTATTTTTAAATCTACATCAATGCTGTTGTGATTAATACAATGCAAATTCACTTAAAATTATTAATGAATTCATAGGAGCACGTCTCCATGCGTTTTCCCAATCAATGGAGACTAATAGTATAGTTACAGGAGGAAGGAACACTGACTGGTGTCAGAGGAACCCTGGTCCTTCCCACCCACATGACGATGGGAAAAGGACTTGACTTCCTTAGGCCTCCGTTTCCTCATCTGTAAAATAAGGGGACTGGATTAGATGGTTTCTGAGGTCCCTTTTGGCTCTAGGTCCGTGATCCTGTGAGACTGTGGAGGTCTATGAAATATTCTAATGTTAAAATGGGGCCCTTATCTGCAAATCAACAAGCAATTATTAAGCACTTACTATGTTCCAGACATTGTATTAAGCCCTGGGGATGCAAAGAAAGGCAAAACAAAAAACTGTGCTTCCTCGAGGAGGGAGGCAACATATAAATAATTAGAAGACGTACATGGAAGTAGATGAAGGTCTTCTCAAAGGGGAGATTGGGAAAGGTGAGTGGAGAAATGGATAGAGTGCCGGGCCTGGAGTCAGGAAGTCCTGAGTTCAAATCTGACCTCAGACACTTAATAGCTATGTGACCCTGGGCAAGTCACTTAACCCTGTTTACCTCAGTTTCCTCATCTGTAAAATGAACTGGAGAAGGAAAAGGTGAACCACTCTAGTATCTTAGCCAAAAAAATCCCAAATGGGGTCACGGAGAGTCTGACACAACTGAAAGGATTGAATAACAACTCTTGCAGAAGGTGAGATTTGACCTGAGCTTTGAAGGAAGCCAGAGCAACTAAGAGGCAGGGGTGGGGCCGGGGCAGTGAGGAAGCAGAGCATTGTTTGTAGGCATGGGTGTGGGGGGCAAGGACAGTCAGTGTGAAGGCAGAAAGAAGGGGGATGGAATGGTGTTTGTGAGGAAGCCGCTATGGTGGCGGGAGAGGAGGAAGGGAAGAAGCCGCCATTCCATTCTGATTATTCACTTAACCTTTGTAAGAACAGCAAAGCCACCACTAGGACCCCCCGAGGGCCAGGGCTGGCTTACCTTCTCCAAGTATTGTGGGGATCCAGTGGTTGGTAAATTCAAGCAAAGTTAAAAACAGGCATGGTGGAGAATTATTTTGCTATTGACAGCTTTGTAATAACAACAGAAGCCAAGGAAATCTCTGTAAAAACCTCAAACTGAGCTTTGAAAGCCCTGAAAACTTCCCAGCATGCACAAGAGAGACCTGCGCCATTTTGGCTTTTGCTCCCACGATCAGAGAGAATCTTTTAACTGGAAACATTTTCTAAGGCCCGGATTAGCCAAACAGTAACAAAATAAAAATAAGTATCAAGGTATGTAAAGCACAAACACATTTCTGAGCCAGAACATTCACAAAAATAGAGAGGCCCGCCCTGTATCAGAATTCTAAACATGTAGCAAGCAAAATCCTCCAAAAAGAAGGAGCTGTCTCCGGACACGTATGACAGAAACATCTGGGGCTCAAGTCAATCTATGAAGAAAGGTTTTCCCTTTCCACAAACGCCTCCCCATTTTGGAAATAAATAATAGCCCCATCACTCAGTCTGATAACAGCGTTGGCCATTTCTAAGAAGCTGCCTATAGGCCATTTCACTGGGGGATGGAGAGGATGCTGCTGACCTGTGCAGAGAAGGGTAGTGTGGTGTGACAGAAAGGATGTTGCACTTGGGAGGGAGGAGAGACTTGGGTTTGAATCCTACTTCAGACACTTGCTGTGTGAGGGAGGTAAGTCACTTGATCTTTCCAAGCCTCAGTTTCCTCATCTATAAAATGGATCTCCGATGATGCCTGCAGTATTTGCCTTATAGGATTGTGAGGCTCAAATAAAATAGTACACGTAAAACATTTTATACTATTAATGCTTAGAACTACACTAGGACTTTTGGACCACCCACCGTGCCACAATGGCTTCTCCATAGATGGGGAATGGGGTGACACTGTTCCATACTATTAGAAAACTATTGATGGTGGCCAGAAATAATCTCATGGAGAGTCTTATTCTGGGTCATGTAACTTTGGTTAACCAGCATCTTGGAAAAGCCATTTTCATTGTGTAATGTGCTGGACCTTTAGAAATGTGATCCAGAACACAAGCTTCCCATGGATCAACCTTATGACATGCTTTTAATTTAGAAAAAAAAAGTTACAAGAGTTTTAAGTAGTCCAGATGCCCAGTTAAAGAGGTAATGGATTTAGGAAGAAGTGGAGAAGAAATGCAATGTCCCACTTGGATCCCAAATCTAATAAATTGCAAATTGTGCTTCTTATTCTGCCCCTCAAACCTACTGCTCCTTCTGGCTTCACTCACCCTACACCAGTAGAACATAAACTCTTTAAGGATGAGGTCGATTGGGGAGATATTTACATTTTTGTAAATCTCCATCGGGTAGCGCTCTTTACACACCCATTGCAGATTTTTGGGCAGGTACCAGACTGGTGATATCCTTAGTGCTAAGTATAGAACTCCCAGTATGGAAACTCCCAATGCAGATCAATAACTGCTCTGCAACTCATGGTCTTGGAGCAGAGGTTCTTAACCTGGGGCCCATAAACTTGTTTCTTTAAAAAAAAAATTACATCAGTAATTCAATATAATTGGTTTCATTTCTAATCCTCTGAATTTTATTTTAGTGCATTTAAAGAGACTATTTTAAGAAGGGGTCCAGTGACTTTACTAGACTGCCAGAGGAGTCCATGACACACAAAAGGTAAAGAATACAGTTTTATAGAGTTGCTTGAGGCCAAATACACACTAGGTGTGTATGCTGCTAATGTTTGCTGAAATGACTTGTCAGTGGCACTGCCATTCATCCATGGCCAAAACCTTGATGGAATCTTTTGACTCTTCCCTTGTCACTCTTCTAGTTATGATGTCCTGCCCATTTTCTCTCTTACATCCATCTTCCTCTATTTTCACTGCTCCCATCCCAGGATAGAACTTAATTATCACCCATCTGGACTATTATAAGAGCTTCCTAACAGAGTTATTGGCCTCACTTCCCACCAAGCCCCCCCCACCTCCAATCCACTCCACATCTGTCTGCCACGTTAATCTCTCTCGTGCGCAGACATCGTCATGATCACAAGCCCCTGATGACTTTATCGCCCACCAAATAAAATTCAAACTCCTGTGCCTGGTATCTAAGGCAGCTCACAATCCGACTTGCTTCCCCCCAGCTTTCCAGTCTAATTTCCCACTACTCCCCTCTGGGTCCCCTATGCTCCAGCCAAGCTGAAGGAGTTGCCAAGCCCTGCCAGCCACGTCCAAGACACTTACTCACGCCTTTCCTGCTCTCCCAGCTCCACTCCCGCTTCTCCACCATTCCCCTTCTCATCCTGGAAGGTTCCTCTGCCCTTGACACACCCTTCTCCTACTAGTGACCTCCTCCCAGAACCTCTAGGCCAGCCCTGCCAGCTCCTTTACTTCTCCCATTTCTGTCTTATTCCTCCAGGCTCCCCACTTTTAAGCTTCTTTTTATGTATTGTACCCTGCCCCCCAGGCTCCTGGAAGACAGGGATTTTATTTTTGCTTGTATTTATTTCCTCAGAACTTAATAAATGCTTGTTGATGTGACTGAACATGCCCTGTTACATAGCTGAGGGGCACCCCATCTCGAAGTAATGAACCCTATAGGTATTATTCTTGTGGATGGCTCTAGGTTAGATTAGACTCCAGTTTTCTGCCTGATTCTGGCACATGCTGTGAGGAGGACTCTGGAGAAGCTGAACCCTTAATCCTAGACCAGCAAAAACACTTGTGAAGACCCACAGATGACCACAATGACAGCATCAGAGGAGGAGGAAAGAGGCAGACACTCTGAATAACGCAGCTCTTTTGCTTCTCCTTGCCTCCAGAGGCCTCTCCTGGTCTTACATGGCCCCTTAAGTCTACTTGTAGGCTATTCTGACCCAAGCTTCCCTGGTTCCTTTCCTAACCTCTGGCTTTCTGAAAAATTCCAGTGGAATTACCAATGTAATCAGCTGCCAATAGATTCTATTATTCTCCTTAGCCCTGGTGCTGGAGGAGTATACGGGGCTATCTTCCCCTTTCAGGACTCCATTTTCATGTCTTTGTTCTGCTTTCCCACCTCCTTGCCTTTGCTCACATAGTTCTCCATAAGTGAGATGCCCTCCCCTTTCTCTCTACCTGCTGAAATCCTTTCCTGCTCATTCTTTAAGGACCATATCAAATGCTACTTTCTTAAGAAGTTTCTCCTGTTCCTCCTTCCTTCCCCACCTCCCATAACATAGTATACCTCTCTTACCCACTTACCATTTCTATCTCCCTCTAGGGTCACAAAGATCTTTACCTCCATGAGTTTGCTTGAGCCTCATGACAGCTCAGTGAGGTGGATGCCACTATCGCCTCCATCACACAGATGTGGAAACTAAGGTACATGTGTTATTTTCCTATAAAAGTGTGACTCTATTTCTTTTCTAAATTGTATATGACCCCTAGCTCCCAGAACCATATGTTTGCGGAACTTGCTGAAGAAAATGACAAGACTTCAAAAATCAAATCACGCTTTGGTGGGATCCTCTCCTCTAGAGCGATTTCCTTCCAAATGACTCTGTGCTATAAGCAGAAAGACTTTTTAGATGTGCTTCTGATTTGATTCCTTCCTAGATACTACTTAGCTATTTTAGGGACTTAAGGACTAACTCCCATCCCCCTGAGAATCTCTCCCTTCTCCATGTCTCTTCCTGAGGAGGAACAGATGGGAGTTGTCCTGATGAAGATGTGGGATGGACCCGATGGTCTAATATGGATCTCTCAGCCTTAATCAGAGCTCACTCAAAAATCATGTTCTGAAGATTCTAGGGAGTTCAAGGCTAATTCAGAAATAAACTTCGACTTAATGTAATTACTTGTTACACTAAAAAATAAGCATTTTGAGATTGACATGTGATAGACATGTTTTTGGTGAAAAAAATACAGTAGTTTAAGATCAATACCAAATGTCTTTGCTACAAGAGCAAATTAAGTACTGGCTTCAAGATACTTTCTTTTCTCTGGGTTTGGGACTAAACATAGCCAAGAGAAGCTGAGAGTAGGTGTCAGGTGGAGACATCCTGGCAATCCAGCTGTCTGAGGATCCAAGTTTACTTGTAGGATTCACTCCTTATCACAGTTCACTGGCATATCATGTGTAGTTGGCCCCAGTGGGTATTTTCCAGTTCATGTGCTGATCCTGTCCTGATGTGGACATCTCAGTCAGCTCATTAAGATACAAGAGAGACTGGCTGCTGATGCTAAAAGGTATTTTTGACTTCCCTACAAATCTAAGGTCCAACATCATGGAATGGTTTCTAGTCACTAAGTACTGGAATTCATTTCAATACTATTCAGGTCATGGCTGATTTCCATTTCACCATCTTTAGAGAGAATTATGGAGCTGGAAAGGCCCTTGTGAATGTTAGAAAGATGCCTAGGAGATTTCCTGCCTTCTTATGCTAAACAAAATACCTCTCAACTATTTTAGTCTTTCATAGTATCATGGACTTAGACCTTGGTTAGCTGTAATCCCGCTCCACCTCTCTCTTCTCCTACCTGCTCATTTTACAGAAGAAACTGAAGCCTACACAGGCCTAATGACTTGTGCGAGATCACACAGGTGGAAAGTACCAAAGTCAGAATTTGAATTCAGGTCCTCTGATTCAAAATCCAGAACATTTGTCACTGAATAATATAGCCGGAAGGGACCCTAGAACGAATCTAGTTTCATCATGAGCTTACATCCCACAAGGACCTTTAAGAAAAAAAAAAAAAGCCAAAACCTTTGTCTCTTTTTTTCTAGTTCATTTCTCAGATTGCTTTTCCCCAGATTTAAAAAAACAAACAAAACCAAAACCAAACAAACAAACAACAACAACAATAACAACAAAAAAAAAAACAAGAAAGAAAAAGGGAGGGATAGACATGGTTCTAAAGACCTGGATTGGAGTCTCCATTCAAAAACCACTTTATGTTTGTGTGACCGTGAGCAAGTCACTGTCAAATGAGCTGGTGAGACTGGACAGCCTCTTAGCTATAACCCCATTATTTCTCCAAGCTCTGGCATTTACCAGCTGTGTAATTTCAGGCAATGCACTTACCCTAAGCCTCTATTTCCTCATCTTTAAAAAGAGGATAATACAATTTGTACTATCGTACTATACTATTGTGCTTCCTCCCCCCCCTTTTTAGATTGTGAGCCCCTTGAGGGCAGGGGCTGCCTTTTGCCTTTCTTTATATCCCTAGCACCTGGTACAGGGCCTGGCACACAGCAGGAGCTTAATTAATGTTTATTGACTAACACACGGTTATTGTAAGAAAAACATTTACTAAATTGTGAAGCACATTTAAAATGTGGGCTGAATTTGTAAAATATTACAAATAATCAGTGTTATAATGAAAATAATAATAATAACTAAGTTTAAAAAAACAGACAGTGAAACGTAGGGGAAAGAGATAGGATGTGGAGTCTGAGGGGTTGAACCCCAGCTCTGCCTTCACCTCGAAGCGTTACTTTGAAGCACAAATGAATACATGAAAATGCACTTATTAAATATCTACTATGTCAGGCACTGTGCTATGTGATACAAATACAGAAGCGAGCTAGCTCCTGCCTTCAAGGAGCTTACGGTCTAACAACACACAGAGGGAGGAGCAGTGGCCATGGAAGGTAATTTTGGTCTGACACATGTTATTTCTCCTTTGTGACCTTGCAGTTCATCTGTGAAATCAGAGACTTAGGTTACATGATCTGGAAGGTCTCTTTCAGCTCTAAATCCTTATGACTCACGACTCATTCATTTTACAAGTGGAGAAACCAAGGCATTGAGAGGGGGGAATGGTTTGCTTAAGCTGCCTGGGAACTAATGAAAACATTGCCTTAGCTCATGACTTGCCTAGAATAGTCAGAGGTTAAGTAGCTAGCCAAGAGTCACAGAGGCAGAATGTGTCAGAGGTGGAATCTGAACTCAGGTCTTCCCGACTCTGAGGACAGCTCTCTATCTCCTATGACGCACTACTTCTCAATGACAAGACTTTTTAAAAGGTGTGGTGGGGTTGTTACACCAGTGACATCTATTGTTCATAAGGAAACCTTTCCCCTTGGTACCCATGGTGCTAAGCAAGAATAAAACACCGACTCTGGAGGCAGGAAGGTTTCTTATTGCATATAGGAAACCACAGGGAAAAAGAAGCCCCCCTTACCGCGAAGGCACGCTTGATGGCGGGCACGCTGTTAAAAGCAATCACGACCGGAATGACATCCAGAGCGTTGAATTCCATGGTGGCAGTAACGATGGACGAAGCATCGACGGATTTGTCGTTACTGAAAATTGTGGCGATCCGCCTGGTGTTGACCCCGGGGAGGGTTCTCTTGAAGACATTCCTGGCCACAAACCTCATCGTCTTGCCAATCTCCCGGTCCCCTGAGGTGGTCTCAAAACGGAGAGCTTTGATCTCTCTGAGCAGCTGGCTCTTGTTGTAGGAGTCGGACAGGCGGAGGAGATGCCGGGTGTTGGAGTTATAGGAGACAACGGCCACCCTCGCTCCCACTGGGCAGTTGCCTTCCCTGATTTTGAGGTCATTCACAATTGCCATGGTCATCTCCTTCATTCGTTCAAACGCCTCCTCCGTGACTTCTCGGGACAAATCCAGAGCAAATACTAACTCGGTAGGATGAACAGGACACTCTGGCTTACCTAAAAGATAAGGGGAAAAAAAAATGTGTCCATAACCTAACAGATCTTTTTATTTTGTTGATAGAGTCGCAGAATGTGCAGGCCTTAGAATTTGGAGCTAGGACAGACCTTGGAGATCATTTAGTTCTACCTTTCATTTTATAGTTGGTGAAAACGAAGATGGGGAGGAGGGAAATGACTTGCCCAGAGAAATATAGGGAGTACCAAAAAGAGTCTAGATTTGAAGCCATACCCCATGGCTCAAAAATCCAGTGATCTTTCCACTTCCCAACACTTCCTTTATGCTTTAAGGTATATAAAATTTCCGTACAAGGACCTGTGAAATGGTAGTATGTTACAGAGGAGGAGACTAAGGCTCAGAAAGAAGGAAAAATGACTTTTCTTATATCACACAGGACCCAGGACCTGAACCTGGGTCTTCTAATCACAGTTTTAATGCCCTGGGGGCAGGGAGAGACAAAACATATTGGACAAAGCTCTAGATGTGGAAAGAGGAAAAGACTGGTTCAAATTTCATCTCTGATATGTGAAACCTGCTGGCTATGGCACTATAGGCAAGTTGTTACATTACCTGAGCCTTAGTTTCTTAATGTAAAATGGGGATAATGATCACTCTAATATCTTCTTCACAGGAAGAGATGCCAATGAGATAACGTGTGTAATCTGTAAACCTTTAAGGGTTATGTAACTATAGGTTGTTATTATTAGGGTCTGGGAAGAGAAGGTAGGAAGCAGAAAGGGTCTTAGAGATCCTCTAATCCAATTCTCTCATTTTTTTACAGAGGAGGAAACTGAGGCCCAGAAAAAAAAACTGAGGCCCTTGCTTTCTCCAAGGTCATAAAGAAATTTTAGTGTCAATGAACTTTGTGTTCACACTAATCAGTGTCAGTACAACTTTGCTGTGCTAAATTGGAAGAGAAAAGGATATATAAAACTAAACTCTCACAAAGACCTCCCCTGATGATGGCTCATGGGTGGTGCGGGTGACTACCACTGCGTTCTTAGAGGATATCCCAATAATGGAGAATAACCTCTGGCCAAGCCACAAGGGCTTCAAATGTACACTACGTCTGGCTGTCCTTTACTTGAAGATCTCCCACATGAAGAGAGGAGAGGTCATCACTAGACAGTTGTCCACGAGTAGCTGAACTTCTTCTGGTCTCAAAAGTCAAGAAGGCATTTGGGGAGGGCATGGAGGGGCTGTGATCTGCATCAGGGAAGGGTATATCCCCTGGCCAAACCATGGACATATAAATTAAACAATTCTTCTTAAAAATCCATAAATGAATGACCAAAAACTTTTAATTAATTTATAAAAATTGATGAAATCATCCTGTTTTGCTTTCAGTGGTTGATACAATGACATGATGTTGCATAACCACAATCTCTGAAACCTCAATTAAATAAACTGCAGTTTCAGATCATTTAACTTTTTGGGGAAAAATAATGAAACAACAGCAAGGGGTAACAGATGGAAAGTCTATGTCTCACGTGGATAACCAGGCAAAGGCAAGTGAGCTAGAGGAAGGCATCCAACACTATGTATGGATCCCCCCCTCTGAAGGACTATGGAGGCTGTGGACAAGAGTCATGTGGGATGAGAAGGCAGGAACAGGTCATGATCTTCATCACTGGAAGGAGTATCTGAGAAAGTCTGATTCTGGATTCATCCATCAGCCCTCATAGAGACCTGGCTCCCCTTTCATTCTGCTGCCCCCCTCGTTGTACCCTCTCTTGTTCCCACTCCCCCCATCACACAGATCCTGGGGCGGGGTGTGTGTGTCAGAATACTCCTTACTTTCTATTGTCACTTTCAGACTCTCCCTTTACCTGCTTTACTTAGTTCTTTCCTCTCTTGAATTTCACTCAAATACAATTTCTCCACTCCATCAAAATTGTGGCCCCTGTAGTTTGCCAAAAGGACCCCCCCCAATTTCATCCACCTTTCTCAGAGTTCAGCGCCTGGCTTATCTTCCCCCTCTCCTCCCCAATTCTTCTCTATACCAGGGGACTTAGATATTCATTTTGACGGTCCCTCAAGCTCCCTAGCCTCCCATTTCCTCAGTGTCCTTAAATCCCACAACCTACCCCTTCAGTCACAAACGGTATGATCACCCACCAGATCATGCCACTATCCACAAGTGTGCCACTTCACTAATTAGGGACTGACATTCCTCTGACCACCACCTCCTGTCCTTCTATCTCTCTCTATCCTTCACCTGTCCTATATCTGTTCTTTGCCCTCGAGACCTCCATTCCCTCCATTCCCTCCATTACCTGCTATTTTCTCAGGTTAACTCTCCTTTTCAGACTTCAGCCTCTTCCATCTCGACCCAAAAGTTAGCACTTTCAACTCTACACTGTCCTCTGCTCACACTGAATGTCTTGTCCCCTTATTCCATCACTGCTCTTCCTGTGCCAAACCTCAGCCCTGGAGGACTTCCATCCTCTACCTCTTACTCATAAACACCTGAATGAAATCCTGAGATGATGCAGACTGGGTACAAATATATGTTATCCAAACTCAAATGGATCCTCAATGTAGAAAGGCAGTCCTTTTATTCCTTCCTAATTGGTTCCCCATCTCATTTCCCACAAAGGTTATTCAAACCTTCTCTTCCCTACTCAAGTCTCCCCACCTTCTGCTCTCCCTTATCTCTCAGCTGAGGACCTAGCCTCTTTGTTGGAAACATCTGAAGTTGTTCATGTGAACTTCCTTTTCTCCTATTCTCCTCTTCTCAAAACTCCTTGACCTCATCTCTTACACCGTCCTCCTTTCTCCCTGTCTCTGATCCTGAGGTGACCCTTCTTCTTGACAAGACCCATTCTTCAACATGTGTTGTTCAGTCATTTCCAACTCTTTGTGATCCCATGGGCCATATCATGATAATAACGTCCACAGGGTTTTCTTGGCAAGGATACTGGAGTGGTTTGCCATTTCCTTCTCCAGAGGCAAACGGAGGATAAGTGACTTGCCCGGGGTCCCACAGCTAGTAGTTGTCTGAGGCCACATTTGAACTCACGTCTTCCTGACTCCAGGCCCAGCTCTCCATCCACCGAGCCATCTAGCTACCTCTTCAACATGTGTACTCAAACCTATCTTATCCAGCAGATTGTATCCTCAATAATCCTACCTCTTGCCTTTATAGTCTTTAACCTATCCCTATCAACTAACCCCTATCACGCCAGCTTCAAAGATGCAGAAAGTCTCCCACCCTTAAAAAGTCTTTACTAGATCCTACCATCCACTCAAGTTATCGTCCTCTCTCCCTCCCTCCTTATTTCTCAAATAGATTCCTAGAAACAGCTGCCAACACTCTTGACTTTTCTTTCTCTTTCCACTCTGTCCTTAATCCTTTTTGATCTGGCTTCTGACCTCATCATTCAACTGAAACTTAACTCTCCAAAGCTGCCAACGATTTCTTCATTAATAAATCTGATAGTCCTTCCCCAATCCTCATCCTTCTGGACCTCTACACTGTTGACCACCCTCCTCTTCTGGATATTCTCTACTCTCTGGGTTTCTGGGACACTCCTGTCTCCTGCTTCTCTTCCTCCCTGTCTGACCCTCTTCTTCTCAGTCTCTGTTGCTGGCTCATCATCCATATTATACCTCCTGAGGGCACTCCTGGCCCCTCTTCTTCCTTTATATTGTCTCTTGGTAACCTATTTGATCCCATGGGTTTAACTTTCTCTCTTATGCAAATGATTCCAAGATCTATATCTGTGTCTCTTCCACAAGTACCAGATCCACATCACCATTTGCCATTTCAAATGAACATTTCAAACTAGATGTCCTGGAGACATTTTAAATGTAACGCATCCTGCATTGAATTCTGTCTTTCCCCTTAAACACTCCCCTCTTCCAGACTTCCTTATATCTGCCAAAGGCACCACCATCCTTCCATTGACTTAGGTTCAGAATCTCAACGTGATTGTGGACTCTTCACTCATCCCTCATCCCACATATGCAACCAGTTGCCACATCTTGAAGTTTCCACATGCATAACATCTCTTAGATCTTATCCCTTCCCTCTAATCAAACAGCTACCCTCTTAGCATTTACACCTACCAATTGGATTACTGCAACATCCTCTGAAGTAGTCTTCCTGCCTCAAGTGTCTTGTCAATCCACTATATCCTACACATTGCTGGCAAAGTTATCTGTCTTAAGCTCACGTCTCATTGTGATTCACCTATCTGACTAGACCCAATGGCTCCCTATATCTTCCAGGATAAAATATAAGCCTCTCTGTTTAGCTTTTAAAGTCCTTTACAACCTGGTTTCAACTTATCATCTTTCCAATGTGACTAAAAGATTATTCCCAGTTGAGCACTCCATGATCCAACCAAACTGGCTTGTCTTAGTTTCACATACTTTCAGTCTCTTTCTTCCAGAAGCCTCCACAAAACAATCCCATAGCATCAGTGACGGTACATTCTGGGAAGCCTCTCTTATTTCTATAGTAATGCTGAACAGGCTTCAGCCAGCAGCAAGATATTCCTGTTTGATCAAGCTTTTAGTCAGCCATAGACTGAAATGAGGATAAAATTGGTGTGGGTTAACAGTCCAGAGAAATAAGTTGGTTATATCCTCAGATACTTACTAGCTGTGTGACCCTGGGCAAGTCACTTAACCCTGTTTGCCTCAGTTTCCGGAGAAGGAAATGGCAAAACCACTCCAGTATCTTTGCCAAGAAAACCCCAAATGAGTCACAAAGAGTTGGACACAACCAAAACAACTGAATGACACCAATCCTCCAATCATGGATAGTCTTAGGATTTTATGTGACGATAGGATTTTAGAACTATAATGGACTTTAGAATCAATCTGTTCAGACCCCTCACCTTATTGATGAGAAGAATGAGGCTCAGAGAAAGAGACTGAAAGGGAAGTAAGCAGAGTAGGGAGTTCAGAGTTTGTCTGCATGGTACCATGTGGACCTTTTCCAGAGCTGAGCACTTAGCTGACTTTTGGATTTGAACTCATTCGATCATCTCTACAAATTGTTACAATTTGTTACAGTTACAATTGTGGCTGCTGCAATGTTTAACAATGTAGTTGGTATGGAGTTGAGAAAGATTTGTAGGTAGCAAGGATTGTGTTGAATGAACCAGGTTTGGTGAGATTCCCCTCTGACATAACAATGGCACAGGGAGGACCAGAGAATTACAAATCGAGAAGCTTGGCTAAGTGCTTGACTTTGAAAATGGCACCAAAAACAGAAGACTGAACTCTAAACTCCAGCCCCGGCTTGCTCTTTTTCCAATCCTGTTCACCCAGAAGTCTTCAGAGAACCACCCCAGAAACCCAAGTCCCACAACCGTAGTGCTTTTGCATCCTGGGTAAGCATATCTTGTCTCTGCAGCAATGCTGGCTCAGGCAGGGTTACACATTGCTGCTCTTGGAAACCGATGCAACGTCAGCCAATCATGCTAAATCATCCTCCGGATGTTTGACACTATTTAAATATTTTCTGCTAATTACAACGAATAGTAATGGAGTACTCACCCTTCCAGCCAGCTAGAGGAAAAAAAACAACAAGTGTGACATTATTATTTGGGAGAAGAAAAGAAGATTAAACCATGTAACATAGTTGTGGCAGCTGAGATTAAATCCTGTGAGCTTTTCCAGGTGAATTCTACAGAATTTGGCAGATAGGCCACGTCTTGGCACCCAGGTTTGAAAATGAGTTGACTGAACCTGGTATCCTGCTAACTGTAGAATTCCAAGGGGGATGACAGAGGAAGTCAAGGGTTTGTATAGGCAAGCTAGCCTGAAACTCATAGAGTCTTTAAATGAGGAGGGGGGAAGGAAATGTATCAGAGTGGGCATTTATCTGGACAGCAAAATGGTCTCATGAAGACTACAGAATGCCCCACCTACTTTCAATTAATCAGAATAATAGCAATACTCAATAGGGAGCAAGCATTTATACTGCACTTTAAGGTTTCCAAAAGGCTTTACAAACATCATCTCATTTTATCCTCAAAACAACCCTGGGAGGTAAGGCTGTTGTTATCTCCATTTAACAACTGACGAAACTGAGGCAGACAGAGGTTAAGTGACTTGCCAATGGTCACACAGCTAATGTCTGAGGCCAGATTGGAACCCAGGTCTTTCTGACTCTAGTCTTAGCATCCTTTCCATGGTGCCACCTAGGTGCCTCTTAATTCAATTAAATCAGCCCTCTTAGGTGCTACTTCCTAAAAGAGTCCTTTCTCAGTTGTTAATGTTGCCCTCTCCTCCCCCTACCATCTTGAAATTACTTCATATTTACTCAGTATCTAATTTTATATAAATATAAAATACATATATATGTATATGTAATATATACATATATTTACATATTTATTTATTTGTCTATGTATATGTTGCTTTCCTCCAGGAGAAGGTAAACTTCTTGAGGGCAGGAATAGTCTCATTTAATTCTTGTCTTTTTATCCCTAGCACCTAGCATCTGGCCCGGCTCAGGAAATGCTTATACACTGGAATTGAAGAGCAGAAGTGTTTTGCACCTCTGGATTTCACTGAGTGTCTTCCCTTTCCTTCCTAATATGTAAAGATTATGCCCTTCAAGCCCACTCTTTCTCATTTCCTAGTCTTCTCCCAGTTTAGGAAAGAGAAAGTCCCTTTATCATAGCCACCACACACTCTCTATAGAGACAAACAACACAGCCAGCCCAGCTGCATTGTCCTGCAGGAATGAGAATTCTAACTCCATTTTGCATTCAGAACTAAATGTCTGTCTTGAGAGCAATTCAATCTGTTGCAATAAGATCTACTTTTGTCTATTTCTGCCTCCCTGAGAGAACTTGAAAGTCCATCTTTTTCTCGAGGTTGTGTTGGTTTATTCAGAACGTACTGTCAGATAAAGTGGATAAACATTCAACTCTTGAGGGTCTGTTTCTATCGAAACCCCTGACATTACATAGACACACATTCTGAAGGCAGGAGGGGAAAAGAGGATGCCATTCAAAAAGACATTTTTCCTTAATCTTCCAGTTAAAATGCTGTTACTGTTTTCAAACTTTGGGAGGAGAAGAAAACAGCTGACCTAAATATGATTACTGGAAGACGTCTGAACATTTCTGCAAACCAATTTCTAACTAAATATAAACAGATCACTTTGCAAAAGTAGCCTCGCCTCAGAACAACAAATCAAGAGCCAACGTATCCATTCAACTGCATTTTCGGTTCATCCATCTTCTAGCCTGTCATCAACGATCACGGCCAGCTCTTTTATTTTTTAATTGTGAATATTATTCACCATTGATTGACTTAACTGTAGTTTTGAGAGTTGCTGGGAAGATTCTGAGCCCATGCCTTAAGGTTCTTTGGATAGAAGGCACCATGGTTCTTAGCACTTGGGGTCATCACAGTCAATAAGCTGCTGTCCAGCAATAATTGCTCCCCAGCTCCAGGAAAGCTCAATGGTACCTTCTCAACTCGAATTAAACTAGCCAGTAAGGTGGATGCAGAATGTGCTCCAGGCTAGCCCAATGACACCTTCTCAACTTGAATTAAACCAGCTGGTGAGGTAGATGCAGAATGTACTGGCAATCTGACAGATCATTTAAAATAGGGTACTCACGGCTATGGTCCCGTATAAACTGAATGACGTCACAGGTCTACATTTCAAAAACAGGAGAGGAAAAATTAACAAACAGACCACAAGGTGCAGAAGTTTGTGATTCTCAAAGGACTTCATTGGATGCTAGAAGTACGTACTGAAAAAGAAGTCCATCCCTTTGCTCCCTTTGGGCCCTGGGAAAATAAATATTTCAATAAATAAAATGTGCATCATCATCAAAAAGAAAGTCCAAATCGTTACAAAAAAATCACAGAATCATAAGATTCTAGATGGGTTCATCAGACCTACGGGCTCCATTCTTTTGAGCTTTGTGGATTGTAAATCTCTTATCAAGGGACTTACAATACTTCCCCTGCAATACGATAGGGTGGGTAATACTGTACCACACTGTGGTACTGCTTTGCATTCAAAATATCGCCATCCTAGCTTGATCTTAGACCTTTGGGCAATATCCAAAGCCGGAGGTTGCGGCTGGAAATGGAGAACTCTCATTGTTCATTGATTCACTGATGCCATCTGAAAACTAACTAAAAGAATGAGGAAAGGGGCAGCTAGATGGAGCAGTGGATAGAGCACTAGTCCCAGATTCAGGAAGATCTGAGTTCAAGCCTGGCCTTAGACACCTGATACTTACTAACTGTGTGACCCTGGGCAAGTCACTTTATCTCCCAGAGCAGATCAGTAACTTCTCTACATCTTTATCCTATTGCCTCGGGGAAAAAAAAAAAAAGAGGAAAGCTGAGCCCTAAGGAGGTGCCTTGGGAAGACTTAGTGTGAACGCGATAGCTGCCTTCAGGGATTTGGGAAAGGGCTGCATGGCCCCAGCACCAGGAGCAAAGAGGGGAAGTCACATATTTCAGCTCTAAGCAAAAACTGCTCGATGGTTGGACCATCCAAAGACAGGTTGGGCTGCCTTAGGAGATGGCAGGTCCCCTGTCACTGAAGTTCTTCAAAAGAAGCTGGCTGGCCCCTTCTCAGGGACACGATAAGTGGGATGTCAAGCTCAAGTGCGGCTAAATAATCCTTGAGGTCCCATACAACTCTTGAGACTCTAAATCTGCGCATGACCCTGATCTTGGGAAAAGGAACAATTATTCACTTGGAGCTTAGGAGTTCCTGATCCCCAAGACTTTGGGAAGATTTCCTCATAGTGTGTGACTTTAGTTTTGGAGTCAGAGGACCTGGGTTCAAATCTTGCCTCTGTTGTTTACTACTTTAGTGTGAATCACTTAATCTTCCTGGGCCTCAGTTTACTCATCTGTAAAATAAAGGGGTTGGTCTAGACGGCCCTGGAGGTCCCTTTCATCTTTAAATCCATGATCTTTTTGTGGCCTTTCAAATAAAGTAAAATGTAAAAATCTTGAAAAATTAAGCTCTCCTTTCCTTAAATGAGAATAATGTTCTCACACATTAACTCTAATATAAGGTGCCCCAGGGGACGGCATGACCTAAATACTACTTGGAGTATGCATCGCTCTTTGGCATGCAGAAGAGTCAGGACCTGGATTCCACACCTAGTGTGTCCACTGGCTAATCCAGCCCTGGGACAAGAGGAGAGGTAGAATTGCCAACAAGTCCCAAGCGGGAGCCACGGCCAGGTCGCCAGGTCACGGGTCCTGACTCAGAGGCTGGAGAAGGATGAAGCCATAATCAGCACCTGCTCCCAAGCAAAGTTTGGATGTGCTAACCCCTCAGCAGCAGCTGCATCTACAATTGGGCCTTTATCTCTTGCCATCATCAGACTGATAATGATGATGAGATGATGACGACAGCGATTAGCTTAACTAAACAAAGGAATCAGATCCAAAATGTGAACATCTGAAAAGGTAATTAAAAGTGGCTGGCAAAGATAAGTGCACATCTGTCAGGGTAAGGGGGAAGAGGAAAAAAGGGAAAGTCATTCTGACTTGCTCTGTTAGAGCCTTAGATCACTGAAATCAGTTTGACTAGGTCACATGAATGAAAACAAAATATAATGGATTGCCCAAATTCCTGGAAGAAAAAAATTAATAAATTCCTCATATATTCAAATTTCACTTGTTATTCATCCACTCAATATTCATTAGTTGAGTGCCTATGATTCTGGCGGAAGACTGGACAAGAACAGAAGAGATATTTATGAAATGTAAATACAATCCAAAAACTTTCACTTCGTCTTGACTCCGTCCCCCAAGATGATCATAGTCAGCTTCCAAAAGGCAGTAAAAATGGAATAACGTGAGCTTTTCCTCCTTACTTTGCCAACACACAGGGGTGGGGGAATCTGGGAGCACTATTATGGCTGGCCAGCAAGAGACAGAGAACAGAAGCGCATGGCTGGGCTCATTTACAAAGGGAACAAGGAGGAGGTTGTAGTTTTAGCTTTAAACCGATAAAAACAATTATGTAAGATATCTGTCAATGTCACCTTACCTTCTGTCCTGGAGGTCCTTGGGATCCGGGAGATCCCTGTTCCCCGGGGGGTCCTGAAGGGCCCTAGAAGCATCAAATGAAATAAACAACCACATCAAACTCATCCCTCCTTCCCTTGGCATTCAGGTGCAACGTACTTTTGTTCTACACAACATGGTGGAAAGAACATGGGAGAGACAGAGACTTAAATCGTCAGCTCTACTACTAATTGGTTTTATCTTTTTGAGGACTTGAGAGGGAAAATACCTGCCCTATTTTCTAAGGATCAGGTCAGATGATAGCCATGAAAACGTTCTTGGCAGGGGGAGGGGCATCTTTTGAACCAGACTCATGAGCTCATTGGTGTAAGGAAATACCTTCTCCCAGCATAGATCAGTAACTTCTCTACATCTTAGAGTCTTGGACAATTGGCCAGGGCTCTGAGGGTCAATGGATCATCCAGAGCTGCCTTGTCAATATACATCAGAGACAAGGCTTAAAGCCAGGTCTTCCTGACTCTGAGGGTGGCCCTCTCTCTATCCGCTGGGCTATGCTCCCTCTTATCTATGGATTTTAACCTATGGATGAAGGAACTTGTGAATTTTTAGTTTTTGTTTTTTACAGTTTAACTCAATGCTCCCAATAAAACATGCTCACATTTAAATTCTGAAGGTTTCCTCTTGCAACTAATAAGCTATGTTAAAAATCTGTCTATAGGAAAAGGTGAAGGAAAGATTAAAAATAAGAAAATCTGTACTACAGCCTGCTCCAGAAACAAAAAATCTACTTAGAACAAAGAAGGTGTGGTATTCAGCATGGGTTTCACTAAAGTTCACGACAAATAACATTATAGAAAATTTAAAGTTGAGAGAGGAATGTAGGGTGGCAGAATGTCATTACATAAACCAGAAATATGGCCAAAACAAATGATAATCATAACAGTTAGCACTTACATAGCACTTTGAGGTCTACAAAGCACTTTACACATGCTATTTCACTGGGTTTGCCCAACCCTGTGAGGTAGATAACAGTAACGATAATAATAAATACAACAATTATAATAGCAACATGCATAAAGTAAGTGCCTTAAGGTTTGTGAAGCACTTTTACATATATCATCTAATTTGATCCTCACAACAACTCTGGGAGGTAGGCACTACTATTATCCCCATTTTACAGCTAGAGAAACTGAGACCAAGAGAGATTAAGTGACTTGTTCAGGGTCACAAAGTCAAGGAAGCGTCTAACGCAGGATTTGAACCTGATTTCACGCATCCACTGTACCACATAAGCAACGTGAGCTTCACATCCCACATGCCCCCTCCATCTTAATTTCAAGAATAACAGGATTTAAAATAAAACTTTGAGATGGATGTCAGTAAGATTGTAATCAGATAACTGAGGTAAAAATGCTTTGAAAAGTTCACTAGCGAAAGATGAAGACAAATACTGGATTCCTTTTGAAACTGGTTGCCTTGATATCTCCCTACCCGGCTCAAAGAGCTTCATGGACATCAAAACTTGTATTCCTATGGTCAAATACAGCCGTGATCTTGAAATGCTTAAAACTTTCATTTTTTAGAAAAGCATGGGACATTATCAGGACTAATGTTCTACATGCTACACGGATATCTATTCACACTTATGGAGCACTGAAGGAAAGGAAATAGCCACATCAATTGCATTTCTGTCTCAAAAAAAGGAAGAAGAAAGAAAAAAGACAAAGAAAGAGAAAATAAGGAAGGAAGGGAGGGAGGGAAGGAGGGAGGAAGGAAGGAAAGAAGAAAGGAAGGAGGAAAGGAAGGAAGAAAGGAAGGAAGAAAGGTAAGAGTCTGAGGAGAATAATGTTAGAACTTAGTATGGTAGCAACAAGAGGATGAAAGGATTTCTCAAACATGAAGTGGCTTCACTAGAATCTTCCAGTGGGAACTGATGGTCTCCCCGCTGGAGACCTTGTATTCCCCATGCCTGAAGCACAATGTCTAAATTCTTCCCAGAAAGTAGAAGGAGGGGCCTGGCAGGAGGAATGAGAAGATTACAAGGAAAGAAATGCCTCCCAAATGAAAACTACAAACCCGTAACTTAAAACTTCCATTACTCTCTAAAGTCAGAAGGAGAAGAACTTGCTCACTTTCCCCAACTTATTTTGGGCAAAAGAAATAAACTAATTATCATCCAAAAACGACTAATGAGGCATTTAGCAAAAGCATCTGGTTTTTATCCCACATTTCAATTTTCAAGGCAAAACTCCTTCATTAGCAAATCCAGGGCAGTGATCCCATGGTGGATTGCTGTGAATGACATCTGGGCAGATTTGAAAATCTTTCTTAATTAGTTCTCCAATCCCAGAGCTTTTCCTGTTTTCCTGTGGACACTTTGTCAATGGAGAACTATCCAAAAAGTTGTTTAAAAAAGAGAAAAAAAGAATTATTGCTGGTAAGCAATTATCACTGAAGGCGACTCTTGCACATGGGTCCAACACAGAACAAAAAAAAAAAACTCCCCCAAAACCTGATCTCTACTTTGTAGGAAATATTGAAGAATTTGGCTCAACTTATTAGAGCTGTGTCTACTTGCTCAGTGGTAAATTTGAAGCAATGTTCCAACTGCAAATTTTTGTCAATTGACCCAGTTTGACTAATATTTCCCATCAAGTTTCACTGCCATGAGAAGAAAGGACAAAAAAATCTTCTGAACAAAAGTTAACACCAGAATGTTCTTTAACCTCCTTTGTTAATTGTTGTCAATCCATAGTGGTCATTTATATGCAGCCTGAATCCAGAAATTCACCAGCATGCAGGAGGTCTCCACCAATGGCGGTCTTAGGAGAGCCAAGGTGGCCCATGCGATGTCTGACATGAAGAAGACCTACTTTTCATTTGGGCAGACAAGGTAATGAGCTCTGTCAAGGCACAATGAGGATTTATCTGAGACACCTAATTCAGAGAAGCTTTCTATGGCAATGGCCGGAAAACTATCCCCTCTCCCTGCAGCTATTTAACAGAAATGACCTTTCAGAGTTGCCGTTATGGAAGATATTTTTGGCAGAGCCTCAGCAGTGAATTCAAGGGGCTAAAGGGTGAAGAACTGTACTGTGTAAGAAGTCTGTGCCTGCCAATGAGAAGGGAGAAAATTAATCCCATCATGGCAGCAAGTATTTATTGCATTAAGTCACCTCCTCTAGTGACAGGCTATGTCCCAGAAGACAGGAAGTCCTGGATTCAAATTCTGCCCTGGACTGAATGTGTGACCCTAGGGCAAGTCATTTAACCTCTTGTCCATGCTCTAGCATAACTCTCAAAACAATAAATTGCAGAGAAGGTGCCAATCTGAGCTGGTAGAGGAAGCATCTCATCTAACCCTTCGACAATAAAGTCACGGGTCCAGGTCCCATCCCTCTCCAATTCCAGGACCTTAAATTGTACTCTAGTAACAAGGACAAATTATGTTTATGTATTATTAATTTAATATTGTTTAATATTAATATTTAATAATAATTTAACAGTATGCATTCTTCAGCCCTAAGCAATTCATCCCCTTCTCACTCATACAAAGCAGGTTAATATATGCAGGAGATATATTTGCTTCCTGGAAGTTACTTCATTGACTCACATATAAATTCCATAAATCCTTGAGAAAAAATGACAGTCGGAGGGATCCATAGAGTCTACAACAACCGCTTTCCAACATGGCTGAGACTGAAAACAAGAAGATCTAGAATTTGGAAATGAGAGCTTACCGTTCTTCCATTATACCCCTTTGGCCCAATGTCTCCTGGACTGCCAGGATCGCCAACTTCCCCCTAAAATTGCATAAGAAGCAAACTGTTAAAAATGGTCATTATGTCCAAACAGAAGGCCTACAAAGCTAAGAGACGAACCATACCACCTTGATTTGAAGGAAGATGGGCAGGACCCTGAATCTTAGCATCACCCCACCCCTCACCAGGGTTCCTGCAAGTCCATCCTTAGAGATACTATCTTTGAGAGCCCCCTATAAAATGCAGAAATATTTGGGAGTGGGCATACTCTGAGCTCACAAGGCTGATCTTTGTAATAATCCATTTTACTTGAATGGACAACGCAAAGCATTTATTTTGGCTGATTACAGTATTTCAGGAATATTTTGCATGTTTCTAGTTACAAAAAGCCCATTTCGATGAAGGCCAAAAGCTTAATGTGAAGAATATAAAGTTGATCTCTGAAAAGACCCAGCTGCTATCAGACTCTAAAGGGTTGACACATCAGGGGCAAAGGGGCTTTTGAAGCATTTGAAATTCTTCAAGATTCCTCAAATTAATAGATTTATTTTTAAACCAAGAAAAGGGGCATATGGAATAAGACAGAATTTCTATATCTGAGCATGAGAGTCATAAGAATCCTCTTTGCTAATGGGGATGTGTTTGTATATTCTAATTAATGATGTAATTTTTTTGACCAATCAATTCTCATCTGTAACTGCTACACTAGTAGCAAAAATAAATGAAGACTCATCTCTTTACTTCCCTGGCACATATTTTTCCCCCAGTTGAAGGCTAGCTGGCCGCCGCATATTCCCTTGGCTGAGCTCAAGTCATTATAAATTGCACATACCTTTGGTCCACTATCTCCTGGGAATCCTTCTTGTCCCTATAATTAGCAGTGCAGAAGATTAATACGCTCACCTACAACACAGCGAGGGTTATCTTGACTTAATTCATCATCTTGTTTCGCCATTAATATTTTTGACTTTGGTCTCTTGGACCATGTCATGGAAGCACCATATGTAAGACACTCAGAAACAATACTCTACAGGCTTCTTTCATAAACAAGCAGCAATTTCTAAATTAAAAAAAATATTCTCTGGCTTCATCAAAAAATGAGGAGGAACCAATAACTAAGGTGATATTTAACCCTTTACAGACATTTGCCTGTGACGGATGTATTCTTACATCCTCTTGTTACAACCTTTGAACATGTGGTAGCTGCTGTTTCTGTAATATTAAGGTGGCAATATTTGGTTTATGCTTCTGAAATAAAATATTTTGAAGGTAAG
Source organism: Vombatus ursinus (assembly GCF_900497805.2). Taxonomy (NCBI): domain Eukaryota; kingdom Metazoa; phylum Chordata; class Mammalia; order Diprotodontia; family Vombatidae; genus Vombatus; species Vombatus ursinus. The sequence continues at coordinate 28,859,055 of NW_020954577.1, forward strand.
AGTGAATTCCCTATAGTTATTAACTCATTCTCCTATTATAGCAGTCAGAAAATAGTAACTGGCTAACCGAATGGGATCAATTGAACCCCTTGGGGTGCAGTTTCTCATTCTGTTATCACCACATAGCAGTAGGAGGAAGTAACTTTTTGACTACATTTTCAGAATTTTCCAGTTCCTGTCTGGAGAGATCTGGGGATGCTGTTCACTCATTTTAAGCATATTTGGCTGCAGGTTTCCTCTTCTGCTTACTCTTCTCAAATATCCTACATTGCGTCACACATCATGTCACGTCAATAGCATATGTCAATGTCTGTCACAAATATCGTGATGGATATAACATCATATCACACCAAATCATGCAATTACAGCTGGAAGAGGCCTAAGGAACCAGCTAGTCCTTCATTTTGTAGATGAGAAAACCAAGACCATCCAGGCAGTGAATGTCAGAGGCAGGATTTGAATCCAGGTCCTCTGACTTCATGGATCAGTCTTCTTTCCACCATCGTACACAGAAGCCCAGGAGAACCTACGCTCAATGAGGGCATCGTTTCAGTGCAAAGTTGTAAAGAAATAAAATTAAAACATTCATCTCCACCCTCTAGACTGGAAGTTGCTACTTACTAGGATGTCCTTAGGAGGACCCTGTGAACCTCTCACTAACGGCCAAAGCAAACAAAATAAGATAAAGCCAGATAGTTTTGGAAGGCGTCCAAGGTTACACTGAGAACACAAATCCAAAAACCAGTTCTGTTTATAGTTTGGAGTCACGCCATAGCAACAAACCTCACTGAAAAAGACGGACTTGAGCATTAGATTTCAAATACTGATGCCTGCCGTTCTCCTACTTGAACCGTTAAACTCTCCCCCTCCCCTCCCTACATTATTCTCCACTCCACATCAACATACAAAGCCTTGAGTTTTGAACTGTCCAGATCCAGCTTTTTTCTTAAGCCGTCTCCTGCTTCCGGTGATGCCAAAAAGGAATAAGAAAGAAGCTGAATGCTCCTCCCAGCTGCAGATGAACATTGCCTTACCTTTTCTCCTTTTCTTCCATTTCGGCCGTATCCTGCACTTCCATCATCTCCCTGGAACCAGAGGATAAAAGAATCACTCGGAGTATCCCTCACTGTGATTGAGGGTCAACCTTATGGAAGGGTAAAATAGGCAGATACCCTACGCTGGGTCATCTGAGGGACACTGGGGAAGATCATCTCGCCTGAAAAATCTCTCTTTCCATGCCTGTCCATGGCAGTCACCAGTCAGTCAGTCAACAAGCATTTTTAAAGCACCTGCTATGTGCCAGGTACTGTGCTAAGCACTGGGGACACAAAAAAGGGGGGAAAAGATCAGTCTTTGCTCTCAAGAATCTCAGGGTCTACTGGAGTTTGCTCATGAAAACAACAATGTGCAAACCAGATCCATACAGGATAAATTGGACACAATGTCCAAGAGAAGGCACTAGGATTAAGGAGGACACTATTGGCCTTCCACATTAATCCTCTGGGCTACATCATTGAAGGGAATTGCTAATTCTGATGTGATTGAAGGTCCTTGGAGTCAGGGACTGTTCGACCTTTGGCTTTCAACCTCCAGCACTTAGCAGACCCTTAATAAATGCCTGGTGCTTAATATGGATATGGGTTTGATATTGCTAGTGGTTATATAAGGACATTAGATGCATAGAAAAAAAGGAGGAGGGGAGTGGGGGGGGCGGGGAAACAGGCAAATTTTTCCTTTTTCAGAATTTTTCCCAGGAACAGCCCTGATTATTCTTGTGGTACAGTAGGCCCTAGCAAGATGACTACCTCAGAAAGACCACAATAATCCAGGCTCAAACCCCACCCAATTCCTGGAAACCCAAAAAGCCTGGATTCTCCCAGTCTTCCTTCTATTCTTCCACTGTGGAAATCCTGATAAATCTATTGTCACACTGGTGAATAACAAAAGGGTGGCTCAGAGTAAGAACCAGGGCAGTAACAGAACTCTGACCGGCAGTCCACGGTAACCAGATAATCCAGCTGCTCCCTTCTCCCCTGGAGACCCCGGCTCTCCCTGTTAAACATAACAATAAAATACATAAATCCATTGCCTTGATTTTATGGCACATCCATGTTTCAAAACTTCAAGGAAACATGATTTCTTAGTGTGGGTTTTTTTTTTTGCCCTGATACAGCTCTTGACTTTTCCATGTCTTATGGTTTCATGAGTTATTGCGGCTGCCCCCTCCCAATCTTTGTCTGCCTCCCCCGCCCCAATATCATCTCCTGATGGCCAACGTTTTAATGAAGAACATCCCTAAACTTAGTAAGATCGGTCCTTAGACAATACTCCATCACCTCACCTAGACTGTATCTGAAGACTTTCCAGCTTGGCAGACCCTATTAGATCTTGCATTCTGCCTTTGAAAATCCAAAGTCCCCTCAACACCTCCATGAGGCTCAGGGCAGGAGACTAGTGGAGACTCATTTATGCAAACTGGAAGTAACATACAGTTGGACACCATCGAACTACACAGCAATGGTGAGTTGGAAGGGAGGATAGATGTCGTCTCGTTTGAACAAAGGAAAGTCACTGCCAACCAGGTTTTCCTTTCGTTATCAACTGAGCCTCCAGAAAAAATTCATACTGCTTAGAGAAAACTTCCCCTTGAGCTAACACCTGACGTGCACTAGGGTACACTCTTGGCAATGGGTTCAATCTAATGCCAAAGAGCACCTCTGCATTGTTTTTTCTTTTCCTTTATAAGAAAGAAAAGAGCCAAATGGTGTTCAGCTTAGGCTTTAACTACAAACCAACCAGCTCCTGCAACAAGGCAGAGCTAATACTGTAGACCTTAGAGGCTTAGTTCATTTCATGGGTCTCCAGGGAAGGTAACATCAGAGGCAGTAGCTCTGGACTGCTGATGACTACACAATCTCCTGAGTGCCATAGCACAACTTTATCAGACATGTCAGGGTTACGCATGAAGCCTAACCCTTTATTAACAACGAAGCACGCGTTGTGTCCCCATTGGACGCAATGGCTGTGTAAACCCTACATGGACAAAGGTCAATGAAGAATGGGCTCTGGAGATGAAATAGCAGATAGCTGGAATGGGCCTTATGAGATCATCTAACCTACTCCCCTATTTTATAGGTAACAAGAATGAGGCTTCAAAGTTGTTTAGTGATCTCCCATCTATCAATAGCTATTTAGCGGTGTTTTTTTGTTGGGTCATTTTCAGCCATGTCTGACTCTTTGTGATCCCACTTGGTGTTTTCTTAGCTGAGGCAAACAGGGTTAAATGACTTGCCCAGGGTCACACAGCTAGTAAGCATCTGAGGCCAGATTTGAACTCAGGAAGACTTGTCTTCCAAGCCCAGTGCACCACACCTAGCTGCTTAATTGTTAGTGCAGTTAAGCTAATCCCAGGTTCAATGGCTTGTTTCCAGATAAGACCTGAATATATGGGTAAAGGCTGAGGCTGGTCTACAAAGATCTAGTCCTAAGCCTATTACAGTCAAAGAGGAACCCTGGAAGGCCAGCTCTACTTGGGCCTTCCTACAAGGTTTATATCTAACCTGGGGGTAAATTCAGAAACCTTATGAAGGAAATAGTCTCCTGGGCCTGTCTCACAACAGACAATCACCTGAAGGTACTTCAAACACAAATAAGACGTTGCTAAGTCTGAATCTTTTATGATCATTCTCAGAGGAAATTTTTCACCTCATAGTGGTCCTCATGCCCAGAAGGCTACCAACTGTCCTGAGGTCAGCCCAGTCTAGAGAGTTGATAAGTTCTTTGTGCTGATGGGATCCCAACTAACAAATTCCTTCAGTGTTACTGACTGTAACAGATATCCTGCCACTGAGTAGGACCTTTCCACAGTCATTTTTAGGGGTCTTTTTAGTCTAAATAACCAGACAAAGAATTCTGAAGCTCCTAAGTATATGAAGAAATGTGACCTACTTTATTTCCTCTGCTCCCCAAGCTGCCAGGACTCCCTTTAACACCATCTGGGCCTGGAGAACCCTGAAAGAAGCCAAATATGAAAATATTATATCGGGATCCAAGGGACCTTCCTCCAAATGGTTGGTTTTGTATGAACTCCTGGATGAAAATGAATTGCAGATGGGTAAAAGCATTGTGGCTGTGTCCATCCTTATTCTGGAAAAGATATTGCAGCTGCCACATAAAGGCTAGTAAGTTAAAGAAAGTTAATAAGGTAATTTGAGTCCTGTCACAAAAATCATTCAATGTCTTTGTGGTTTTCCTTTTCCAAAGAAACTTACTGCTGCCATAGCCATATCCTAAGCACACGATATAAATAAAAGTAGATAAAATAAAACTCAAATTCTAAAGGAAATACTCCAGATGACATTTGTCTTGAATTGATTCTTGTCTGTCCTATGCTTCTGTTGGAGAATATGGTTTATCTTAACAGACTAAAAGCTCATTAACACACACATGTGCACATGCACGCATGCACATGCATGCACACACTTCAAAGCCAGGACAATTGTATTCCTCTGTTCTTAGGAACTGAAATAATAATTTTTTTCCTTTGAGATCTTCAGATGCATGAAAGAAGAATTCTCTTTTGACTGAAATGTTTATAGATAATCTTTAAAAGCAATCCTAACACCAGTGTATTGGATTCCTTTTCAAGACGGATTATCTTTGTACTGCAAATGATGTACCCTAGAAGTAGAAAAATCATCCTTTCTGGGACAAACATGACCCCAAATAGTATTGGTTTCACTCAGGAGAAAAAATACATTTTTGCATTTTAACTTTTCCACTTTTTTTTTAAAGAGAGAACTAAAGAGGAAAGTTAGCTAAAAAGAAGTATTTTCTAAGTGAAAGATTGGCAAACACTTGAACCAGTTCTTTAGGGAGATAATGGAATTTCCTGATTTCAAGGTCTCTAAAGCAAAGTAACTTCTTATGCCTGGACTGATGGGTGTGGTTCTGCATGAGGTTGAAGAGATGCATTAAAGGATCTCACAGAGCTTCCTTTAGCCTAAAGATTCTATGAAGAGTACACGCGGCTTTTCCAAGATTCTAGGTGCTGGGGAGACATTGGGGCTGCCATGTCATTCAGCTCCTACAGGGGACTGAGTATCATAAAATCTGGGAGGTAGATGAGATTGCAGCATCATTTAATCCAACACATGTCAGCTCAAGAGTCTCACAGAGAACATCCCAACAAGTGGTCATCTAGCCTCTCCTTGAAGACTTCTAACAAGCAGGCACCCACTCCCTTTTGAGGTGGCCCATGCTACTTTCAGATGGCCCTATTTCTACCCAATGCTCCTAGTTCCACCCTTTGGGAACCAAGCAGTACAAGATTGGTCCCTCTCGCCCTTGACAACCCCCAAACACCTGAAGTATTCCCCCCTGCCCCCGCCACACACACATAAGAGTTCTTCAGGATGAACATTCCCAGTTCTTTGGGAATTGATGGCACCAACTCCTTAACCACCCTGGTGGGCCCTCCTGGATATGCTCCAGCTTGTCTATATCTTTTCTAAAATATGGTGCCCAAGTTGGAAGTGGTGGCTCACTCCTGTCATCTCTGCTTCTTGGGAGGGCCGAGTCTGGTGGATTGCTAGAGCTCTGGAGTTCAAGCTTCAGTAGAGTTGAAGTCAATCAGTTGTCTGCACTAAGTCTAGTACCAATATGGTGAGCCTCCTGGAGTTGGGGCCACCACGCTGGCCAAGGAGGGGTGAAGTGACTAAGATTAGAAATGGAACAGGTCAAAACTACCATTCCAATCCATACAAGAAGAGGGTCTCGAGTGGCTGCTGAACTTCTAGTCTACACAAGATAGGGAGATTCAGTCTCAAAAAAAATATGGTGTCCAGAAATATAATCCAGATGTGGCCTGTGCCAGGGGCCAGATATAACCCAACTATGATCTCTCTCTTTTTGGACAATATGCCACTCCGAATGCAGACGGAGACTGAATTCACTTTTTTGGCTACCATGTCACACTGCCGACTGAAACTTGAAGTCCATGAATATGCCACATCTTTTTTAGGCGAACCATTGTCCAATCATGTCTTCTCTTTCTTATAACTGCAAATATGAGGCTTTGTTTTTTTTTAAACCAAGTGTAGGACTTTACATGTACGGGATCTGTAATATCAGTGCTTCGGGTATTCCAATGATGCAGATTTTGGCTCACTCATGCCTGCTTGTTGTGTATAACTCTTACCCATGTCCTTCCAAACTCTTCCATGGGAGTCTTCCCAAAGAACAAGGGACCTTCCTTTAACTCTCAAGATTAATTATCTTAATGCACTAGAGATACCTCTAGTGATAGTAGATATCACTAGAGGACACAGGTTGGTTATTCGTTATTCCCTGCTCTTGCCACATAACAGTCCACAACTAACATTCATACTGCATTGTGATTTATGTATGATCTCATTTGGTCCTCAAAACAACCCTTTCAAGTAGGTGCTCTTATTATCCCCATTTTGCAGATGAGGAAACTGAAACCAAGAGTGATTAAGTCATTCGACTTAAGAGTCATGTAGCTAGTGAGTGTCTACGGAAGGATTTGAATTCAGGTCTTCCTGACCTCAGGACCAGATCTCAATCTACTATATAATGTGTCTGCAATTTAATGACTTACAATCAAATAGCCAGAATGGAAGAATTTTCTTTTTTTGGACTAAGACTGTGATTTCATTGATGTAGGCAATTTCCAGGGCCGAAACTCTCTCTACAAAGGTAGAATGGTGCCTGTGCTGCAATTTATAGTCTCAGTGATTTGCTATAGATCATACAGCTAGTATGTGCCAGAGGCAGGATTCGAACCTTGGTCTTCCTGACTTCCTGGGGACAGTCAGGTGGTGCAGTGGATAAAATGCCACACTTAGAGTCAGGAAGACTCATCATCCTGAGTTCAAATACAGCCTCAGACGCTTACTAGCTGGGTGACCTTGGGCAAGTCGCTTAACTCTGTTTGCCTCAGTTTCCACATCTGTAAAATGAACTGGGGGCAGCTACATTATGCAGCTGATAGAGTGCCAGGCCTGGAGTGGAGCAGTGGATAGAGAGCCCGGCCTGAAGTCAGGAAGACTCATCTTCCCGAGTTCAAATCTTGCCTCTGACACTCATTGGCTGTGTGACCCTGGGCAAGTCCTTTAAGCTCTCAGTGGTGAGAAAACTCCCTAAAACTAAAATTTTCAGAACAAGGACCGATCTTCATTGGTAGAAAGTTTGGTTTCCTCATTGGAAGTTCCTTCTACTGTATGGGAAATGGGGTAGAAAGCATAGAGACTGGATTCCAGGATACTTTAGGAAGCTATTGCAATAGTCCAGGCAAGAAGTGATTAGGGCCTGAGTAGCTATGGCATAAGCAGAGGGAAGGGGAGAAATGTCAAAGTAGAATCAATGAGACTTGACATAAGGGGTAAGACTGAAGAACTGAAGATGATTCCTATGTGAAATGGGATCAATGGAAAAATGGTGATACCTTCAATAGAAATAGAGCAGTTAGAAGGACAGGTGTTTTTAGAGGGAAATACGTTAGGCTCTGTTTTGGACACGTTGAGTCTGAGATACCTTTGGAACTTCCAAGTGTAGAAGTCAAACAGAAAATCAGAGATGCAAAATTGGAGCATTGGAATGCAACTTCCTTGAGGGCAGGGGTTGTCTTATTTTCCTATTTGCATCCGCAGAACTTAAGCTATGCACTTGGTAAATGCTTAATAAATGCTGGTTCATTCATTAATTCATGTTGATTTAACTTAGATGGTTTTATTGAGCTCTTCAAAGATTTTCTAACTTCCTTATCCTCTGCAACAGATGTTGGAGCTCATACAGCTGCCATCACTTTCATAATGGTGTTTCATAAAATCCTTAACTATGAGCAGTGCAAATCAAGATTACTGAATGTCCCATGAAATGATGTTTCTTGTTGTCTTTGGATATATAATAAAACCAACTCTATTATTTGGCTCTCCACAGAAAGCCTGATTCCAAGCCCAATGCCCTATCTACTACACCATCTAGTTGCCCCATATTGTAGTAACGTCCTTTATCACTGTAATATCATATTTCTATACCAGGTCTGTTATTTTCTTCTAAACTACTTACCTGACTCTGTCTTCTGTCTAGGTTGTCTATATAGTATACACTTAGAAAAATATTGCTTCTTTGTCTACTTCTGTTACTCCTCACCCAAACGCTCTCCACCATGTTTCTCTCTTTAGATTTCTCCATCTCTATGTGTGCGTGTGCTCTCTCTCTCTTTTCCTCCCCCCTTAACAACAGTTTCCTGGTTTTCCCAAGGATGCTGGTCAGAAGCTCATTGTTAGGGTGTGAACCCTAGCAAACTAGGTATTTTTAAGAGCAACATATCTTTGCAAATAATTGTTAAAAATGCTTAGGCTTATATAAATTTCACTTGGGTCCCCAGATTAGCACTGGGCATCCCAACTCCTTCCAGCTGTCCCTACTTTCCAGTATTTTACACTAGGCTACCAAGAAAAAATAATCATAGCAAATAGACTCTTCCCCCAAAAACAAAAAACAAAGAAAAGGGAAAAAAAAGAAAAGGCAGAACTATACTTGATTTTCTGGGGTGTCACTGCCTAATTTTTATTTGGACCTTCATTTAATTTCTCTTTAGGATCTAAGCACATACCTGTGTTCATCATTATCAGCAGCAGCAGCACATAGTGCTTAAGGTTTGCAAATGCTTTATATATGTTAAACTCATTTAATTCTCCCTTGAATTCTTTGCAGGTGAGTCATCTAGTTATAACTAAACACTGTATTGAATGCTTCTCAGAACCCTACCAAGAATAATCTTTTTTTTTTTTTGCTTTTTGGTGAGGCAATTGGGGGTAAGTGACTTGCCCAGGGTCACGCAGCTAGTAAGTGTCAAGTGTCTAAGGCCAGATTTGAACTCTGGTCCTCCTGTCTCCAAGGCCAGAGCTCTATCCACTGTGCCACCTAGCTACCTCCAGAATCTAATTTTTTTAAACCTCCTAACACCAAATTTGAGAACTCTCATGTTATACCATTCCAATGAATGAACAGATGTGGTTGTTCAATAATAATTATGATAGCTGACAGTTGCATAGTACTTTAAGATTTGCACACAACCTTACAAGTATTATTTATTACATGAGGAGCCTCACAACAAACCTGAGAGGCAGGTAACACAGGTATTCATAGCCCTACTTTGCAGATTTGGAGACTCAGAGAATTGGTGACTTGTCTCTGGACAGCTGGTAAGCCTCAGTCAAAGGCAGGGTTTAAACTTTCTGACTTCAAAGTCATTGTTCTATCTGCTATGCCACAGTGCCCCCCAAATCCACAGGAAGAAGTTAACGTGACTGAAAAACCTCTTGTTGGGGTAATTTGGCTTTGCCAGTTTCCTTTAGTTTTTCTTGTTAAATTGAAAACAACATTTTGAAAACAAGCATTCATCATTCTTTTGACTGTGGCAAATTCCCCCAAGTTTGGAATTGCATTTTCCAAGTGTTGACAAGGGCATTTTAAGAAAGAAAGAAAAAAAACAGCAAAGAACTCTTCTACTTTCCATCCAGATAAACAGAAGGTCTGGACAGCTGAGGAGAAAAGATGCCTTTTTACTGACTCTGAGGATGCCAAGAGACTGAATGATTTATAGCCATGACCAATAACCAGAGAGACATAAAAGAGAACTCATTCTTCAAGATGCCCTGTAGGGCAAATGGAATCACTTACTCTCATAACAGCATCTTGGATTACAGTTAGAGAGAGTAGAGCAAGGGAGATACCAAGTATGCTGAGTTTCACCCCATCCACACTTGAGCTTTATGGATAAGTAGATGAAATACACAACATGCTTTTTTCTAAACCCTTAACATTTCCCCCTAAAATCTCACCATATGGGTCTGCGCTACTTTTACAAGATCCAGGTAGACAAAATGCAAAACAGACTCCTTCCATTTTATTTTTTGGTTCCTACCTGAATAGAACTGGATAATAATAGCAATAATGATAAATAATAGAGCTGGAAAGCTTTTAGGAGTAATTTGTTCATCAGAACAGATAAATGATGTCAATTGAGGAGAATAGAGATAAGAGATAAAATATATACAAGTAGATGCTTTATAAATATTTGGAGGCTGGGAATGTTGAGCCATTTCTCATTCCTACAAAGGAAAGTAAGGTAATGCAGTACCAGCTCAGAACATAGTTTCCAGGTGTGTCTACCCAATATAGCACTCATTCCTCATATTATAAAATATAATGAGCTTGAAACCCCTATGATGTTGGGAGAATGTTAGATAACTATAGAATCTGATCCTCCAAATCTCTCTAAAGGAGAACATAAGGTCATGTAGAGTAGTTTGAAGAAGTGTCTCCCCAACTTATTCATTGGCAGAGGGGTTCTATATATCCCCCAGGACCACACCTCCAATTGTGGGAACAAAAGAATATAAAGGGGGATGGAATTATCAAGTGTGTTCATATGTTAATCCAAGAAGACATCTCTAGCTCCAATATGGTCTCCTAGTCAATGGGAGTTTGGACATAAACAAGATTTTTTTCCTCAGCTATCACAAAGTCTTGGTGACAGTTGAGTGATTCTCCTGAGGGGCCATCTCCAACACTCCAGGAAAGAGCATTTCTTTCCTCCTGGAAGCCCAGGGGGTGCAGTGTTACAGCCTTGGGAAAGTTTACATCTAGAAGGAAGAACTTATCCCATAATATACAAAGATGAATTGGGATATAAGGGTGATAAACCAGAACGTGTGGCTCTGTTGTTCTAATAGAGTGCTAGGTAAAGAGAACAGGTGAATGACCCAAAAGAGGGTGTGTGGGTAAAGGAGAAGAGGACGATTGCAAAGGAATGGTTCTCATGGGAGTTTACTGAGCATGGAAGTAACATGGCTAGGCTTGTGGTTTCGGCATTCATGCAGGCTCCGCCAGGGTGGTCACTCTTGTGGGACTAAGACCGAGAGATTTCTGCTACTACCTAAAGTTTTAAGGGATCTCTGACCTTACTGAGCCCTTGTGGACAGCTTGAGCGGGTTGGACTGGGACCAGGGATGTGCACACCAACCAAGACCATTAAACCAGAGAAGAACCTCTAAAGCTTCTGCTCAGATTCAGCCAGTACCATCTTCCTGTGGAGAAGATAGCCCAAAGTCACTCCAGATCAGCGGTTCTCAACCTTTTCTAGACGAGGACCCCTTCTTAACATAAAAGAGTTCTCAGTCCACACCTCCGTTGTAGTCGTAGTACTATTAGAATGTGTCATTGAGAAAATAATGACCAAAAAGCTCCTGTGAATTCTATGGCATTTCAACTTCAATTGTACTTTATTAATCATGACAGTGACTACACACATTAAAAAAAGAGTAATAGATACACAGGTGAGACCTATTATTTATTCAGTCTGCAGAAAATACATTTGTTAAGTAGATGGAAATGGCAATATTTGGGGCATGTATGGATTCATATACTTTTTGGAGTAATTCTACACATTCCTTCCCTCCTTTTCTTAGAGGACCATAGTCCACAGGCTGAAAATCACAATTCTATATCCAAAAAATGATATAGTTGCTTTGTCTGCTGATACTTACCGGGGGTCCTTTACTTCCTAGACTCCCTCGTGCTCCTTTCATGCCAGGATCCCCTCTTGGGCCCTAGATAAACAGAAATGGAGAATTACTCCCCTCAGAAGAGAAAACTTCATTAACTTGACTTTCAAAATAGAAAGGCTTTGTCTAAAACACAGACAGAACGAAGATAAGTCCAATTAACACCTCTTTTTTTCCCCCTCTTTTCCTCAGCATGAGAGAGATAACTCATCCATACTCTGACACATTGGCACAATATGGAAACCAATCTGTATGCTAGAGTGTCAGTGATTTGCAGGAAAAAATAATGAAGTCAAACTCAACAAAAATTTTCCTGACCTATTCCACCTATCCCCCGTTATATCAAATATCTTCATACTCCAAACATGGTAGAGTTGTTTGTTTTTTAAAGAGTTACACATGCTTTTTTTAAAAAATCTGATGGAAAACACAAAAATTTTAAACATTTAAAAGTAGTCAATTATAAAAAAAAATCCTCAATGGGATATTACAAAGTGATATTACCTGTCATAAAATAAGGCAAAAATTCTTACTATTACCTTCAGTACTTGTTCCATTAAATAATAACTGCTGATTCATGTAATACCATGCACTGAGTTGTCCCTCAGGCTTGGAGTGAATTTCTCCTTTAATTCAGCTTCTTAGAATCCTTTTAAGTCCCTTTGAGATTCAGTTGAAGTACCACCTTCAACATGAAACCTTTTCTCATCTCGCCAGATGCTAGTGCTCTCCCCGTTTCCCATCATTTTGTACCTATTCCATATATACTTCCATACAGGCATGCTGACCCCTCCAAAAGGCGTCAACTCCTTAAAGGCACTTTGGTCTTTGTATCACAAATGCCCAGAATCAGTGCCTTTCACCTAATAAGTGTTTGAGAATGCCTGTTGATCAACATTGTCTTGTTATTATTTTTGTGTTATTGGAGAAATGTTTTAATTTAAAAGTATATTAAAATTGGGATGGTGGAGATCTCAAATACTGATAGGACCCATCAAGAGTAGAACAAAGCCAAGGACTCCACTGAGACATTTCGTTGCCAACCAGTTTCATTTGAATTCAATTCAATTTGGTTCAACAAACCTTCAATGAACACCTACTATGTGTTAAGCACTGTTTTAGGAAGAAAAATAGACTTAATAGCAAACAGTCCTTGTCCAAAGGGACCTTAAGAAGCACTTCCTTCATTAGGTAAATCATCGTGAAGAAAAAAATTCAGAAAAAAAGTCAATTTATTTGAAATACTTGGGTCCAAGAGAAAAAAGCTTTTTACTGCTGTGGGATCCTTTGAGAAAACACAAGTCAGAGATATTTTGTCCAACTCAAAAGAGCAAATCTGCTGGTAGAAAATAATTGTATGAGTTAAATCTTTGGGGGAAAAAAACTTTCCCCAACAGGACAACTTTTCTTCACGCTTTCAAAGCTAAGGGTGGATTTTATGGAAAAAACATGTTGCGGTTTCTTGCATTTTGGCCCCATTTTTTTCATGTTCTCATTAAATCCAAATCTTTGTTTTTTTTTAACTTGCCTCATATTCTAATGTTTCAGGCAAATTTTGCCCTTTGGCACATTCTTAGTTCCCCCTCATTTGACTGGTGTTAACTCATGCACGCCCTCTTCCCTTGCAGGGAAAAAACTGCTCCGCTTCCAAGATGATCACACCATAGAGAACAGAACCAAAGTTGCTGCTGACATCATTTTGACACGTCTTGTTCTCACACTATACGTGAAACAGTTCTTTCCTACACTAATGGCCAATTCTTCTACTTTGCTCCCTTTTGGGTCTCTGACATTGAACCCCTGCTGTGCAAAGGTGTATTGTTACTGGGAGCTCTGACTTGAGAGTTTTCTTGGCCTCCCTGAAATACCTGCTCAGGTATGGCTAAAAAAGGGGGGGGGCTCTCTATTTCCTGTCGTCTCCTGGAAAAACTTGAGCAGCTAGTTAGTGCAGTGGTGAGTGCCAGATCTAGAGTCAGGACAAGTGGAGTTCAGATTCTGCCACAGACTCTGTGATTCTGGGTAACAAGTCACTTAAACCTCAGTTTTCCCATCTATAAAGTAGGGATAATAATAGTGCAGTACTATTCCTCACAGTACTATTTCAAGGATCAAATGAAATATCCAAAAAGTGCTTTACAAACCTTAAAGTGCTACATAAAGGTTGACAAATAACAATAAAAATAAAAATAAAAACGTAAGCGATTTGAGGTGACTAACATAGGATCAGAAACCAAGAGCTGAAAGGGAGCGTAGTAGACATGGTCTAGAGCCAGCCCCCTCATTTTACCAGAGGAAGAAATTGAGACCTAAAGCAATTAAGTGACTTAACCAAAGTCATGGAGCCAGTAAATGGAGGAAATAGGATTTGAACCCAGATCCTCTGACTCTTTGCTTCTTTCCTGCCTCTATATTTGGTCTCCAATCAGAACTAAGTCCCAATAGTTTATATTCATTAGGCCAAGACTCAGAGGATTTCAAAAGCCTTCTAAATCCATAAAAGGAATCAGTAGCCACAACAGTTCTTCTACAACTGCAGGTGCATCCATCCCAAATCCACTTTGCTAGTTCTCTTCATCTAAAATATTAACAGAGTTTCTACCCTGGCTGTGAATTTTCATTTCTAAACTGGAATATATCTACTTAAAGGTACTAATCAGTGTCAATATTCACCTGGGGTCCTTTTAATCCCAATGGTCCTTCATGGCCATCCAGACCAGAAACTCCATTTATTCCCTAAAACAAAAAGAAATACCTGGTGAGATTCCTGGCAAGACCAAATTTTGACTCGCATATGAGAACAGTGCAGTGTGTGGTTTTGTTTCTAAAATCTGCGTAGCAAATCATTCATAACAGGGCAGTGCAAATAAATGAATTTCCTAAGCATGTTCAAACTGCAATCTTTTTCAGGCTTCATCCTTCTTAGTCAAATACTTTGAGCAGAGATGCACAGAAAAGTAGCAGGAGCAACCGAGTTGAATGATCCCTGTCCATTTTCTGACAGTGCTGCTCTAGAGCCACAAAAGAACCACAAGTTGGACAAGAAGAAGGAGAAGAAAATGTTCTATACCATCTGCCAACTGGAGACATGGTCTCTTAAGTAATGAGGTGTTAGGAATAGCTGAAGAGCAAGATTATGGTGCAAGGGCACTGTTAAATGGTTCAACACCAGAAACAGACTTGGTTTTATCAATGGAAGTGATAGTAAAGAAGATGCATTAACAGTTGTTTTGCTGCTGAACCCTAATGACCATTAGGTCTCTCCATCTGACTCTCAGCTGAAAGATCCTATTAAAATGTGAGCTCCTGGGGTGGTGGGTTTTGTTTTGGGGGGGGCAGAGACTGTCTTGCTTTTCTCAGTGTATCTCTAACACTTAGCAAGATCTTTTTCACACAAGCAGCCCTCTCTGTCTTCCTTCCAAGCTGAAGACCATCACGCTTATCATAGCTTATCTAATTTCTCCAAATCTTTAAATATATTTTAAAGGAGTGACACTTCTCGATCTTTGTGGAAATACCTGAAAGCCATGGAATTATACTAATTGGTAGAATAGAGGAACACCATTTAACACCAACAAAAAATCTTGGCACAGAGGACAGGCTTATTTTGCATGGCCCGTCACTGGCACACATGTGGAGGATTTCAGAGGCCCTGATGAGAGGGGCTGAATGTAAGGAGAACAGCTTGTGGGTCTCTGTGGATGCCACTCTGGCCTCCAACGTTAGGTGAATCCCGTCATGAGCGACTGATTCCTTCACTTTTGACTTCTTTGACTCAGTTTCTGTTTCTACTTTCAATCTCTCTCCCTGATTGATTTCAATCTCCTGGGCTGTCTACCCTGACCCAGGCCCCTTCGTTCCTGTTGCAAATATCTCCCCATCTCTATAGGAATTTTCATCTTAAACATGCTCCTTTAATGGATGCTTGGGCAACACACAAGCCAATTCTCATCCTGAATAGATTTCCAGGTACAATGTTGTAGGAAGACTACTTCCTGCTTATCTGGCCACCAACCTGGAGCTGTCCCATGCCAATGTAAACACAGCTCTTCTCATACCAGGCTGCAACGTATGAAGCTTATTATAAACCTTTAATTTTGGACCAAGATAATGAAAACCTTACAGTTTATAATTCACAAAGAGATGGACTGTGAATCATTGCCATATATAGAGGTAATATAATTTGGCCCACCGTTTAAATGAATGTGTAAATGGCACCTATGACATTTACAACAGAATTTTATTCCATTCTTTTTAAAAATCTTGTTTTGTTTTATACTTGCCCTGAGAAATTTTATTTAGGTATTCAGAGGCATTAGGAAAAACAAAAACAAACCTTTGAATAAACTGAGATCAGTCTTCCAACTGAAATCAAACTAGACTCAAATTTAACTAAAGATGATTAAAATTTGCCTAGTTTTCCTAGTTCAAAAAATTTTACGATTTTAATGTTTTCCCCCCAGTAAATTTGGCCTGGTCTTCCTTTGACATCTGAAGTCAGATAAATTTTTCCAAATTTTATTTTCAGATTTTTCAAAATTTCTATTCTGTTGCCAAGATACTTTAGCATCTTAATATCATATCTGGAAACAAGAGTCAGATATTTCTTAGCCATTATATTATTCTATCAAGAGTTTTACATTACCCTAGAAGCCGGTGTTTCTAGACTGGGTAGCAGTAAGGCACACCATATTGCTAAATGGCGATGATGAAACAGATGCTTTCAAGCCATCCTCCTATTCCACCAACCACTCCTTATGTGAGTTCCCATCGTAACTTCCCACTGCCACCTCTGATGGCTTCAAAAGGCATATTCAGAGAGCAGGAATGGGGAAGGGCAGAAAGAGTAAGCATCTCTCTCTGCTCTCTAAGAGTCTGGAGAATTGGGCTTTTTTTCTTCCCCCATCTAGTCCCTGGGTCTATACCTTCAGAAGCAGACTGAAAACAATCTCCCTGAATCCTGACCCAGTTATCACTTGGACTTAGCCTTCCTTCAGTTCTAGATGCACAACCGCTCTCTAGGCTTCATCTTTCTGATCCCCAATCTTTGTTTGGGCTCCACCCTAGCTCCTCCTGGGTTACAGTCATTTTCTGGGGGTTGATTTTATAAGGTTTTTCAGAGCTTAGGACTTGGGAGCTACAAAGACTGGGGTGCAAATCCAGTTTTACAAATTCACCAGCCATGTGGCCCTAGGCAAGTCTCAGCCTCTCTGGGCCTCAATTTCCTCCTCTGTAAAATGAAAATGGAACAAACATTTATCAAATGCCTGCTGTGTTCCAGGCACATAGTGCTAAGCACCCTACAAATACAACTTCATTGGATCCTCGCGACGATCCTGGATGGGTAATATTATTATTCTCATTTTACAGTGGAGAAAACTGAGGCAGGCAGAGGTTAAGGGGCTTGCCCAGGGTCGCACAATCATGAGCGTCTGAAGATGGATTTAAACTCAGGTCCTTCCCAACTATAGTCCCAGGGCTCTACCCACTGTGTTACCTGATAACCTCTAGGGTTCCTTCCGGCTCAAAATCCACGATTCTATGACCTGTCTGTACATCCTCATTTCTAAAAACAGTCATTCAACCAAGCTTTGCCCAGAGAAGGGCTGAAAACACGCATGTCTCTGCCCTGTTTGCAGGGCTGGAGCACCCAAGTGGGGAAGACTGCGCACCCTGTCAGACATGATTTAAGGGCTGACTGGTTCCACGGAGCTCCTCTTCCCACTCTTCACTTAAAATCTCTGTTATGGGAGACGAGGGTGATAGCACAAGGCATCATAACAATCATTCAGGAAAACTTTGCCTGCCTAGTGTAGAGGACTGAACTAGGCATTTCAGGGGAGTCTAAAAAAGTGACTCTTCAACTACCCTGCTGGCCTCACATCAACCACCCTTCTGTACCGCTCCGAGCACTTCCATGTGCAAAAACTTTCCATTCACTTCCCCTGTCCTGCTTTTGTTTGGTCTTTTTCCCCCTTGTGTGGCTAGTATTTTTTTTTTTTTTTGGTTAGGCAATGGGGTTAAGGGACTTGCCCAGGGTCACACAGCTAGTAAGTGTTATGTGTCTGAGGCCGGATTTGAACTCAGGTCCTCCTGAATCCAGGGCCGGTGCTCTATCCACTGCGCCATCTAGCTGCCCCGTGGTTAGTATTTTAAACCCAACGCATTTTATCTTTTTGGCCTTGCTGGTCTGAGGTCACCCATCAACCCATGGAGGGGGAAGGGAATCATTCTCCACATTCACATTGTCTTTTTGTCATGATGTCGGCTGTGTGAACAAATGCCCCTTTGGGAGTCTTCGCTGTGGGAAGGTGAGGAAGGAATGACGTTACCTGTGGGCCTGCGGGTCCTCTTCGGCCATGCCTTGGCTAAAATGGGAAGAAACAAAGCACAGAACCCCCCAAAGGGATACCATAAATAAACGTGCACATAGAATATGTATATATGCACATATATATCATGCAGACATATGTACATACAACCATAAACGCGTACATACACCCACACACAAGTATACCTCCATAAACATGCATATGCCCCCCTACACAATGCACAAGTGTATACTTCATATATACACGTATATACACATTTATGTATATATACACATACATATATATATATATGTATATGTATACACACACACACACAGAGTTTTAACCTGTATTTCTAATCTGGACCAATTAAGCCAGTTTACTCCCCCTTCAGGAGACTGTCACTAAAGGTGGACACTGACTGGCTCAGCCTACCGCAGTTCAGAACTCTCAGGCTGTCCAAGGATCCATCACATCAACCTCACTCTTCCCTAGAGCTGGGATCACAAGGGTGCCCAGCCCTACTCAGCTTCCATATTTCTTACAGTGCATTTAAAACAGCAACAGGTGCTCTGGGGAACTGTTTCTGGCTAGAACCTGATCATTCAGGGGTGTCCTGTGAAGGCACAGGCCCATCCTACAGAATCCTGGAATCATCGACTTAGAACTGGGGGAACTTTAAAGAACTGCTTTATTTTACAGCTGAGCTAAATGAGACATGAGGGATAAAGTGACTGACCCAAAGTCATACAGGCATGAATGGCAGAGCTGGGATCCAAATTCAGGTTCTCTCTCTCCAAAGCCCCCATTTTCCACTCCTAAAATTAGCAGCATCACCGACCAACTTTCTACAAATTAATTAGGCCGAGGAGTGTTTTTGTGCTTAAATCATATTGGGAAAACTTGTAAAAGCTAGTTTCAGGAGTGTATGGGTATGGAATTCCCCTTGGATAAAAGGGTTTGGGGACAATTTTAAAAGCTGAAATAAAGGAAACAACTCTTTTTCACATTTAAAAATGCTACACAAAATGAGTATTTGTTGCTACATGTACAATTTCCTTTTTGGTGTTTTAGAGAGGGAAATTATCTATAGCAGCAAAATGTTCTCAGAGAACGCTATTCCCATCATGAGGGACACCATCCACAATTCTTTTAAAAATCCGTATTAACCAATAGTCCCTCCGTACTCCACTTTTACTAGAGCTGTTCACGACTTGCAAAATTGACCGAGGCAGATTTCATCCCTTTTTATTTCACCAGGCCAACCACCAAATAAACTCAATTATCGGTGCCGTGTCCAAAAGGCAGCAAGCCAGAGAAAAACAGATGATGAGCCAAGGGCTGGGAGCAACAGGCCAGGCAGATAATCAGTCCCTGAACAACTGAGCTTTGGCTACTTTTGCTCGCTGTGGATTGGCAGGTGGGAGGTGGTGGTGATTGGGGTGGGAGGAAGGTGGCCAAACCTATTCCATTTTATCCAAAGCAATATAACCTGGAAACACTGGAAAAACAAAACAAAACCAACCAAACTAAGACACGAGCCAATGAAGGCAACCAGTGGGCTTTTAAAAAATGATGTCTCGTCATATGGATTTTTTCCCCCCTCTAAGGAGCTACAGAGGGTTTCCTACCAATACCCTCATTCTGGCTTCAGGATCAAGTTGAGGTTCTTAGTAGGAATAACTAATAGCTAATGTTTCTAGAGCACTTTATACATGCATCATCTCATCCAAATCTCACTACCGCACAAGGAAGCAAACACTTCAGGTATTAGCCTAGAGGCCCAGAAAGGTATCTTAGACACTGGCTTTACTGGTCTTAATTCAACTGACAGATTCCAAAAAAATATATCAACAGTTAAAAAAGATCCATGAATGAAATAATGTGTCACATCTGCATAGCACCAGGGCTGGCCTTAAGAGCGGGTAGCCACCTAAATGGTCTGATAGAAGGGTTTCTGGGAAGGACTTTTAGGCCCCAAATATCCTCCCTTCTCAGATTACAGTACTTGAAACTCCATCATTAGAAATTCATACCTCCAAAGTCTTTTTGTACTGAAGAGTCTCTTATTAAAATAAAAAATATCTCTGAGATGTGTGATGCCTTTAGCTTAAGTTACAACTGGCAAGAGGGCTCAGAGGGAATGGGTCATGGGATAGGCAATTCAAGAGATGCATGGAAAGGGAGCACATATCAGGAGGACGAAGAAGGGCTTCGGAGAAAGAAGACAGAGTGCCAGAGATCGAGGGACCAGGAATAGCGCTCCAGCACTCGCTAGCTCTGTGACCTCGGGCCAGTCTCTCTGGACTTCAGCTTGCTCACTCCATGAGGTCCTTTCCAGCTCCATATCCCACTCACAATTTTGCTCAACCTAGATCCTTATAGTCCCTTTAATAGTTTTTAATAAAAAAGCTCTCAATAAACTCCAGTGCTTCCCTATCACCTCCAGGACCAAACGCCAAATCCTTTACTTAGCATTCAAAGCCCTTCACGATCCAGCTCCCTCCCACCTTTCCAGTCTTCTCACACCTTACTCCCCAGCACGTCCTCTTTGATCCAATGATGCCCCGGCCTCCTGGCTGTTCCATGAACAAGGCACTTCCATCTCAAGCTCAGGGCATTTTCTGTTTGCCCTCATGCCTGGAATGCTCTCCTTTCTCCATTTCCACCTCCTGCCTTCCCTGGTTTCCTTCAAGTCCCAAATAAAATCTTCTACATGAAGCCTTTTCCAACCCTTCTTCATTCTAGCACTTTCTCACTCTTAATTATTTCCTATTTATCCTATATAACTTGTTTGTACATATTTGTCTGCTTGATGTCCCCCCCCTTAGACTGTGAGCTCTTCGAGGGCAGGGGCTAATTTTTTACTTTTTTTGTATCCCCAACACTTAGCACAGTGCCTGGCATTGGTGCTTAATAAATGTTTATTGACCATTCTTGGCAGAACAAAGACTCCTAGACTCCCAGCCCTGTGCTTCTTCCAAGACCAGACCAGAAAAGGAACCAAACAGGTAGTCCTAGCTTCCTACCAAGAAGAAAAGTGCAAGAGATTAAGTGCCTGAGAACATAGATGGGAGCCCTAAAAGGAATACTTCAGTTTTTTGGTGCCAAGTGACTCAGAATCTTTAGGATTCATGCTGATCTACCAGCGTCCAAGTATGACTGCATTAAGTCCTGGAACATCTGCAGAGATTTGGGACTCCAGATCATGAGAAAAAGCAATCATTTCTTTAGATAGAAAATGTCAACTCTAATCACAATCTGTCTAAGGAGCAAGTCCATTCATACTCCTGCTTTGTTCTCCTCAGCCGAGCTAGATGAAAAGGTCAATACATGATGAACGGTCCTTTCTACCCCAGTTAGAAGTCAAACCTGCCCTTTGGCTATGGACCACAAATGCTCTTCCCATCTGTCATGATATTCAGTGCTACCTCTTAACAGCAGTCTGGTTGATGAGAAGCCTCCCCCATCCTTCCCAGGCACTGTTGCATGGTAACCAGGACTGCTCCTTTTCCTTGGTGGCTTTCCAGGTCGCCATTGCAATGCCTTCTTGCTGGAGGCCTCCGTTTCAGTAACTCAGTAAAAACACCACTTCTATTGGCTCTTGCCAACTATGGTTCATCAGTAACTTGTGGAACTCTGTGCACCATCTTTCTCCATAAATAGCCAACACAAATGGAGTCCCATTTTAGAATCCTGACTCAGTCTTGCTCTTGAATATCAAATATGATATGCGAATGACATTGATCATGACTGCCAACTGTGATGCCCAAAGAGGGCATAGGATAAGCAGTCAACAATGATGCTGCTTAGCCTCTTGAGGAGGCTTCTACAAGATCGGTTTTTCCTCTTCCCATACACTATGGGATACTGCCTTATGGGCAATATTCTTTAAGACGAAAATGTTTTCCAAGGGTATGTAAGAGAGTCACACCCTTTAGGATGTGAGATGATTAGCTAACACATTATTTTATCCATAGCTGCATTAAAGTAGCATTAATGAAATGTATTTTTCCAGAGACCAATAAATTCTGAACATTTCAGACTTTTCCTTTCTCCCTCCCTCTTGGAATCCATTTTCTTTGCCATGCAAAGAGGACTGAATCCTCAGAGTATATGAGGATGTTTTTCTCTTGAGGTCATGAGACCAGTCCCACTATTATCTTCTGACTAAGGAAGGAATCATAAGCTAAGCCCATTAGACTTAAACTAATCAAAACTCAGGCCCAATTTTCTAATGTTGTTGCTAGGCTCTGAGGGGAAAAACTATAATTATCTAGGAAAGGGCTCTGAAACATACTAAAAAGTGCTAGAAAATATATTAACATGAGAAAGAATGAATTTAATTTAGAATCTAGTATGAAAGAGAAGAATTTATATGCACCTCATATTTTCTCCTATCACAAAATAGCTTTCCTCGGCCCGTTTGCAGTCTCTGTGCTTTACCAGGTAGTCAAGACCAGGCCTTATTTCAGTTTATTCCATGTACTAAGGCCCAAGCATTAATGCAGAACAACAACAACAAAAAAAAAAAAAACCAAATTTGGCTTCCACACAAACATCTACATCTGGGGATGTGTTTTGAGGGATGCAGAGCGGTACAGGATAGAGAATGCTGGATTTGGGGTCAGAAGACCCAATTTCAAATTCCTGTTCTGCTACTCATTACCTGTGTGACCTTGAGCAAATCATTTATCTTCTCTGAGGCCTCAGTTTCCTCATCTGTAAAATGTAAGGATGGGACCAAATGGCTTTCTTACTTCCCTTTCTGGTTCTAAGCCTATCCTTTCACTCTGAGAGAGTCCAGAGTCACCAAGGTATATCCGAAAGTCTAATTAGAACCTAGAATGTGGCATGACTTCTGCAATGATGTAATCTAGCCTGCTGAGAAGATAACGCCTCCCGTGATCCACTCTCCCCTTGTTGGTGATTCCTGTCGTCCCCAGGGCAGGAGGATGCCCCTGAAGATCTAATGCCAATGTTGCTTTCAGAGCCTCCCTTGTCATCAGTTCAGACTGACCAAGCCAGTAAGTCATAATGGAAACACCTAAGTCCCCTCCCTCAGAGGAGGGTCAACCACTGCGGTCACAACCAAGGCCAGAAGGAGGTTTGGCCTCTGGGTCTAGGTGGATTCTTACTGTGTCGCCTCGGGAGCCTGGAGACCCTGGTATTCCCGGCTGTCCTCTTCTACCCTGTCAAGGAAACAAGCAGTTTCATGTGAAGACAAGTTCAAACATTGTCACCTCCCCCATCTTTTAATTAATTTGTAGGAAGCCAGAGGAGCCAACGGGGTCAAATGGGAGAGGCAGAGATAGGTTTTCTCCTTTTGCATCGCATTCCAATGGCCATTAATCACATCTTTCTTTGGGAATATGAGGAAGAGCGGCAATAAAAAATACCAACTAGATGACTCCATCTGTTCACATCTTTCCAATTCACTTTCTGGCATATATTATATCATATTTAAATCAAATCTATCCATTAAATCTTACATGCATTTCATTGCCATTTATTGCTAATGAAATACGTTGTGTATCAGTCATTAATGGGATCATTGTTTTTGGCCTCCTACATATGGGTTATCCATCGGTCATCCAGGATTCAGTCCTTTGGCTAAGTCACTGGGGTGACTAACGCACCACTGATTAACATCTCAAAACACTGTTCTTCCAAAATCTAAATGGAGGGAGGCAAAGTGGCTTATCAGTCTATTTGACCATTCGTGACTCTAGGAAGAGACACGAAAATAACTCTTCAGTAAAGACGAGTGAGGGGCAGAAACTAGTCCAAGAAGTCCTTTTAAAAAAAAAAAATCCTTACGTAAGGATAAAATTCTTAAACTCAAAAACTTGGTGTGAATCTGTCACCGTTAAGTTTGTCAGAGATTTATCTTGAACATCTGAGGAGTCAAGATCACCCAGTTCACGCTATTCATATCATGTAACAACAAGAATATTTTGTTCTTTTACAATGTGTTTCCCCGATGTGTGTGGAGGCAAGAAAACTCTCCTGCTGGCATGAGTTTTATCAAATATCCCTGTATTTTAAATTGGGGAAGAGACATTCCTATTTATTAGACAAATATGCTAAAGTGAAGGTTTATCAAGACATTTACTCCCAGTTCAAAGAAACAACTTAAAATAGAGACCTGAACTGCTGGATGCCAGTAGTCCAAGTGAAAGAGTGACCTTTCAGCTATCACAGAGTTAGCCTTTTTGTATGTTAAACAAACCAGCCTCAGATCATGGTATCTCAAGTTTTATGTCCCATCCCTTATGCTTAGGCTTCACAGTTGGCTTGTGGCTATTTTGCAAAAACAATTTCAAATTTCCACATAGTTACTTGTCTTCCCCTTTCTCCTTTCGGGCCCATGGGTCCGTCTCTGTTATTGTCTGATCCAGGGTTTCCCTAGGAAAAAAAGAATAATAAAAGACAAAATTGTCAGCAGCTTTTGCTAAAAGAAACAAGCAATTTTTACATCATGTCTCCTTGGGTATTTCACAAGACACTGGGCCAAAAAGAGAAAGAAATTGGCAATAGAAATCCCGCTCATTTAAGAGCACAGGAACAGTAAAATAAACAAGTTGTTTGAATGTTCTCCCTTGCCTATGGGTAGCTAGCCTCCTGGCCTTCTATGGTCACTCGGTCCCTTCAGGGAGAGAATAAAGCTCAACAATCAGGCTACTGATGTTGGCCATTAGAACAGTATTACTCTTGAGGGGTCGATCAGCCACAGATGAAGCTGTCCTTGACAGGGTGGATGCATGCCCCTGACCCTCTCTGCCTCTACTATTACTTACTGCTTTCTCTAAGTCACTTCATGTCTAGTCTGTCTGATATCTGGAAAAGGAACAGAAGGTGTTCTCACTAGACTAAGTGGGAGAAGAAGGAAGGTCCCTGTTGGCAAAGCATTATCCCAGGTGCAGGAATACCAAGTCCCAGGTGTGCCCGCACACCCTTCCCTTCTCTCTTCCATACCTCTCACTGCCAAATCTTTGTCAAATTCCCCTTTAAAGTCATGCTGAGAGAGGTAACCAAAAGAAGAATGAGACATTTTTTAAAGAAGAAATCAACCCTTTAGCATTGATACATTTTTTTCTTCTAGAAACTAACCAAATTTTCTAATATCTTTCCATGTCTGCTTTAATGATAGCTAATTCTCATTGACTCCAACAGAACTATGAGTGACTAAGGGCAGAACCTGTGAGGAAACCATGTCTATGTGATGCCAAGACAGCCAATTGGTCTGATCAGTTCCATCCAAGCCCAGCCATCATTTCGCTGGAAAAAACGAAGTCAAACCAGTCGTTTGGCTCAATCGTCCAGTTGTTTGAGGGAGTTTGGTGGCCAATTTGGCCCATCTGGTAAACCCAAGTAAACATCGCATTAGTCAGTCAACAAATATTTGCTGAGTATACACTGGGACATAATCACCCTTCTAAATAACAGATGCGGCTTTAAAATGCTGGGTGAAAAAAAAATCAGTCAATCTTTAAAAAAAATAAACTTCAAAAATGTGCTAGAGTACATTATTGAAAGAAATTCTGAAGGGAACCGTTTAGTCAATCCAATAATTACCTTCAAATTTGTCTTTATTTTCCCTGAGTTTGAATTTTGGTCTATCAAGTTTTCTTAAAATAAGTTAATTTCTATTTTGAGAGAGAAGGTTGGGAAGGGACAAGGCCGGGAATTTAATTTCATTTGCCAGTGAGGAAATTCCTTCTACCAATGCAGACTGGCACCTGCTTTGCCACTCAACAGTCTAAAAGAGATTCCTGGTGCTCACTAAGAGGTAACTTGAACAGGGTCACACAGCCGATATCTGTTGGCCACTTGAACCTGGGTCTTCCTGACTCTGTAGCCAGCCTTCCATTCACTATCCCAGTGGTTCTCAAAGTGTGGTCCAAGGATCCCTAAGGGTCTCAGGTCTCTTTGAGGGGTTTATGAGGTCAAAATTATTTTTATAATGACACAAAGATGCTTTAATTTCTAATAGGATAAATTTTGATAGATAGCAGCTCACATATACAAAAATTTGTATGGGGGTTCCTAAATAATTTTTAAGAATGCTAAAGGTGTCCACAGACCAAAAAGGTTGAGGACTAGTACTCTATACCATGCTGCCTTTAATTACAAAGTATAAACGTGTGTGTGTGTTTGTGTGTGTGTGTGTGTGTGTGTGTAGAGTATCAGTAAAGGAGACAGAGGATACTTAGGAAATTTTGACAGATAGACCACATATGACTCAGCCCTAAGCCGTTTATAGAAAGAGCAGCCCCAAGGGGACAGGTATTTTGCTAGTTGTTACAGAATCGGCACCCTTCTGTCTATACAGGGAACAGGTGCTATTAATTTCTCTCCTTCCTTTCCCACTTGGGTGAATGAGGAGACCGTTAACCATGGACAGCACTGGTCACTTTAGTACATGTGTGTGTTAAGTCTCCTTCCTTACTCCCCTCCCCTCCAACCAAAAGAATGTCCCAATTCTGGGTATGCTCCATCCATCTTTGTGTGGGGTACTCAGAAGTTGCTATTTTAAGGGAGGAATGGATCAGCAGAATTGATGGATTTCGTGGTAGGACCTGGAAAGAAACCACGGGCTCAGAGACACTGGGACTGGAACACATCTTAGAGGTCCTCATTTTTCAGAGGAAGAAACCGAGGTGCAGGAAGGTCAAGTGATTTGCCCCAGGTCACATAGGTAGTGATTCAAACCCAGGTCCTCCAATTCCACAGGCAATGCTCTTCCAACAACACCATACTGCCTTCAATGAGGGACAGTAAAAACGGGGGTGGGGGAAAGTATCCCTATGTCACGTAACTGTTGCCTTGATGGATTTGAGTAGAAAACTTTGGATTTAACTTTCTACTCTGTCCATCTGGAGAACCATTTAAAATAACTTCACAATTAAGCTTGGGTCCCTATTTAGGAAGATGGTCATAGCTATAACTAGGGCATGGTCACCAACATTTTACCACTTGCAATCCTGCAGCAATATAGGAGGAGACAGTCTAGTGCCTAGCTAACAGGAATATTAGTCAATGTAATAAGCCAGCAGAGAGTGAGCTAGGATCCAAAGCCTTCCCAGCCTTGCTCGGGCCTCCACCAAACCAAGCATCTTCCCCAGCGGCAGCTTGGCATAGGTTAGTTGATTAGTATTTATTAAATGCTTCCAATGTCCCAAGCATTGTGCTTGCTGCTAGTAATACAAAGAAAAGCAAACATGGTTCTTGACCCTAGGGATCTCACATTCACACCGGGGAGACGGCAGGTGAATAACTACATACATTAGATGGAAGGTCATGAAAAGTTGGACATGACTGAAAGACCCAATGGCTCTGAGAGGGGAAGAACGAGCAGCTGGGGAGCCGGGAATGGGCTGCAACAGGAGGTAGGATTTGATCTAAGCCTTGAAGAAAGCCAAGAGGAAGGAAATAAAGAGGCCAAGGTGGAGAGAGATCATTCCAGGTATGGGAGACAATCAGCACAAGGCATGGAGACAGGAGATGACGACAATAATAATTGTGTCTACATAGTGCTCTAAGGTTTGTTAAGTGCTTTACACCAATCTCATTTCGTGATGGCCATGGAGTGTTGTAGGTACGCAGCCAAGAGGCCAACAACACCAGGCTGTAAAGGGAGGGGAGCAAAACATAAGAACCTGGACAAGGAGAAAGGGCCAGGCTGTGAAGAGCTCTGAACACCAAACAGAAGGCTTGCTCCTTGATTCTGGAGGTAACCAGCCACCACTCCAGAGCCACTGGAGCTCATTAAGCAGGGGAAAGATGACATGATCAGTTCTGTGCTTTAGAAAAAATGATCCTGGCAGCTGAGCAGAGGGTGGGCTGGAACAGGGAGAGACCTGAAGCTGGGTTTTAGAAGGAGGGGTCTACGACTCGTGTGAGAAACCTCCCTCTCTCCCACAGCTCTAGGGAACACCAGGAGGATGGCTGTTTGTGGTACTTGCCCCAGGCACAAAAATCACAGCTACGGCTCTGAATATGTCTAAGAATGATATGTGTCACTGGACCATGCAGAGCAAATACACTGGTCTTGTTATGTTTTCCTTGACACAAAAGCCAACAAGGAACCTTGTGAGATCTCCTAATCACAGTGACATGTGAGCACCCAAACAGCCAAGGTGGCACGCAGGAGAGTGTGGCATTCCACCAAGTGGTTACATTTCCCAGAAATTAGGTTAATGACACACATGTTATGAATCACCCATTCACATGTATGGTCTCTGCACACACACGCCAACATTAGTTCCATCAACCCTGCTCTCCCATCCTTTCCTTGAAATAGAAACCCACAAGTACCACACACAAGGACAGACAGCTGGGACAAATTTCTGGGTGGGCCGCTGGGGACCCAAGAAGGAGGCTGTGACACACACAGCGTAAAGTGAGGGTTTGGATAAATATGGCACTCCACGGAGCTGGCTTTCCAGGCATCTCATCTGTCAGCTTGCACATTCAAGAAATCAGAGTGCCATTCAGAATATTCAGGCGGTACAATTTTCAAAGGAATTTAAAATTCCACAATTGTTTAGGAATAATTATAACTGAGTTACATTGATGGAGTCTAGAAATTATCAAAATAAATGTTCAGTTTCCCTAGGTGGATAAGTGCAGCCTCTTGAGTTGATCTGTCTTAACATATGAGCCAGATTCTTCCAGGGCATGAACTATTTCCTATTTCTAAGTTAGGCACCTTAGGAAGCTTCTTGAAAAAGAAGAAATGTGAGAATAATAGGATTAAAAGGAAATGAATTATGTTGAAATACAGTTTTAAAAATATTAAAAACAAGTTCATGGATCCCAGGTTAAGAATCTCTCATGTAGGGAAGGTGCTTAATAAATGCTTTTAAAAATTAATTCAATCAATAAGCACCTACTATGTGCCGGGCACCATACCAACATAGGAGACACAAGGACAGAAATCACACCTAGTATCCATCTTGTAGCACCGATTCCTTCTCTTTATGAAGCTGATGCCTGGTGTTTCAAGCTCTCTACAGTCCGGCCCCCACCTAACTTTCTGGTCTTATTTCATCTTACTCTCCTTCTCCACACATGCCATCTTATTTAAATTTCTATGTCTGGAAAGCACTCTTATCGTGTCTGCCTCACAGAATCCCTCTCTCCTTTCAAAGTAGGCACGCAGGCCACCTCCTCCGTGAAACCTACTCTGAGTCCCTCCAGTTATTAATTCTCTCTCCTTCTTGAAGTTATTTTGTATTTACTCAATAGTGCCCCACCTTGTCCTTTCTTCAACCCTACTAGAATGCAAGCTCTTCGAAGGCAGGGCTTTTTCTGGGTTTGGATCCCCAGTGTTTATTATGGTACCTGGCACTTCATAGG
The DNA here is from genome assembly GCF_900497805.2 of Vombatus ursinus. Classification (NCBI taxonomy): domain Eukaryota; kingdom Metazoa; phylum Chordata; class Mammalia; order Diprotodontia; family Vombatidae; genus Vombatus; species Vombatus ursinus. The sequence continues at coordinate 28,888,324 of NW_020954577.1, forward strand.
CAGGCAGTAAACTTTTATCAAGCACCCACTGTGCGCGCCAAACACTGCTACGCTGGGGATACGAAGAAAGGCAAAAGATAACCCCTGCCCTCAAGGAGCTTACAATCTAATGGGGAAGACAATAAACAAGAATGCGCAGGCAAGCTGCACACGGGATAAATCTGCAATAACCAACAGAGAGAAGGCAGTGGAATAAAGCAGGCCCTTAATAAGTGCTCGTCGAATTGAAATATTTGTTGTTGTTCATTTCAGTTTCAGTTGTGTCTGGATCTCCGTGACCCCACTGGGGATTTTCTTGGCAAAGACACTGGAGGGTTTGCATTTCCTTCTCCAGCGCATTTTACAGATGAGGAAACAGAGGCAAATAGGGGTTAAATGACTTGCCCAGGGTCACACAGCTAGTAAGTGTCTGAGGCCACATTTGAACTCAGGGTCCAGGCCCACCTCTCTATCCGCTGAGCCACCTGGCTGCCCAAATTGAAATACAAGTTTTTGTTAATACTCATCATCCCCTATTCCTCCTCCTGCCAACCAGGGTTGTATCTCAAGACACGTTATCAGGACTTAAAATGCGACTTCACAGTTCTCTAAAGTTTTCACAGCTTCACAGAAAATTCTTCATGATCTCAAAGTGTTTGTGCCAATGAAATTCCCGCAGCTCCCATTTGGCACGGGGCATCACATCTTCTACTGGCATTTTCCTCTAAGCCGTGTCTCCCTAGGGAGGCCATAGGCTCCCTGACGGTGCCTTCCAGGTCTGCATCACTGGCGCTCACAGCACAATGTCTGCACCTAGTTGGCACTTAAAAAAATTACGCTGATAACTTGGAAGCCTGGAGGCCCCTGATGAAGTTGGGCTCAGTCCTCCTTAGGGTAGAGAGGCTCACAAAAACCAGAGAGAGATGGCTTTGGATTCCATGGAATCAGAAATTTGGGCTCCTCGTTAACAAGTCACCGCATTCATTTTAGTGATAACTCTTCCAGAAGCATAAATACATTAAAGATACAAAAAATACAGAAAATAAGAACAACAGATATTATCCTTTCTAAGATGTCTTTCTAAGTGTCTTTTTTTCCCCTAAGTGTCTTTCTAAGAAAACCATTTCTTGGTTAATATTTTATAAAACAAACAGATATCCCCTATTATGAATAGGGCTTCTATATGTATAGGTGTAAAATTCACACCTTGTAAGGCTTACTCCCATAATCCACTCAATATACAAGTTTCTGTTCCCCTCATCATACATCTTCTCAGACCGGCAGTAGCTTGGCCCAGGTTTTCACCTGGGCAGGACAGACTCCTTGTCAGGGCCTCATCTTTCAAGTGCCCTTACTTAACATCAGGGAATTGCTGACATGCTGACATGCCGGATGTTCCACTGATCTTCTGCCAACCCCAGCACTTAAAAAAAAAAAAAGTAACTTCTACTACAATCTTCCCTGGAATGGATGTGGATGACAGATGCACAAAGGTCTGCCTAAATTGATGGAATACCCTCCAGGAACACTGACAAATCACCCTGTGAGAGCTTCTCAATTCATATGATTCAGATTTTGGCTGTCCAACACCCTGTGCAGAAAAGCTCAGCGTAGAGAGACTATGGCATTTCTGACCAGTGAGAGCTTGGGCCTGGAGGCTGCTGGCCTCACGCTTGGCCTCCCAATGGAGAGACACACAGCAACCACTCTAGTCCTGGCCCTCATCACCTGAGCTACTGCCGCAGCTTCTTAATTGGTCTCTCAGCTTCCAACCAATTTCCACTGATCCATCTCCCACACGGCCTCTGAAGGGATTTCCTAAAGCCCACGTCTGGTCACGTCGCTCCCCTGCTCAATAAACCCCAATGCCTCCAATTACCTCTAGGGACAGACAGACACTCCTTAGTTTAACGATTAAATCTCTTCACAACCTGACTCCTTCCTACCTCTCCACTCTTCTTCTCTTTGACAACCTTTCTGGCATTCTGTGGTCCAGCTATACCCTACATGACCTCCATCTTTGCACTGGGCATCCTCCACGTCTGCAACGTTCTCCTTCCTCACCATCTCGGCTTCCTTCAAGAGGCTACTCCCATTCTACTTTCTGCATCGAGCTTTTCCTGATGCCCCCCAGCTCCTAGTGACTTCTTTCTGCCTCCAAGTACTTTGCATTCGTTTTGTATATATCATGCACATATATTATATTATAGAAATAAATGTATATATAACATGTGCATATATGTGTATGGGTACATATGTTTATATGTGTATGCATACACACACACACACACACACACAATCGTAATGTCCCCCATTGAAGGCAAGGCCTATTTCATTTTTGTATTTTTATCTCCAGCATTTAGTGAAATATATGCCAGGGCATACAGTTGGTACTTAATGAATGCCTATTCTATGCCTGTGGTCTGAGTTGACAGAATCAAAGAAACTTACAGGATCCCCTCTCAATCCCCTTTTGCCGCTGTCACCCGGTGGTCCTTTCTTCCCAGGGTTACCCTAAAAAGAATAGGGTTCTGTATTATAATATGGATATAATTTTTCCTCTAAGATATTAAAATGTAAGTTGAAAAAAAAACTTTCACAATCTTTTTTTATTCTATAGTGGCAAATTGGTTTTGAAAGAGAACATTAAAGTTAAAAAAAAAAACCTTCTGCCATTGCATAAACTGTCTCTGAGTGATTAGGACTGTGAAAACAGTGGCCTACTAGCCATTTGGGGGGAGCCTACTTAGGGACTCGTCTTGTGGCCCTTCAGCTTGCTATTCTAGGTCTTGTTCTAGATCTGTTTGGTCTTTTGCCCCACTCTTGTGCTCATGCCTCCAGCCCCACAGGTACCCCCTGGATACTTCTCTCTCTCTACCTTTCTTCTACCAAATTTACTTTTAAGAAGGGGTCTTAAATTAATTTACACTGAGGTGTAAAAGTCAGACAAAGCAGGAATGTGATGTACTCTTCCTCCCAGAGGCCATCTGACTTTAGTCCAATTCTTGAAATTTACATGAGGAAACTGAGCCCCAGAGACATGGAATGACTTGGCCAAGGTCCCATGGGGTAATTGGTGTCAGAGGCAGAATTTGAACCCAGGATCCTTGACTCCAAATGCTACACTTTTCCTATGTCATATTATGCCTGCTGAAGGAATGCCTCTCTAACTATAGAATTTTAGTTACCTCAGTGGGCACTAAAGCTTAGGTTTTATAAGACGGAGGAACTTTTCCTTGAGAAAGCTACAGCCAAAATGGAGGTTTTCTTTCTTAGCCTGGTTGTACCTACTTCCAAGTGTACACTTCTAGAAAAATCTCATTTTTTTGCTTTTGAACTTAAACCCTTCAAAGAGCAAGCATCCTAAAACATCACCTGGGAACCTTCTTCTCCTTTTTCTCCTTTTGTTCCAGGAAGGCCGCCATCGCCCTAATAAGAAACAAACAAACAAACAGAAAAAAGGCAAAAAGTTTCCCTTCCTGCAGAAGAGGCCTCTGAAGCAGTCAGGCGTCTATGTGAGGAGATGATGACTTTACCTGTTCTCCATTGATTCCATCAATCCCGAGTTCCCCGACTTCTCCCTGAAAACGCAGGGTTATACATGTTGTAACAAAGCCTCTTATGTTCAAGTGAAACGAAGCCAGCCACGAACCAGAACAATATGTATTTCAGTGTTCTGGGGAGGGGGGGGTTGTATGTATCATGTGTGATTCATACATACGCACTCTTTTCATAAAGGTTTCTATAGGCTATTGTTAAGCTAGCTCTCAATAAAAAATTAAAAAGGACTAAACAATTGAAATGTTTGATGGAGAAAATAAAATTACATGTTATCAAAGAAAGGACCAGATGTAACATAAAGACAGTGGAAAAAAAAAGGTCAGCAGACATTCCATTTCTAATTCAGACGCATGACCCTGCTAGCCAGTATGGCGTAGGTAATTTTGAAATCATCTCTGCTTCCCTCTATAGCTCAATGAGCCTTATTACTATACCTCCTCTCCACTGAGTCCCCTGTTTCCCTGAAAAGAATGGAAAAATAAAAATAGAGATTAAATTTAGGGAAATGTTATAATATCGCATCAAAACATTTCTCAATCTCTCAGTTTCTCAAAGTCTGCTTACCTTGGGCCCTTTGATCCCATAGCATCCTTTAGTGCCTTCTTCTCCCATTGGTCCAGGGGATCCTCTTTCTCCCTGAGTGAAGAACATACCCTTAAGTAAACATTCAATACTGTCAAATGGAATTTGGAGGCAGCTAAGTGGCACAGTGGATTAAGCGCCAGGCCTGGAGTCAGGAAGACTCCTATTCTTGAGTTCAAATCTGGCCTCAGACACTTCCTTGCTGTGTGACCCTGGGCAAGTCACTGAACTCTGTTTGCCTCAGTTTCCGCATCTGTAAAATGAGCTGAAGAAGGAAATGGCAAACCACTCCAGTGTCTTTGCCAAGAAAACCCCAAATGGGGTCATGAAGAGTCAGACATGACTGAAAAACGACCAAATAACAAATAAGGAATTCTCCTTGGGAAGGTTGACAAATAACTTGCTACCACAGTGTTCTGCAAAGAATGGTCTTGGGACTCCTGGGATTTCCCCAGACCCTTTCAAGGGGCTCATGAGGTCAAAATTAATTAAATTAATGTTTTAAATCTATTATTTCTAACAATTCAATTGATAAAACCCATATAAACAGAAGCTCCTTGTGGGATGGAATCTCTGATAATTTTTAAGAATATAAAAGGATCCTGAGAACCACAATGTTAGAAGAATAACTACAACTGTCTTTCAAGGTTTATAATCTGGGCTCCATAGTTAAGAGAAGGAGAGTGGGAAGCTAGAGCTACCATTATAAAAATCTTTATTTTATAGCCATCCGTCTGTCGTCCATGTGTGAGACGCTAAACAATCTTATGTGAAACCTTCTAAAAATTTGTGATCTAACTAAGATAAATATATCTGACAAGGACAGGGATATAAACGCATCCAGATCACGAGAGGCACATACATTAAATGAAGCAGCGTTTTCATTATGCAGAAGCCAAGGGGCTGAAGTCTACACTGCGCAGTGGTGAATTGAAAGGGGAATCATCGGGATCAGAGGCTGAGTTGGGATGAGGTAGAATTAGTTAGGCAAGAAATCTGGACCTAGAAGGATCTTAGAGGTCGGTCATCTAGTTCAACTCCTCATTTTACCAATGAGGAGGCTGAGGCGTAGAGAGGTAAAAAATGATTTGCCCCAATTCAAACAGAGAAGGGATTTGGATTTCAGTCTTGTGATTTCATGATCAGTTCCTTTTCTATCTCGTTCCAGTGCTTACTGACTGAATGACTAACATTATATCACATGGCAGTATATGGAGAGAAGAAGAATGAATATCTTATCCACAGCATGTGGCTTAGTAGGAAAACTTCAGATTATGCATGGGAGCTTCAGATAAAAGAATGTGGTTGAGTGGACTCATCTAGGAAGAATGGGATGGGGATGACAAAGAGAAAAGGGAAATGAGGTTCGGGGGCCTTGCTGGTCAAGGGGTGTGATTGCCCACGGATCATGCAATGAAAAGGTTTTCTAGAGTCTGGAGGGCGTGAAGGCCCTGGGATCATCTCCCAACTCTGGTCCAACATGATTTGCTTCCATTAAACATGAAGTCACCTCCAATTTCTAAGCCTCACATTCTCCACTTCTGGATTCTCTTCTCAGCAAATCACAAGGGAGAACCACAGAAGACTTGAGAATAAGCATGAAGACATAAATAAATCCTTTCCTTTTGGACTATTTTCCTTACATCAAAGAGGAAATTTCTGAGGGTGCACAATAGCCCTGGTATACTGAGTTTTGGGGCTTTTATTTGGGTGGCCAGGAGCAAAGGGGCTTTGTGTATTTCTTTGTTCAGAAGTCACCTTCTGAACTGGTCCAAGCAACACCACATTTGTCCAGTAGGAATATTTCTAATAGAAAAGTTAAAGTGTTAACTTACAGGGGCACCTTCTTCTCCCAGGTAGCCTTCACTGCCTTTAATACCTGGAGATCCCTGAAAACAAAAAAGAAAAAGGAATGTGAGCACTTCTCAGATCAAGTCAACACGGCACTGAGCATTTATTAACTACCTACTATGTGCCAGGCACAGTGCTAAGTGCTTTGCAAATGAAAATATAAAGTGTCCTAAGGAAAGCTCCTCAATCTTACTGGCTTTGATTTTACTAGCAAAGGCTTGGGGAAAAAATGTCAGTTTGTTTCATAGTTCCTCCAAGATTCACTTTTTCACTCTTAAAGTACATCAATACATCCCAAGTAAATGAGCCACTTGGGTCAAGGACCTAGGCAATCCATTCTTTTCTTCCACACACTTCTGGACTTCTTTTCTAAACAAACATGGTAAAACAATTGGGAAAAAATTTCTCTTTCCTAGGGAGAAAAACAATGTTCTTTCATGATTCTCCTAAATGTTTTTGGACCATGTTATACTTAGTGTAAGCAGATCATTTAAACTTTTGCTTTCTTTTAAAAAATTGTTTCCACTTTTTGAGCCCTGGGAAGAAAATTCTGCTGGATGAAAACTTGCTGAACAGACACACCCAGGTCGATCTGGGAATTACAGAACAGAGGCAGCTATAAAACCTTGAAAATAAACATAGAAAATCACTACGGAGTGTTTTCATAAGCTCAACTGTCCTGTGGGTATATATCGTTCTTGGCTATTTTACAGACAGGGTGACCAGGCACAGTGCAAAGAGCGCTGGGCCTGGAGTCAGGAAGACTCATCTTCCCAAGTTCAAATCTGGCCTCAGACACTAGCTGTGTGATCCTCAGCAAGTCACATAATCCTGTTTGCCTCAGTTCCTCAACTGTCAAATGAGCTGGAAAAGAAAATGGCAAAGCACTCCAGTGTCTTGGCCAAGAAAACCCCAAATGGGGTCAAGAAAGAGTTGGAGATCGATCGACTGATCTACCTAGATCTAGATAGCTACAGATTACCTATCTATATCTATGTGTATCACATACACAAATACATGTCTTCTTCGGGATATCAAGGGCTACTTTATCATAGAAAATCCATGTGCAGTCAATTTAAAATATGAAACTGGAAGTATAGTAAGTAATGGCCAGAGTATATAATGTAACCAGCCTACTATAATAAGCTCATAGCTGCCATTGCCCCCATCCACCCAGGATAAATCCAATCTTCATGAAGCAGTGTACATGTGAACTAGCCTACCTTCTTCCCTGGTGTTCCTGGTTCTCCAATGGCACCATCTCCCCCCGTGCACTTGCAAAGCAGACAGCAGCATGTCCTTTCAGCAACGTTAGCCTGGAACAAAACAGAAAAATTTGTTTGGTGTGTGTGTGTGTGTGTGTGTGTGTGACTCTGCATTTCAAATTGCACTCATGACATCTTGGTCTAAATGACTCACATGTCTCCCACACAATCACAGTGACAGTTTTCCGGAAGGAGGGAACATTCATAAGACATTCCATGAAATCAAGCGGTTCCAGGCTAGCATGCTTCTCATCTCACGTCTTTCATTTGGCAAATGATAAAGACTTAAAAATGTGTTCTCTTATTTCTACCACCATTTTAAGGATTCCTGAACTCAAGCAAAGGTCACAGAAGGGACCCCAGAGGTCGTCAATGCCTAGAAAGCTTCATTGGTTTCTCTAAGGTCACACAGGTAGCAAATGGCTGATGACCTATCACATTCCATCCTACTTTATTCATATATAGATTTTTTTTTTACCTATGCAGACTGATGATTTTTATTTAGCTGTCCAAAAACACTCTATAGGAAAATAATCCTTGTTTAATAAATAAAGGCACTTCTTCCTTCCGGCTGGTACACCTTTTCTGCAATAACTTGGCCTTTACAGTAGAATAAGAGGGCCTGACATTATTCAGTTTAACACTAGAGAGAAGGTACTAGAGCAAAGGTAAACACCACCAGAGTATCATGCCAGCTCAAGAATGGCAGAACCATCCATTTATTACACAGCCAGGCTAGGTTTGTTTGGTGTTTTTTTTTGGTGGTGGTGGGGGAAGTGATAATGTGTGTGTGTGTGTGTGTGTATTTTATATATATACATATATATACATAACCTATAATTAATAAATCACATATAACATATATAATAATATGTGACTAATGCACAGGTGTGTGTGGGAAAATAAGTACAGAAATCTCAATCTTTATGTCCCAAAGTTCCCAGTCACATTCTGGTATCCAAAAATTAAATATGCAGGCAATCAAAATCTTGGGTCATCAACTATGGAGCATTTTTTTTCAAATGCCTAATGAGCCAATATTTTAAAAATATTTTTTGCCTTCTCATACTGTGAAATTCTTATTCATCTTGAGAAATATTTAAAGAACAAAGTTTTTTTAAATAATTAAAATTTAAACATTAAAATAAAAAAAATGGGACATATTCAGTAAATAAATTAACTGGAGCTCTCCCTCACTTTGTATATCCCAATGACAATTTTTCTTTGAGTCAATAAACTCATTTACATGCAATGTCTATGTGTGGGAGATAGCCTGGGGTAATGGGAAGAAAGCCAGATGGGGAGTTAGAAAGCTTAGGTTTAAATCCTAGCATTTCCTTTTGCTATCAGTGTGACTCCGGGAACATCACCCACTCTGGGCCTCGTTTTCCATGTCTATCAGGTGAAGGGGGCATTGGATAATTTCTAAGGTCCCTTCCAGCTGTAAACCTATGACCATGTATGCTTATGCTGATTATCATAAATAAAGTGCTTTTTTTTCATCTGCACTACATTTAAAGCTTGGGTTGACTTTTCATTCAAAGGCATAATTTATTACCTCTCAGTCTTATTAATGAAGATTTTTCAAAGGCATAGCAAAAACAGAGCCCATTAAAAATTGAATAGTGTCTAAAATAGATACATCCTGAAATTTCTCCACTGTGGGTCTCATTCTTTTTTTTTTTTTTTTTTTGCTTTTTATGGTGAGGCGATCAGGGTTAAGCGACTTGCCCAGGGTCACACAACTAGTAAGTGTTAAGTGTATGAGGCTGGATTTGAACTCTGGTCCTCCTGACTCCAACGCCAGAGCTCTATTCACTGCACTACCTAGCTGCCCCATGTGGGTCTCATTCTTTTAACCTTCCTTTTCTTTATCTGTCTTTGTTTCAGAAGAGAGATATTAAGGTAATTTCGTTGATTCGGATTTGATTAACTTGGAATTTGGATCATTTTTTATAATGAAAATAAGGCTTGCTAACCAAATGTCAAGTATAAAAAATTATAATGAGAATATTCACTTATTTAAGACAACATTCAGAAACAATTTAGAAATGCCCACTTACGTGCATATAACATAACAGCAGTATAGCATTAGCTACTGCATCAGAAAATAATTGTTTTTATATGCCAATTACCAAAACAAAACTATCGTATTGGTTCATTAAAATAGTGTAGCTACCAGACGATATTTGGCTTTGCAAATTAAAATTATAATATGTACTTAAAAGAAATCAAATTATGTATTTTTTAACCATGTTCTCTCATTGGGACTCTTCAGTAATTTAAAGGAACTTGTCTGTCCGAATGAGTAAAACTGTATTTCAGACAAATTTACTTCAGTCAAGTGAGTTAACATATGTAAAGTTTGCTTTACAAACCTTATGCATTATATAAATGCTAGTTATCATTTTTAATTATTATTATTACTACCACTACCTCAATCACTTGTGAATTCAGTGATAAGTGTTCCCTCTACAACACAAGTGATGATCCCTCTTCTATGTCGCAGATGAGTTCCCACAGCTGTTATGACTAAAAAATCCACCATCCTGCAGCCATAATGGTGACGAGGCTCTCAGAATTGAGCAAAGATGCCCAAACTTGAAGACATTTTCACCTGGGAGAACCTAGGCTCAGCTTCCCCTGATATAACCTTCAAACGTCTAGGGTCAACCTCTCCAACTGCAATGGGGAAACAGAGTGGGACTTTTCAGATAATTGTAAAAAAAAAAATAAAGGTGAAGAGAAGTGAGATGTAACTTCAAGCCACCAACCTTTCTCCAAAGCACTTACCAGATATTTTGATAGCTTGCTTCCCAAATCTCTCATGCCAATTGTTAACTGAGTCCTATAATCAAATCCTTTCCCAAATTCAATGTATGGAAGGTCAGCTAGGTCATTTGCATCAGAAGTTTCTTCCAGAGCAATGGTTATCAGAGCGTTGAGCCCTATTCAACAGAGTTTACATTTCTTTAAGAAATTGCTTCAGTTAACATGATGCTTTTGCATACATATTAAAATTATTATTCCAGGGAGAGTGCTATGAGTTACAATTATGCAATGAAGCTCTCAACTAATTCTCCATGTCAGGATTTTTCTTCCTCTAGCATAGGCTATAATTGACAAGTACTAATTCCATAATAAGATGATACTTGAATTAAATTTCTGCAAAATGATTAGGTAGGCACCAGTGGAGATGCTCAATTGGACTTCCAGCTCTCTAAAGTCTTGAACGTCAAAGTTTGTCAGTCAACACAATTCATGGAGTGCCTACTGTGTGCACAGTGCCATAAGTGAATCAATGCATTTAGAAGTCTTCCAATTAACTCCTCTCAGACTTTATAATCTCGTTGGAAAGAGAATAACCACACATGAAACTGTTAATCACTGTTTTAGAACATATGAACAAGTTCTAATTAATGCATTACATGCTGAGTTACATAAGAAGTGCCACAAGGTATAGAAGAACCGGGACATGTTAGTTATGGTGCAATGGATGCCTTGGGATAGGTGGATTTGAGATGTATTTTTAAGGACATGAAGAAGGGAAAGGGAGGAAGTTGAGAGTAACATATAAAAAGGCGTGGAGGCAGAGGAGGCAAGTCACGACGGGTGATCAAGCATGTGAGGAAAGGCAGCCATAGAGAGGTACTAGATGGAGGGGTTTGGCGAGAGAATAGAAGAGAATGTTCCTTAAACTTGAGTTTGACAATTCAGAAAAGATTAATGAAAGACTGTCTTTCTAGGCTTGTTTTTCCTGAAAATTCCAGAGGTTGCAAAAATTGCAAAGATTATGTGAATGGAGGGAGTGATGACAAGACAAATAAAATGACTCCATAGGCTTTATTAGGAACAGCTTCTTTGAGGGATGGGCATGGAAGCATCTGAGCATCTTAAACCACAGAAGATCTGGAGATGCTTTTAGCTCTTTAAAAATGGCCATGAAGAAAAAAGTTCCAAAAAACAAGAGAGGAACAAAGAACACAGACTCATGTTGTAAATAGAAAGCAACATGGATAGATGATTAAATGAACTGGAAAGAATTTATCAAGTGCTTATTACATGCCAGGCTTGATGCTAAACACTGGGGATACAGACAGCAAATCAAGATGGTCTTTGCTCTCTTGGGCAGCAAGGTGATGCAATGGATGAACGTCAGGCTGGGAGTCAGGAAGACCCGAGTTCAAATCCAACCTCAGACATTTACTATAGCTGTGTGACCCTGGGCAATTCACTTAACCTCTGTTTGCCTCAGTGTCCTCAAACGTAAAATGGGGATGACAATAGCACCTACTTCCCAGGGTTATGAGGATCAAGTGAGATAATAATTGTAAAGCACTTTGTAACAGTAAGTGCTATATAAATGTTAGCTATGTTCTCAAGGAGTTCACACTCCAAGGGGGAGAAAACCCATATAAAAGAATTCATCTGCAGGGCAGATAGAAAGACCCGGAAGTCCTAAGGGTACAGCAGTGGGCCAGATAGCAAGATTCCATGGGTCCTTAGGTTGTGTGAATAGTTCAGACTGAAGTGCCCTGAAGTCTGGAGAGCATAGTGACCAGACAGAATGATAGACTACACAAGCTACAGTCATCATCAGAGACTACGTCCTCCAAGCTTGTTCTTTTTCCAAATTAGCCAATGTTCATTAGATCCCTAGATGAAATCTGGCAGGGCCTTCAGTGGATGAGAGACCTGTGATTTATTATCTCTGCCATCTTTATTGGGTGTGTGTAAAGAAAAGTGGCGGCAGAACATATGCTGAATTAGTATGGCAGAGAAAGAGACAGTGCCAGCCTATGTTTTAAGTTTGAATAATGGGAGATCAAGGTGAGAGTTAAGTAGTCTAAGTATCACTAAGGTCAAGGAAAACAATATATCTCTTAAAGGAAAAGAGAAAGTAGCATAAAGACTACGCTCTATCTTCATGGTCTCACAAATGAACACCTTGTAGACTCTCTATTCTTCCCTTCTAAAACTTCTTTTTATTTCTGGCAAGAACCATAAAAATCAAAATCCAACTTTTGCAATTGATGGACATTTACTAATTTCCCCAAGTAAATGGGAAGGAATTAGATTAATGTTACAAATCTAATTACACAAAGGCCTTTCTTGGAAGGAATCCACCTTCTACCATCTATCAAAAGTCTCCATCTGGAAGGAAACCAAGAGCCATCTGCTGCTATCCTGAAAGTACCGCTGCATATTGATACTGAACATTCTACTATCCAGACTCTTCAATCTGGATAAAGGAATGCTTTTGGAGGTCATAAAGAAGGTTAAGGTCTAAAGGAACAGAAAGAACTAAATAAAAAGTCAACATTACTCTAGATAGAGGATATGCACCTGACCTAGGATTTCACTGATACAGGGAACTCTCAGGTGAAGAAATTGCCTCTAGCCATGTTTGTTGACATCTTTTCTGTACCATATAGTCTTAAAGAGCTACCTAGAATACCAAGAAGATAAGTAATTTGACCAAGGTCACAGTGCTAGTATTTTTCAGAGAAAGAACTTGAACCCAGGTCTTCCCAGTTCTGAGGCTTGTGTTTCTCTCTCTCTCCTCCTCTCTCTTGTCTTCCCCCCTTCTCCTCCCTCCCTCCCTTTCTCTCTTTCGCAAAGAAAAAAGGCTAGTCTGTCTCCACTATTATAACTAGAGCCAGAAGAGATGGTTATATTTTTATTCTCTTGTTTCATATTTAGGGAAGAAATTTCAGTGACATCAGATCTTCCATTGGTTGCCAAAGTCAACAGCTTATTGCCAGCTCTTTAAAAACCATTGGTACATTTATGATCTACAAGTGTTGAAGGAATAGAGAACCAGCATTAAAATTCATCTGACAATGCTTGTAACCTTGGTAAATTGTAAGAGTGTCAAAATGATGTATGAAAATTAACTGAACTGGTAGAGGGTTGGCTTCTGTTACCGCCTCTAATAAAATCTAGGAAAATCATTCTGTGTGATTCTGTTATCACTCAAGAACAAAAATACTGGATTGAAACCTATCAAATTATGGCAAGAATGATGGGAATGAAGAATTCTAAGATGAAAGACCTAGGAAAAAGTCAGACATGAGACACGAGACAAAGCACAAATCTCTAAACCATCAGCTCTCACACATTTTGGTTTCACCAAATATTTATACCTTTACATACTTAAAAATTATTTCCATGGATTATCTCTATTGATATTTATTGTATTAGAAATAAAAAAATCTTAGTATTGTTATGAAAAGAGTTTTAATCTCTGGATCTTCTGAATGGATGTCACGGACCTGAAGGGGTCCCCAGACCACATTTTAAGAACTTGTTTACTCTGGTTAGATTAGAGGCTAGAGGTGTTCTTGGAGGAAAAAGGCATAAACCAAGTCTTCTAAGTGACCCTGAGTTGTTCTGCTGCACTGGATAAGCCAATGAAATCAAGAGCTGCCTGTATGCCCTGAAAAGACTTCTGTAGATAGAGGTTACATCTTTGAATTTTCAAGGTTAACATCGCTATATATTTTTACCTTCTTTTCGGAGTTGATCAGATTTTTGTTCAAGTAGTTCAACATCATCATCCAAACCGTCTGAAAATAACAGCAGCACCTAGCAAGGAATTGAAAGGAAAAATGAATAAAAAGAGCCTACCTGGCACTTCCTATGACAGCAAAGAGCTGGAAACAAAGCAGCTTGTCCATTGCTTGGGGAATGGCTAAACAAACTGGTACGTATATGTAATGGAGTATTACTGTAAGGAATGATAACTGTGATGAATTCAAAGAAGCTTGAAAAGACTTACATGAACTAATGCAGAGGAAAGTAAGTAGGGCCAAGAAAACAATATAAACAGTGACTGGAAATATAAACAAACAAACAAATAAATAAATAAAAGTGAATGTTATAAAATTATCAAGAGAAAACATATCTTGAACAAAGAGATATGAGAACACAATAGTGCCTGTCCCTTTTGCAGAAGTGGATGATCCACAAGTGTTATACATTGCAGACATCTTTAGACTTTACATATTGATCAGTTATGCCAATTTCTTTCTTTTCTTGTCTTTGAAAATACTATTTTTTTTTTAATGGAATAGCTCTAATGGAGGGATAATAGGTGGGATGGTGGTGGAAAGTACAGTGATATAAAAAAACAAAAGACTTCAATAGATAATTATATTTGTTTAAAAAGAGCATGATTGTGATCACAAACCAACAGATAAGGCAAGACCAACCTTTCCTCGAGTAGCAGATTTATTCTGAAAGGCATCCCAAAGTGCATTCAAGAAAGGGGCATTGAGGCGAGATGGCTCCTTAATGGATACATTCTTCAAGGTGTTCAGGATATTTTCACTGTAAATCTCAAACTTGGGGGAAAATTTATCCATGGCATTTGTCACTTGAAAGGCCACACTGACCTGAGTCTGGGATCCCACCTCGCAGCTCACCCCATTTAGGGAACTGATAGCATGTAACACATCCTTAAGATAAGTCTCCATCCAAGCCTGACCTTGAAATAAAGGCTGCCCCTTCTGCTGGGATGAGATGTCAAAGCCCACAACAACATCCACGAAACAACCTAGACACAGAGGAAACAGATTTCTTATTAAAAAATAAGTAGAACAGCTTGGAATTCCATCTCCATACCTCACCACCATTAAAGGGGCCTTTACTAACAATCATTGGATTTTTATTTGTGTACAGAGTAGAAATTAGAGAAAGAAGAGAAAATACAGTAATGCAAAAGGAAGATGTTAAGAATTTTTATGTTTAAAATTTTAAACTGGCACGATTAATTTTCCATGGTTATAACATTTGGTATAAAATAGACACAGTGTAATGTATTGGATGAAGACCTGACCTCAAAGTGAGAAAGACCTGGGTTTATCAACATTGCTATAGTCACCATAAAGCACTTTATTAAATGCTATGTGCCAGGCACTATGTGTTAAACACTAGGGTTAGAAAGACAAAAATACAGTCCTTGCCCTTACAGAGCTCATAATCTAATGAGGGGGACAATGTGCAAACTATTATGGGCATACAAGATAGATACGATGTGAATGGGAAATCATCTCGGAAGGAAGAAACCAGCAGGGGGAAGGACTGGGAAAGATTCCTGGAGAAGATGGGTTTTGAACCAAGTCTTGAAGGAGGTCAGGTAGTAAAACTGAGGAGGAAGAGCATTCCAGGCATGGAGGTCAGCCAGTGCAAAGGCACACAGTTGGGAGATGGACTGTTGTGAGTAAACGACAGCACAAAGTCTATTGTCACTGGATTAGGTGGAGTACGGTGTAAGAAGACTGGAAAGATAGGAAGAGGACAGCCTATGAGGGGCTCTGCTGGCTCACACTGGCTGTGTCACCCTAGGTGAGTCACTTACCCTCTTAGGCTTTAGGCACCTCTCTAAGACTATCAGACACAGAAAAAGTTGAGGTAGGGAAGTTATTAACCAGCAGTTGCCAAAACCTATGAAATCATAGCTCCATTCCCTAGCCCTATGAAACCTGGAGAGATTAGTATTGATCGAAGCCTATAACCTTTACTGAAATTCTGGAGGACATTCTTCAGGTTGTTTTTTAAATTTTGCATGTATTTTGGTGACAGGCTTTGTAGAAACATTCACAACTTATAAAGATGTCATCCATAACATTGCACCTAGCTAAGTGAAAATGTTCAATTGATACTGTATAGCAACACCAATGAAGGAAATAGAAAACTGAATGAATGGAGAAAAATCTTTAGGGGAAAACCAGGAAATCATAGGGAATATGCTTATTGTCTAAAGTTTGGGATTTCCATGATTGAAGAAAAAAAATGGCAGTGATGGGCTCTAATTGTCTCCTTTCCTTTTTATGCCCACCCCAAAAAGAAAAGATCGTGGTAAAGTATAAAAAAGTATAAAACAAGTTCTTGTGTTCTCCTCTCTCTCTCTCTCTCTCTCTCTCTCTCTCTCTCTTTCTCTCACTTTCTTTCAGAGACAATGGATCTCAGTTGATGTGAGATCTTACTCAATTTAAGCCCTGGAAGAAAAAGATATTGTATTTTTAATTAAAATTTAACTTTAATTAAAATTTAATTAAAAATACTGTGTTTTTTGAAACACCAGGATGACCTGACCATTCAAACAGCCTAACCATGTTTGCAGACGGAATTTCCTAGGGACCAACAGCGAACAAAAAACAGAAGTTGGAGTCGTCCTGACTTTTTCTCTCTGGTTAGGTTTTGATAAGCGCAGTTCAGTAGTACAGGTAAACGCCTGCACCCCTGCCCTTCTCTCATCAGTCTCTGGCTAAATCTAAGAATGTATGAGAAAGGAACAGCCAAAAGGGGCCTAAATGTCTTGGGCCAGCCAGTTACACAAAATGCATTAGAGGGAAAAAAAGAAAGAGGAAAAGACACAGGGTAAACACTTTTAAGAATATGTGACTTGAAATGGAGAAGTGGGGGAACAGTCTACTTTATTTAGATCAGTAACTGTGAATTGATGTATTTCTTGGGAAACTTTCCAATTCCCTGACATTGGGTAGTTGCTAACTTTTGCAAGCCTTATAAACTCAGAAAACCAGTTTTATTTCTTGAAGAATTTCTGTTAACTTGTTTCATGGTCACTTAATGGGAACCAGGTTGGGCAAAGAAAAAAAAAGCCCAAAGGTACTTTCTGAAACTATTTTCACAAACAGGTTTGAGGCAGAACAATTCATTATCAAGGGCAAAGATAAGATGATGTAGGCCTGGAGTCAAGAAGACCCAAGTTCAAATCTGGCCTCAAACACTTACTACCCTGTGTGACCCTTAATCCTGATTGCCTTGGTTTCCTAATCTGTAAAATGAGCTGGAAAAGCAAATGGAAAACCATTCCAGCATTTTTGACAAGAAAACCCCAAATAGGGTCACAAAGAGTCAGACATGACTGAAACAACTCAACAACAACAAAATACGTTATCAAAGCAAAAGAAAAGCTGATCTCTTTTTCTTACTTCCAGTTTTTTTTTAACTAGTCAAGAAGCACTCTATTCAGATGACGAGGGCAAGAGACAGCATGCCGGGAATAGGGGATGGCATTGATTAAGCACCTATTATGTTCAGAGAAAGGCGATCAAGATGGCAAAGGGCCTTGAGTCCGTATCATATGAGGATCTGTTGTTTAACCTGCAGAAGTGAATACCAAGGGAGAACCTGATAGAGGGAGGTCTTTAAGTACTGAAGGGCTGTTAGGTAGAGGAGAGGTAGATCTGTTTTATTTAGTCTCATGGGGCAGAATCAGGGCCACAGGTAAAAGTTATGAAAACTCTCATTTTTAGGTTTGATGTTAGGGAAGAAATCCTAAATAATAAATAAATGAAAATTTGGAGCTATCCCTATGTGAGATGGATTGTTTTGGGAAGTATCTGATGAAAAAGGTCTTTAAACATGCCCTGGATAACCAACTGTGGGATATGTCCCAGGGAGGATTCTTTCTCAGGTATGGATTGGTCTAGATGATTGCTGATGTCCCCTCACTTCAAGTCTAGTGACCTTTGCCATGGTACTGCCTTTAATGACCCCTCCTCAGCCAGCTCTAAGTGTCCCTCTCTCACGTGCAATAGAAGGATGGCACCAGGATTTGGAGAGGATTATCGATTTATAACTTATTAGATGTCCCCTCTAACTCTGGACATCTATGACTCCAAGACCTGTCGAAACTGGGATTTGAACTAAGATTCTTCTGACTCTAAGTGAAGTACTCTTTCCAAGACACCATTATTGCCTTCAAGTTAGGAGGCCATTGCATCAGTCTGAGCAAATGCTAACAAAAGCCTGTCCCAGAGAAGTACCAGTGGGAATGCAATGAAAGGGTCACATGCAAAAATGATTGTGGAAATACCATGAATAGCTTTGGCCAGTGATTCACCATGGAAGAGAAAGGAGGGAGGAGTGAAAGCTAACACTAACACAGACATTCTAAAGCGGTGACCACAGTGCTGTTGAACTCCCTTTAGCCAAATAACATCTGAATAAAATGGGAAAAAGCAGAAACAAAGAGAAGCCAGAAGAAAAGAAACACCAAGACCAATGCACAGTATGGCAGAATTTAAGAAGTTATGGGAATCTGAGGGAGCTAGGGTATTAATGTTGTATGTAGCTTGAATAAATTGCCTTGATAATAGAAAGTGAGTGACCAAGAGCCAAGTATATGTAACTCATTTCTATGTGAAGGAAAAAATGTTAAATGCTAAACATGGAAACCAATCATGGGATTTGGCATGTTTTAATATCTTAAGTACCTATGACTTCAATAGTGTAGTGTTACTCCTCTCACTGATAGAGAAAGCATTTCTTCTATGTTGTATTAGATCCATCAACCAGTAAGCATTTATTAAGTACCTATAGCATACCAGGCACTCTGCTAGTTGCTAGGGACACAAAAACATACATGAAACAATGCCTGATCTTGGTGACCTTATGTTCTACTGGAGGAGACAATATGGACACAGACATGGGATCTGGAAATGGACCTTGCTTTTACTGATAGAGGGAACTCCTGGGTGAGGAGACTCCCTCTACCAGTACAAGTCTATATATTCTTTGCAACATAAGTATGTAAAAATAAATTAAAGGGAATTTGTTAGAGAATTAAGGTAAGCTTCATGTAAGAGGTGGCATCTGAGCTGCAGTTTAATAGGAGTTAGGGGTTTAAGAGGTGAAGGTGAGAAGGAAAGGCATTCTGGGCAGGAGAGACGAAATGTTATTTCATCATAGAAACCAACTTGGTTGGACCAAGGAATGTGTGAAGAGAAGTAATATCTAATAGGTCCAGAAACATAGGTTGTAAAGGGCATTAACTGCTAAAAATAGCAGCTTGCATTTGAACCTACAAGGTAACAGGGAATTCCTAGAGTTTATCGAGCAAGGGAATGACATCATCAGACCTCTGCTTGTGTTTTAGAAAAATCACTTGGGCAGCTATGTGGAAGATGGACTGGAGAAGGGTGAGACATGAGGCAGGGAGAGCAATGAGGGAATTACTGCAATAAGTCAAGAAGAGAGATGATGAGAGACTGGGTGGCGGCTACATGGAGACAGAGGTGAGAGTTACTGTGGAGGTAGAATTGACAAGAAGATCTAGCAACTCATTAGATGATGTAAGGTGAAGCCAAGTTGAGGATGATTCCAAGGCTGCAATCCTGTATGACTAGAAGAATGGCTGTGCCCTTGACAGAAAAGAGGGAAATTCCAAAGAAAGAGGTGGTTTTTTTTGGGGGGGAGATAATGAGCTGTTTTAGACATATTATTGAGTTAAAGGGGCCCTAAGGGACATCCAGTTTGAAATGTCCGAAAGGGAATTGGTGATGCGGGAATGGAGCCCAGAGCTGGTTACACACAGTGGCGAGTGCTCTGCGTAGAGACAATGACTGAACCCATGCGAGTTTCTCAGCATCCTCCTAGGTTTTCTAGATGATCTTCTAAGATAGCAGACCCAGAGATTTCATCCCCCGGGTCACTTTAATGAGGGGCATCTATTACGGACCTGGGTGTACTAGTTTTTGGACCATACGCTCCACTGCTGGACCTTTACTAGAAGCCGTTTTGCATTTGCTTGTCAGGAACCAGTCCTCCAAGCCACTTCCCAGACATTTCTACACCATGCTGCCCACTCTCTGGCCAGCGTCCTTATCTTCTCACCTTGTCATGTGTGTCTCTCCCCACCCCCCACCCCCCGTGAGTGATCTTTCTCCATTAGAATATAAGCCCCTTGAGGGCAGCTACCACCTTGCTTGCTTGTATTCATATCCCCAGTGTATAGTACAGTGCTTGACATTTAGTAAATGTTTAATAATGTTCCTTACATATCTATCTATCATCTTCCTTCCCTGCTTAATAGAACCTACTAGAGTTTATGCTCCATTGACAGAGCCTTTTGAGCATAGGGTCACCTCCATGCCACAATAAGGCAGCTGGAGGATTTCAGCAGGGCAGGATTTAGAACAAATATAAATGTTTTAGGAAGGCCATAACATTTTCCCTTCTCACATATTTATGTTCATAACATAGGGTCATCTGCCAAAACATGAACCTGGATATGGATTAATGTAGTTTATTTACTTTGCCACTAGGTGGTACTCTTAGTAGCTTATGGTTGAGTTTCCTGCGATGCCTTCAAGACAGCTCATGAGAAATAGATGAAAAATGCAAACCCATATTTCCATAAATCACTCAAGCCATTAATTAGCAAAGCCTGTAACTTTGTTACTAACTCTTAATGAGGTAAGGATCTGATAGTCTTTGGGGCAGTCATACAAAGAAAACAAATCAAAGGGGCATATAGATATCAGTCATCCCATTTCCGTAATTGCACGGTCTCCATGTAGAAGTGGTGTTCGTGAGATATAGATTGAGAGATGAAAGGGACTATGATGTGCTTTCTCCCTGTTAATTTCTGCTTTCTTCTGAAGCCATGTGGAAGCTCCATCCATGTTGGTCTCCAGGCACCATCATCTTGGCTACAAATCTCTGGCATTTTTTATTGCTATGGTCTATCACAGTAAGAGTACTTCCCTCATCACTCTAATGATTGTTTTCCATTAAAATAAAAACAGAAATTGCATTCGTTACTGGGAGGTCAAACTTCATGATCTTAGCTCTTTAACTGTCTTCTTCCCACTCTTTTAAATGGGGATAAGATGGTTTCTCTTCTGCTGCTCTGTCCAGTAATTGTTTCCTACTCAATTAGCGGGAATGGGGTGTAGGCTAGAAACAGAGGATACCTCAGATGCACCTAAGGCAAA
Source organism: Vombatus ursinus (assembly GCF_900497805.2). Taxonomy (NCBI): domain Eukaryota; kingdom Metazoa; phylum Chordata; class Mammalia; order Diprotodontia; family Vombatidae; genus Vombatus; species Vombatus ursinus. The sequence goes on from NW_020954577.1 coordinate 28,909,310, forward strand.
GGTTCATAACTGGCGCCTATAGATCCCTAAGGGTCCATAGAAAGATTTCAATGGGTCTGGTAACTTGGATGGGAAAACCTCCTTGCCACCCCCCCAAAAAAATACCCCATTATATTCTTATTTTCCCTAACCTCTAATTGAAATTTAGCATATCCTTCAATTATAAATTTCTAGAAAAGTATTCTGGGAAGAGGTCCCTAGGCTTCACCAGGTTGCCAAAGTGGCCTATGGTACAAAAAAGGGGAAGGAAGAAAGAAAACAATCATTTATTGAGTACCTACTATGTACAAGGCATGGTGCTAAGCACTTCACAAATATCTCATTTGGTTAAGGCTCATAAACCCTTATCAGTCCATGACAGTCCATGACTGTCACTGAATTTGTGCTCCTGTCTATTACTTGGTTACAGTAAACCACAATTTTCAAACAATGAGCACCAACTTAGTAAACTAGGGCTTTCAGCGACCAAAAGCTATCAAAGATTTTAATATTTGTAGACCTTTTACTAAAACCAATTCTTTCCAAAATTTTTGAATATTATCCAACACAGTTGGAAAGATTAATATAAAATTATTAGAGGCAGGGACTAGATTTCTCTCAGTGCCTGGCACAATGCCTTGTATATAGTAGGCTATTAATGTTTGCTGAATGAATAATAACTGTGCTTTTTCACACCTTATGTCCACATTTCACATACTTCTCTTTGCAAACCAAGTCTGCCATGCTGGAAAAGAAAGCAGCAAGAAAGATGAAGTTGAGAAAAACCTCCTAACATAGTATTTCTTACAACTATATAGAATTTTGTGAGAAGATCTTTGCCAACTGAACAAAGCATCATTTTAAATTCAGAAGTGCTTAACCTATATCTGCCATTAGAAAGGGCTGGGGTGAACAGAACAATCTGGTAAACTGAAGACCAAAGATGCAAGAGAAGGAAATTTAGGGGAATGGAATAAGAAAATAAGCAACAAGCCAAGTACCAGTTCAAAGGTCACTTACTGCTTTCACCACCTGACTTGCAGATGTTACGGACTATTCTTTTTTTGATCTTCCTCAGCTCATCAAAATTATCAACCGTTAGTTTTTTGTCCGATGTCCCAGTTATCTGAATAAGCTGTTGCTCATCCACGTCTCCAATACCCAAAGAGTATATATCAATTCCTTTCCTTCTCAAGTCTTCAGCAGCTTTGGCCACCTCATCTTGGGACTGCCCATCAGTAAGGACCAATAAAACTTGCTGAGTGCCCGTATTTATTCTGCTGCCCATCTCTGGTCTGAAATATTGTTCCACTTGCCTCAGCGCAGCTCCAATGTGGGTAAATCCAAATATCTGTTGGGTCATTTCAATTTGAGTAAAAAGTTCCTCTTCAGTTGTGAATGACCCCAAAGCAAACTCGGGGTTGTAGATATGACTGAACTGAGCTAGCCCGACATGCACTTTGCTAGGTCTAATGTCAAAATCATCCACTACGGACACCAAAAATTCCTTCATCTTCTTGAAGTCATTTGGATGTATGCTATTAGAACCGTCAATGAGGAAAACAAGATCTGCCTTTTCAATTTCACAATCTGTAGGGGGGAAAAGTGATGGAAAAATCAATTTGTAATGCCATTTTTATGGTTTTAAAAGCAGACTGGAGAACTTTAAAAAAGGAGCAATTTTTAGCTAAATTTAGGAAGGTTGCCTTGTTAGACTAATCAGCAATTACCAGTTTGGATACCATACAGCTGAGCCACTTATGCGTTCACAGTGTGGAGATGAGCACCTCAATCCACAACTAATGTTGCTAATGCCATTTTCCATAACTGGAGAAGATGGTGATGTCAATCTGCTTCCTTCCTTTTATATGGCTCATCTTGTGCTATTTCAATACAGCTGGTGGTAGTGGGAAAGAACAAGAGGTATGTATACATTATGACTAGCCCTGGCCCACCTAGCTTTTAAAATTTGTATATCCTGCCATCTTGACAGGAGACCTTCAAACTTACTAAATCATGACTGACTTTCAATGTCCAGATTAATTTAACACTACTTTTGGTCCACATGGGATAAAAAAAAATTCTTTTTCAGCTAAACATTCTAGTTCAGTTGAGAAAATGCTTCCTTTGTTTAAATATGGGCAAAAGTTGGTGAGCCAGATAATCATAAATATGAGGGCTGGGCACAGTATATGCTTCACCTCTAATTAGCACCCTCAATTCAAATTCACCAGCATTAAAAACTACTGACCTCAATTAGATCATTTCCATTTTGGAATGAGAACAGAGTAAAGATATTGATTTGATTGTCAATCCCCTAAGCATTCTAGTTTTCTAGATGGAGGCTTAGCCACTGATGAGCTAAGAGATATAAAAGAAATGGTCTAGAGAGCTTCAGGAACTTATTAACCCATTCAAATCAGTTTGGAATTTAATTAAGGAAATCATGTGCTCATCATGAAAGGCAGCATGGTACAGTGGCCAGAGGGCTGGCCTTAAAGCCCAGATGACCAGAGCTTAAATTCAG
>NW_020954577.1:28911825-28967337 GCF_900497805.2 Vombatus ursinus
GAAATGGCAGGTCCAATCCCCAAACATCTTTGTGCCCATGTTATAGAACTCTTTGCCTGATAAAAGAAGACTTTCAGAATTAAAATGTAATGGCATCTGCAGTAGGCTGAAAAACACATATTGGAACATTTTGTGGGGGAGGGGGCAGTTATTTATTATCCTTATGTGAAAATCTACAGAGGAACGAGTTGCCCTTAAATGCGTGAAAAGAAATTAGCCTATATATCATGTCTTTTTAAAAGATGAATGAAGGGTATTGACATCTAATCCTAGGTAAGAAAAACACCAATCTATATCTATCTTCTCTTCTCTCTCTCTCTCTCTCTCTTTCTCTCTCTCTCTCTCTCACACACACACACACCCAAACCCAACAAAAGGAGAAAAAAGACACCAACCTTAAGAACCTTATGTCATTAGGAACAAGAAGGTGAGGTACCCCACCATATTTGGTATGATGAACCAATTCAAACTGACTCCTGAGCCAACTGTTAAATTTTCATTCTGAGCATTTGTATCTCAGAAATCTCCAAATGGTAAAAATCAGGGCTTGATTTATTTTTTTATTAATGGTGTGGACTTCAATTGATGAAGAAAATATTTATGCATATTAAACTTAAATAATTCACAAAACAGTGGCAGAATACATAGAAATCAGAAAGGTTTAAAAAAAGTATCAGCTTCATAACGCAGCATAGGGGAATCCTGCTTTAACAGTGGTCTATTTGGAAAAGACCTACGGGTTTTGGTTGACTGCAAATTCAGTGCCTTGCCAATTGCCTCGCCAAAAAAAAAAAAAAAAAAAAAAAGAGAGAAAGAATGAGATTGTGCATTGTTGGATGTAATACAGTAATCTGTTTAGCTCAACTGTATAGTTATTAGAAGGGTTTTGTTTTTCACATATCTTTTTCCAATGGGGAGAGTAAAGAGAGTGTGTACATGGGCAAGGTTGGGGGGAGAGAATAAAATCATTTAAACAAAGAAGAAGGTAAGCAAGAGGAGCCAACATCTTCATGGATTTCTCCATTTTCCCTAGATAAAAGGGAGAAGCTGCTATTCAGTGTGATCCTTTCTCCCAGGTGGGTATTGGGACTTTCATTTTTTTCCTGACTGATCCTATATTTGATAACAGAAACTACACAGTACCATCTTACCTACTTTTGAAGGGCCACAGATACTGTCTGACACATTTGAGAATATGCCCTTCAGGCCCCCAAAGGTCTCCACGAAGAAATACTTGCTCTCTGACCCTGCCATTGCCAACAGCTCTTCAGTATTGGCTCCTGCGATCCCCACCGCCAGGATGAGAATGCCTTTGTCCCTTAAGGCCTTGGCTGTAGCATTGAGTTGGTTTGCATCATGGGATTCCCCATCTGTGATCACGATGAGAACCTGGGGAACTCTTTTGTGAATGCGGCTGCCCCGGGCCTCGGTGAACATGTGGTCTGAGAAGGCCAGGGCTTTGGCCGTGTATGTGTTTCCTCCTTTGGGGTAATCATTCTGGAGAGCGGAAATGACCTTGGACTTTGTGTCAAGTTCATCAAGATAAAAAAGCATCTCAGGGTCATCAGAGTACTTCAGGGCTCCAAACCGAACTCGACTCTTGCCAACATCAGCTTTTTTCACCAGCTTAATCATGAATTCCTTCATGATGTTATATTCATCGTGGTCAATGCTGCCAGAGCTGTCAATGATGAATACTACATCTAAAACTTCTATCTGTTTGCATTCTGAAGGAGAAATGGGAAGGAAAAAATGATGTCAATCAGCTTGGCAGTCTCCCCCACCATGGTCTCTCGATCTCCACCCCACTGGAAACCAGGTCCTACTCCTGGCTCCCCAGCAGCTCTGCCAGGTGAGCCTTTTGCCTTATCAGGCATAGGAACCGGGCCAGTGGGCTACAGGGATAGCTAGAGGTACAACAGACAGAGCTCTGGGCTGTTCAGGAAGACTCAATTCAAACCTGCTTACAAGCTGTGTGACCCTGGGCAAGTCACTTAAACTCTGCCTCAGTTTTCCCATCTATACAATGGGGAACACAATAGTAATAGCACCTACCTCCCAAGGTGGTTGTGAGGATCAAATGGGATGATAATTGTAGAGCACTTAGCACAAAGCCTGGCACATAGTAAGCACTATATAAAAGTTAGCTATTATTATTATTATTATTATTATCATTACTTCCTAAAGTCTCACCTCACCCTCCTCTTTCCAGCTTCACTTTATGTGTTTTCTTCCTTCTTTAAAATGTAAGCTCTGTGAGGGTAGAGAATGTCTTGATTGTTTTTATATGTACGGCTAGTGCTTAGCACAAGACCTTGGAACAGAATAAGTTCATAATAAATGATTTATTCAGGTAAATGCTTTTATCTATTACATGCCGCCTGGTGGTTCTTTTCTTCATTTTATTTTTGTTTACTTTTTTCTAGAACCTGGGATTCAAGCAGTGGGCCTAATTATGGACCCCTTTGGACAACGGAGACAGGTCATGCTAGTGGTACACAGAAATTTTCTTCATTAGGCACATTTTCAGAGCACAGACTCATTAAGTCCATTGGGAAAAGACCATGGAAATACCAGGAATAACACTGCTGGTGGATTTTCGGCTTTATTAAGTCAAAATTCATGGGAATTTTCCATGTATAAACAGTTCATTTTACATATGCTTTCATTTACTCAGCTTTGGCTTGGTGTGTCTTTTTTTTTCTTTTCTAACCATGGTGAACCTGAGATTTTACTTTTATGATAACCCTTGGGGAGAATGGCCAGATAAAAACAAACTTGGGGACATTTTTTACACATTTCTATTGCGACTGGCTTACCAAGCCTACAGTTTCTCTCCACCTGATTTTGCAGAAAGGTTTTTTTTTTTCCATCATAGAAATGGACCCATTTCTCACTTGGCCACTATCATTGGGCTCCCATCAACTTTTCTATAACTGGATCATCTCCATGGAAAAGTAGAATAGCAAAGACCTAACAATACTTAATCCATCAGCAGAATTCAGTTAAGGGTCTTAGAGTATAGAGGCATGGGTGCCGATCTTTTTTGTTCCATGAATTCCTTTCAACAACAATAGCCAAAAAATGCATTGTGAACCTCAAAGGTAATTTAATACTCATAATATATTTAGGCAATTATTTACTACTTAAGGGACCATTGAAAAGTTTTTAATACAAACACTCTGGATAATTGTCACAAACCCCTAAGGTGTTGTGGCTCACTAAGTGGTAACCCTGGAATAGAATATTCCAAAATGTAACTAATTCACCCAAAAGAACTTCAAGACAATTCAGTGCCCCCAGAAAGGGCCAAACTTCCTTGCTGGTGGTAGTCCCTTGCTCAGTATGCTGTAAGCTTGACAGATACCCCATTACCAAAGTGCCTGCACCAACGAGAACATGATGGCTGGGCACACTTCGACTCAGGTCTCCTATACTAAGGGACTAAAATAATACAGGCTGACCCAAAAGTTGATGGGTCAGTTTCAAGGCCTCCCTAAGAATTTGTATTGTTTCTAGTTGGGGGAACCAGACAGTTTAAACAGAGGCCTACACTGGTACTCCCTAAATAAGGGATAGGAATCGCAAAGATCTCTGGACATGAGGCAAGATGGTATACTGGAAATAGCATTGGTCTCAGAGTTAGGATGACGTAGGTCCAAGCCTCTACTCTGACACTTACTAGCTTTAGGCCCTCAAACAAGTCATTTATCTTTGTTGTTTCTCTACAAGTCTTTTACCTTTGTTGGCCTCAGTTTCCTCATTTATAAAGTGGGGATAACCATACACCTACTTTATGGGTTTAGTTGTCAGCTCAAATGACATACTATGAATAAGACATTTTTTGAACCTCGAAAGCCTAAGTAAATATTAGCTACTATTATTATTCTGCCCAACATTTATATAATTCCTCACAGTTTTCATAGTGTTTTCATTTGGCAAAGACATTGTTAGAGCAAACTGTAAAAAGAAAAACCTTTAGAAAAAGAGCTGTGTTACTCAGATTCTTTAAAATACATAGGATTGATCATCCTAATTAGCGATAATTATGGCAACAAAATAGAGGCGATAAGGTGGAGTGGACAGAGGCCTGTTGACCTCGGAGTCAAAAAGAACTGGTTCAGTCCTGCCTCCAACACTTCCTGGCTATGGAATCCTGGGTGAGTCACTTACTCTCTCAGCATCCCTAGTAACTCCACAATACTATCAAAGGGAGTGCAGGGGCTCATCTATATAGGTCCAGGGGGTTTCCTCACTGGGAGTTCATTACACCAATGAAATCATAGGTTGAACCTCGCTCCCTCCCAAAAAAAAAACAAGCAATGAAAAAGGGCTTTAGGCAGTTCAGAAATTACTGGCCATTTGACAATGGGCTACATTTCCCACACACACAAACTACTATTCAGACAAAAATAAAAATTATTTCTGAGATCCAGAGAATTATTGGGCTCCTTACTTCAAGCATTATTTAATGTAACTAAATAAGAAGAAGATTTGATAGAAAGAATCCTGGACTCAGAATTAGGAGAGACCTGGGTTTAAATTTCATCTCTGACTTATTAAACCTTATTCTACTTCACACGTTGTAAGGTTCAGTCAGACTGGCCTATCTACTATCCCTAACATACAACATTCCACATTCCATCTCCCATCACCACGTCTTTGCACAGGCTGTGCTTCCCTTCCCCGCACCAAGCCTGGAATGCACTCCCTCCTAACCTCTGCTTCTTAGAGTCTGTACTACCTTCAGAGCTCAACTTAAGAACTACTCCCTCCATAAAGCCTTTCCTGATTCCCTCAAACTCTTAGTGCTTCTCCCCACACAGAACTACCTAGCAGTTTTATTTATATATGTACATGTTCCCTCAAGCAAATGTAAGCTACTTAAGGGCATGACTGTTTTGTCTTGGTATCACCAGCATCTCTTATAGTGTTTGGCACATAGTAGTCACTTAATGAATGCTTTGCTTGTTGATTGACTGTGTGATAATGGGCAAGACACAATTATTTTTAGCCTTGATCTCCCTCATCTGTAAAGTAAGGATAATAATACTTGCAGTTCCTAGCCCATAGAGTTGTCATGCGAATTCAATGAGATAATGGAGTTCTTGGTAAAATTTGAAGTATTATGTAGATATTAGCCAGCGTCTGGACAGTAGATAGATTATGACCTTGGAGCGTGCTACATGAGATTTGACCCATAGGAGATTAGCTCAAGGGCTAGGGAAAACTGCTTACCTTCACGGGGGCTACATATGCCAAAAATGAGGTCATCTTCTATGTGCTTCAGAATGTCAAAATTCTCCACATAAAAAACCATATCAGGCCTCCCACTGATTTCCACTAGCTGGGTTTCATTTGAGCCATACACTCCCACAGAGTAGATAATGATGCCGTCTTGCCGAAGAGCCACAGCTGGGTCCCTGACCAGGTCCTGTGCCTCCCCATCTGTGATGAGGATGAGAAACTTTCTGACATTGGGACGTGACCCCTTGGAGGGATGGAAGTAGTCAGAGACAAAACTCAGGGCGCTTCCCGTCAAGGTTCTGTCGCCTATGTGAGCCATTCTATCTATTGCGTCGGCAATGTCACGTTGGGTCCTATACCTATTGAGCTGAAACTCTTCCTTGTTCTCATCGCTGAACTGGACAACACCAACTTGGACTTGGTCTGCTCCAATCTGAGACTTGCTCACCAGGTTCTTCATAAATGTTTTCATTTTAGCAAAGTTTTCCAGTCCTATGCTCCCAGAACTATCCACTAGAAACATGATATCAGCTTTCATATCTTTACAAGCTGCGTGAGACAAAAATAAGGATCTTTATTCAAATCAGCAAAAATTTTAAAATACAAATACATAAACCCAATGATTTCAAGTTTAAAATCTGTATGTTTGATGATTAGTCAAATACCAAGCAAACAAAACATCACAAGTCACGGAGGTAGGAACATTTTCAAAGTGGTTTCCTTCAGTATATGATGATAACGTACTACTATTAGGAGGCAGTGTGGTCTAACAGGAAATGTACTGGCTTTGGAGTCAGATGTCCCGCTTCAAATTTCACCTCTGATGAATACTATTGGTGTGCCTTTGGGCAAGTCACTTAAACCTCCCTGGGCTTCTGACCCCTTCTTTGTAAAATTCACCCTCATGATGCCTTGGTCTTCTTTGAGAATGAAGTATGAACAGCCATAACAAAATAAGGGCCCCCAAGGTCTGTTTCAATTCCAGATCTATGGCCCTATGAAAATATGTAGGAGAATTAATTACAACAAAGGCAAAGTGTTCCTCCATATTTGGCATTCTTTCAAAATGCTGCTTCTGCAGAACTCCATCTATAGGTAGGAATGTGTGGAATTAAGTCAATATTGGGAAGTTTTACCACATATGCCACATCAAAACAGAATTCCTACTCTTCAGACATAAATCTGAGCAATATTCGATTTTTTTAATTTAATTTATTCCTGGGAATATACCTATCTACAAAGGTTGAAAATTCCTATATTGCCAATACAGTGACTGGAACACTGTTAGCACTTAATAAATGCTTGTTGATAGATTGATACATTAAGAATACACATAAATACAAATCCTGTCCTCCTCCCCCCGAAGAAAATTCAATGTAAAATACTTCCAGGAAAAATAAAGTTTCTCTTACCTTCTTCAGAACAGATTCCTTGAACAACTTGATTTTTTACATCTTTCAAAGAATCAAAGTTATACACATAGTAAACTCTCTTTTCTGACCCGGCAATTTCTAGCAACTGGGTTCTGTTTGCCTCCTTGATGCCAATGGCAAACACAATGATGTGTTCGTCCTGCAGTCTCTTGGAGGGCTCCTTGACACTGTCATCTGACAACCCATCTGTCAGGACAATTAGGTGACACGGCACCTTGTTCCCTCGCTGTCTCTTTGCTTTTTGTAGAAGCCCAAGAGTGAAATTCAGGGCGGCACCCGTTTTGGTGTTGCCGCCCATCTGTCGGATGTTGTCAATAGCCTTTCCCAAATCATTTTTGTTTGAGTATTTGTTAATCTCAAATTCCATTTCCCACCTGTCTGAATACTGAACAGCTCCAACTCTGACTTTATAGGGTGCTACGTTGAGCATTCCTATCACTTCTGTCAAAAACGTTTTCATTTCCTGGAAGTCTGTTGGCTGGATACTACCAGAGCCATCAATGAGTAGATAGATGTCAGTTTCTTCAGTTTCCACACAACCTGAAATGGAATACAAATTAATGTTAATTTACATTAATGCAAATGTAAAAAAAGAAAAAGAAAAAGGAAAAGGTAGAGATCGGTGGGAAGGAGAGAGAGATGAGCCTAAGGCAGAAAAATGGAAAATACCATTTTGAGGAAATGCTTTATAATATCAAAGTTTAAAAATGAGTTCCTTAGACTTCTTGGTCCAGTCTAAGCAAAGTATTCTGTTACTACAGAACCTCTTGGATATCTCATGGCCATGATTTACCAACTAGGCAAACTTGGAAATGTATAAGAATTGGAAAAGATGCATAGGCTTTCAAAAGTTATGTAAAACTAAATCAAAACATTTTTCTAACTGCCTTTTAAAATGCTCATTAGGGAGACACAGTTTTTCTTCCTAGTAAACTTGAACACTTTATTTAAAGTCTTTCTAACTTTTTATAGCATAGCTTTGATCATGTTACCCTCTTCTTGTCTGATCCAGTCAACTACCTTTGATGGTTTCCCACTACCCAGCGAATGAAAGGTTTTCCATGACTTGGTGTCAGCCTACTTTTCTGATCTTACCTTTCACTACTTCCTATCTCCAATTCTATACTTTGAGCAAAGTGGAATAACTTGCCAAAAACTCCCTCCCATTTCCCACCTCTGTGACTTTGCTTACTCTCTTCTCTCCATTAGAATCACTCTTCCCCCTTTCCCCAACTCCCCTCTACCCAATTCCTCATCATCTAATTACTACTTGAAGGATGCTTCAAGGGTCATTTCAAAACTCCACATCTTCCATGAAATCTTCCATGATGTTCCCTAGTTTTCTCCCTTCTCTGAACTACCCTAACATTTTGTGCCTCTCCTTAATGTACTTTCATGTCATACCTTGTATCAGAGAGACAGCTCGGTGTAATGGAGGGACCAGCCTTGGCATCAGGAAGAAAGATCTACATTTGACTTCATCCTCAGATACTTACTAGGTATGGGACTTTGGAAATATCACTTAACCTGACTCAGCCTCAATTTCTTTACCTGTCAAATGAGGATGATAATAATAGCACGTACTTCACAGGGCTTGACATGAAGACTGAATGGGATAATATATTTAAAGCACTTTGCAAATGTTAAAGAACTAGATAAGTGTTGGTTATCGCTATTATTATTATGTTTGTTCACATGTTTCATCTCTCTCACTTTGACTACATGCTCCATAAGGTCGGGGACCATGTCTTTACAGTGCTCTCCACTGGGCTCCACGACCTTCTTTACATACAACATCTTATCTCCCACATCCATGACTTTGCATGGGCTATTCCCCATTGCTGTAATGCAATTCCTTCCCTCCACTTCTTCCTCCATTCCACTTCTTAGAACCTCTACCTTTCTTCAAAGCTCAGTTCAAGGGTCACCTTATCCATGATGCTTTTCCTGATGCCTCCAGTTGCCATAAGGTTACCTTGCATTGATTCTGTATATACGATTACTTGAGATGGTGCTTTCCCCTACAGAATATAAATGACTCGAAGGACTAAGTCATGTTTGTTTTCATATGCCCAGTACCTTGGACAGTGCCACCTCATAGCAGGAACTTAATACTGGCTTATTCACTGATCAAATTCTTCCTTCGATGGTTAAATGAATGTTGAATTATAACCTATATCAAATTGTTTGCCTTCTCAATGAGGGGTGGGGAGAGAATGAGGAAGAGAATTTGGAACTCAAAGTTTTAAAAACAAATGTTAAACATTTTTTTTACATCTAACTGGGGAAAAATAAAAAATAAATAAAAAAAAAATGAATGTTGAATAACTTGTCAGCATATTGAAATGGAAACTGTGGCTGTGGCTGAATCAATATATGCATGCTGGGATCGTGCTTTCCCAGTTATAGTGATCTATAAACCCACATGATGTTGGTGCAGTGATTCCTGCCCTCTCACCTATCCCCAAATATTTTGTTTATGAGGTACTTTTTATCTTCTGAAATAACCATATAAACTTCTTTGACAAACAAACCAATAGGGTGAAAACATAACTATATTGGTCCTTTCCATTAAGGTGGTTTCACTCTTCCAAATAAAACCAGATTTCCCAACTAGCCTATTAATTAGCAGTTGGAGATGGGGAAAGAAAAAAAAAAGGAAGGAGAAGAATAACAGAAGAGAAAAATAGAGGAAACTGGAGAGGTAGAGGAGAAAGATGAGAAGGAGAAGAAAAAAAGGACAGAATGGTCAGAAGGGATAATGGAGGAAGACACTCTGGAACAATCTGCATCTTCCTGGAGACTGCAGTATACATTTACACGTTTATTGGGGAAAAAAAAGAAAGAAATGGCAGAATCTAGGTGATGCAATGATTAGAGAATTAGACCTAGAGTCAAGAAAACTCAAGTTCAAATCTACTCTCAGATACTTCCTAGCTGAGTGACCCCAGGCAAGTCAGTTAATGTCTGCCTCGATTTCCTCATCTGTAAAATGGGGATAATTAAAGAACCTCTCTCCCAAAGTCATTGTGAAGATTGAATGGGATAATAATTGTAAAGACCTTATCACAGTGCCTGGCTCACAGTAGGCACCTAATAAATGCTTCTTTTTTTTCCTCCTGCTGCTTCCCTTTACTTCTTCCACCTTAACCATCTGTTATACTTTCCCCTCAAGTAGTTTTTACATTATCTCAGACAAGTGAAAATAAGCCCCACAATTTATAGGATGACTGAAATCGGGATGAGGAAAATGTAATTACCAGCTTTGAGGTGTTCGGTCCGTTCTGACAGGATCGAGACCTTGTGCTGTATTTCACTCCTGAGTTTCTTCTGAAATGTCTGATTGTGGGCTGCCAGGTCTGAAAATGTTTTCAGCTTGGAAATATACTTCTCTGGAGGGTGAGAGGATATCTGCCCTAACTGGGTGTAATCAGAGCCTTCCAGGCCCATGGTGAACACAGTCACTCCCTCGCGCCGAAGGTCAAGTGCAGCTACAGAGACATTATCTTCTGATGGCCTATGAGTGACCAGAATGGCTATCTGGGGCACCCCCTGCATCTTCCGGCTGCCTCTGTGGACACTGAAGACCTCTTTTCTGATTGTTGTGATGGCAGCTCCAGCATAGGCTCGCCCAGCCCTGGGAGACAGGTTCTGTATCTCTTGCAGAATCTCCGACTTGTTGATTCCAGTGCCCAGGGAACGTATTACCTTTGTCTCATTGCTGTACGTCACCAGGCCAATCCTCATACAGTTCTCTTTCACGTCAAATGAAGACACACTCTCTTCTAGGAATCCTTTCAGATGCTCCAAGTTTTCCTGGGTGCCATTGGCAGACTCGTCCAGGAGGAACACGACGTCAGCCACAGAAGTGCCATGACAAACTTGGGTGGAGAAAAAGAAAGAGTAGATCATTCACTTAAAGTTATCCTACTGCTTCACATTAAAACCTGTCATTGCTTAGTTTTATGTCTGTTTTACACAAAAGGCCTCAAACAAACATGGCTGATGGAGGGAACTGAAAAGAACAGTATTAAAAACTAAACCCCGTAACATTAACGTTTAAATTTCTTTTCCTTCTCTCCTAAAACAATATTAATGAATGCTGACTAGCTTTTTAGAGAGATTGTCATCATAAAAGCACCCATTACCATCACCAAGAGATGATCAATGGTGCGTTAATTCAAGTGGATTTACTCAGAAGTAATGAACGATGCCTGGACTTTTATCTCCTTAGAAGACATCCATTTTGAGCATTGAGTTTATCCCTTCCCTCTCTTCCCACGCACTTACTTATAAAGTGCTTAGAAATATAATCAACTCTTAGATCCATACTAATGATGGGGGTGGGGGGGAATCAAGAGTAATCAGAGTAGTAGGTGGTCCACAAATATGTGCTCCTGAAATGCATGGTTTTCTTTGGTGACATTTGCCATCTTAATTACTCAAAAAGGTGTCCTTGAAGAAAAGTACGATGAACTAGTTATACGTCAAGATTGAGGGATAGCTTGGAGGGAACCAGTGGCTATTCCTCACATTCCAGTAATATTCTCACTGTGTTGAAGAGCTTAAGGAAGGCGCCCACCACATTGGGTGGACCTCCCGTGAGGAGAATTCAATGGAGGGCATGGCCAAGAGTTACACTGGATAAGTAGGTCTGGGTGGGCTGACATCTGTGTTACTGGAAGGAATAGGACTTCAATGAGACCTAAGCTCTCCGAGTACTTGAATAATTATGTTTTACTTAAGATAATATTAAAATTAGACAACAACACATTAAGTGCATCACACTTCTGAACATTAGGGAGGTGACACAGCAGCACTGATCAAGAGTGAAAGGGGACCTTGGAGGCCATCTGGTCCAAACTTCTCATTAACATGGAAACCGAGGCCCAGAAAAATTAAGTGATTTGCCAAAAAATTAGTAAATGTCAGCAGTAGGATTTGAATTTGGGTCTTTCAAGTCAAAGCCATTGCACTCTTTTCACTATACTATGCTTATTTTATAGGGAGAATCCATTGAAAAGAAAGCTCAGTTTGGAGTTGAAATACCTGGATTTGAATATCAGCTCTACCACTTATTACCCATAAGACCATGAGCAAGGCATTTTGCCAATCTGGGCCTCGATTTCCTCCTCTGTAAAAGGAGGGGATTGGGCTGGATGCTCTTGAAGGCCCTTTCCAAACCTACGTCTATAAGGAGCTTTCCTCTAAAAGTGCACAAAGCAGACCATCCAGACCTAGAAAAATCAGGAGCTGATGTAAGGCGTCCCTCACATCATGAGTTCTTAATGGGATATTATCATTCACTTGGTTTAAGATTAGTTTGGTCAGGAGACCTTGACTGTCTAAAACACCTGCACCAAGGCATTCTGAAAACCAGCCCATCACCTTGTTTTTATGAAATCAGAGAGAATTATACACAGTATTTCAACTGGTCCCCCTCTTGAGCTTTCATAAGCATTTGCTTATGATTCCATCACTGCCTTCAAGGAGCTTACAGCTAAGAGGTACAGTGGATATGACTATTTGACACAGAGGTATGAAGACATGAGTTCAAATCCTACCTCAGAAATTTACTAGCTAAGTGATCTTGGGCAAGTTACTTAACCTACCTCGGTCTCAGTTTCTTCCCCTATAAAATAAGGGTAATAATACTATCTACTTCACAGAATTGTTTCGAGAATCTGAGATAACTTATGTACAGCGCTTTGCAAACATTGTTAAAACACTCTGTGTATGCTAGCTATAGTATAGTAATAGAAAGGAAGGTATGGGGAGGGAAGCAGAGGGAAGGGGAGCCATCTTACCTTCCACATCAGTATCATCTGTTTGTCCCTTGTACTTTACCACCTCCTTAATGATGCTGGTCATGTTTGTGGAAAATGTGCCCACATCTCTCACTGTTCTGAGGTTGTAATGAAATTGAGATGTGGCCATGGCTTTTAAGTTTCCTTCTGAAGCATTCTGCATCCCCAGCGAGATGATTTTCACCCCATCTCTCTGCAGAGCCTTGGCTGGTCCTTTCACATCATCTTCAGAGTGGGCTGAAGCCAAGACTACCAGAATCTGGGGAAACTGGTTCTTGTCTCTTCCACTTGCTGGCCCAGAGAAGTAGGTCTTGTGGACTTTCTCAAGAGCGTTGCCTATTCGCAAAGACCCCCCAATGTAGGTGAAGTTCCTCCTGAGGTGGTTCAGTATGGCGCTCTTGGCCATGAAGGGGCTCAGCAGGAACTCCTGGTGTAGATCATTGCTGTACTGGGCGAGGGCAATACGGAACTTACTGGCTTCAATGGGCAGACTGCTGATTATCTTGCTTATGAAGGTTCTCACAAAGGGGAAGGACTTACTCCCCAGGTGATCAGAGCTATCTACCAGGAACACAACATCAGCAAACTCAGGATCTGCAGAAAAAGAAATGAGAAAATAACTTTGCCTAGTTAATCCAACAATTCACCATTATATTAAGACCATCAAAATGTACAAAGATAAAATTTCCCTTTTCTCTTGACTTCTTTTTCAGACACTGACAAGGAAGTGAAATGAACGCCTTGAAATTAACTACTCCTTCTACAAAGGAAAACAAAGGCACTGAGGGCCAGGTTGTTGCAAAAGAAAGAAGGCTAGGCTTGGAGCCAGGTTTGAATCCTGGCCTTCGTACCTCCTAGTTGCATGACCATATGCAAGTCATTTAATTTGCCCAAGCCTAAAACACGAATTAACCTCTGTCTCATGGGGTTGTCGTGGAAAAAACACTTTGTAACTCTGCTATATATAAGTGAATTTTAATTTTTTATTGTATGTTAAATCTTTCAATCATCTCATTTGTACTGAGCTAAATTTTTTTTGGTCATAAATTAATAAAAAGGGATATACTTAGATGGTGCAAATGTGGTGAGGTTTTGGTGGGGAATTTCTTTCTTTCTTCCTTTCTTTCTTTCATTCTTAATAGCTCCCCTGATCATTTTTACCTTGGATAGGACAATCTGGATTTCATTAATAATACACCTAGGCAAGGATGCTGATGGGGCTTCAAATTGGTTGGACCTTTTCTTTAAAATGAATTATAAAGCCTAGAATGTAGTCTTTCATTTCTATCTTCTTTTAAGCAGATATTGCTGTTTTTCATGACTGCATATGTCTAATTTATGTCAAATTGCTTGCTTTCTCAGGGCGGGGGAGGGAGGGAGATAATCTGGAACTCAAACATTTTTTAAAATGAATGTTTAAAATTATTTTTACATGTAATTGGAAAAAATAAAATATAAAAATTTAAACAGATATTGCATGATAATACAACAGTATTTGAATGGTTAATGGAACAAGTCTGTTGCTTATCAACTCTGAGTTTTCAAACTGGTGAAGGGGAGTGACTTGAAAGTCCTCAGCAGATGGTATACCTTCAACAAAATTTTTTTTTACATGACAAACTTGTAGCTTGCTTACATTATGTTAAGATGAATGTTTACATGCTGGTAATGTTTATGTGAGTAAACATTAACAGTCATTCATTTATTCTTCAAAAATAAATAGTTAAAACTGGAATAGAGGTTATCCAGCCTGGGTCCCCTTATCTTACAGATGAGGGAACTAAGGCTCAGACACATTGTGACCTGACACAAATAAATGGCAGAATCAGGATTTGAACTCAGTCCTCCCAATGCTTAATCCATTTTTTTCTTCCATTGCATCATTTTCCCTTTGATGCTTAAGCATCACCAGGGGAAAAAAAAACAATTTGCCTCAAGTTTCAAAGAGAATAAAAATTTGAGGCAGCCAGGTTGTTCTGTAGTTAGAATACTGGAATTAGAGTCAGGAAGACCCTAGTTCAAATCTAACCTCAGATACTTTTTAGCTGTGCAAGCCTGGGCAGGTTCCTTACCTCCCCTAGCCTCAGTTTATTCATCTGTAAGGTAGGGATAATAATAGCACCTCATTCTTAGAGTTGTGAGGATCAAATGAAACACTACTCATAAAGAGCTTCGTAAACCTTAAAAAGCTAGTTCTCATCATCATGATCATCATCATTCATTTCAAAGGACCTTTAGAGGGCTGTTGGCTATCAAATAAATCAAAATTAAGTTTGGAGGGTTTAAGACTCCTCTGACCTTGTTTTAGGGCTGTGTTTCTAGGGAAGCATCAGGATCTAGTAGAAACTACTCTGGACTTGGAGTAAGCAGAGACCCGAGTTCAAAATTTGCCTTTGACACTTACTAGCCATTTGGCCATGGACAAGTTATTCTGTCTCTTTGATGGAATAGAGCAGGAGTGTCAATTAGAAAAGGGAGCCACAAAAAAGGCACATAAAGATCTCAGTAGGTGGTATATTACCTTAGAAAATAACATACTAAACATTATTTATTAATATTATGATATTATTCTATGATATATGATATTCTATGATATATGATACTATGATATTATTAATACAAAAATAGTATATTTTTGTGTATTTTGTGAAATATTTCTCAATTATATTTTAACTTGGTGAAGACCACACTGGAAGTGTTGTGGGCTATGTATTTGACACCTCTGGTATAGACAAGCATTAGGTTTGGGTTCTATATGCATTTTCTCCCCATCTCCTCCCCCCAGTAGTTAGTATTAAGCAGCTACCATTAAGCTGTGAAGGGCAGCTGGGTGGCACAGTAGATAGAGTGCTGGGCCTGGAATCAGGAAGACCTGAGTTCAAATCTGGCCTCAGATACTCACTAGCTGTGTGACTCTGGGCAAGTCACTTAACCCTATTTGCCTCAGTTTCCTCATCTGCCAAATGAGCTAGAGAAGGAAATGGCAAACCACTCCAATATCTTTACCAAGAAAACCCCAAATGGGGTCACAACAGGTCGGACAACAACAACCGCTATAGCCCAGGTTCACTTTCTAGGCAGTTTAAAAAAACTTCTGTTTTAAAAAAAGTTTTTTCTTAGCATGCAATGAGGCAGGGTAGGCAGGGTACAGGACTCCTGTGAGACAATCTCTAAGGTCGCTTTCCAGCTCTAAGGACAATGATCTTAGGAAAGCGTTATTTTAAAGATTCTCATGAAAAAAGAAAAACAGCATTTCAATCCTTCTGTCCCTCCCTCCCAATGGCTATAAACCCAGTGTCAATATCTCATGCATCATCTCTCTCTCTTTATATCATTCTGATAACAGCATATGGTCTAAAACATTTAATTCCTCGCCAAAAAAGTTACTTATCACATCCTCTAAACCTAATTTTAATGGATTTGAGATTTATTTGAAAACCAGGACCAGAGGGAAGCTGTCAATAAAGGAGAATGAATACTAACAGTTTGCACGCCTGGATGGCCAGACTTCCCCAATGGGGGTAGTTATCTAGAATCTGCTTTGGACCACAGGTACAACTGATGGGTTTCAGGAGACATTGACCGCCATAGGGAAGCAGGCAGAATAAAATCAATCCCCTCCAAAATGGCCCCAGTTAAAACAGGACAGTTGCTGGGCATTTAGTCAAAACAAACTCCAAAGAGATAAAAAGTGTTTCCAATCATGACAGGACAGAATAATGACCTAATGCTGACAGAGAACTTTCATACAAACTCCCAGAAGGCCCCATCAGGGTCTTTTCTGAGGCAAAAAGATGACTTTCATTATGGCTCTCCTTCCAAGAGGATAACTGTCACATACCAGCTGTGGCAGTTAGACTGCTAATATTAAAAATAGATAAAATGAAATTGGCAACCCCCTTCCCCAAACCAGAAACTCTTGTGGTTCAATCACTTTTCACAATAAGGTCAAAGAGAGAGAGAAAAAAACCCAAATGTGTCATTACCAGCATCCCGGTTCACAGACTGTGCTCGGACACATGTTATGGCGAGGAGGAAAAGCAGGAACATGTTCCTAATGTGGGCTCAGTACCTCACATCAATTCTGAAAAGCCTAAAATAAAAACATAAGAAAAGCAAACAAATGACCATGGCTATCTCACCAGCCCCATGCTGACCAGGGGCATCCTGAAATTTACAAAGCATCTTCGTTTTGTTTTTAATTTTTATTAATTTATTTTGATTTATCAACAATCACTTCCATAAGCTTCTGAGTTTTAAATTTTTCTCCTGCTCCCTCCTCCCCAAGAATGGCATGCAATCTGATATAGGCTATACACATACATTCCTATTAAACATATTTTCATATGAGTCATGTTGTAAGGAAGGATTAGAATTAGGAGGAACCACAAGAAAGAGGAAACAAAACAAAATAGAAGAAAAAAATAGCAAATCACATGCTTCAATCTGCATTCAAATTCCACAGTTCTTTGTATAGATGTGGGTAGCATTTTCCATCATGAGTCTTTTGGACTTGTCTTAGATCCCTGCATTGCTGAAAAGGGCTAAGTCTATCAAAGTCGGTCATCGCACAATGTGGTCATTACTGCGTACAGCATTCTCCTGGTTCTGCTCACTTCACTCAGCATCAGATCATACAAGTCAAAACATTTTCTTAAACCCCAGGATTAAATTCGATCTACCTCCTCTTGTCCCCCTGATACATGACAAAATTACAGCATATTTGAGTTCTGCATGAATGTGTTTTTTTAAAAGAATATGTTCATACTAATATGGAATGTTTTACATGACTGCATATGTATAACCTATATCTGATTGTTTACCATCTTTGGGAGTAGGGAGGGAAGGACAGAATTTGAAACTCAAAACTTAAAAAAAAAACCCAAATGTTAAAAAGTTGTCTTAAACTGGTTTGAACCAGTTAGAAACTGGTTCAATTTAGAATTTTAAATTAGGCTATTTCTAACTGGTTCAAACCAGTTTTTGGATTTTTTTCAGTCACTAGAATAGAACTAGTAATGAGCCACTATCCAGGCTTTTTAATCCCCATAAAGTATGTCTAATGACCACCGTGATTATTGATCTCTCTTAAAATAATTTTTTTAATTAATTAATGTTCATTTGCCAATTCAATAAAGAGTACTATTAGGAAGAATAGATCATCACAAAATCAAACAAATATCTATAGGGGGATTTAGGTCTTAAAGGTCTTAGACTACTTCCATTCTTTGTCTTCACAGCCGTATTTTAAAAGTATTTTGTGCTGAAATGGGAGAGGGACAATCTACTTTCAGCATATTCACTAAGCTACACGCTGCTGAGAATAGATACAACCTAGAATTTATAGAAATAGCAAAATGCCTAGGACACTGGTTGGACAGCCAGGAGGACCTAGTTTCAAATCCCACCTTGGACTGCTCCTAGTTGTATGACATCAGGGAGCTCGTTTAATCTCTCTGCCTCAATTTACTCATCTGTAAAGTGAGAAGGTTATATTAAGTGACCTCTAAGGTCCGTCCTGGCTCTAAATCTCCAAAATGACGAAAGTAGAAATTCACAGGAGGCCAAATATAAATAAGGAGCTTGCATGCAACAACAGAGACAGACAACCTGTGGTTGTCTACTGTGACACAGGAGTCCAACTCCCACCTCAGATACTCACTATTTGTGTGACCCTGGGCAAGTCACTTACTTTTTTATATTTAATTAATTTAATTTTAGTTTTCAACATTCACTTCCATAAGATTTTGAGTTCTAAATTTTCTCCCCCTCCCTCTCCTCCTCCTTCCCCAAGGCATCGCGCAATACGATGTAGGTTCTGCATGTACATTTCTATTAAACCTATTTTCACATTAGTCATGTTGTAAAAAAGAATTACAACCAATGGGAGGAACCACGAAAAAGAACAAAAAAAAAAAAGAGAGAGAGCAAATAATATGCTTCAATCTGCATTCAGACTACATAGTTCTCTTTCTGGATGTGGATAGAGTTTTCTATCATAAGTCTTTTGGAATTGTCTTAGATCCTTAGATTGCTGAGAAGAGCTAAGTCTATTAAAGTTAGTCATTACACCGTGTGGCTGTTACTGTGTACAATGTTCTCCTGGTTCTGCTCATTTCACTCAGCGTCAGTCTATGCAAGTCTTTTCAGATTTTTTCCTGAAGTCTGCCTGCTCATCATTTCTTATAGCACAATAGTATTCCATTACATTCACATACCACAACTTGTTCAGCCATTCCCCAGTTGATGGGCATCCCCTCAATTTTCAATTCTTTGCCACCACAAAGAGCTGCTATAAATATTTTTGTACATGTGGCTACTTTTCCATTTTCATGATCTCTTTGGGATACAGACCTATAAGTGGTATTGCTGGGTCACAGTTTTATAACCCTTTGGGCATAGTTCCAAATTGGATCAGTTTACAACTCCACCAATAACGCCTTAGTGTTCCAATTTTCCCACAACTTCTCCAGCATCTATCATTTTCCTATTTTGTCATATTAGCCAAACTGATAGGTGTGATGTGCTGAGACAGAGTTGTTTTGATTTGCATTTCTCTAATCAATAGTGATTTAGAGCATTTTTTCATATGACTATAGGTAGCTTTAATTTCTTCATTTGAAAACTGCCTGCTCATATCTTTTGACCATTTATCAATCGAGGAATGACTTGTATTCTTAAAAATTTGACTCAATTCTTTATATGTTTTAGAAATGAGGTTTTTATCAGAGACACTGGTTGTAAAAATTCTTTCCCAGCTTTCTGCTTCCCTCCTAATCTTGGGTGCATTGGCTTTGTTTGTGCAAAATTTTTTCAATTTAATGTAATGAAAATTCTCTATTTTGCATTGCATAATGTTCCCTGTCTCTTGTTTGGTCATAAATTCTTCCGTTCTCCATGAATCTGACGAGTAAACTATTCCTTGCTCTCCTAGTTTGCTTATAGTATCAGTCTTCATATCTAAATTCTGTACCCATTTTGACTTTATCTTGATATAGGGTGTAAGTTGTTGGTCTATGCCTAGTTTCTGCCATACTATTTTCCAGTTTTCCCAGCAGTTTTTGTTAAATAGTAAGCTCTTATTCAAGAAGCTGCAGTCTTTGAGTTTATCAAACAGTAGATTACTATTGTCATTGACTACTTATCTTGGGTGCCTAACCTAACCCACTGATTCTCACTCTGTTTCTTAGCCAGTACCAAGTAGTTTTGATGACTTCACCTTTTTTCTAACTCAGTTTCTTCAACTGTAAAATGTGAATTATAATATTACCTACTCCCCACAGGTGTTGTGAGGATCAAATGAGATATTATTTTCTAAGGCATTTAACACAGTACCTGGCACATAGTAGGTGCTTAATAAATGTCTGTTCCTTTCCCTTCCTTAGTATCTGTGTCACTTTGACAAATCTGTCAAATTTCATTATCTTAGATCATTATTACAGTTAAATCATTTGATCTTCACAACTCTGAGTAGTAGTGTTATTATTATCCCAATTGTACAAGTGAGGAAACTGAGGCAGAAGGAGGATATATGACTTGTCCAGGGTCACGTAGCTAGTAAGTATCTAAGCCCAGATTTAAACTTCAGTGACTCTAAGTTTCTCTCTGAAACAGAGGCTCATCTCTTTATCACAAGTATTCTTCTGGTGATGCTAAATGGTGGCAAGTCATAGAATATTGTAGTCTCTGGGGCCAAGTAAGGCCACATGGATGATGTGAACAGACTGCAACACCCAACAAGCAAAGAATTAATCAGGAGCAGGGTGAGGATGTCATTGAAGAAATGCATGAGAAAAAAGAACATGGGCAGTTCACAGAGAGATAAGAGTGAGGAACAAATGATGGAAGACTCATGTGGGGTTCACTGGTATCCTTGCATTGTCAGGAGAGTCCAAGCTGAGCCCCCAGAACACTGAGTGGAGGGTGATTCACGAGAAGCCATGGACAAGAGCCCCACAGGATGGGGAGGCAAGGATGGCTTGTGATCTTTTAGTTGGAGGGAATCCTCATATCGTGGAAGTCACAAACCCATCAGAGTACAATAACAAAATAACCAATTCCAGTTAGTTCAAACCAATTCCCTTCTCTAGGCTGTGACTAATTCTAAGAGTAATCACACCCAAATGATCATCCTTTACTCGCCTGTCGCCAGCACGTAGCTCAGTGCCTGAAACAGAGGAGGTCCTTAGATTATCTGTGAGTGGCACAGATATGGCCGGTCATCTACGAATGCAGCGCTCTGCACATAGTAGGTACTTATAAAATGTTTTGTGATCAAAAGATCAACACTCAAGCATCTATTAAAAAAAAGCAACCTGCTAATTTGAGAACATGAAGGGAAACTCAACGAAGTATGTATTTCATGTAATCAAAACAAAAAATTCATGTAACTATTAATCTTAATAGAGTAACAGTGAAGCTAATTGCTATTTATTTTAGGAGCATGCTTTCAAAGGTAGGGCTCTTTACAAACTGCAATTTGCAGCTCTCCATTCACTCCAAGTTGGGAGAGTTGAGGCCAATAAATCTTTTCTTGATGTGAACGGCTATAAAATAGTTTTTTATTTGAATCACTATAAACTGTGTCTGCCTAAAAGGCTGACTGTTTCTATTTAAAAAAAAAACCACTCACCCAGCTGCAAAACTGGCCCAGGCTCTGAGTCCTTGGCCTCTTACCAAGAAATTTTTGAACTTGTACAACCGATCACTTGAGGCTAGCAAGCCACAGCGGGATTAAGAAGGCTTTGCCTTGAGAAGTTCCAGTGCCAAACCTCTGCTTGGAAAGGTTATCAAGGGCACACACAGGATACAAGAGAGCTTTCAGGGGGATTTAGGACAGTTAATTCACATGTAGACCACCTGGAGCTTTAAACAGCAGAGAGGAGGAAGGATGAGAGAGACCAGGGCTCACAGTCCTCCTTCCACCCTTACTGGATGGCGACTCTGGGTGGGCATTTAAACTCTCTGGACATCAGTCAAATGGAGCAGATCCTACTTACCCTATATCCCAGAGTCGGTGTAAGGAAGACACTTTGGAAATATTACAGAGCTATTATAAATGGGAATCGTTGTACTCCCAAGAATTAATGACACTTTTAATTCAAAACCTCAATTCTTATGTTTTGTATGATTATACATGTATAATCTGTATCAGATTGTTTACTGTTTCAGGGAGGTGGGAGAGAAGGGAGGGAGGGATAGAATTTGGAACTCAAAACTTAAAAAAAAACACAACAAATGTTAAAAATTATTTTCACATGTAATTGGGGAAAAATAAAATATATTAAAAAAAACTCTCAATTTCTGTGACCACTAAAGAATATCATTAGACAACAGTTTGTTGTCGGATGTTTTAACTCTACTGTTTTCTTTGTCTCAAGGAAGGAGTCAGCCTGGGGGCAAGTGGAAAATTCTTTCTATGTAAAGATATAAAGCATCAGTAGGGTATTTTTTTAAGAAGCCACAATAACCCTGCTTTGGTGGTGATTGGGTGCGGTGAAAAAGGCACAACTCCCAGCTCTCTCATTTAGCCAGGTTACCTGAGACAAATCCTTTCATCTCTTTGACTCTCAGTCTTCTCAAATGTAAAATAGACAATGATGATGATTATAATGATGGTGATGATGATGATGATGATGATGATGATGATGATGATGATGATAGCATTTCTACGATACCTTAAGGTTTCCAAAGTTCTTTTAGGACATCTGATTTTATCCTCACAACAACCTGGGAGGTAGGAGATATTATCATCATCCCTATTATACTGATAAGGAAACTGAAGCAGACAGAGGTTAGGGTTGCTGTGAGGATCAAAATGAGATACTATGAATGCACTTAGAGGGCTATGCAAATTTGAGGCATTATGGTCCCCATTTAACACTATTAATTGCCCCAAAGGATTTTTGTTCAGTTTTTTTCAGTTGTGTCTGACTCTTTGTGACCCCATTTGGAGTTTTCTTGGCAAAGATAATGGAGTGGTTTGCCATTTCCTTCTCCAAAGGATACATGTTTGTAAAGATCTGCAGCATCCTAAGTAGTTCTATTAGGCCATCAACCCCAGAAACTTAGACTGTACTGTTGGCTCTATTTTGGGCTCTAACAGGTAAGTGTTTGCCTTAGCTTGTCCAGATCCACATCTACCTGACTTCCTTGCTTCATCTCCTAACCACAGTTTACTCAAGAACCCACCCCCTCCTCTGCTCTCACTTCTTTGTCTTCTATTAGAAGGTAAGCTCTTTGAGGGCAGGGACTATCCTGCTTCTATTTGCTTAGCATAGTTCCTGGCATACAGTAAGTGTTTAATGCTTGTTCAGTTTCTATGCGTATACACACATACACACCGGTCACAAAGAGACTGATGTGAGAGTATGAACAACTGGGAAAAGTCACATTTTTGGAGCTCCCAGACACACTTTGAGATAGACAAGGTAAAGTCTTAGCTGTCATTTCAGACAGCCCAGGCTGTCACAAAAGGCTCTCATTATTGTAGGCAATACCTTCATATTGTCAAGGTTCCTTAGGGCAAGGTGGTACAGTGAAAATATACAACTTTGGAGTCAGAGGACCCGAGTTTGAATACTGGCTCTGCTATTGACCACCTGTACACCCTGTGGAAAGTTATTTAGCCTCCATGGGCCTTAGTTTCCCCATCTGAAAAATTGAAAGCTTTTGGCTAGATGACCCCTGGGTCCTTTCCAGTTTTAAATCTATGATCTCATGGCTAAGCCATCTTTCATCTCTATAACCCATTTCTCATGTTAATCAGCATCTTCTCATCTTCAGAGAGTTAAACTGGATTTTTTTTTCCTTTTTCACAATATTTCTGTATTTATCAGGTGGTGTTTTGAATGGGAAACCCCAAAGATAAATCTGTGGGGAAGAAAAGGGTGTGTGGCTCATTTCTAACACTACATAAAGAAACATTTGAATTCAAAGAGTGTGAGCCCTCTTTTTTTGTTTTGTTTTTTTTTTGTTTTTTGCGCAAGGTGATTGGGGTTAAGTGACTTGTCCAAGGTCATACAGCTAGTGCGTATTATGTGTCTGAGTCCAGATTTGAACTCAGGACCTCCTAACTCCAGGGCCGGTGCTCTATCCACTGCGCCACCTAGCTGCCCCAAGCCCTCTTTTTAACAGCTTAGGAAACAGACTTGGAAACATATTCTATGCTTTTTAATTACCATCTTGGGCATATTCTTTATTGAATAGAAGTATCCCAACTCAGCAGTCTCCTTTCTCCTAGCTGATATTTTCAATTTTGTTTGTCTTTCAAAGAAAAAGATCAAGTTTCCTTATCAGTATAGAATTCTAATGATCAACTGTTTTTTAAAATATATTTTATTTTCTCCAAATTACATGTTAAAATAATTTAACATTTTTTTTTAAAAGTTTTGAGTTCTAGATTTTATCCCTCCCCTTCCACTTCCCTGAGATAGTAAGCAATTCAATAGAGGTTATACGTATGCAATCACGTAAAACATTTCCATGTTAGTCATTTTGTACAAGAAGACTCAAACAAACAAAAAAGGAATGAGGGGCAGAGACAGACAGAGGAGGGGAGAGAGAGAAAGGGAGATAAAAACAGCATGCTGATTCAGTCTGTATTCAGACTTTCTCTGAAGGTGGATAGCACGTTTCATCATGAGTCCTTTGGGATTGTCTTGTATTAATGATCAACTTTCAATGAAATCCTCTCACTAGAATTTCTAAGACTATTCTTACAATGCTTACTTGTATACATTTGGATGGATGGCCATTCTCTCCTTGTCAGATCTAATCTTATTTCAGATTTTATTGTTTGCAGTTTCCCTGATTATTTAAGTTCTTGGCTTTCACCCTCGTTCTGACTTATAATAATATCAGGGCTAGCATTTCTATAATCAGTCAGTAAAATTTATTAAGCACCTACTATGTGCCAGGCACTCTGCTGCTGAGTTCTGGTGATACAAAGAAAGGCAAAAGACACTCTCGAGGAGTTTTTGTTCTTCAGTTGTGTTCAACTCTTTGTGATTCCATTTGGGGTTTTCTTGGCAAAGATACTGGCGTGGTTTGCCATTTCTTTCTCCAGATCAATTTATAGATGAGGAAACTGAAGCACAGAGGGTTAAGTGACTTGCCTAGACTCAAACAGCTACCAAGTGTCCGAGGCCAGATTTGAACCCAGGAAGATGAGTCTTCCTAACTTTAGGTGTGGTGTGGATGTTCTGTTCACTGCATTCCCTGTGTCACCTAGTTGCCCCAGCTCCCTGTAAGGGAATCAAACCCCTCTGGAGAGGTTTGACACAGTAGTTTCAGTGAGTGAATTAGGTTAGTCATTATCAGAATCTATCAGTGACCTACCTTGGGACAGAGAGCACTAGCTCCCTTCTAGAACAGGAAGAAGGGAGATAAAGTCGATGAAGTCTAAAAAAGAGGCTACATGCTTGAACAATGTTACATGGGAAGCTGGTGGCACATCCCAATGAGTTTACAGTTCTGGACTCCTGGCGCAACAATCCTTCCAGCAGAACATAATACACATCACAATTTGTGACCCTTATATTACCAAACTCTTAAATTGAGGGCACTTCACTGCTTCTAATGCATTCATCTTGTTACACCCAGCCTAGGTTAGAATGAACCCCTAATACACAGAAACCATGAAATTAATGGGCAGCTGGGTGGCCCAGTGGATAGTGTCAGGCCTGGAATCAGGAAGACTCGAATTCAAATTCAGCTTCAGATACTTACTAGCTGTGTGACCCTGGGCAAGTCACTGAACCCTGTTTGCCCGAGTTTGCTCATCCATCAGATGACCTGGAGAAGGAAATGGCAAACCACTCCAATATCTTTGCCAAGAAAACTCCAAATGGGGTCACAGAGAGTCAGATGTAACTGACAATAATTGAACAAAAAAAACTACACAGCAGAAGAATCCCACTAAAATCTTCTTACGCAGCCTGCTTCAGGCCAATTTGAACTCAATTCTTCCTGACTCTGGGCCCAGCTCTAACCATTATGCCTCCAGCTAGATGCCTGATGTGTGACCGATTAGGGAAGGCAATGAGTTTTGAGCCCAGTTTTGCAGAAAGTAATGAAATTGGATTAGTGAAGAGAGAAGGAAAGAGAATGTCAGATTGGAAGAGATGTTGGGTAGAGTCATGGAAAGAATATTAGACTAGGAAAGCTGGTGTTCCTAGGTCTCTTTCACTAGCTAGTTACATGACAGCTGTCATATAATTTAACTTCTGTGCCTCAGTTTCCTCATCCGCAAAACTGAGATAATAGTTGCCCCAATTATTTCACAGTTTTTGTCATGAATAAGCTCAAATGACATAATACATGTGAAATTCTTTGAAAAACAGAAATAGAAGAAATACAGAATTCAAGGTAAATACACACACACACATATGTATATATATATGTGTGTGTGTATATATATATATATATACACACACACACACATACACACAGCCATATATACACTTCAGGGCAGTGGCATGAACAGAGGTGCCAAGGGCTTCTGAACAAGATGTGGCAATTATTTTAAAGAGTATAAGAAAGGTAAAAATAATACAAAAACCAGGTACAAACAGCAAAGAAGACCTTCAAAAGATGAACAATGATTTTATGATATGATTTCATCTTCTTGTGTTTTAGGGATAAATACCAGTTGTCAATCAAACAGAGAAGTTGAAAGTTTTCAGCAAAACTCAACGCAATGCAGATCCAATTTCACCAGCTGTTCATTAGATGAAATATCTATATGTATCCAGAATATAATTAAAAAGGCAGAGACCCAAGTATGTGATCATTGTTTGAGAAAAGTTGCATTTCATGATGTTACTCATATCCAATGGAACAGAGAAAACTCATAATTACATTCTGTTTTCTGTTCCCATTTAATCAGTGCTTGCTTGCCTCAAGTGATCCTTCTTATGCTCTGGGGGAGACCAGTCTCCAATGGCTAACCCCTCACACAAAGATTATATGCAACAGCTGCTCACGTCTGAATATCCAAAGTAAAATCACAACAGCAAATAGGTCAAACTGTTCCTGTTGATTTCCCCATGCATCCTGGTTGTTGATACTAAAAGCTGCTGAACCACCACACAATCTGACAAGACTTGTGATGCGCCCTCAAGGAAGACCCAATGAGAAAAGAAAGATCACAGGTATCTTGGCAGAAATTCAACGGATGACCTAAAGAGTAAGTACATGCCTGCCGTCTTCAGGTCCCTAGCCAATTATAACGGTAGCTCATTGATTGCTGGAATTTGAAAGCCATTTCTTGTACATAAAATTTTTTAAAATATTTTGAGCATAGGAATAAACTTTCTAGCAGCTAGAACTGTCCAAAAGTGGAATGAACCACCTCAAGAGAGTGTGTATTACCCCTCACTGGGGTTCTTTAAGTGAATTTCTACATGTTTAAGTATGTTTCTGCGTCATTCTAATTTTATTGTTATGTTTATTTACTTTGTATTGGTATTAGACCTGCAGTGTAGCTATATTTTTGATTAACTGTGTTTAGCTTGCTCTTGGAAATATATAGTACTTATAATTTTGCTCTTTTCTTATTTAGTAAGCTTATGGAAAGTGGTATTGCTGAAGTTTGTTTCCGGTTATGCAGTATGTTCACCATGTGATTCGAACTTGTAGTCACTGAAGCAGCCTTTCTAGTGATGCTTTGCATTGTATTATCTATGTATGTTGCATGCATTGCTGCTGTATATCTGCCATGCTCGGCACTAAGGTCTGGGATGCTGAGTTAACCAACCTTGTTGTATTACGATTTGATGTGTATTTGATGCTATGTTGTATAATTAGAAAGCCTAGGTCTATCACAGCTGATTTTGCAAGAGACTGCAAAATCCAAACCCTGGGGAGCGATGAAGCAACCTTCTTGAGGGGAGAGAAAGATTATGCTCTAGCAGTTTGGAACAGGGGTTGAACCTGCAAAAGAAAGGAAAACAAGAGAAGGGAAGGAGAGGAAGAGGAAGAGGGAGGGCTGCATTGCCTCATCACTAGCTATAGCTTCAAAGAAGACAAACTCTTCAGGGTCTTTCCTGCCTTGCCCTTTACTACCTTCTCTGGTTTGAGAGAAGGATAACCCTGATAGCCCACAGAGAGGAGACCTGGTTAGTTTGACAGATTCCAGACCTGATGGAAGTACTGCTTAAGTGAAAGAATGTAATGCTGTGGGTTGTTAAAAGGGCATAACACTGCTTAACAGACCAAGAGTAGCAGAGAAATGCCTTCATCCAGTAGAAGTGCAAAGAGACTCATAAAGATGGCAGGCGACCTGTGGTGCAGACTATTCCCTTAAAAAGATCATCGACATCCAGCCCTGCAGTCCCAAGCCATGAATTACCCCAAGCATTTCCCTACTCATATCCCTCACTGCTAGGTTTGTCTTCCCCCACAGACGTTTGTGTACAATGATGGGAGACTATGACCTAGATTTCTGGGTGAACATTTATATCTTGATCATTCCTGCTTCTGCCTTCTATTGAATAAATTTTGTAATTATTCTTGCCTTTCCCTTCTTGTTAAGTAAATGTTTCATGTTTTATTAACCATAGTGTCATTGTGATTACTTTTGCATATGTAAATGGGAAGCACACCAGTGCGGGCTCAAGAGTGGTAAGTAGCAGGAGTGTATCCTCTATCCCCGCACCCATACACCAGAGTTATCCCTTGAACCCCAAGAATGAGCAATAGCCATGGGGTTGTTGTAGTGGCCATCTCCCTACTGGAAAAACCCACAAATCTACTAGTGTGAGTGAGCCAGCTCACTGAGAGAAAGAAGATGAGTTCAGGCAACACATGGGAGTATTATACATGTGATATATTCAGAAGAGGACACTGAGGCTCAGATAGGTTAACTGACTTGCCCAATATTTTGTAGGTGGCATTGTTCTAATTCAAGTTCTATGATAGACAGAACACCTGTTAAGTACCTACTATGTGCCAGGCACTATTCTAAGCACTGAGGATACAAATGCAAGCAAATAAGATCATCTCTGTGGTCAAGGAGCGTATTTGTTAATGAGGAAAGACAGCACATAGAGGGGAGCTGAAAGTGGGGTAGGCAAGCATATTCCTCCCCACCCCCCACCTCCAGGCAAGGCTGCTGGTGAGGAGGCGGACAACACTGGAGAGCTAGTTCAGTTGGGTATCAAATGAGTATATCTGGCTTCCCCCTTTTAATATCAGTCAGGCCTAGAGACTCACTAATAAAAAAAGCAAGTATCAGATTCAGGACTCCTTCCCTCTGTGGGTAACTGCTGGGGACTGGAGATACAAATATGAACCTCTTGAGAAAAAAGATGGGGCAAAAGTACTTTAATATCACTTATTTTTCCCCCATTAACAAATAATGTCCAAATATCACCATAGCTGGGCAGCTAGGTGGTGCAATGGATATAGCATTGGGCTAAAAGCCAGGAAGAAGACTCCTCTTCCTGAGTTCAAATCCAGCTTCACACAGTTACTTGCTAGCTATGTGACCCTGGGCAAGTCACTTCACCCTGTTTGCCTCAGTTTCCTCATCTGTAAAAATGAGCTGAGAAGGAAATAGCAAACCACTCCAGTACCTCTGCCAAGAAAACCCCAAATGGAGTCTTAAAGAGTCAGACAGGACTGAAACAACAGAGCATCACCATATCTATGAACTTCAAAGCTTTCTTAAATTTTGACTCAAACAAGGGATATTTTCATTCAGACTCTCTTGCCAAACATTCATCAAGTTGTTTTTCAAGAGCTCAATAAACGATTAGTTTACAATTTTTGAAGCCAACATTCATGCTTTTGCAGAACAACTCTGGCAGAAAATTTCCATCTTGAAAGTCCACAGTCCAGCACTTAAGGTACTTCAGACACATTCCAGCATCACATTAATACCTAAATAATTTTCCAGTTTAAAAGTACAGAGACATTATAGAAAATAAACAACTCCCTCATGATCTATGCAGTATGTTTAGGATTATATTCATAATTATGAACATATTATGCTGCATTTTTCCTTCCCTCCCTCACACTCTCATAATGCCAAACTTAATTTCTTAGAATTGTTTTTGAGTTATGAAACACATTAGCTCTTGAAATAATAGACTAATAAAAGTCAAGTCATTTAACAAGAGGTTCAACCTACATATTATGGTGAATTAGGCAACTACAATTATCCAGATAAATTAGTTCCAAAACAGATTTAAATGTATAGGAAGTAGTTGGATTTTTTTTTGCTTTAATCATTTAGATGATTGCCTTAATTCCTTCCCTTTTATATTTTATTGCTGCTTGCTTATTTTACAACCTTGTCATTTTTCTATCACCCCAAACCCAAATACAGCTCTCCCTTGTAACAAATTAAAAAATGAAGCAAACATATACTGACACACTGTCTGACAGCAAATGCAGAATTCCTTACCCATAGTCTGCCATATTTGTACCAAGGTGAGGATGGGAGAGCATTATGTTTTATCGTCATTCCTCTAGAATCGAGTATCATCTTCATATGAATTTGAATTCTGATGTCATTTAGTGGCATTCTGATTTATGTTATTACGATAATTGTTCTGATACTCATACTTTGCTCTGCATCAGTTCACAGAAGTCCTCTTAAGTTTTATGAATTCCTCATATTAACCATTTTTATGGTGCAATAATATTCTATTATATTCATAGACCACAGTGTATTGTCCTCAATTGAAGGGCAATCATTTTGATTCAAGGGTTATTTTTGCTAACACACACATACACTGCTGCTGAGAATATTTTGTTACATGTGGCACCTTTCCCTCTGTCTTTGATCTACTTGAGGCACATACTAATTAGTGGCACTAGTGGGAAACAGGGTATAAAAACAGTCACTTTTCTCACATAATTGGAGTTTTCCAGAATAGTTGGACTGGATCACAGTTTCACCAACAGTGTATTTATATAGCATATCTGTTTTCCCACAGCTTCTCCAACATCAACTATTTTTACCTTTTATGATCTTTGCCAATTTGCTAGGTAGGAAATAAATCTTCAAAATTGTTTTAATTTTTATTTCTCATTTTCACAATTTGGCACAAGCGTTCATGTGGTTATTGATAGTCTGCATGTCTTCTGGCAACTTTCATTCATCTTTTGGTCATTTATCTGCTAAGGAATCACTCTTGGTCTTACACATTTGTGTAAATTCCCCATATATCTTGGATATGAGATTTTTATCAAGATATTTGGTGCAAAGAATTTCCCCAATTGATAGAGTCTCTCATCATAATTGTATTGGTTTTACAATAACTAACCATGTTTGTAATTTCATTAAATTGAAACTTTTCATAATCACCTCTACCCTTCGAGTAGCAATATTCTCCCTTGTCATATCTGTGAAAGATATCTCCTTCCAGCTTTTTCTCATTTCTTTTATGATGCAACTTTTTATATTTATATTATATGGTTTGTAGTATATGGTTTAAAATGCTGATCAAAACCAATTTTTACTTTTCAGTTTTTTCAGCAGTTTGTGTCCTCTACGATCTCCATTCCTAGTGGCTTGTATTCTCCAGTTAATCTAGCTCTGGCTATTGTGTGATTGCTTCCAGTTTGTTGAATTCCATAATCTACTTTTCTTTTTTTTCCCCCATCATCAATTAGTTTTTATGATTACTGCTTCATAATATTGTGTGAAATCTATTTTAGGTTCCCCTCATTTCTATTTTTTTCATCCATTAGTTCCCTTAAGATTATAGATCCTTTATTCCTCCAAATGAATTATTTTGTCTACTTCTATCCCTTTGTATTTAGACATAGCACTAAATCTGTAAATTAATTTTAAGTGGCATAATTTTCATAATATTTGTGCAACCCAATCTTGAACAATGGATGACCCTCCCTTAAGTCTTTATTTTTGTAAAAAAAAACATTGTAGTTGAATTTGCATGTCCAGTTTCTGTTTTGGGAGGTTAATAGCAAACATTTTATGATTACTCTGAATGAAACTTGTCTTTCTAGTTCCTCTTGGATTTTGTTAGTGTTATAACAGAGACTGATGCTTTCTGTGTGTGTATTTTGTATCCTGCCACTTTTACTGTCTTCATTAAGTTTTGCATTAAATCTTTGGGATTTTCTAAGTAAATTATGTCATGAGAAGATAGAAATAGTTGTATCTCCTTTGTGCCCTTGCTCATTCCTTTGATCTTCTTGAATTTTTGTTAAAGCGAGGATGCCTAACACAGTATTTGGTAACAGTGATGAGAATAGGTACTCTAGCTTTACCCTAACCTTACTGAGAAAGCTTCTAGTTTTTCCCTGTTACAAATAAAAATAAAACCTTTTGGTTTTAGACAGATACTTTTGCTCATTTAGGGGAAAGATCATTTTATGTCTGTGCTTTTTAGCATGAATGCTATATTTTGTCAAAAGTTTTGCCCACCTCTGTTGATATAATAATGTGTTTTTATTACTTTGTTTTACTAATATGATTTCACATGAGACACAGTGTGGCATAGTGGATAGAGAACTGGCACTAGCAGGGGTGGGGAACCTATGGCCTTGAGGCCATATATGGTCCTCTAGGTCCTCATGTGCGGCCCTTTGACTGAATCCAAACTTCACTAACAAAACCCCTTAATGAAAGGATTTGTTCTGTAATGAGGATATAGAAGGCCATGTGGCCTCAAGGCCATAGGTTCCCCACCCCTG
Source organism: Vombatus ursinus (assembly GCF_900497805.2). Lineage (NCBI taxonomy): Eukaryota > Metazoa > Chordata > Mammalia > Diprotodontia > Vombatidae > Vombatus > Vombatus ursinus. Next base: position 28,943,984 of record NW_020954577.1, read on the forward strand.
CCTAGAGTCAGGAATATCTGGGCTCAAGTTCACCTCTGACATATACTAGCTGTGGAACCCCAGGCAGGTCAATAGAAGGTACACACCTGTATTGGGTAGGGGAGTTTCCTTATGTGTGTGAAGGGACTTCCAAACTTGTTTTCTTGAGTTACCCTATTGTCCAGGTTGAAGTTCCTCCTGAGCTAACATAATTTGCTTCTTCAAGCCTAACTCAACTCTCAGTGTGCCCTTGAGAGTCAAACTAGCTTGTAATAGTCAGTCAGTCCATACCAGACTGATAAACTGTTCATGCAGCCAGGACCCTTGTAGATAAGCAGATTATCTTCCTATGAAGATAGGAATCTTCATAGTCCAGCATTACTAAGGAAAAGGGAAGAGGGGTTAATACTTCCCCTCTCTTTCTCCACCCTTTGTCCTCCTCTTGGGGAGGAGACTAATCCTTTCCCCCTCCCCTATGACATCCCCTTTTTGCTGTTCCCCATAAATACTGCCTGCATTGCAGGTTCCTTTGTACTTGGTATAAGGAATTCCCACATGTGTGTTTCTTTTTGCTTTCCCTTGTAATAAAACAAGTTACTACTCATGTCTTGTGGAGTCGTGACTTTAGGTTAACATGTGGGAGTTCCCCGTATCAGTGAAACCATGGGTCTAGTAGTCCTTACCATATTAATTGTTTTCCTAGTGTTTAATCAGTCTTGCATCCTGGGTATAAATAAAATTTAGTCATAGTTAACAACTACTGACATATTGCTATAGCCTCTTTTCTAGTATTTTGTTTAATTTTTAAAATAAATTTTTACATTGGCTTAATTTGCTATTTCATTTCTTCCCAGTTTGGATATCAGAACCATATTTGTCTCAAAAAAAGATTTTGGTAAGGCATCTTCATTCCATATTTTTAGAAACAGTGTATACATTTCTTTAAATGTTTTATAGACTTTATCTGTAAATCCACCTACACCAGGTTTCCACCCACCCATCCAATCAGTAATTCATTTACAACTTGCTCAGTTTTTCTTTTCAAAACCCAGTTGTTAATTCTCTATCCCTTCATTTGTTAACTTTGCTATTATACACATACACATATAATTTTAAATATGCATCATTTCAATTAAATTTTTAGGGCTTAGGGGCATATATTTGGATATTATAGTTTCTAACAATTTTTAAAAAAATATATTCTCCATTTACTCCCTTATTTTTTTATTTTTTTTTCAATTTGGTCTCTAACCAAATAAATGGTTTTCTCTATTTCATTGTCCTTAAATTTTTTTTTTATCATTTTAAAATTTCCATTTATCTTTTCTTTGATTTTCTCGTTTTTAAAAAAAAAAAACTGCACACTCTATTCATTGGTCTCCTGCTTGTCTCTTTTGTTAATCTGTGTACTTTATTTTTCTTGTGTAGGCACAACCTGGTGTAGATGCATATGTTATATTCTGAATCTAAATATATTATACATTAATACCTACTGCACTTTAAACTCCTGGACAGAAGAAATTTAAAATTTCAAAATAAACACAGAGATTTTGCCTCTTCATTATCCAACACATAGTTTTTATTTGCTAATAGACTTATTAGTGAAGACAGGCAATGTGGGTAATGCAATAATGTCAAGCAAGGGTCAGGCCAAACCAGCTTAAAATGTAATAGGGAAATATTTAAGAAAATAAATAAGAATACAGTAAAACATAGATAATGTTAATATGTAGTTTTCTAAGTCAACAAGTGGCCCCCAGGCAGCTTATGTATGGTTTAGTGGCCCCAGTTTTATCCAAGTTTGACACTATTGGAATGGTAGATGGAAAGCTGGAAGATCCAGCTCTGACACATATTTCCAGGGTGACCCTGGGCATGTTACATAACCTCTCAGTGCTTAGTCAACTCTCTTAATTGTAAAGAAGGTGTTAGCTTTCACGGGTAGAGGGGATTTCCTTACACCAATGAAATCATAAGTCCTGTTTCCATCCCTTTATTCATGAAATAATCTTCCCATTTAAAATGGGAATTAATTTGGACATATTAATTTCCAGAAGAGTAGTAACAATATTGGTTGCATTGACTTTCTGTCAGCCTACATAAAACCCCAAATAAGTAACCCAAAGCCTCATCTTCCCTTCCAACTCCCCGCCTTACACCCTCATGAAGTTTCAATGCAGAGTGGGCTTTTGGGAGTACAAGGAAAAAGGGTCCAGCAACTGAGTATGTCTTTCAAAATTAAAAAAAACAAACAAACAAATGACAGAATTCTCTATCTCTTCTATTCTCCTGTTACTTAGCTTGCTGAGAATGGACAAATTATCCTATAAAATATCATTAAAAAAAACAAGTAAAACATACAAGTAAAAGTTCCAGCCTTCAAAAACCATAAGAAAATGGAAAAATGCCACATGATCACAGTGCTGTCATCAGGCAAAAATTCTAACAAAGGAATAGCAGTACTGGGTCTGGTTTTAATCTTCTATACTTTCAAGATGAGCTTTTCTTTGTGAAGACTTTCCTTTGCAAAGCCAAAGTCCAATTGTGAGATTCAAAAAAGATGAGGAATAAATTGCCAGTATTTGGGAAAAAAAAACATTTCTCAGGAAAGCAGCAGTGATAACTGGGTGTTATTTTTTTTTTTAAAATTCCGTATAAACCCCAAAGCTTCCAATGAAAAGCGGGGGATGTTAAAATTTTTTGCTGAATAATTCCTTTCCATTGATCCTTGAGCATCAATGGTTAAGGGACCTTAGTGATCACAGGATCAAGAGTTATAAGATACATTCAAGATAACATAGATCAACTCCTTCATTTTACAGATAAAGAAACTGAGGTACAGGGAGATTAGCCTAGCCCAACATCTCATATGCAGCAAGTAGTAAAGGTGTGATTGAAATCAGATCCTCCGATCCCAGATCCGGGGCTATTTTCACTAGACTACTCAACTCCAAATGCTTTTTTATAAATGGAGAAACTGAGGCCCAGAGAGTTCAAATTGCTTGCCCAAGACTCCTGACTTCCAGTCCAGGGCATCCTCCGCTGCATCATGCTAACTTTGAAGTTTTGGCAAAGCTTTGTGTACTCTGGCAAAGTCTTATAGTACTGTGTTTGAGAAAACCCTAAGATGCCCCCATATACTTAACAGTACAATTCTATCATAACTAGTAATGATAAATCACTGCACTTAGTGACAATAATCAAAACATCCAGCCTTTCCTCATTAATTGACACTTGAGGTTATTTGGAAAAGGGCTGGCGAGAGCTGAACCTTACTCTATTTAGAAACAAAATAATCCTCTGAGCAAAATAAACAGAAATCACATTGTTAGGTGAAGGAGGGAACCCATTCTCTTAGAACTACATTTGTGCTTTTCATTATTTCGATTCCATTTCATTATTTCAATTCAACTCCAACATTTATTAAGCCCCTATTACATGCAAAGATTCTGATGCCTCATTGAAGCATGCAGGTGACTTAGAGTGTGAGCTCTGTCGGGTCCTATCAGGCTTAAAGCAAGGGCTAATGATTGAGTCCATCAATAAGTACTTATTAAGCACTTATTATGAGTCACGTGCTTGGGATACAAACACTGAAATGAAGCAGTCCCTAGGAACCTACATATTCTATGGGGGAAAACAACATGTGCCCATGTAAGTAAATATATGTAAGATAAATACAAGATAATTTGGAGGGAAGACATTAAGGCCTCCAAGAGGAGGTGGCATTTCCACTCAGGAGAAAGAGGATTCCGGACATGGGGGCAGCCTATGCAAAGGTGTGGAGGTGGGAGATAGAGCACTGTGTGTGAGGAAGAGCCTAACTGGACTAAAATCAGTAAGTATTTATTAGGCACCTACTGTGTGCCAGGTTCTTTGCTAGAGATACCAAATACAATGGATGAAACTCCTGTTCACATGGAACTTACATTCTAATGGGGGGGTAAAAGTATATACAGAAGCAGCATAAAATTAATAAGAATAAAGTAATTAAAAGTAGTTTGGGAGGGTACTAGCAGGTGGGACATCAAGAAAGGCTTCAGGCGGAAGGCGGTGCTTGAGCTACGTTCTAAAGGGAGAGAAGGACTCTAGAAGGGGACAGTGATGAAGGAGTACCTTACAGCAAAGATGCCAGACACGGGGGGCTGTGAGGGCAGGCCAGTTTGACTGGATCATAGAGCAGAAGGAGATCAGTGGGGCTAGAATGACGGATGGGAGCCAAGTCGTACAGCTTTCCAAGCTAAGCAAGCGTGTTCATATTTGACTTGAGAGACATTAGGGAACCTCTGGAGTTTCCCGAGTACAGGGAACGACAGTCCGATTTGTACTTCCAGCAGTACCGGGAGGGCTTTACTGGAGTGGGAAGACACTTGGGGCAATAAGACCAATTGCCATTGCCATAATTTAGGTTAAGAGGTAATGTGGGCCTGAGCCAGGATGATGGCCATTGTGGGTGGAGAGAAGAGATAGGATGTGAGAGATGTGGCCATAGAGTTGCCAAATCTTGCCATTTCTAATGCCACATCTCTCACATCCCATCTCTTCTCTCCACTATATATATATATACACATATATATGTATATACACATATACATATATGTGTGTATATACATATATATACATATATGTGTGTATATACATATATACATGTGTGTATATATACATATATACGTATATGTGTATATACATGCATACACATATATGTGTATGTATGTATATGTATGTATATATATGCATACACATATATATACACACAATATATATTTTTATATATAAGTTGAGTGAAATTGAAGCAATCAACGCTGAAACTACATCCATGAAACACTGGAATGATGGGTGGGTTTGCAGGGATTATGTCACAGAGTTTCCACGTTAGAATCTGGCTTTTGACTGTTGTTTTAGACATGTTGAGTACAAGGGGAGCCATGTGGATTGCTATCAAGTGGAATACAGGCTTAAATGCCAAATGGAAATAATTACAATCAATCATAGAGGCAATAGGGAGTTACTGCAGTTGATCAAACAGGTGAGTGACACAGTTAGAACTTTGCTTAAGGAATGTCCCTCTGGCAAGATGGTTCAGGAAGGGGAGACGAGACAACTAATTAAGAGGCTATTACAATAGCCAAGGCAAAAGATGAGGGCCTGAACTAGGGTGGTCCTCATGTGGATGCAGAGAAGGGGACAGATGTGAGAGGCATCATATCGGTAGAACACACAAAACTTGCCAAATGTTTGGTTATGTGGGGCAAGGAAGGATGAGGAGTCCAAGGTTATGAGTCCAAGTGACCAGAAAGATATTTACAAGAGGAGAGGGACTGGGGTAAGAGGTGATGTGAAGGAGTTATGTTTTAGACACGTTGAGCTTTAGATGCCTAAGGGATACCCACCTGGAAATGTGGAATAATAATATTCCTAGCTAACATTTATTTAGTGTTAAGAGACAAAAGAGACAGTCATATCATGAAAGCCCAGAGAGGAGAGAGAGTATCCCTGAGGAAAAGGCAGTCACCCATTTCAAATTCAGCCAACACAGAGAAGAAATAGGATGATTTGGTCATTTAGAGATCTCTGTTGACTTTGGAGACAGCCATTACACGATGAAGTCAAAAGCCAGATTTCTGAAGGGTTGAGAGGCAAGAGGAGAGAAGTCAAGGCAAAGATTCATTGATGAGTAAACACAAACAACTTTTTCTAGGATTTTGGTTGTAAAAGCAAAGAGAGATACGGAAAGATGGACCAAGGAGACAATAGGGCTTCCTGAGGGCCTTTTTATTATTATTATTGTTTTTTTTTTCTTAAAGGATGGACTATACCTTGGCACATTTCTAAGTAGAGGGAATGTGTTAGTAGACAGGGAAAGATCAGAGAGAAAGAGATCAATTATGAGAGCAATCTGTTCAAAGGAAAAGATACAGGGGTTAGCCTTGACAAGGAAAAGGGCTATCTTTCATTCAGAGTAATTAACTGCATGTCTGTTGTCCAAGGACCAAGTGAGATAAATTAAGAGGGTAAAGTAATAGGGGAAGCTTTTTTTTTTTGAACTACAGAAATTCTTCAAGACCATACCAATGAAATCATGGATCCTTGAGGCAAGCATAAAGCACAGTACTAATTCCAAATATTTCTTTTCCGAGGGTAGTTTTATGTGATATTTTATTAGCTTACACATGTTAGGGCAGATTTTTCTCCTAGTGAAGATGTTTGCCTCAGTTTCCCCAACTGTAAAATGGGCATTATGACAATAGCACCTACTTCCCAGGGTTGTTATGAGGATCAAATCAGATAATGTTTGTAAAACACTTAGCAGAGGGTCTGGCACATAGAAGGTGCTATAAAATATTAACTATTACTACTATTATTATTAATGCCATTGATGCTCTGCCTACTTGTTGAAATATGTGATAGGATTTTCAGTGGTGTGTGTTGTTGTTTAGTTGTATCTACCATTTCCAACTTTTCATGATGCCCTGGACCATGATATCCATGAGGTTTTCTTGACAAAAATACTGGAGTGGTTTACCATTGCCTTAATCCACTGGAGAAGGAAAACAGAGGTTAAGTGACTTGCCCAGGGTCACACATCTAGTAAGTGTCTGAGGCCAGATTTGAACTCTGGTCTTTCTGACTCTCAGTCCAGTGTTCTATCCACGAGCCACCTAGCTGCCTGAGCGATGTATTACCCTGTATAAAAAAGTGATTGCATAAAATGAGATGCTGGTACTAACTGAAGGAGGGAGGTAACAAGCATTTATTAAGCACCTACAATGTGCCAGGTACTGTGCTATGTGCTTTACAAAGATCTCATTTGATCCTCACAACCACCCTGGGAGGAAGCTGCTGTTATTATCCCCAATTTACACCTGAGGAAACTGAGGCAGAGTTGAAGTGACTTGCCCAAGGTCACACAGCTACTAAGAGTCCGAAGCCACATTGGAACTCAGGTCTTCCTGACTCCAGGTTCAGTAATCCATGCAGTATACCACCTCACTGTCTCTAAGGTCTCTGAGCTCTGAAATGACAATTTTTGGCTCTTGTCCTCCATCCTAACAGCGTCAATGGGAACCCTTTGCACCAAACTGTGACTGCACAACCCAGCTGTCCAAAGCCATCCACTGGAGCGTGAAGGGATTGATGCAGCAGCAGCAGCAGCGCCTTAGCTCATTTTGATAAGCATCCTTCAATACAGGCAGAAGTTAACTTCGTCTCCCGAGTTACAGGTGTCTATTTCATGGCCCATCAGTCTACTAAAAAGCAAACAACAGAAACCTTTCCAGGTACAAAGGGGCAGAAGTTATTAGACACCACTGAGAAGAAATTCTATTCCTGCTTGCAACAGCATATATACCAACTCTTTCTAAACATTCCAAATATTCACACTCTTCAGTAATTTATTTCAGCCTTGCCCTCAATTATTTTCAATTACTGAAATTTTACTCTATTTAATGTGTGATCTTATATGATTGACTTGCATTTGCAACCTTAGCAACAACAAAAACCTTCCCCCCTTCCAAGGAAGCACCACAAAAAATTTCTATCACAAGATTCCACCTTCACCTGCAACACAGGTGGACTCAAGAGGTGTCATTTTCAAGAACTGCCACTGAGTCAAAAGGCGGCCTTGAGGGAGTGCCATTTATATCCTTCCATCACGTTCTAATTATCATGGAAAGAAAGGGGTCTGGGGAGGAAATTCCAAGTTTCCCCTTTATAAGCACAAAAACCGAACCCTTTATTTGGGGCCTATTTCTCTGAAGTGTTTTAAGTTGGAGACTTCTATTCAACAAACATTTATTAAATGCCTGCTGCAGGCGAGTCACTCAAGATTTTTAGCGTCCCATATGAGGACACTAAAATACCAAATGGTACATTGGTTGGGCAAATAGAAGCAGGCTACCGTAATAGTACAGGGTGTCCCAAAAGTCTTTGAATAGTGTTCAGCCCATCCAAGCTGAACACTGCAAGAAGACTTTTGGAATATCCTATATTTGAACATAAGACTCCCAAGGACACTTGAGAAGGCTCCACTACGTACCTGCAGCAAACACAAGATAGCTAAAAATCCTTAACTTTTCTTTTGAATTCATTCTGCTTTTCTACTTGCTACACAGAATCATCTTTTTATTGTTATCTTCAGGCAAAAACTAAACCAGAGTTTAAGCTTTTTGTGTTATGGATCCCATGGGCCCTCTGGTGAAGCCCTCTCAGAAGACTTTTAAATGCATGAAATAAAAGACATAGGGATTATGAAGAAAACCAATTATATTGAAAGATAGTTAACAAAAATGTTTTTTAAAAAGTTCACAGACCCCACATTAAGAACCTCGGAAACTCCCCCCCCCCCCCCGCCTTAATCATCTCTCAAATGGCAATTTGGAGCAAAGTTTCTCCCAATGCAAAGTTATTTTTCCAAAAACACCTGGCTGACCAGACTGTCCTCAAGGTCATGGTATTATTTTACTTTCCTCCCTCCCATGTGGGACAAATCTAGCCTCAAATGATGTTAAACTCCCAGAGTCTGGTGCAGCAGCAATCCCAACAAAAGCGCTACCTAGGAAAGAAACTGCATTTTCTCTCTCTCCTGATCTTGAGAATTCAAAAACCAACAACAGCTCAGCAAAGTGAACTCTTGCTGCTAGCATGCAGGAGAGTAGAGGGGGAAAAAAGCAAAAACCCAAAGTTCCAGAAGCATACAGCAACCTTGATGCACAGAAGAGATAACTAGGAGGGGGCAGTGAAGACAGAAAATCACTCCTAGGGACAGGCTCTGAGAGGTGTCAAACATGCATGAGACCCTGAACACTCCAAACACTACACTCCAGTTCGGGCCAAACCAAATTTAAATATAATTGGGAAACATTTAACAAACTAAATTAAAAATTCAACAGGATATAGATAATGTTAACATGTAGCTTCTACATCAATGTGTAGGGATATGCAGGCCTTCTCAGATACTATTTAGCAGCCCAATTTCTATGTGAGGTTGATATGGCTAGGTCAAAATTCTTTTCAATTAGCATTTATTAAGCACCTATAATGCACAAGGCACTATGCTAGGTACTGGGTTATAAAAACAAAACAAAACCAAAAAAAGATGAGATGAAGTAGTGAAGTCACTCCTAGGGAAAATTTAGGTCAAATGTTTTTATTCGATAAGCATTTATTAAACACCTACTACGTGCAGGGCACTTTGGCAGGTGCTGGGAACACAAAAATTTAAAAAAAAAACAACAAACCAGCCCTTGCTTTCAAGAAAGTTACATTGGGAGGAGGGGGGGTTGGAACTGGTACAATATACAGATCAGTAAATATAAAACATATCCAGTTAGAGGCTAGGGAGCCATCCCCGCCAGCGAAGGGACGGGTTCAGAGTCCCACTTCTTACACCTACTGCCAGGTCGCTTAAACTTTTTCCATGCTCTAAGAAATTTCTGAGACTCTAGGATGCTGAGCACGGGCCATTCTGCAGTGGTGCAGAGAATTTCCCTCAAAGGGCGTTCTTATGCCAATGGAATCACAGTTCCAGTCCAAAAAAAAGTAAAAACAAACAAACAAAAAAGCGAACAAATGAAGGCGTTACCCTGGGTGGCCCCTGAAGACCTTTCCTGCTCTAAACCTACAATGCCCAAGGTTATCTTCATGAGCTTTGGTCGTGAGGTAGCCTTGCCTCCCTCACCGGGTCTGGGATGCTCAACTGGCATTCCTACAGCAGAGCCTGAAAGTCTTTGTCTGCCAGTCACTTGCCACCTGTAACTTACTCTTACCTTTTTTTTTTTTTCTTTTTTCTCTCCTACCCCAGACTTGGCTCTGGGACTTATCCCCCACCCAGCTACCTTTTTCTTGAAGTCTCCCACTCTGGGCTGCCTTTTGCCCACCAGCTGGTTCCACGGCTCGGGGTTGCTGCGCGCGCCCGCTCAGGATGCGGGACAGTGCAAGGCCAGGCTGGGTGCGCGGGCCGGTGGCACGAGCCAGGCAAGGGTGGGCGCGCAGGAGGGTGGCTCTGCTGGAACCCGGCCGGGCTGGGCACGCTGGGGACTCAAGGCCAGGGGCGCGGGCTCCAGGCTTTCCCGCCTGCAACCGCTGCGCGCTGCGCTCGCTAGGCTCCCCCGACCCAGCCGCTATAAAGAGCCTTTCCCCCGCCCCGCCCCGGCGCTGGCTGACCCTCGTGCCAAAACTGCGCGTGGAGCGCAGCCAGAGGTGCAGGGGCGGTGGAAGCCCCGGGGCTGTAATCACTCCACCCGGCCCCGCAGCTGGAGCATAGGCACAGAGGCGGAGCACGGGTCCCAAACTCTTCTGCGCGCCCGGGGTCTACAGCCGCGTTTCCAGGGAACCGAGGGAGTGGGGACGTTAGACCTCAGGGATGCAGAAGTTTTTCACATTCTTTTAATTTTTTGTCCTTCGCGACGTTTTTTTTTTCTTCTTCTTCTTTTCTCTTGGTTTTGCATTCTTTTTAATTGGCAGATGCCGGTGCTTTCCTGCATTTAGCACGGCACAGGGGTGTATAAAGTTTGGGATGGAAAAGCAATCCCCACCGCGTCCCGTGAGCCTCCTGCGCTCTGCATGATTGTGAGGGCGACGGTTGTGTGGGATCTCACAGACCCCCCGCCGTTCCATTGATTGCAACTCTGGGCATGAGCGGTGCAAGCTGAGGGTAGGATGGGGATGAGAGGAGGCTCTGCTCCGACCTATTATAGACCCTGCCAGGGAAGGTGCTGGCAAGAGTCCTCGGGAGAGATACCCAATGTTTGCAGGGAAGGAGAGAAGGTGCTAGGAGGCACGTGGTAGTGGAAATAGACAGGGACTCAGAATCCACAGGTCAGAGCTCAAGCCCTGGCTCAGCTGTTTGCTGGCTATAGGACCTTGGGTAAATCATTTTGCTTCTCTGGGTCTCAGTTTCCCCATCTGCAAATAAGAGGGTTGGGTTAGATGCGTTCCAAGATGCCATCACAGAACATCTGCAAGATTGAAGTAACATCAGAAGTCACCCAACCCCGCCTGTATGGGAATAGGAATCCCATCTGAAACTCACTATAAGGCCGTTAAGTTTTGCAGAAGACATCTATGGAGAGAGAACCCATTATTTTCACCTCTCCCTTTCACAGCATAGCCAGTTTGGGATAGCCAGGAGAGCATTAATTCCAGGGGCAGAAGACCTGAGTTAAATTCCCATCTCTGAAACTTAGTCCTTTCCTGACCTTGGACAAATCACTTAGCCTCTCTGGGCCTCAGTTTCCTCCCCTGTAAGATGAGGAGGTTGAACTAGCTGGATGGACTCAAGTCCCTTCTATGCCTACATCTATGGTACTATGGGTATGTGCTCATTTAACGTTTGTTAAAGACCTATTACTGAAGCGAAACCCACTGCTTCCAGGTGTGAGATCCTGCAAAGATACTTGGGAAGATTGTTGTCTGATCCCTGGGACACTCAGATTTTTCTCCAAAGAGAGTAGCACCAAACTCAGGACCTTGTTACCTGTTGCAATCATTGCTTTCTGTGTAATTAATTGGATATCCCATTTCAGCCTTGGAATAGTTAATCTGCTAACTCTGGGGTAAAGTTATTAGAATTCAATGGAAAACCCACAACCAAGAGATTTCCTAACTTGTATTTAGTTCAATATCCCTAAGTAATATAATTTCGAGCTCTGGCATTCTCATACAAATATCTTGGTGGTGATAGATAAAATGATCAACATTTTATCCACCCAACAGAAGATTGTCTCACTGGACTCACTTGGAATTGATTTTAGTGTGGTTTACTTGGCAACTTCTACATATCAGTGTTTACCAGGTAAAATGGTAATATGATTGTCTGGGTCTAGAGGGGCAGCATGGTGCAGTGTATAGAGGAAGACCTGAGTTCAAGTTCCATCTGTGACACTCCCCATAATGCCACAGAAAAATAATTTAATCCCTCAGAGCTCTGTGCAATTCTCTAAGACTTTAAGGTTTTTACATTTTAATTAATTAATTATTAGAAGCCTTGATTCTCTCTTTCACCGCCGCAATTGAACAACGAAAAATAAAAATCCTCATAGCAAATATGCATAGTTCAGCAAAACAAATTCTCACATTGGCCATGTCCAAAAATATGTCTCACATCCTACATCTTAAGTCCATTAGCAACAGAGAGGTACGCCCCTTTGCCTCCCTCTATGGATTTATAAAGAGCTATAGTGCAACTAGCCAGATGCCTTCTAGCCTCATGTAATTTTTACAAGAATCATGAAAAGTAGAATGGACATCATGCAGAAGAACTACCCCATTATTCCCTGGAAGGCCTCACCATCTCTGTTCTTCTGTTCTCTGTTCTTATTCTACTGAGTTACCGAATTACTCTTTACTAAACTACTGAAGAGTAAATCCTATAGATTCCCACATCAACCAACGACCATTTATTAAGCACCTACTATGTCTCGGTCGCTTTGCTGGGCTGGGGGAATATAAATTCAAAGAATGAATAAGCTGAAGAATTTATTTCTTGTCTTGCTTATATTTCCTGTCTTTCTTACTTTCCAAACAAAAACTGAAAAGATCCATCCATCTCAAGACTCCGTGTCCAATGATTCTAAGCCATCTTATGGAAATGAAGCCCATTTCTGCAGCTGGACCACACCGAAGAGCGTTAAACTGAATGAGCTTTCTGTTGCATGTCACCTCCTCCTACCCTGAAAGAGGGACCGAAGGCTCTCTCGTGACTAGGCAGGTGGTCATCTGAAGTGACCCGTTTCTTACCCCTTGCATAATCCTCCTAAACTTCAGGACCAGAGGAAGGCTGGGCCTGTGGCCAGCAGTGCATAGCTACAGCTCTCTCAGCTGCAGCTCTGAGGCTTTCTTGGGGACAGCTGCATAACAAGAAGGAAGTTCTGAGAACCATCTGGAAATACATAGCTTGGGAGCCTTATCAAACTACTGGTCATGAACTGAATCAGTAAAACTTTGAAGCCCTCAGATCTGACCCATTGACCTCTATAGCACTAGTTACTTCATGCCTTGTGTACACCTTTGGAAGAAATTCAACGATAGAAAATAGTGGCAGCAATAATAATAGTAATAATGATAATAACAAATAGCCAGAATTCATACAGGGCTAAGTGCTTCAAAAATATTTTCTCATTTGATCGTCACAACAATCCTGCAAGGTAGGTGCTGTTATTATCCCCATTTTACAGATAAGGAAACTGAGGGTCAGAAAGATTAAGTGACTTGTCCAGGGTCACACAGGTAGTAAGGGTCTTAAGGCAGAAGTCAAACTCAATTCTTTCTGACTCCAGGTCCAGCACTTTATCCACACGACAGAAAATTGCCTCACTGGACTCACCGGGACTTTCATTTTCAGTCATCTGGACTCATGGTTTAATATGTCATTGATCAACATTCTAAAGTCATTCAAAGTCGTTTTTCTCTATGACATTGTCATTGTATAAGTTACCCTCCTCCTTCTGTTTATTTCCCTCTGCACTGGTTCAGAGAGGTCTTCCCAATTTCCCCTGAAATGGCACTGGCTTGTGCCACTGAGGTACGGCATGTTCTTTGTTTTTGATTGGTATAGCCTGAACTGGAAATGCATTCAAAGGACATTTGCTGATCAGAACCTTTGCATCTCTTGGCTTGACTTCTCCCTGCTTGGCATGTTCTAGGAAGATCAGAGAGACAGTGTTGTAAGGGAGAGCCCTTGGGCCCCTTCAAGACCAACGTATGAAATGGGAAAAGGACCCACATGTACAAAAATATTCATAGCAGCTCTTTTTGTGGTGGCAAAGAATTGGAAATTGAAAGGATGCCCATCAATTGGGGAATGGCTGAGCAAGTTGTGGTATATGAATGTGATGGAATACTATTGTGCTATAAGAAATGATGAACAGGCTGACTTCAGAAAAACCTGGAAAGACTTGTATGGTCTGATGCTGAGTGAAGTGAGCAGAACCAAGAGAACGTTGTACACGATAACAGCCACATTGTGTGATGACTAATATTGATAAACTTAACCCTTCCTGGCAATACAAGGATCAAAGACATCTCCAGAGGCTTTGTGATGGAAAATGCAATCCACATCCAAAGAAAGAACTACGGAAGTTGAATTGCTATTTTTTTTTCTCTTCTGTTGAGTTTTGTTTCCTCTTTCTGATGGTTCCTCCTATTGGTTTTAATTTTTGCTTACAACATCACTAATGTGAAAATATGTTTAATATGAATGTAAATGCATAGCCTATATCAGATTGTGCACTGTCTTGGGAAGGGTGGTGAAGAGGAAGGGGGAGAAAAATTTGAAACTCAAAAGCATATGGAAGTGATTATTGATAAATCAAAATAAATTAATAAGAAAAAAGACCAACGTATGGCCCATTGATACGGATGCTGGTTCTTTGCTCTGGCATTTTCTGATTACAGAATATCTGTGCAGGCTCTAAAGTCCACACAAGGATTGCCTGAGCAAAGCAGCACTCCACGTAAGCTCCTAAGGACTGATCTTATCGGCCAGTCCTCTTTTATACTGGGATCATAGATTTAGACTTTGGAGGAACTTTAGAGATCATTAAACACAACTCTTTAATTTTACAGTTGAGGAAACTGAGCCACAGGAAGATTAAATTACTTGCCTAGGGTCAACTGAGGGAAGATTTGAACTCAAGTCACTAGTACTCCATGTTGATTGCTCTATCCGCATTACTTCCTTTTTTTCCTGTCATCAAGTAGGGAAAACAAATTAATCTAATCTTGGACTTCTCAGATTTAGAAGATGTTTATAGAATATAGATGAGACGAAATTGTTAAACCTTCTCTGAAGTTAAAATTCAGACATTTGTTTCCAGTCAAATGTTTAGGAGTTGTAGACATTCAGCCAAATTCTCCCAGTGTGAAATTTAGTCCCTTTTAGACAATTAAATGGACTGCCAATTCACCATTTTAGGCCACTAGAGTATAATAACAATTTAGCAACAATTTGCTAAATAAAATACCTGTGGCCCAAATGGTTCACAGGCCTTGCTTCAAAATGAGCAAATCAAGAACAGTGTATTCAGATAAAGTTGAATTCCTCTCAGAAGCATGAGTTGAAGGAATTTCACCAAAGTAAAAGTACCAGCTTAGGGAGATCAGCTTAGGGATTCTTAACTTCGGGTCTGTGAATTTGTTTTTAAAACATATTTTGATAACTGGTTTTCAGTATAATTGGTTTCCTTCTTAATCCTATGCATCTAATTTATACAATTAAAAACATTATTCTGAGAAGGGGACCATGACACACAAAAGGTTAAGAACTCTTGAACTAGAGTGATGGATACTGATGTGGTAGCTGATGTAGGATGCTATAAGACCCAAACAGTTAGGAAAATTAGTTCTGGATTCCTGTTTCCCCAGGTCTAAAAGAAATCAGCTTTGACTGTGTTTCCTTTCTTTTAGGTTTTTTTTTTTTGAGTTTTTACTAGTGTTTTACTGAAACCACAATGAAAGTACACTGGCTTTGAAGTCAGAGGACCTGGTATCAAATCTTGCCTCTGATATTTTCTTCCTGTGTTGTCTTGGATAAATCGCTTAATCTACTAACACCTCAGTTTCTTTATCTTATGAAAATTTGGGGGCTGGACTACATGGCTTCTTAGGTCCCTTGTAGTTCTAAGTCAATTGTGAGAGTGGAGCTGAAAGCACCATTTGAATCTGATGCCTTGCTTAGGTGAAAACACTTTAAAAAAAATAAGTCAATCAGAACTAGCGTGAATAGGACCTGTACAGCTCCTTGAATCAATCAAAGCCATTGTACAAGGGATGGCTTAGGAATACTTTGTATAAAAGGGGGAAACTTTCTCAGAAGAGATTCTGGGCACCTGGATCCATGAGGTTGGAGCAAACATGGAGCAGAGTGAGGACTGAGTGGTGCTGTGTGGGTGCAGAACAGGGAGATAGGCATTGTGAAGAGTAGGATGCAGACTGCAGAGAACTCAAGAGAAGGTCAACTGTTTTCAAATTCTTTCTGTGATGCCCATCTATCAACAGAACCTATAAAGTAAAATGTGCTATTTCTTTATACAAATGTTTCCAATAAATTGAATTTTGCATAACTAGAGATAGATATAAATGTAAGATTAGGCAGAGAACTCAATCTCTCTCCTTACTTTTTCCCCCTTTCTCCTGCCCCTACCCTCCTCCTTCCAGATATTGTCAACATCTGTTATACTAGGTGAGTATTACTGAGGTACTAGAGACTAGCAAGAGCCTGAAAGTTGGTCCAGAATTTAATCCAATTGGTTGTAATCCTGTCTGGTTACCTTCCAGAATATCATATTCCAAGCCATCTGCTCCTTTAACATGCAAGCTTCTAAATTTTGTGTTATCCTGACTCTGACTCCATGATGTTCAGATGCTTTCTTTCTGGTTGCTTGCAACATTTTCTCTCTGACCTGAGAGCTCTGAAATTTGTCTATAATATTCCTGGGAATTTTCATTTGGGATCTCTTTAAGGAGTTGATCAGTGGATTCTTTTAATTTCTATTTTACCCCCCTAAGATATTGGGGCAGTTTTCCTTGATAACTTCTTGGTTTTTTGTTGTTGTTTGTAATATTTATGTTGTTATATATATTATGTTATTATATTAATGTTGTTGTTTTAGTAATATTTAATTTTAGTAATATATTAATGTTGTTGTTTTAGCAATATTTAATTTTAGTAAAAATTTAGTAATTTTTAGTAATATATTAATGTTGTTGTTTTAGTAATATTTAATTTTTTCCCAGTTACAGGTAAAGACAATTTTAAAAATTCATTAAAAGTTTTTTTTGAGTTTCAGAAGAAATCAAAGTTTTTCATAATCATGTAAAAAAATGGTCTATATTGATTAGAGAAATGCAAATTAAAACAACTCTGAAGTACCACCTCCCACTATCAGAAATGACAAATACTGGAGGGGATGAGGGAAAATAGGTACACTAATAAACTGTTTGGGGAGTTCTGAACTGGTTCGACTATTCTGGAGAACAATTTGGAACCATGCCCAAAGGGCTATGAAACAATTCATACCCTTCAACCTGACAATACTTCTATATCCCAATGAAATGAAAGGAAAAGGAAAAGGACCTATATGTACAAAAATATTTATAGCAGCTCTTTTTGTGGTGACGAAGAATTGGAAATCGAGGCGATGCTCATGAATTGCGGAGTGGCTGAACAAGTTGTGACATGTGATTGTGATGGAGTGCTATTGTGCTGTAAGAAATGAAAAGGGGAGTGGTTTCAGAAAAAAATGATAAGACCTATGTGAACTGATTCGAAGTGAAGTGAGAAGAACCAGGAGATCATTGTGCACAGGAACAGTAATGTTGTAATAATGATCAACTATGAAAGACTTGTCTACTCTGATCAATACAAAGATTTGAGACGATGCCAAATGACTCAGGATGAAAAAATTGTTGTCCACCCCTAGAGAGAGAGAACTGATAAACTGAATGCAAAGTGAAGTATAATTTTCTTACTTTCTTTACTTTTTTTTTCACTTTTTTTGATTTGGCTAATATATAAATGTTTTGCATGATTCACATGTGTAATTAACTGATACCATTTTGCTTGCCTTCATAGTGGGTAAGAAGAAGGTAGAGAATTTGGACTTCAAAATGTAAAAAGAAAAGAATTTGAAAAATAAATAATTTGAAAAAAAACTGAATTGGTCCAAAGAACTAAAGGACACACACTATTAACATAGGTTTCTGTTCCAAATACAAGAACCCAGCATACAAAGGGTAGATAGTTCTTCAGACTTGATCCATGCTCCTGACTAGTTTGGGCCACCTAGAAGGTAGAAGGTGGAAGCAGAACAGCTTTGTTCAACTGTATCTACGCTATATGCTTGCTGCGTAGCCTTTCCATGTTACTGTTAGATAAACTTTCTTTTGTTAAATGGGGAAAAATTAGTACAAAGACATGCATCCTCCCTTTTGCAAGAAGCCCATTGGTTAATTCCAATTTATCCTGTAATTGTGATTATACACAATTGTTTGTATTTTGTCTTCCCCATTAGACTATGAGCTCCTTGAGAGCAGGGTTCTAGATTCTAGAATGCTAGAATTTAAATCAAGATTCTCAAAATTTCAAACTTCAGTCATAGATGTTGTACAGTTAGAGAAAGTGAATGTTCAGCCTGCCAGCACGTTGTCTGATTTTTGTCCTAACTCTGGAGAACCATCCACTTGTGACAACATGCAGTTTGTATTTTGCATGGGTCTGAAATCACTGCAATACTTATATTTGAAAACCAAACCCTCCTTTCCCCCCCTGCTCCAGCCTGGGGCCATTTTGGCTTGATAAGAGGAATGAGCTCACAAATGCTGGTTGAAGGGTTGGGGGGGGAGAACCTTTCTTCTTAAATATAAGTCACAGTAAAACCATTTTCCTATAGTGTAGTTCCTTTTAAATCACAAGAATTTATGGGAGTTGGAGATTGGAAAATCTCTTTTTGAAAGTTTGGACAGCTAAGAGAGATTGCAGTTTTTCACTGCCTGGACTGAAGCCACCTTTCTAGGAACTGGAGATGAGGCAAATTGTTACTGTGGGAAAAAAAAGAAAAAGAAAACTCAGTCATTTTGAGAGCATTCTTATCGTCAACAAGGGGGCAATTTACTGTAGGAACTTTCTCAATCTTTTTGGTTTAAATGAAGCAACCCTTTGTTGCTAACAATTTTGTAGCTTTTAAACAATTTCCTGCTGTAGACCTGAATACCCTGCCAATAATTTTTAAGCATTAAAAAATTATTTAAAAAAAAACACTGGAAATAAAATAGTTGCCCATCCATTGGGGGTGGCTAAACAAACTGAATAGAAGTATAAGGGAACGTTGCTGCATCCTTAGAAATGACAAACATGAGGAATTCAGAGAAACATGGGAAGATTTATATGAACTGCTGTAGGACCAAAGAGGGAAACAGAGCCTGTAGGGACTAGATTAATGTCCTGTAAATGAAAGCAACATAAACAGTCCTTCGATTTCTGATTTGTTGTAATGACTGATCTCAGTCCTAGAGAATCAATGATGGGAAAATGCTTTCCTTGTGTCAGTAGGGAGGTGGGGGGATGATGGGTGTGGAATGCATTATACATTGTCAGACACAGTAGCCGTGTTTTTCTTTGTTGCAAGGAAGGATTCACTAGGGATTGTAAAGGGGAAAGGCAGTGATACTTTTTTTTGTTTTTAGAAAAAATGCAATGTGTTTAATGAGAAAAATAATAAAAATATCATTTAAGGGATAATTATAGTACTTTAAACCAATATTGAGACAACCTCAGCTTTCAGATCAACCTTCGACAGGATGATTTGTAGATTAGAAAATTAAATTAAAATTCATAAATAAAATAACATTTAAAAATAATGTTTGTCAAACCTGTGTTCTTTATATCATTTCCATTTTAGTTTTCTAAGTGCCAGATGCTGGGGGTGTGTTTTTAATGTTGGATAGGATTCTTTATCCCACACTTTGCCCCTAATTGCTTTGAAGAAATCCAGATTCACTATGGCCAATCCGTTTCCCCCATATCTCCAGGCTCCCTCCCCTTTGCCTTTTGATTCCTGGCAGAGAATCTCTCACACACACACACACACACACACACACACACACACACACACACACATGCCCCATCATGCTGGCTTGCATGTACAGAAATGTAAATAAATCACCTTCTTGATTTTCCAACTCTGTCACTTTGACCTCTGTAGATTTCTTAGAGATTGTGGGGGTGGGTGAAGGGAATGGCAAGGAGGAGTGAATAACTTGATTTTAATGATCTGTACAGTAGTCATTGGAAAACACGTATTTTTGCCCAGTTTGTCATCCAGAAAGCTTATAGAGAAGTGGAACATTCGGGCAGTGCGTCCAAGGGGCACAGGCTTTGTTCCCATCATCTAATCTCAGTTTTGAAGGATTTGGCATTTTAGCAGAACTGGGTCTCACAAAAAGTATCCCTTGTTAGCTACAAAAGAAATCCAAAGATGGGCAACGGAGTTTCCTAGCTTATTTCCTCCCCATCTCTTCACAGACTGGTTTTAAACGAATATTTTATCGTCAAGTAGGGGAACTGTGTAAAGAAAACCACATGGGTACATTTCTCATCGCCATCTCTTGTGGACTCTCCCTTTTAAAGGTTTTCTAAAATCAGTTAAAGAAATAAGAATCAGAACCAAAATTTATATGAGAACACTGGGCTTTGGAAAATTTAGAGGGTCACTTGTAGTCTTTCAGCATCTATAAACAGCTGAGTTTAGGACATACTTAGAATAATTAACAAATTAACAAGTATTTATTAAGCACGTACTGTGTGCCAGGCAGTAGCAATACAAATGCAAAGAACAAACCCTGCTGTCCAGGAATTACTAGATGTCAGGTTTCCTCCTTCCTCTACCCAGCATTTTCACCCTGTGGGAGCTCTCTTGGCCCCTTTGTTCCAACCCACCCCAAGCTATATACATAAGAGCAGCCTTAGAAGTAACCCCATCATGTCCCAAGATATTCAGTCTCCTACACCCTCCCTAGCCAAGGTGACTCTGAGGCTAGTTTTCATGCTGCTCACCCTGGGTGTATTTCTCTCTTTAATAATATTTTCTTTTTTTCCAATTACATGTAAAGATAGTTTTCAACATTCATTTTTATAAGATTTTGAGTTCCAAACTTTTCTCCCACCCTTGTCCTCCCTCTTCCTTCTCCCCTCCCCAAGACACCATGCAGTCTGATATAGGCTACACGTGTACAATCACATGAAACATATTTCCACATTAGGCATGCTGTGAAAGAAGAATCAGAACAAAAAGGAAAAACCATGAGAAAGAAAAAAAAGAAAATAATTTGCTTTGATCTGTATTCAGACTCCATAGTTCTTTCTCTGGATGTGGATAGCATTTTCCATCATGAGGCTTTGGGACTTGTCTTCAATCATTGAATTGCTGAGAAGAGCTAAGTCAATCATAGTTGATCATCACACAACATGGCTGCTACTGTGTACAATGTTCTCCTGGTTCTGCTCACTTCACTTAACATCAGTTCATGCAAGTCTTTCCAGGTTTTTCTGAAATCTGCTTGCTCATCATTTCTTATAGCACAATAGTATTCCATTCCATTCATATACCACAACTTGTTCAGCCATTCCCCAATGGATGGGCATCCTCTCCATTTCCAATTCTTTGCCACTGAATACATCTCTTGTTGCTTGTGCCGGGTGTGAAGGTTGATTGTTACAATTCTGCTGACTATGGTTTAAGGCCTCTTCCTTTACCTCCAGAACATGAAGGTCTCTTTTAACCTCTCTTCTGAACTTCAGAGCAAACACTGATGCCACCAAGGAAAGATATCATCAGAGACAAATTCCATATTTTGCAAAATGACCTCTGGTGGAATTCTTTAGAGGAAGGACTATGTCAGTAGGTTACAAATGGGATGGGACTGGACCCATGATTTCTTTCATTTAGGGAACTTTCAGTAAGAAAACTCCCCATCAATGTAGATCAGCATTTTGTCTTCAACTTAAGAGAGTAGAGAGAAGTGACTTGTCCAGGGTCATACAGGCAGTATGTGTCAGAGACAAGATTTAAACCTGGGTTTTCCTGCCTCTGAGACCCATCCTTTTTATTTATTTGGTTTTCACTTCCCTGGGCGTCCTCCCAATTTCCAATTCTTTGCCACCACAAAAAGAGTTGCTATAAATATTTTGGGTCCTTCTCCCATTTGTATGATCTCTTTGGGATACAGCCCTAGAAGTGCTATTGCTGGGTCAAAGGGTATGCACATTTTATAGCCTTTTGGGCATAGTTCCAAAGTCCTCTCCACAATGGTTGGATCAGTTCACAACTCCATCAACAATGCATAAGTGTTCCATTCTTCCTACATCTTCTGCAACATTTATCATTTCCCTGTTTTGTCATGTTGGCCAATCTGATCGGTGTGCTGTGGTACCTCTGGAGCCCATTCTTGATATAATATGCCATGTTGTTTCTTGATAGGATGTACAGTGCAATGTGGGTTGTGAGGGGACGCCATAATGTTGGAGTCAAGAAGACTCCTCTTTGTGAGTTCAAATCTGGTCTCAGATCCTTACTAACTGTGTGGCCTGGACCAAGTCACTTTACCCTGTTGACCTCAGTTTTCTCATTTGTAAAATGATCTAGAGAAGGACATGACAAGCCACTCAAGTATCTTTGCCAAGAAAACTTCAAATAAGGTTAAGAATTGGAAACAACTGAACAACAGTGGAGTATTTTTTCCCCTGAAGAAGAATTTCCACCTAAGTGGATTTTTTTTGTAACTGTGTTTGCATTTTACCAATTACAATAGAGCAAAAGCTATTAGAATGTTCAGTTTCATTCCCCCTTTTTCTTGCAGACATGGCATTAACATAAATTATGCCATCACTGGGCAATTAAATATTGTCAGGTAGGTCTCCTTTTCCTTTGTTTCTAGTTAGGATTATCTGTGACAGGATCAAGTCCTGTCTCTCTGACTACAGCAAAACATTAAGTTCTAGATCCTTAGGCAAAACTTTTATTAAGCAAAAGAGTACTAAGTTAAGAGTCCTGGGTTCAACAAGTCAGGAGGAAAATCTTACCTCTGGCATTTACTACTATAGTTGTGTGGCTATGACCAAGTCAATTAACCACTGAGCCTCAGTTTCCACATCTGTAAAATGGCAATAATAACAACTATAACTATGTCACAGGTTTGTTTAATTCAACAGACAATTCTTAACGGCCCACTGAATGCCAGACACCCTGGATATAAAGACAAAAATGAAACAGCCCCTGCCTGCCCTCAAGGAGTTTACATGCTACTGTAGGAATATAGAATTTACATACACAAGTAAATACAAAGCACATGCAAATTGATACAAAATGACATCAGGAGGAAGAGAGAACTAACAATTATGGAGATCCAGAATGACCTTGTTTAGGAGGCAATGGCATCTAAGCTGTGAAATACTATTTGTCTGTTACTAGTGAATTAAAAAGAAAGGGCTCATCCTTCTTAGACTGGGGATGCTCTGATGAAATCAGATTTTGAAAGAACATTTGGCAAATACAGAAGGAGGAGCCTATAAACCAAGACACTTAAAAACGACTGGCAATAAACTTGAAGAATGATGCCAGGAAGGCAAAAGCCCTGCGCTATGAGCTGAGGTGGGGGGTTGTTTGTTTTTTAAAATGCTCAAGACACTAAGGTATTGTTGACATTGTACTGTTGTCTTTTTGTTGTTTTGTTAAAATTGTATTTGATAGAGAAGATGAACCTAGTAGAAGCAGTTGTGGGGGGGGAGACAGAGATAGAGTTGATGCAAAGAGATGCAGGGACAGGGGTGGGGGAGGGGTGTGTGTGTGTGTGTGTGTGTGTGTGTGTGTGTGTGTGTGTGTGTG